>NC_053162.1:42904366-43504366 GCF_016835505.1 Polypterus senegalus
ATCTTATACCTGTTTAAACTTGTACAGATCATTGGATTTCTCATGAAAACTAAGGTCCAGAAGTTCTTTCTTTAGGCTTTCCAGGAAAGATGAATTTTCAATAAAATTTTGTATTATACAATGTGGGAAGGGATGCGAGTCAACTTCTATTGCCTCAGCTATAGGGAAGAAAATGAAAATGTAAAATAAATATTGTTATTCACTCTCTAAGCACGCACATAAGGACATGCAGTAGGGATGCTCTGATTGATTGGGTGCCGATCTAAATTTTTATCAGTGATTAGAAAATTGGCCGATCACAGAAACTGATCTCTTCAACACCTGCTGATATAAGATTTACATTCATTTAGTTGTAGTGCTCCATTATGTGAGGTATTGCAGTAGTTAAGCAAACAGGCATCTTTTTCTTTTTTTATTGCAGTAAACATCCTAAGAAAGAGCAGCAAGTCAATGCTTGTCTTACAAGAGAGCTTAGCCTTTATGTTAAAGAAATCTGAGCAATAAACTGACAAAACAGAACCCGAGAAGTCATCGCCTGCAATTATACAACAGCAGGAAACGATACTTTAATGAATTCAGATCTTTTAATTCTGTCCTTAAAACTACAATGGACGCTGCTTGAGTTTGAACAGAGAGCATTTTAAGTGAGGCAGCTACAGTTTTAATTGGAAAAAGAAAAGATAAAGATGAATTTGAAATTGCTGCTTAGTAAACAACAGAGTTGTTGGCTTCATAGGAAAAAAAATCTTTTACTTATAAAACTGTTAAGCATGTTAGTCTTGTGCCTTTTTGATGAACATTTGATATGTTTGTGGCGTTTTAAAAGATTTTCACTGTGTTTATTAATTTGTTACTTTGCGTCATATGGCAAACGTTTTGGTAAGAAACAAGTACTGTTCTTAACATAATTCTTTTTTTTGTAAAAACTTGATTACTATGTATGGATTGTAATAAAATTAATAAAAATAAAAAAAAAAAGGAAAAAAGAAACAAGTACTATAGATTTAAAATGGTAATCCGTAATGTATATTTTAACAGCAAAACGTTGTAGTGCAGTTAAAATGATTAAAACTTATAAGTTCATATATATTTACATTAAAGCAATATTTAATTGCCAATATTAATTGATAGTGCGAGAAAATTATATATATACAGTTCAGGCCAAAAGTTTGGACACACCTCCTCATTCAATGTGTTTTCCTTATTTTCATGGCCATTTACAGCACTCCATCACTCTCCTTCTTGGTCAAATAGCCCTTACACAGCCTGGAGGTGTGTTTGGGGTCATTGTCCTGTTGAAAAATAAATGATCGTCCAACTAACCTGACTTCTGCACAACACAACTGCTGGTCCCAACCCCATTGATAAAGCAAGAAATTCCACTAAATAACCCTGATAAGGCACACCTGTGAAGTGAAAACCATTTCAGGTGACTACCTGTTGAAGCTCATCGAGAGAATGCTAAGAGTGTGCAAAGCAGTAATCAGAGCAAAGGGTGGCTATTTCTAAGAAACTAGAATATAAAACATGTTTTCAGTTATTTCACCGTTTTTTGTTAAGTACATAACTCCACATGTGTTCATTCATAGTTTTGATGCCTTCAGTGAGAATCTACCAATGTAAATGGTCATGAAAATAAAGAAAACACATTGAATGAGGAGGTGTGTCCAAACTTTTGGCCTGTACTGTATTTTTTTTTTTTTTGTTAGAGAAATGGTTAAAAGCACTTTTTTTAATTAAGCCTTGTTTCACCAATTCAATTAACCTGCAAATCTTTATGAATATGGGAAGAAAACCAATCCAGACATGGAGAGAATGTGAAAACCACACAGAATACAACCTGACACAAGATTCCAATGCACAAACCCAGAAGGGGTGCTGATGTGAGAAGACAAAAATCCAAAGCTGGTGGCAGGTAGCCACAGGCAGTTCCTCTCACCCCTGAGGAAGAGTCCTGGGTATACTAGGGCCAGCCGTGACTGAGAGAATATCAGTAGGGTGATGTGTGCTCAAAAGGGTTTCCTTCCAATTCACCTTAACCTGCCACTCCAGTGCTGTCCCATTGCCAGGGCCCTCTCACAACATGTCACGTCAGAGGGTTGCACCCGTAAACACTGAATTTAATGCACGCAGGAGCAGTCAGGACTTGATTGCTTCACAGAAAGAGCAGTTTCAGCTGGAGAGAGCACAGCTCCTACTGAAGAAACATGAGCTGTAAAAGCGGGAGAGGCACTGTAAGGAGACAGTCCTAGTCAAGAAGTCAAAGCTTACACTGGCAGAGGCATAATTCAACAGGCCCTCCATTTCAGTACCTATTAAATGAACCTCAGAAGAATATAAGGGGGTGCAACGAGGTTTCCAATAAGGCGCTAGACACTGTTGACATTTGACAGTATACAGAAGCTATCAAGGAGAGACTGGAAAGTTTGAAAGAGGAGAGAATGGCGGATTTTAAAGGAAGCCTAGGAGATAGGAAGGAAACAGGACAGAGCCAAGACCAAATAGAGTCGTGGGTGAAAGCCCAATGGTGCAATTCTAGGTTACACTCCAGCATTCACACTCTTTCTCAGACAAAAGTCTGAAGCTTAAAGGATAAGCTCAGTTTTTTACAGTCAAAGTTATTTCTTGACAATCGTGGTATATATATATATTAATCTGCTACTTGAAACTAAGGTGAAGCTTTTTTTTATACATTTTAAAAATGCTTTCAATGCTCTTGCAGATTACAGTGAAGTACTAGGGTTCAAAGGTGAAAAAAAAGGCTTAAAACTTAGAATTGTTTTCAGATTCTTAAAATTACACACATATTGCAAAATAAGGTATGCATAGCATTTCAAGACACGGATCACCAATCACCAACATTTCTGACTTGAAAAATGAGTGTATTCAGTACATTGTAAAGCTTTTCTTTATAATGGGATTCTGTTACCCTTCATCTCCACTATAAACTGAGTTATTTTAGAATTTGTTACATATACCTCGCTTTCAATGCAGTTCGATGTGGTAAACTGATTTATACTATGTCTGAGCAGAAATAACTTTTGACAAGAAAAATATCATACTGATCCTTTAACGTTAGGCATCTTGCCATTCCACAAAAACCTGGAAACCAAGTGACCTGACTTTATGCAAAAATTAGTGGGACAAGGAAGTGGAACCATGGCATTTGTAAAATTAATATGAGGTTCAATATTCACTTTGGTAATGGCAAGACCAGACTGAAAAGAGAGGGGACGTTTAGACAGCTTGTTAATGGAGGTTTTTACATCAAAAATGACGTGTTGATAGTTTGTTAGAAAATATACAGTTAGGTCCATAAATATTTGGACAGAGACAACTTTTTCTAATTTTGGTTCTGTACATTACCACAATGAATTTAAATTAAACAACTCAGATGCAGTTGAAGTGCAGACTTTCAGCTTTAATTCAGTGGGGCGAACAAAACGATTGCATAAAATGTGAGGCAACTAAAACATTTTTTTAACACAATCCCTTCATTTCAGGGGCTCAAAAGTAATTGGACAATTGACTCAAAGGCTATTTCATGGGCAGGTGTGTTCAAGTCCGTCGTTATGTCATTATCAATTAAGCAGATAAAAGGCCTGGAGTTGATTTGAGGTGTGCTGCTTGCATGTGGAAGATTTTACTGTGAACAGACAACATGCGGTCAAAGGAGCTCTCCATGCAGGTGAAAGAAGCCATCCTTAAGCTGCAAAAACAGAAAAAAACCCATCCGAGAAATTGCTACAATATTACAAGTGGCAAAATGTACAGTTTGGTACATCCTGAGAAAGAAAGCAAGCACTGATGAACTCAGCAACGCAAAAAGACCTGGACGTCCACAGAAGACGACAGTGGTGGATGATCGCAGAATCATTTCCATGGTGAAGAGAAACCCCTTCACAACAGCCAACCAAGTGAACAACACTCTCAAGGGGGTAGGCGTATCGATATCCAAGTCTACCATAAAGAGAAGAC
This sequence comes from Polypterus senegalus, assembly GCF_016835505.1. Taxonomy (NCBI): domain Eukaryota; kingdom Metazoa; phylum Chordata; class Cladistia; order Polypteriformes; family Polypteridae; genus Polypterus; species Polypterus senegalus. The sequence goes on from NC_053162.1 coordinate 42,908,345, forward strand.
TGCATGAAAGTAAATACAGAGGGTGCACTCGAACGTGTAGGCCACTCATAAGCCTCAAGAATAGAAAGGCTAGATTGGACTTTGCTAAAGAACATCTAAAAAAGCCAGCACAGTTCTAGAAAAAACATTCTCTGGACAGATGAAACCAAGGTCAACCTCTACCAGAATGATGGCAAGAAAAGTATGGAGAAAAGTATGGAGAAGGCGTGGAACAGCTCATTATCCAAAGCATACTACATCATCTGTAAAACACGGTGGAGGCAGTGTGATGGCTTGGGTGTGCATGGCTGCCAGTGGCACTGGGACACTAGTGTTTATTGATGATGTGACACAGGACAGAAGCAGCCGAATGAATTCTGAGGTGTTCAGAGACATACTGTCTGCTCAAATCCAGCTAAATGCAGTCAAATTGATTGGGCGTTTCATGATACAGATGGACAATGACCCAAAACATACAGCCAAAGCAACCCAGGAGTTTATTAAAGCAAAGAAGTGGAAAATTCTTGAATGGCCAAGTCAGTCACCTGATCTTAACCCAATTGAGCAGGCATTTCACTTGTTGAAGACTAAACTTCAGACAGAAAGGCCCACAAACAAACAGCAACTGAAAGCCTCAGCAGTAAAGGCCTGGCAGAGCATTAAAAAGGAGGAAACACAGCATCTGGTGATGTCAAAGAGTTCAAGACTTCAGGCTGTCATTGCCAGCAAAGGGTTTTCAACCAAGTATTACAAATGAACATTTTATTTCCAGTTATTTAATTTGTCCAATTACTTTTGAGCCCCTGAAATGAAGGGATTGTGTTAAAAATGCTTCAGTTGCCTCACATTTTTATGCAATCATTTTGTTCAACCCACTGAATTAAAGCTGAAAGTCTGCACTTCAACTGCATCTGAGTTGTTTCATTTACAACTTATTGTGGTAATGTACAGAACCAAAATCAGAAAAACATTGTCTCTGTCCAAATATTTATGGACCTAACTGTATCTGAGACTGAGGCTGAAACATCAACTCCCAAATAGTCTGGTAGATACTGGGATAGAGGGAGGCTTGATAAAACTGGACACTTAAGAAACAGAAAGGAAGATTTAGTCCCACTGATTTCGTATCTAGACAAAACTTTCGAAGACTGTCACACAAGTCATTGTCTAGAGATGGACATTTCAAGATGTCTCGTACATTAATGAAAGCCCCACAGAAAACGCAGGAGATAAGTAGTTTTAAACAGCATCTGAAATATTTCAAAATGATCAGAAACACTTCAAAGTATCTTCAAAAATAACAAAGTACCTTAAATAGATTTTAGATATCTCAAAGTGAACAGGGTGTCTTTTTATGGGATTCTTGCAAACCCTGGAGGTACTTAAAGTGTATTTAAATTTCCACAATAATTGAAAACAAATTTTAAGCTCTCTTTAAATGTCAATTTGCCTTGCAATATCCCGGTGAGTTGACAGGATGTGAAGTGCAGCCCTAGCCCCTCACTTACTCTTATCTTTATCCATGGCAAGTTTAACTTGAACGCAATTTTTTATTGCAAGATAACACATCCATACACATAACAAGTTAAATACAATTAAATAAAATACACAATACATAACACTAGCATAATGTTATACAGTAGCAGTGAAAAACACTGAACAAAACACAAAAATATAAAACAATCTAGCAAAACAGAACTGCACTCCCACTCTGTATTAAATCATGTAGGTTTTTACAGTATAAATATAATTTAGACAGGTTGCAGCAGTTTAGAAATCTGAAAAAGACGCAGATGAAGCTGATACTGTGTTTAACCACAGCGAATGCAGTAGGAGAGAAACTACAAATATGTGCCCAGTAGTTCTTGCCTTTAGTGACCAGTAACATTGGTCACTAAAGCCAAGAACTACTTTCCTTGCTGGTAATAACTGTTTGTTTGAATGAGTGTAGTCTTTGATTATATTTTCAGTACGTTTCCTGACCTGTGATGCACACAGGATCTCAACAGAGTCCAGTTTCAAGCCTAAGTCTTTTCTGCTGTTAACATGTTGTAATGTTTCAAGTGAGCAGATGCACTGTTACAGAGAAAGTGGGGACAATTTCAGTAACAGCCTACAATTGTACCAGCACAGACTGGGACTGGTTACATTTTTAAGCTGATGGAGAAATACATACGCTGCTAAAGTTTCTTGATATGAGCAGTTATGTTTTCATTCCAGTTCAGACTGTGACAGTCATGACAAGAAATTTAAATGATTCATATGGACACCATTTATAACTAGGGTTGTAGGAGGTAAGGTGTATCTACTAAAATCCACAACCATTTCTACCTTTTTCAAGGTATTCGGGTTAAGGGGGCACCAACTGGCCAGCCAATCCACCTCCCTCTAAAATGGCATCTCCTCCCAGTCTGTGATCAGGCCAATCCGGGTGGTGTCATCAGTAAATTTCAGCAGTTTACAGATGAGTCACTAAGGTGTAGTCATTGGTGTAAACAGAAAAGGAGAGATGACAAACCACGGCATTGAGGGAACCCTCACCGATATTCGTCGTTTTCTGATGTCTGTTCCTTAGAAAGTCAGAGATCGACAGACATGCGGCATGGTCCACATTCATAATAAGAAGTTTACTATAAAGCTGTGGTGTGACGGTGTTGAATGCGGAACCGCAATCCACAAATAACATTCTAGTAGAAGTTGATGAGGTGCGTAACTGCTGCAGGCTGTAGTGGAGAGACATATTCACTACATCCTTAACTGACCTGTTGGCATAGTATGCAAAATTATATTAACTGCGCGTAAAAACAAGGTTAACCCGAAGACGGCCTCCCCGTCGGATTTTAACTCGGCTCTCGGAGCTGTCCAGAGGCTCAGCGGTTTTCCGAATAATATGTAAACTCAAACTTTCGCCGCTGAGCCTCTGGAAAAATGTAAGCCAATCTTCGTGACGGAAGAAGGCCGCTTGGTGTGCGGAGCCGGTGCTTTGCCGGTGCGGAGCAGCCACCAAGACGCGTGGTATAAGACTGCCCTCCACAATTTTGCCGACTGAAAATTAGGAATTGCTCGCCTCTCTACTTCGTCCCCACCATGTATGCACTTATTCTTTTGGATACCTAAATGCGGCCACTCTTCAGCCGGTCTCTCCTCTCGTATTATACCACAGACACAATTCTCTTACCACGTGAAAACTTTGTCTTGCTTCTCCACGCCTCCTTCACTCCGGCCTTCACTGCTTCTTCGCGGATTACATCGACAACCCCTACACTATCACAGCGTTTATCTTTTTTTCGCAAGCTATGATTCACTGACTCCACGTTTCTTCTTTTACTACTCATGATAATTACTTTTTTGCAGGAAATACTAATCTCAGTTCTGTAACATTCTACCCTTTACCCACAAGCGCCGCTAACATTTGTAAAAACTTCAAATCCCACAATACATCTCGGAACGCGGAATCGCATCAACAAACTTTATGAAAACAAAGGCGTATCTGGATGGCACTTTTTTGTTTATTAAGAATAACGGTTCATATTGGGATGCCAATTTCTTCGTTTTTTCACCCGAATAAAACCTAATTGCTATTTTTTATAAACCGGTGACAAGTGTGGGCACCAAATATATAGCAGAAATTTATTTATCCTCTATAAAATTTAAAATACTGTACTAAATATTCTTATCAACTTTATCACGATTCACTGCTTACATTATAACATGTCTATATATATATATATATATATATATATATATATATATATATATATATATATATATATATATATATATATATATATAATTCGACGTGTCTGTTCGCTTTTCACTTGAGAACTAGATTTAGATCGAGATTTTTTCTGTTTTGCTTGAACATTCCGGTTGATTTTGCGACATCTCATCACGCTAAATATCACAGTTTGCTTCCGGCACCGTTTTATTCGCGCAAATCTGGGAGACAGGTTTCGGCCTGAGGGCATCCGAGTGTGGCCATCCTCACTCACGCGCCAGCTTGCCTCCGCTTAGCTAGCGATACCTGTTAGTTCAGCAGACATTATGATCTAGAGATTGTTAAACAGTAACGTTTCATGTTTTTGACAGAGATCACAACTACGTGTGTTTTAAAGGGTACCTGCTCATTGGCAGAGATATCACGGCCATGTGTTCTTCTCCCCACGTAGGGATGCTCTCAAATGAGAGCTAAACACAATCACATACAGTGGCAACGTTTAACGTTGGACCATACCTGCTTTCCGCTTGGCCAGAGACACCTTGCCAACTATCTACATTTTTAATAAAGCGATCAAAGATACATTATCGCCCCTGATAGCAAAACCAAAAATATTGTATATCAAGAGGACCTCGATTACAAAAGGTATCAATATAAATTCTTCTAATAACAAATTATTACATTTTAATTTTTTTTTATTTATTTTTAAAGTTTGTCCTGTTACACTACGATACCAGTGGAGCCACAGGGGACAGCTAGTCACAAATAAAATGTGAAAAAATTTGGATTAAAAAAAAATCATACATAAACAAATGAGTACAGATGGTTACTAGCCTGTGTATCAAAACCAGGTCTATAAATAATAGAAGAACCAGAACAATTTAAGAAATATTTGTGGCCAATGAGAAACTTCACTTTTTTTATTGCGTATTTCACCATTTGTGCACTAGGACTGAAGCACTGGACAATTAATTTTAGATGCTCAGCCCGTCGCATCATCAGTCACATAGACCCAATGGTGTCTGCCTTTAAACTAAATTAACAATTCACTAATATACTTCAGATTTTAAAAGTGCTTAAAAGGTGCCATTTTATCTTTGTACTGTCACAGGTTTCTCTGGGTTCAAACCCTGGCCCAGTCACTTTCTGTTTGGAGTCTGAATGTGCTCCTCATGTCCAAAATGGCTTACCAGATTCCAAAGACACGCAGGTTAAGTTATTTGGTGACAGTTTATCAGGGGTCCCCAGCTCCAGTTCTGGAGGCCCACGGTGACTGCAAGTTTTCATTCTAACCCTTCTAATTCATGACCTGTTTTTACTGCTGCTTAACTTCTTTTGCATTAATTCTCATTGACTTGCTATTGAAGACTCAGACATCTTGGTTTTTTTTTTTTTCCTTAATTAGCTGCCAAACAATAATGCAATACAAATTGTGCCCATCATACAATATCTGAAAACAAAAAAAAGATGAAGGTCTCAGTTGATCTGCTCAGGTCCCCAAAACATTTTAACAGTGCCCTTAGAAAAGAGTAAAATCAACAACTTTGGAAATGTATGCTGTTGCAAGATAAGTGTAACAACAGGCCATGGAATTAAAGAATGGTTTAATTAACGACAAGACTTGGCACCTAATTAAGCAAGAGGTTGGAGTGAAACTGGTTGGAGTTCGAGGCCCCGACTTAGTTGATCTTCTCTTGGCTCACTCACTTCAGATTTCATTACTGACTGGTTGCCATTCAAGGAAAAAAAATGAAGCAATTCAGAGGAACCAGAAATATTCAGGAGAACAAATCATTATATATATGTCAATATATATATATAGTCAATTAAAAATTTATTGAAAGAAGTTAATTAGCAGCAAAAACAGGTAATTAAGAACAGGGTTAGAATGCAAACCTGCAGCCACTACGGCCCTCCAGGACCGGAGTTGGACTGGTTTAGATGAATATAAGCAAGTAAGCCCAAATGATGAACTTTCAAAAATCTTAATTTCAAGGATAATAAATGAGGAAAGACCAAAGCAGCTCCAATCTTCAGCCTTAAAAACCAGACTAAGAGGGTACTGAACAAAAGCATTTAATATAAAAAAAAGGCATCTTTATCCAAGGACAAAACTTCCTATTACTTGAAAGACTGAGAAACAACGGCCCGTTCTTGTGAAAAATAACTCGACTTCACCAACACTATATCTTAACTGTGGCTAAGCTTTAGTTCAGTTAGGCTGGCTGTCTGAATGGTTATTTAATCGTAAAGACTACAGTTTAATATTTGAAAAGCTCCAAAAAGCATCAGTCTGTTACAATATGCCTGGGCTTGTATCCCAGCACAATGATTAACAGAGATGTTAAGAGAGGCAAAAAGCTCTTCCAGAACATTGCTAACTGAAGGAGGAAAAAAAAGTAGGCTGGAAATCTTTATGCACAATTAATCTTTAAAGTCCAAGATCTCCGTGTATTGTGAATATATAATATCTAATTGATATTAATTAATAATTAGTTGCTATATCTCTGTCATTCCAAAAGAATGGCACATCACAAATACTTTTAGTAATAAAATGCATTGCATTTGTCATTTCAACAGATGAGAGCATCACAAATGTTAGCAGTGCTTTTACAAATCTCATACCAAGTGAGACATAACATTAACATGAAGGTCAACCTTGATTGCTTATATTTCAAACCATCTTAGATGGGTAGCACAGTTAGCTTTAATATAAAAGCTTTCATGAGGTACCATATTTACAATATCAAAAATCAGCAACTAGAAATGTACAATTACTACAGTTTTCAAAGTAAATTTGTCACTTTTGTTCAAGTGACTGATTTACACCCCTGAAAAGATATCAATCACACTATATCTTTAGTTAACCAACTACAATCTTAGAATAATAACTTGACATTCTGTTAAAATGCCCAACTACAAAAGCGTATTTGAAAGATAATACAGAAAAGAATAGAGCACCTGCTAATGCTTTAGAATTAGTGATACGAAATCCATTGATTTTTCCTTCCTAGAAGAAAAAGTAAACATCTTATGCACACATCTTAATACATTCACAATCAACTGCATTTCACCATGGACTAAACAATACAAAACTTTAATGTGGGATTCACTTTACCAAAGGAGATATTGCACAATATTTCTTTGCATCTATTTAATTGGATTATTATACCTTTAACTGCTAAAACACAGTTTACAAGACACAAAATAGCATTTAATCTTCATTTCAATAGAAAACAAATATGTAAAAATCAGTTTTATTTTTGACTTTCACAAAATTGATAATAGAATGAACAATGCTGTCAAATCAGTGTTCATGCTAAGGTCTGAAAATACAGGATGTAGTCCATGGCATTTCTCATCTTCCAAAATACTCAAACTGTGTTTGTATTGTGTTCTTTGTGAAATGGGTAGCGAAGATATTTCTGAGGATTCATTCTGTGCAAATCAGCCATGGAAAACCTTTATAAAGCCTTGTAGAAGACTTTATCATCTGTTTAAACCCTTTTTATTTGTATATAATCACAGTTGTAATGTCTTCTTTTTGTACATATCTACCACAAATTTTGTTCCAAGTAGAAAATGACAACAAAGGAACAGACACTGAACACCAGTTTTAATGAAGTACAAAAGTGGAAACTATATTGAAAAATAAAAATGTTTAACATACAGCCTCAACACTCCATTACTTAAAACAGTTCACTCGTAAAGACACTTCTTTACACTTTAACAAAACATAAGCAAAAAAAAAAGTTCTTTCTCCAAGGAAGTCTTTAAACAAATCTTCACATTCTTTTCCAGCACCGTGCTCACAGAGACGGTGTTGGCCAACCACCTTGCCAACATCAGAATCTGTAATAATCAGTTATAAATAAAATTGAACCTGAAATAGAAAAAAAGAAATTTACTACAAGACGACAGAATGAAAAATATACAAGCCTATTTAAGAATATATTCAGATTGAGTTCCAAATTATTTTTTACACTGTCATAAATCCAATATTATTACTTCATAAACTTGTTTACAGCCACCTTGGAGGGTTAGGGATTATGGGACAAAGGGAGAAGGTTCCCACAATTTAACTTTCTGCAGTGGAAAAAAGAATGATGGGTGGCAATCACATAACTTTTGAAAACTGACTTAACTGATAGTCAATGGAAAGGCAACATGTTTCTAAAGACAAACACCAGGTGGTATTGAGTCAGATCATCAGCAGGATTTTCTACCTGTGTCCCCAAATATTAATTCTTGCTCTCATTTGTGATAGAAAGGATAGGGAGCAGGTTTCAAAAGACATAGACTAGTGCAAGAGTGACATGTTTCAAAAAACAATACACAAAACAGATTCTTTAATTTAGTACAGGTCAAATCCTATTATAGCGAATACCAAAATGATGAAATTTTCAAAATAATACTTTTTGTCTGGACAAACGTTAACACAACATCATGTTAAACGAATTTCATTTTAATGAAATGTAAACTTTAGTATAACTAATGTTTTTTCAACCAAAAATGACCACCAAAGCTAAAATATTTAATGCCGTGCCTACACTTCCCGTGTAGAGTCTCAAGAACCCTGCAGCAGGCTGTCTCAAAGAAAGAGAGTCTGTTGCCAAATGCCCAGTCTCAGGCAGTCTCGGCGAGAGTGTTGGCACGGCATCATATAGGTATAGCTGAATTTGGAGTCAGTACTCAACCTAGCCTCTGAATGGGTAGTTGTGTCGTGTGGATACGGTGTTGTTCGAGTTTCATAGTGCTCCTCAAATTTTTCTTTGAGATGAACAAAACAAAAAAAAAGTGAGAAATAGTAGTCACTTTACACTGAAAGAAAAATTAACAATCCTAGAAAAACTTAATTCTGAAATGAAGAAAAATGATATGGTGAAAACATTCGGAAACGTGCCTTAATTTTCATCTAACATCTCATTTACATTCTGTATTATCATACCTGCATTTCTATTAAAAAAATGTTGCATCTAACATCTCATTTTCAAATAAAGTATATTTTTTGTAGTTTAAATAGCAATGTTTTTTATACAGGTATTGTCAAGCTTGGATCACAGAGATGCAAGAGAGACAGGAAGGCGAGTCAAGGTTTTCAAGGAAAATACAGGTACTTTATTGCTGTTTAGGGAAGGCAGGTACAGCCTCAAGACTTCATTCAAAATTGGAGCTCTTAGGAGACATGACGCGGATCAGAATCAACTACTATGGCAGGCAGTCTAGAGAAGAGAGATCAGGGAGTGTGAGGAACAGCATTTCAAAGCCTGATGTTAAATGTTCTAGAATTGTGCAACATGCACAGTAACCCTGATCCTGCAGAGATCAACTCATTACTTTGTCCTTGGTTTACTGTATACCAGACAAAGCAGAGCAGTTATGGAGTGTTCCTTGTGCCGCTGCCATTAAAGATGGGGACCCTAGTCACAACAGTAATATGCATTTTCCCCAAATTCATTCTAACAAAATATTTTTATGGTCCCATGAGTTTCACTAGAATGGGAGTCCACCTGTATTAACATTTCATTAAGACATAACATTTCAGTATATGGATAAATAAAAAAATATGTAGTACAGTGATTTCAAAGCTCAGTCCTGGGGAATCTGAGGCTGCAGGTTTTTGTTACAATCAGTTTCCCCAATTAGAACAGTAATATGGCCCTGAAGTAATTGTTCCTTTTTAGCATTCTGTATTCTCAGTATTTGGATAGAATTAAGTAGAAGTAAACTGTACGATAAATGAAACAAGCATTTAAAGTTTTAGCAATAATGCAAACATTTTGTAATTTCTTAGAAGAAGAGAATAAAAAAGAACATTTACCTAAACAATGAGATCAAATAAAATTAGGAATGATATACCGATTGTGAAACGCTCTACAACAAAAACCCATAACCTAGGACTAGACTTGGGAGCCACTGGTCTAGACCAGGGGTCCTCAATCCCAGTCCTGGAGAGCCGCAGTGGCTGCAGGTTTTTGTTCTGACCTGGTTGCTTAATTAGAAAGCAATTCTTGCCAATAAAGCACTAACAAGCTATGAAATTAAATTAACTCTGCTATGTCAGGTCATTCTCATATCCTAGATTTTCTTTCCCTTTCTATCATGCAAATGATTTGAAGGCTAAAATGGACGAGTAATTCTCAGTCCTTCACTTTTTTCTCTTCATTTTTCTTCCAAGTATTTAATTAAACCCAATAGTGCAGATAAATACACACAGGTGTAAATGTAAATAAGCTAAATGGAGAAATGCTGCTCTCTCTTGTCATTTGCATGTTATTGATAATAAGGAGCAATTAAAATAGCTGTTTAGGACAAAATTAAGCAATAAGGCCTCAAAATCACTAAAGTGAAGCAGAAGTGTTACTTTAGCAATAAGTGCTTTTTATTAAGCAACTGGGTTGGAGCAAAAACCTGCAGCCACTGCGGCTCTCCAGGACCGTGATTGAGGACCCCTGGTCTAGACTATGCTCTGCCACTCAATTTATAAATTAGAAAACTTAAAAAGATTAAGATCAACAACAATTAAAATGGAATCCTTCACAAATCTTTAACTAGACATTTTAATGTTAATTTATTATAGCTTCATTATCAGATTTCAGTATGCTTTTTACATACAAATTTCATCCTGTCATCTACTAAGCTACAAATTTTGGGGGAAAAAGAAGACTTGTACATATACTTACAAATCACAAGAAAAACTGTAGCCTTAGTAAAATATTTTAATACACAAGTAATTCAAGAAAATAATATGAATACAGAGATTAACTAAAATGTTAACAGATTCATTTGTGTTTGCCAAATAAATTTAATAACAGGAAAGCAAACGTTTTCACTGGCAAACAACAAAAATTGCTCATTTAATGTAGTAACAGTAATTTGGCTAAATCAAGGAATAAAAAGGCATAAGAAAAACTAATGGGGACCACATACTCTCTAGATAATATGTAATCATATTTCTAGCATTTTCTTCTGATCAAAATCAGCACTTATTTCTAAGGTATGACAAGGATTTACCAATTAGGATCACTGAGAAAGTTTGCAGCTTTATGTTTTGGAAGAACTGAAAACATCCCACAAATAAACAAAAAAAAAAAAAATCAAAACATGAATGTTTCCCCTACCTGCTAAGTAACTGCGGTAAACTGGAGATTATGGGTCCATAACCTGGAGCATTGTCATACAACTCAAATAATGGCGCCGCAACCAACTTATAATTTTTTGGAACAGCAAAGAGAGCTAAAATAAAAAAGATACATGTGGATATTCAATAGACACACAATTAGTAAAAGCAGACTGAATGAATGTTCCAAGATTTTAAATTACTATACAAACATTTAACAGTAAGCAACCTAGACAATGAAGGTACACAATCATTTATGTGTTAGGGTTAAACTGCAACTTGTGCCATAAATGTGGTATGTACAACCCTATTTTCAAATATTATTCAACATTACAAAAAGTGACTAACTAAATTATGCTGTAAGATAACATAGCGCCAATCTATTTAGCGACTGAATACCTTACAAAGTTTAAAATCGCTTACCTTTTTCTTGTAATTGCACAAGGAAAAGCTTCTTGTGTTCCTTAGGTTTAGTAATGTGAGCAGGAATATATGGATACTGGAAAAAATATCAAATTTAAAAACTCAATACTACTTTCTCCACCATGAAAATATTACTGGGAAGGAATAAAATGGAATAATTCCATTTAAGGTATAAGACAACCTAAATGAAATTAAATGGACTTGGATTTCAAATAAACAAATGTCTGTCTCACCTGTGGTGGTTCAAAATTTGGTCTCCACCAGTTTCCTATACAGTCATCAATAACCCAATCCTGTAGTACACCATCTTGACGTCCAAGAATCTGAAGATTAAAACAGCCAAATTGGAGTTTAAAGATTTATTGAAAACATTATATAAATTACATTGCAAACATTTATGCTGCTTCCAACACTCACAGAAATGTCACAAAACAAACAAATAAATAAATAAATAAAAACTCAACAATTACCTCTGTCATAAGACGTTTTAGCCCTTCAACTTCGTCTTCTCCTGGGTTTAATTCTCCACCAGGTCTACAAGAACATGAAAAACCTAATTACAGAAGGTACTCAAAACATGGCTACAATTCACATTCAAGTACCCAGTGTGCTTAGATATTATAATGAAATTGATTAGGTTGTCATGTCCTTTAAAAGGTCACAATATGCTAAATTATACTTGCATAAAGTCTTTCAAACAAGTGAGGAATTTGACAGGGTTCAAACTGGTAGTCTTTATGACACCTGCTAGTCAGTCCAATATGCCATGAAACTAACAAGATAACACTGGCAATGACATCTGCACTGAACGGCAAGTGTCTTGGAAACTCTAACAAAAAAGGAAGAATGATATGATTAGGATTTTCCTGCGGACTTGCAGCTGGCAACCAAATCTGATGAAAGGTTTCGAATTTAGAGCTAATTTTAAAGCCTCCATTATGACATACTCCACTGACCCACTGCTAATTGCAGTTTATATCTCATAAAGCAGTTTTTTGTATCACAGTAGGAATGCTTATGCAGAATCAGCATTCTAACAGGGTAGCAGTGCCTGATGATATAGGTTCCCAAGTGTATAGACACTCTACATATGCTAAATACCACACACAGACCCACCCTATAGGTGTAGTTTCACAGTGACCAGTTGGGTGTCGTACAGAAAACAATTCTGTAATTGCATGACTCCAAGAAACATAATGTTCTAATGACAATCTTTTTAATCGTATGCCATTTGCACTTTATGCTATTGATTTCTTTTCTTTCTACCCTTTGTGTTATTTCAGATTTTCGCACTGCATCTCTCCTCACAGTTGCTTCCCTGATGCTCTGCGCCATGCACCACAATGATCCAATACATCTGTGTGAATAAGTGATAATTTTGAAGCAGTAAGAGGGAGGGGTTCCTCCATGTAGTTGTGAGTGTGTCAAAGCAGTAAGTGTTGGCTCCCATGAACCCTCAATCGCACCATATCACTCTTCATAGCCGCCTCCCCGGTGTGCATTGCCATGCATCAAAGTGAACCACCAATGGTGGGGTGTGGGATGGTTGGTTTTGGAGACCTTTGTGAAGTCATTACTGCTTCTTACCAATAAGAGAGAGGGGTCCCTCATGAAGTCCAGAGCACATAAAAGCAATAGGGAGGTGTAGGGGGAGTCCATAAACTCGCAATCATGTTGTGCTTTGCACCACCACATTACTTTTCATAGCTGCTTCACAGGTCACACACCACACTAATCACCCCATCTAATCAATCGGGTTGGCTATTGTGTGAGGATGGGGTATAAGGTGGATTTCCTCCATGGAGTAATGATCAATTCGAAGCAAGGGGACTTGGGTATCCAGTCACGAACATGTTGTAGCAACAAGGGGTGAGTGTCAGAGGTGGCATGTGGATTGCGAGAAAGCCAGACATTTACTTACGGTACCAAAAATAGCAAAATGCTGGTACCATACTGTTTTTAAATTTTGGGTTTTTGGCACCTTTCCAGTACAGGTACAATAATTCAATTTTCACTTGACTTTTCATTTATTGTTACTGTTTCACTTATTATCCAACTTGTATTGATTTACATGATATTTTAAAAGGTATGATGAGATGTTTAGCTACCGTTCAGAGGCGATCCTTCTGTGATTAGGCATTTTCATTAATAACAACAACATTTATTTATATAGCACATATTCATACAAAAAAATGTAGCTCAAAGTGCTTTACAAAATGAATAGAAAAATAGAAGACACAATAAAAAATAAACATAAGTCAACATTAATTAACTTAATCTGGCATACCTCAGGTACCACAGGTGCCAGTTCAGTGAAGGTTTACCTGAAGTACTACATTTTAATTTACCATACTGCACTTATGATCCACTCAACCCTAGAAAACTGTTAAAAGTGACAACCAATATGCAGTAGCTTTCTGGAGATGGGTCAGATCTCCACTCACACTTTTAGTTGATATCAGGTCAGTCTAATTTATTTGACTCTTTGAGCAATTTTACAACTTGTGGAAATTGCCCTCAAAATAGTAAAAAGATGAAAAAAACTTTTGTGGTAGTGTAAAAAAACAAAATCAGTCTTGCTGAAGGTGATGTGGACTAGGTAATAGTGTAAATTAATATTTAACAGTACATGAAATTTGAAATGTGAAACCACAAATGCCAAAACACATTTCCAAGCAAGAGCATCTGACATATCAAAAAAGGCAGCATAGCTGCAATATTATAGTTAAGCATCTTTCCCGTTTACCTTGTATGATAAATTTTCCACGAGTATTAATGTGACATGCATCACGTGGGATTTTCTTTTTCCTCCCCCACAGATGTTTTTCACATCATTTGTTGATGTCCAGCATTGGTCACTATTAGGCCCTTTTTATCAGAATTTTTGTCATGAACTTTCTCCATGAATAAATGGTAGCACTGATAGCTATACAAATCTTTACAACCCAGTAAAAAGGTGAAAAGAAAAACTGCAAGGGATACTACCTAAAAAGTACTAAACAGCCTGCCTTCTGATTAGCATTTTTTGATTAAATGATAAAGTATTTTGTAGTACCAAAAGTAATTTACTACTCAAGTCTTATTTTTAAATGCTATATAAACAAACATGTACATGTTCTCCAGTGATATTTGTTTTCTGACGAGCTGTATGAGCTATTTGCAAGTGGATATGTACTTGTACTATGCACAGCACAAAACTGGCCGAATTTTAATTTTAGTTTCTTTGGACTTGAGACCACAGGTTGTTTTCCCTATAATAATCATTAGAAATAGTGGCATTTTAACCATATCTGTCAAGAAGTATGACACATTAAAGGAAATTAGGCATATTCAGAATAAAAATTTTTTTAGTTGGAGCAAAGCTCTGCATCTTTCAACATCTAACAACTTTCATTATAAGCCTAACATAGCCTGCACAAAGTTTTTCAGTGACAAATACATAGAAAACATTAATTAGTCTGTAAAATAAGCAGTAAATTACAGTTCAACTTACAGTTTAAAAAATGTGGTACCAAGTTGTAACAAAAGAACATGGGGAAGCCTGTGCTCATGAACAATCAGAACTCCTTCCACGGTTCTTCTCATCCCAATCTTGTCAAACTCTTCTCTCATTCGCTGAAACCGTGCAGCAACTGAACTGTCTTTTTCATAAAGGGGTTCTTTTGTTCCAAATGTGTAATTTGTTAGTGGATACCTTCAGAGAGATAAGAAATAACAAATGACATTTAACTAAAATTGTTGCTGCTCAAAGTAACAATTTTTAAAAAATAATCTTTAAAACAAATAACTATGAGAAGTGCTGAAACAAGGAATTGATAAGTACTAATAATTGTCTGGAAGCATACAACAAAAGAAAACACTGCAAGATAATGCAAAGTGAGTCTAAATTACATCTCAAGTCATATAAATAGCACCCAAATGATTACAGAAAGTCAAGCAAAAAATTGGTCATACAAATTGTTACATGGATGTAAACTATAAAAAGAGTGTAATAATGAATTCAATATTCATTTTGTGTTATCACTAAAAATGTAAAGAACAACACTAAAGTGAACCAAACTGAAGTTTATATAGCAGTACAAATTATTTCAAGAGCAAAGAAGAAACCCAGGAAGGCCAACAAGGGCAATACTTCAGAATTTAGAAATATGGTTTTACATTTCAAACAAAATGCAAACTTAAGACTGTTTGAAAACCAAAAAAAGAAAAAAAGAAGGTAGATATATGGCATGAATTTGAATGTCAGGAAGTTTGAGGGGCACAACCTAAAGTAAGTGATTATGTAACACTAAAACATGAAAATCGAGCTAGGAAATTTTGCAATACAGACTGTATACGCAGCCACCCATTTTGTTAAAGTGCCTCACAGACCTCAGATCTTGGTACTCCCTGTATATCTGCAATTTTTTTTCAGAGCAGTCCAGGGTGCCCCATCTACCCTGTGCAAGTGTATATATAAATTGGAGTGAGCCCCATGATAGACTAGAGGTCTGTCCAGGGTTGGTTCCTGCCTTACACTCAATGTTTCCAAAGGCTCCAGCTACATGAAAACCTGAAATGAATTAGGAGGATTCTAATATTGTGTACATTCCATTTTCTCAACATGATTATCCCTTTGCTGGCAGACACACTATCCTGTCAGAATACACAGCAAAGCATACTTAAAATATTTACTGAAAATAGTCCACATTACCAGAAGCCTCACTGGCAATTTTATATGTTGTTTTTAGACTATCCCAATGTATTACACTCAAAATGTCAGACTGGTTTTGTAAACTGGCACAGAGTTCCACATTTATCACTTGTGGCTCTATGGTCTGATTTGTAATTGGTTTCAAACCTTAAATAAAATATTATTAAATGATGAAAAGTTTACATACACTCATATAATGGACATGTATGTCCGGGCAGTATTGGGATTTCAATTATTTCTACAACTCTTCTTCATTTGTGACACAATGATTGTACAACAAACATCCTTATTACAAATAATAAATCAAAAATTTACTGTGGGTTTTCCGAAACCATCCCAGAGTAAAAAGAAAAATACAGCGTCAAAAATATACCTATTAACACACCGAATATTTAGTTAAATATCCCTTAGCACATTTCACCTCAACCAGATGCTTCTAGCAGCCATCAAGAAGCTTCTGGCAGAATTATAATTATTTTTGTTGATTTCCTGGCATAAACCTGACTCCTAAGCACAAACCACAATAGGGTCGTCAAATTATACAAATATTAGTGTTTGAATGTAGACATTAAATATAAGGAAATATTTCAATATATTTGAACATGAGTTAAACGTTCTTAATGCTACTATGCGATTTAACATAGTATTTGTATTTAGCATGCATTTGTACGATTCATAGTTATCAATACTTGTTGATGCTTTTTGCTCCCAGTACATCTGCCAAGCATGAAGTGCTTATGAGGCAGCCTTCATACACACACACACACACGCACAAAAAAAAAAAGATTTTCTGGGCAAGGAAAGTGACATGAGAAAAATCAAACAAGAAGTATAGTACAGTACTTAAGAATCAAGGAATCAAACTTTTAAAAATTATGGTTAACACTTTATTTTAGGTACTGACAAAATGCATCTGTTACTCATTTACTACTAGTCAGTGTTCATCTATATTTTACACAAGTTGAGGCACAGCAAGTCTATTCACATTTCACAAAAGGAGTTACTGAATGTAGTATACGGTATGGCACCTTCTAATGACCTTTAAAGTATTCCCAAGTGTGCAGAGCAGGCCGATTTGAAAAATTTGCAGATGGTCAGAGAATAACATAAATCAATAAACTGAATGGGATTCTTTACCCCTTTTACAGATCAAATGTACCCATATTATTTATTTTTCATGTTGCCTTTGCTTGAGGAAATGTGTGTTAAACCACCAGCCCCTGAAAGACATGTGCTGGTTGAGGTGGCTATGTATGCTTTCCTGACACTGAAAATGTTTTGTAATGTCAATTTTAAAGCCATAATAATAACAAAAAGGAAAATCAGAAATCTGACAGTTATTTTTAATGAGAAAGGAAACCAGTTTTTATTTTTAATGTAAAACAACAGTAAATCAGAGACCTCAGGTTCAAGAGTGAAACAGAAGAGGATCAGGAGCAAAAAATTTAAATTTTAAGGTGCTGGATAAGAGTTTATAATCTGTTGTTATTACAACCATTAACAAAAAAGCAGAGCAGGATATAAATCTGTATTTTATAAATAATGATCCAAACTAACAAAAATTATAAAAATGCTGATCGTGGAAGTGGTGCACAAAACACATGCAAAATACGTACTCCACATGCTTTCAATAGAGCCGAGGTTAAGACTTTGCAAAGGCCATTCCAAATGCTTAATGTAAGCCTAATTTAGTCATTCCAAAACCAGCTCTGATGTGTGTTTAGGATCATTGTCCTGATGGACCTATTGATTGTGTGCAAGTTTCAACCTTCTAGCTGATGTTTTCATGTTATGCTGAAGAACTCTGGAGTACTCCTCTTTCTTCATTACTCAACCCATTTTGTACACTGCTCCACTGGAGACAAATCAGCCCCATAGAACAACACTCTCACCACCAACTTGCTTCACAGTTGGACTATGTGACCAATCACAAACTTTATTTAAGCTTGAAGGAGTAGATTATGGAGTAGGAGCTTATTTCTTGTAAATGTAAAACATGTTTCTTGGTGGTTCTTGGATTTCTACTGATCATCCGGACCAACTTCCCCTCAACTGAGGGTGACAGTTTTGGTCTTCTTAAATAATTTGACAAAGGGACTACAGCTCCAAATAAATTGCATTTACAAACAGTTAACCAAAATGATGATCGTGGTATCTGAAGTTCTTTAGAAATGGATGTTGGGAACATCCCTGACTTGTGTAAATCTACAATCTTCTTTCTCATATCTGCACTGAGCTCATTAGACTTTCCCTTTGTAATTTGTGTTTGTCAATCCAATGAATGCTGTCAAACGGGCACTTCTACAGCAACACAGAGAAGATACCAGCTGTATTCAGTCATGATCGCTGACTTTCAGCACCACTTAATATCCTGTACACGTGTATTTTTGACTCTGTGATTGATTCAAAATACCCATAATAAATACTTGTGTACTATAGTCTTATTTTTTTGGAATGTGGTACGATCATTCTGCCAAGCAAAAAAACAAAACAGTTGAAGAAATCATTGCAAGCTTAATACTTCTTGGACATACTTGTCTGTTATTTAAGTCTATGTAAACTTTTCACCACAAATGTTCATGACAGAGAGCTGTGCTATAATGCCTCATGGAAACATTAATTTCATGTCACATGCCAACCCATTAACGTTTTCCAGATTCATGGCGATACACAGCTCCCTTTCAAAACAGTTCATCAACTTGTCCTTCATTAAATGCTATTGGAGTAATCAGAGCTCCGAGCTGTGATGTTTTATTTTCTCCCGCTAGTGCATTCAAGGTTAAACTGTTCGGAGAAGTGTCACTGTTGATTTGTTATCTGGTCTGCAAAAAAATCAATAAAAGATAAATGTACTTTTTGTGAAAATAGAGAACACTATATGAATTAAAAGTCTTTGCTCTCTGCTCCAAATGCAATTCTGCCACAAAAAAATGGCATTTCCGTTAGTGATAGGCAACTCACAAATGACTTGTTCTTTTTGAACATGTTTTACTGAATCATACGAATCAATTTATAAGTATTGTTTCAGTGGAGCTCAATGGGATTGCTAAACAACATGCAAGTCCTGTTTGTACGAAGTCTTCAGCAGGTTTCATTTTACAGACGCTGGTAGACGTTTAAAGCTCATGCACTGAATAATGACTCATAGCTTGCTTCAATTACGATTCTTTTGAGTTTAAACTATATTAATATGAATGAATGAAAACTCCTTTAGTGATGATTTTTTCATTCATCATACAAATACAATGCACCAACAACCCATTTATATTGGAATGTATTAATTATTTTGTATAATATGTTGTTTTATGAGGTGTGGCAGAAAAGTAATGAGACTGATTTATTTATTTACCAGAGTTTTTATTTTTTTCAAACATCAATGTTATCCCCTTCAAAGTAGTTCCCTTGGGCAGCTACACACCGATGGAGACGTTGTTCCCACTGTTGGTAGCAGCGCTGGAAGTCTTCAACCGGTATGATCTTCAGCATGTCCGTTACACTCTTTTGGATGTTTTCTAAAGTCCCGAAATGATGTCCTTTGAGGACATTTTTCAGTTTAGGAAAAAGGAAAAAGTCACACGGACTGAGGTCAGGTGAATAAGGGGGCTGGGGAACCACAGGAATGCCTTTTGAGGTCAAAAATTCTGTTAAGGAGAGGGCAGTTTTTCGGCACCATTTTGGCACAGACCTTTCGCATGTGCAAATGTTCAGTCAAAATTTGATGAACGGTAAATCTGTTCAAATTTAATTGTTCACTCAACATTCTTAATGTTAAACGACGGTCTGATCTCACAAGAGTGTTCACACGCTCGATGTTTTCATTGGTTTTCGAAGTTGAAGTCCTCCCTGAACGGTGTTCATCTTCAACGTGTTTTCTGCCTTCCAAAAATGATTTGTGCCAGCGAAAACCTTGAGCTCGGAATAAAGAATGTTCCCCATACGCCTGTTTTAACTTTTCAAACGTCACACTTGCCGATTCTCCAAGCTTAACACAAAATTTAATTGCACAACATTGCTCCAAATTCTGCTGTTTCATTTTGCGTGACGCACAACCAAAAACACAACTTCGCTAATAGCAGTCACAAAAATGACGTAGTTAATGGAAGGAGTTGAAACTCGCACTGAGCTATGTGAGGGTACTGATACACGTGCTCTATGAAGGACAACAGCGCAGCGTTGCCAGATCGCTTGCAGTGTTGCCAGTCTCATTACTTTTCTGCCACACCTCGTATATGTGCAGGCAGTGTTATGTAGTGGTTAAGGTATTGGACTTCAAACCTTGAGGTTGTGGGTTCAAATCCTACTGACAATGTGTGATCATAAGCAAGTCACTCGGCCTACTTGTGCTCCAATTGAAAAACCAAAAGAAATGTAACCCAATTGTATCATAAATGTTGTAAGTCACTTTGGATAAAGGCATCAGCCAAATTAGAAAATGTGTTTATACAATTAATTATTGAAATTGTTCCAAATTGATAATATATACCCAATTTTAAATTTAATATGCTTATATAACTTTGTAAGTCATAAGTGGCATTTGAATATTAGTCATAAAACATTGAAGCTTATAAAAATATTTTAACATTTGCTTTCAGCTTTAATTTTTATTTGTTTAAATGTTTTATTACGGCTCATTAATTTTACTGGGCATGTACCATTATCCGGTTCGTTTGAGCTTAAACTGAATTATTACTTGAATTATGAATGAATCATTAACAGAGAACCAGCTGCACAATTCTCGTTCACTTGCTCCATGAACAGAACATTACTAAACAAACCCATCACGCAGTTCTTATTCAGTAGTGATCCTGTAACGCAACATCTTATTTAGACATCTCTGTCAAGCTTGTGGATGACACAGCTGTGGTAGGCCTGATATTCAACAACAGCAACCAGGTTTACCTGGATGAAGTGGAGAGTCTATCACACTGGTGTCAACAAGGCAAATGAGCTGAAGGTCAAGTTTGGAAGAAAACAGCAGAGGCACTATCAGCTCCTCAATATTAACATCACACAGGTGCAAAGGTGGTCAGTTTCAGATACCTTGGTGCCCACATCACAGAGGACTTGACCTGGTCCAAGCACATCAACACCTTGGTGAAGAAGCCAGAGCAACATCCTTACCATCTCGGACACCTCGCTTCAGGCTGACCTCACAATTACTAAAGACATCCTACACATCCTCCACTGAAAGTATCCTAACACAAATTATTACTGCTTGGATTGGAAAAAAAACATGCAGCAGGACAACCAGGCTCTGCATAGAGTGGTGCAGCCAGATGAATTCATCATTGGGTGTGCACTCTCTAACTTTCATGACATCTACACCAAGCACTGTTGACCATTGCAAAGAAAATTATCAGCCACTCCAATAGCATCTGTTCACTGTGCTGTGGTCAAGAAAATGGTATCACTGGCTGAAGACCAGTTCAGGGAGACTGAGGAGGACTTTTTCCACAATTCATCCGTGTCTTGAGGAAAGTGTCTAGATACATGTTGCCCTACTGTTGATTTTCTAAAATTGCATTTAATTATTATGTTATTATTTATTGTTTGCCACATGCTTTTTATTTTTGGCATAATGCGTATTACTGAATTTATTTAACATAGTGATTTCTTTTGATATTTATACAGTAGTGTGTTATTGTTTATTGTTCCTTTTATATTCTTCTTTAAAGCAGTCTTGGACTTTAGCAACTAAGCATTTCACTACATAATGTACTGTGTGTATAACTATACATGTGACAAATAAAATTTGATCAGATTTTTAATTAGGCATCTTAAATGTGTTTCTATGCTTTGTATACTAAAATGGAACAATGTCATGTGAGTTTTCATCATGTAAAATATAATTATATATATACATACACACATATATACAAAATAATGTATTAATTATTAAATTATATATTTGTGAAGGGATCAGAGAGGGATATGCACCCTCACATTTTATGTATGCTCCAGTATCCAATTCTAGAAATTTATCAAAATGTATTTAATTAATAGGAAAGTTCAAAAGAATCGATTCAGCAAAGTGAATTGAAATACTCAGCACTAATTTCTAGTCGGACTAGGTTTTATGTTTTATTGTAACAGGGTCGGCAAGGTTGGTCCTAGAGGGCCATAGTGAGTGTGGTTTTTATTCCAACATAATTGCTTAATTTAAAACCAATCTTTGCCAATAACGAATCTTATTTCATTTTAAAGCTTAATATGCAGTTATTCAATCTGCCATGTCAGATCATTCTTATATTGTTGATTGTTATTCATTCAAATGATTGGCGGATTAGTAATTCTCAGTTCTTCGCTTTTTGTCTTCGGTATCTTTCCAAATATTTTATTAGATTAGATAATACACAATGAATACGAAGATGAACACATAGAAACAAGTTTGAAAGACAACTGCTGGATCCTTTGCCATTTACACTTTATTGCTAATATGCAGCAGTTATAAAAAAAATGAATGTAGCGGTTTTCGTCTAAAGTAAGCAATTACAGGAGGAGAATTTTATCAAACGAGACAACTCAATTGAAACGAAGACGCAGGCACAGTAGTAAATCCTTCAACGTCAATAATGCATTTCTCATTTAGAAATCGAGTTGGAACAAAAACTTTTAGCCTCTATGGCCCGGCAGGTCTAAATCTGCTGACTTCTGTTTAATACATCCGACTACGGTGACAATACGGTGAATTCGGGCAGCACTGTTTTCCCTGAACTGTCCGATTTGTAACTTTGAGGCCGTGGGACGTTCAAGTGAATTTGCTGACTTCCCGACAACACGTGAAGGCTACATTAATATATTCCAAATCCGTAAAACTCGTTCTCGTTCCCCTCCTCTTTGCCATGACATACCTCTTCATTTACAAATCAGGCAACATATTTTTAATGTAGCAATGATCACAGAATGAATTTCTTTCTTTCTCGAAATAAATCGACCATTAATCATCCCAACGCAATTTTAGTAGAAACTCTCGTGCCATCCTCTCAACTGAACTACTCAAAACATCACTTGGATTTACGACTTGCCTTGTGAGAATGTTATTTCTCTCTTAATGCTCAAGTAGTATGATCGTGCCACTGTACGATTCGATACTATTCACCTGTAATCTTTTCAGATACTATAGGACTGGGAAAATCGATAAAAATGACTGATGTAATGAATTGGAATTGAGTTATTTACGTATAATACCCACACTTTCCTGATATGAGAAATTAGTCAAATGTTAAAATGAAACTGTGTAACTATAATAAGGCTAATAACAGCTTAATATATCTAACAATAGCATTAACATTTTATATAAATTAATCAAAAAGTTAAACGCCGCTCAACCCACTGAGATACGAAACCATGAGGCAATCTATATACATCATCCTAAATAAATACATAAATAGACCCAACCTGGTAAATCAAAAAAACAAAATGCATGCAAACTACTCACAGGTTGATGGTCCTCTCCAGGGTTAGTGGCTTGATCTGCTGCAAGTATTTGTTCCCGAACTGATTTACTCCACGGGGCCAGCCAGTTTGGGAGCGATTAGGAGGCACAACCGACATACTGCAGACGTACTTCAACAACGACGGGCTAAAATAATGTTATTTTAGGATAAACAGCCAATACCGATATCTTACATGAACTGCATGCAACTCCCCCTATGCTATTTTTTTCTTTTCTTCTTCCCGAGTAATGCAATCGTATCCGGGAGACAGGCAGGCCTTTCCGCCGTGCAGAATCTAGGCCTCGACTCGCCTTTGTGAACCTATCACACGTCTGTTTTGGTTTCGTTTAAAATCGGAGCTCTTTTCCTTTTCGTTTTCAACTAAACTCTTTTTTTCATATAAAATATACGGTTCACAAAGAATAAAACGTTAAAAAACACACATTGAACTACCTCAATAAAAAGCAAAATCAAAGTTAAAGAAGGCAAAATGGCGCCTGCGCAGCACGGCACGTCATAGAAGGCAGGGCTCCGAAGAGTGACGTGTGCAGCAACCAATCACTGTTTGATTCTCCAGTTCTGTTACAGATACTGTGCAGGTAATTCTACGGAAAGAGAGATTGTAAGTGTTGATTAGGTAATGTTCAAAGTTGAAGTTATTTCCATAGATTCAATGAAAGGACTAGATGTTACAATCCCTGATATTTGCATCGCTTCTAATGGGGGGAAATCTCGAGGGATGGCTGCTATGAGGGATGGCAGCCAGGAGGCTTTACCAGCAGGACACATCGTCAGTTGTGTGCCTCAACTTCACAGGGTGTTTCGGCCATTTATCAGCCATAGCCAGTCACTGGTCCTCTCAGCAGTGTTAGCCAATTCTCTGATAGCCTGTCGGTGGGCCTGTCCCCTGACTCCAACCACTCTAAGGAGCTTCACTGTTGTACTGGCCACACAGCCCCTACACCACACCTCCACTGGTTGCACCTTGATCTTCCAGCCTCTGTCCTCCTCCTCAGCTGCTAAGCTGGCATACCGCAGCTTCTTACATTCAAAGGTTTCCTCACTGGCATCCTCCCACAGTACCGTCAGCTTGATGACGTAAGCAAGTTTTCGGCAGTTAGGACCAAAGGACGAGGTCTGGTCGCAGAGTAGTTGTTACAATCTCTGTAGGGAAGATGAGCCTTTGATCCAAGTCAGCTTGCATCTGCCAATCCCTGGCTACCTTCAGCGGTCCCAGATCCGGGGTTGAAGGGCTAGTCCTCTGCTTGTCCCCCTCCCGGACAAATGCTGGTGGGTACTGGCGCACCTCCTGGTTGGTGAAAGGTAGGGCATTGATGGATTCCCTCTTGTACTCAACTTTCTCAGCTAGGCACCTGAGGACCTGGTTGTGTCTCCATGTGTATCTGCCTTGAGTGAGGCTAGTCCTACAACCAACCAGGATGTGCTTGAGTGTTGCTGGGACTGTACACAGGGGGCAAAATGGGTCCTTTCCAAACCACAGCTGCAGATTTATGGGGGAAGGCAGCACATCATATGTGGCTCGAATGATGAAGCTCAGCCTGTTGGACTCCATTCCCCAGAGTTCACTCCATGTGAGTTTCCTCTTTTCAACACCCTCCCACTTCATCCAGTGGCCCTGCTTGGCCTGCGCTACAGCTCTGGCACGTCTGGCTGCTTCCTCCTGTCGACGCACCTCTTTCACCACCATGTTTCGACGTTCGGTTGCAGATGCCTGTTGCCAGAGAGGTGTTACTGCTCCAAGACCAAAGCCTCCTCTGCCCTGTTGGACGTGGCCCACCATGTCACGATGGAGAAGAGCAGATTTGGCCTGTAGCACAGCTGCGGCTGGGGTCCACTTCCTCCCTGTTGCTAGGGTGGGAGCAGCGCCTCTCACTATGGGATCCCGGGAGTCCGTGAGTGACATGTCCAGCCTCACCTTTGCGCATTTGAACTCCTCAACCAAGCCAGGAATGGGCAGTGACAGTATTCCGTTGCTGTAAAGTCCAACACTGCGGAGGCATTTTGGAGGTCCAAGCCACTTCCTCACGTAAGAGCTCACTAGCCTCTCCAGTCGCTTGGCATGAGTGAGCGAGACCTCGTACATGGTCAACGACGACAACAGTCTGGGTAATAACCCAAACTGGAGGCACCAAAGCTTCAATTTCCCTGGGAGTGCGGTGTTGTTAATCTGCCTGAGGCCATTAGCCATGTCATGACGTAGTTGTTCAAGTTGCCGGGTGTCATTGAGGTCTGCATTATACCACCGCCCGAGGCTCTTGATGGGCTTCTCTAAGACTGTTGGAATTGGTTCTCCACTGATATAGAACCGCTCCACTGTCACTTTTACTTTTATGATGGAGATGTTGTGAGATTTGCTTGGCTTGAACTCTATTCTTGCCCACTGGATGTTTTCCTGGAGCTTCTGTAGCAATCGCCTAGTACATGGCATTGTTGTTGTAATGATGGTCATGTTGTCCATGTAGGCTCTAATGGGAGGAAGATGAAGGCCACTATTAATTCTCTCACCTCCCACTACCCAACGGGATGCCCACATGACCATCTCCATTGCCATGATAAATGCCAGAGGGGAAATAGTACAGCCTGCCATAACTCCAATTTCCAGGTGCTGCCAGGCGGTGATGTTGTTCTCAGCTGTTACACAAAACTGTAGATCCTGAAAGTAGCTCTTAACCAACTCTGTGATGTGGTTTGGTACACTGAAATAATTGAAGGCCATCCACAAGATCTCATGAGGGACCGACCCAAAGGCATTGGCAAGGTCTAAAAAGACCACATGAAGGTCTCTCCATTCCTTCTTGGCAGTTTGAATCTGGTGCCACTGACACTGGCATGCTCCTGACATCCCGAGAATACTGGCCTTCTGCACTGATGTGTCAACGTTGTTTCTTTGCAAGAAAATAGATAGCCTTTGGGCCAAGACACTAAAGAAGATCTTTCCCTCTAAATTCATCAGGCTGATGAATTAGGGATCAGAATACCTCCTGATCTTCGCCAAGCCCTTGGAATCACTCCTTTCTGCCATGCTACCTTCATCAGCTTCCACAGGTATTTGAGGACTCCAGGGGTGTTTTTATAGAGCCTATATGGAATGCCATTGGGTCCAGGGGCCGATGCTGATCTTGCCTGCTTCACTATCTTCTCCACCTCATTCCATGTGGGGGGGCCCTACGTTCATTTGGTGTTCAGGTGCCTGAATAGGTGGCATGTCGCTCAGGATGGTGACTGGCTCATGCCTCCGACCATCAGAGTAAGTTTTCCTTAGGTGTTCTTCCAGGTCTTTTATGGGTACTTTTAGGCCCCCACTTTTCTCTTGGACAAAAAGGCCCTTAACAAAGCTGTATGGGTTGCTGTAGAAGAGGGTCCTTGTCCGTTCTTTCCTCTTGCATTGTCGTCTGATGTGCTCTGCTCTTTGCAACTTGGTAAGCTGCTGCTTTATTTCATCCTGCAGATCAGCAAGTCCCACCCTTTCTGTCTCACAGGCACTCCTCCACTGTTTCCTCAGTTGTCTTCTCTCCTTCGCCAACCTGTCAATTTTCAGCTGCCTCCTGGA
This sequence comes from Polypterus senegalus, assembly GCF_016835505.1. NCBI lineage: Eukaryota > Metazoa > Chordata > Cladistia > Polypteriformes > Polypteridae > Polypterus > Polypterus senegalus. The sequence continues at coordinate 42,935,285 of NC_053162.1, forward strand.
CTTTGGCTGGCTTAAAGGGCCTTTCTGCTGCCTCTGTGTCTTGCTCTTTACCCCAAACCTCTCAGCACCATAGCTGTAGATGATGGTTCCCAGGTTCTCCAGCTTCCTTTCAACAGGACCCTTTTGTTGTTCTAGTATAAGAACCAGTTCTGAGTCAATGGTTTCCCACTCTCTCTTCTCACTGGATCTGGGCCACAGAATCTGAGGTTTCCTACCTTCCATCTTCCTTTCTGTTGTTGGCAGCGGCTGGCTGAGCTCAGTATTGGAAGTTGTTGCCGGCTGTGGCTGGCTGAGCTCTGGGATGGAACAAATTGTTGGTTGTGGCTGGCTTAATTCTATACTGAACTGTGTTGCTAGCTGTTGGTGGCTGGACTCCACGCTCGAGGCTGATGTTGTTTGGCTGGGCCCTGAACTAGGGCCTGATATTTGATGTGGCTGGCTAGCTCTGGACTGGAAACTGCTGCTGGCTGTAATTGACTGGGCTCCAATTTGGAGACTGTAGAAGGGTCTGCATGACGCTGAGCTTCATTCAAGGTGCTGATACTCTGAGGACTGTGGGGGTTCTCCTGCCTCTGGGCTTCATTCGACTGATTTGACTTACTTCGTAAGAAGTATTGGTCAATGCGAGGTCTCTTTCTAAGCTCACCGAGGCACTTCTTCCTGCCTTGGTGGATTTTAAGGCCCATGTCAGTTGTTAGCTTTGACCAGCCACAGATGCAGCTCTGCAGCTTCTTTCCTGCCAGCACTGAAGGTCCATTAATTGCAATGTTGGTTGTCCTATTCATCATCGGTACCATTCCAAGGTCTGTTGCTGTAAAATCCATCTGGAATGGGTCTTCTTCCGGCCCCGCTCTCGCAGAACCTGGGGGTATCTTCTCCTTTGAAGTTTTTGTAGCAATAATGGGTGGACCAAGAAACGTTAACAAGCGCTGGGTCCTGCTGCTATGAGACGCTAACCCACACCAGCCCCGTTGGGGTCTATTCCCTCCTGTCAGCAGTCTTTCCAGGCTGTCATCTGGTCTTTCCCTGATTGTCAGCTGCCCTTTTCGTAATCATGGTGTATATTAAATTGCCATATACAACTGTGCGCTGAAGTGAAGCGTTTTTATAAATTTTAAAAATAACTTCTGTGCTCGTGCAACTTACAATGGGATCATGAAGAAGAAATCAGGTAAACACTTTTTATATATAAGCAAGAACACACAATAGCAGAGGTAATGAAAAGAAAAATGATAGAACTGGATAACAGCAAACCAATATATAAAATAACCATATTTTTGTGGCTGTTTTGCTCTTCTTCTTTATGCTGAAATACACAGGTATAAGCTTAATGCAGAATGGCCATGCTACATGCAGGTAAAAGGAACGCCAATAAATACAAGATGGGAGACACTGTCCTACTGGAAGCAACCTCTGAAAATGATTTAGGGGTTTATATTAACACACCATTTTCTTCATCTAAGAAATGAGCAGAAGCTATAACCATATAATGCACTAGTCAGACCACATTTGGAGTGCGGTGTACAGTTCTGTTCACCATGCTACAAGAAAGATGTAATAGCACTTAAAGCTGTGCAGTGGAGAGCAGCCAAGTACGTCCCAGGACTGAAGGACTTGTCTTACTCTGACAGACTCGGAGAATTAAACCTATTTATACTTGAGCTGAGGAGACTGCATAATGTTCTAATTCAGGTCTTTAAAATTCTCAAAGTTAAGTAGACCCGGTAGAATTATTTAAACATAAAGGGGAATCACATTCTCAAGGATATCTGAGAGAATTAAGGGAAAGTGAATTTAGGACTGATGCCCAGAAGCACTTTTTTACGTGAAGAGTTGTATGAATCAGGAACAAACTTCCAAGACATGTTCTTGAAGGAGAAACCTTGACAACCTTTAAGAAGTATATGGATGAAATTTTGGGACAGCTTAGCTGTTAGCTAAACAAATGAGCTTGATGGACTGAATGGTTTCCTCTCGTTTGTCAACTTTCTTACATTCCTGTGTTCTGTTTGATGTTTTTGATCTTGTGAGCATAATCTGGTCTCTAGTGAGTATGGTAATGCATTTCAAAACTCAAGGTTGCTGGTTCAATCCACATATCTTATTTATTGGGTGACCTTGGACAAGTTTTTAGTAATGTTCTGTTTCTATTTGTAAAGCACTTTGAGGGTGGTGCTTCACTACAGAAAAGATGCTATATAAATGTTGATTTTGTTTGGTTAATCAATAGCTTAAAAATAATTTTGGTAACATTTATTTTAGGTACTGCAACAATACTTCAAGAACCTATTTACTCTTATATTACAAGACCTTAACAAAGGTTTCATTTGGCCTTCACAACATGTATAAAACATTTGCAGATATATTATTCATCTTTGAGCAGTGTGGTACATTCATATGATGGCAGAAATACTTGTAAGTAAGTATGAAGGACTCACAAGTCTTACACTAAATATGTAATATCAAGAGAAATGTATCTCAGTTAAGACACCTCAGACCACTCCAAAGTGAAGTTCTGTTGGTATATCACATTGCAAAGATGAATAAACACTTAACTGATGCTTTGTAAGTGTTATGAAGACCCAAAGAAGTGTTTTTAAGGTCTTATTACATAGTAGTAAATGAGTAACAGATGCATTTTTGCAGTACCTAAAATAAAGTGTTAACCATAATTTTTAAAAGTTTGTGATTCCTTGATTCTTAAGAAGTACTATACTTCCTCTGTTTTCATTGGGCGGAGGTTGAATTTAGTTTTGTTAAACTTGACTTGATTTTATGGAATGTTACTTGCTTTTAATCAAATTAATTCAAAAAAGAAATACAATACTTAAGAGAAAACTTCAGAGACGTAAGAGTTGGCCTGCAGCTGAGTGAACAACACAAAGGCATTAAAGTTATGCTGGTGTCCCCGTTTGTTCATAATATTTTTGTGGATTTCATATTTTTCTGCAGGCCTATATTAAGGTGACCATCCGTCCCCGTTTTCCGGGGACAATCTCCGTTTTCGGACAACTGTCCCCACTCAGAAACATGTCCCCGTTTTCAGCTGGTTCACTTCTTTGAATGTATCTCATCACCAGGATAATTTGAACTCGGCACGCATGCGCGGTGTTTTGACAGAGGTTATACTTTCCGCATCCTGCAACTTTGGCAAGAAATCACGTGATAAGCTTTCGCTTTGTATGTAGTCTACGCTCCTAAAGCCCCAACCCTGATGTCCCCGGATTGGCCCAAAAAAATTCTGGTCACTTTACCTATATAGACTACATAGGGTTCTACATGGTTGTAAAATGTTTGACCGTTATTTATTATACTGTATTAATGCCAAATTACCTGGAACATAGAATGGGGTTATAGGCAGAAGTGAAAGTGTCATATTTGTCTGCTTCATTCATTCCCAAGAATCTTTCAAACCCCTCATGCTTATTTTGAGATGCCAAAAAATAATCAAGGAAAGTTATGAATGCAAGGTTTAATTTTTTCCTTTACTTCAGCTGATTTGTGCAATCATTTATTTTATGTGAGTGTCTTGGGAAACAGAGTGTTTGAAACTACAGAAAAAGGTATACAAAATCCAAGTTTATTTGTTTATTCATATTTACCTTTTATTTATTTATTTTTTTGTAAATCGTCCCATCCATCGTTTTTCTATCTCAATTATTCAGGTCAGGTTTGCATGAAGCCTATATCAATCCTTGATATGAACCCCACACTTCAAATGCCTACATTTTCTCAGAGAGAAAAAGAAACATTTTAACTGTGCTTGTTGTGCTTTACTACAACTAATTGGTTCCGGGCTGTATAAATTATATGAAACGGTGAATATGGTTTTTTTTTGGCAATTCCTCTTAAAACAGCAGTCTGCCTCCTGAAATTTAGGAAAAGGCCGAAGTGACCCCTGAATAGGGCTATCAAGAGGCAAATGCTGATCACCATATAAATAAAACCAGTGTAGTTGGTGCTGTGTAATTTGTAGTGTGTAATAGAGGGTTTAGTTAAATTAAACTGAACACAGCAGATCTCTGAACCCAACCATTGAAAAAGGCGATATATAAGAATGAACTACAATTTAACCACTTGTACAAGGTGGCCACTTAAGTTGGTCTCAACACTAATTCAGTAGACTTACTACAGCACTAGCTGTTACAGACCTATGAGATAAACATCTGGAGAAACTGAGGTGGACAACAAGATATGACCAATCCTGAAGCAGAACTTTGTTGTTTTCTGTCATCTCCAATGAAATGACATGAGGCAAAATGGCTAATGTAGGGAGGCTAATACCCACTTCTCAGTCAACAGGAGTACCTGATTTTCATTTTAACATAACATCACACCTGTTTAATTCTACTGAGGATCATTGGGGGTGGACTCTGTCTTAGGACCATTGGGTACAAAGTAAGAACCCACCATGGATGAGACTCACTCAAGCCCACTCCCAAGCAAGCCAATATAAAATGTTAACCTCTGTACTTTTGTGGTACCCATTTTCATTTTTTTCTAAACACCTGCCTCGTGCAGATGTTATCTGCTATGTTTCTAACACACTTTGCAATGGAAACTGGAATTTGAGTAGTGTTTTTTAAACAGCATTGGTAGGGTAGGTGTGACTCTTTAGCCTCAGGGCATTGGTTCTTTATTGCACACTACCCTGTGTGCCAACTACACATTTACTGCCTCTTATACATATATTTAAAAAAGCTACAGGTAGCCTTACATCATCTATAAACAGCCACAGATGTGTGACATTTGCTACCACACCTTTCAAACTGAAGGCAAGCTTTAAATAACCAGAGACTTGAAAAGCACGTATTATTTTGAAACTAAATTTCATACTGACTAAAGTGGAAGTCAATAATGGAAACATTACTCCTCACCTTGATACTTTTCTCTACAAGGCTTGGTAAGTGTCCTGGTACTTAATTAGTTTAATACATTTTCAATTTATTTCCGTACTTCACATGATCTAGAAATGTAATTAAATAGGGTTGATGGAATAGAAACTTAATTTTAATTGACTTTTTAAGTATTATGATGGAGCTGTTAAATATAGTGAAAGCATGAGTAAAATGATAGTGAAATAATTCAGAGCAAAATTTGATTGAATTACAAAACCCTAGCTTGCTATACTGTTAAAGCTATTTTTGATCATTTATTTTTTTTGCATCAATTGTTAACAAATTCTAGTCTTCTTAACAATCGTTTTGGTGTCAAATAGATTGAAGTGCGTTTTTCCACACCCCTCAGAAAGTAGATTACATTTAAAGAGCTTCTTGTTCATTAAACAGTTGAATGCTATACATTGAAATAACTGTTCCTGATGCTTGTTCCTGCCATTTAGGGCAGGCTGGCACCAAAGTTCAATGCCAAAAACATTTCTGTGATTTTAAGTTACAGCTTTCCAATGCAATAAAAATGCAGATAGTTTAACATAGTATAGTGGCACAGTAATTAGCTTCTCTGCCTCTTGGATCCTGAGTCAGTCCATCAATTCATTCGTTTTCAATCCCAGTTAGCTTGAGAAGAGTCTCGGGAAAGCTCAAGCCTATAACAGCAAGGCATGAACAAACCCTGGGCATCCTGCCAGTGCATCACATGGGATCCAGAGTCATAAGTTCAAATCCCATATATATATACAGTATATATATATATATATATATATATATATATATATATATATATATATATATATATATATATAGCATTATTTGACAGTAAACTATTCAACCATTCTATGATCTGCTTTTCGCAAATGAAACAGGGCACCGTGGTGGATGTTTGCTGACTTGCAGACCAACCACAAGTGTTACCTGGTAGGTAGCCACCCATACAATCAGATTGTGATTCAGACTACGAATGCCATGAATATATATATATAATATAACAAGCTAAATATTACCATGCTTGGTGAAATGGCAGATAATGTAGAATGTACCAAATCAGAACAGAGGGACCTGGGCAGAATACAGACTTGGGCAAATTTGTGACAGATGAGATTTAATGCAATAAATGTAAGGTGTTACAAATAGGAAGCAACAAAGTTAGATTTAAATGCACAATGGGAGGTCTGAAACTTCAAAGTACTGTACATCTTTTAGGAAGGACCTAGGAGTTACAGTGAACTCTTCAGTCTCCACATCTAGATAGAACATTTAAGATGGCTAGTAGGATGTTAGGTTATATTACCCAAAGTGCTGAGTAACAAGTCAAAGGAGATTATACTTACACTAAATAATACAGTACAATACAATACATTTTATTTTTGTATAGCCCAAAATCACACAGGAAGTGCCGCAATGGGCTTTAACAGGCCCTGCCTCTTGACAGACCCCCAGCCTTGACTCTCTAAGAAGACAAGGAAAAACTCCCAAAAAAACCTTGTAGGGAAAAATGGAAGAAACCTCAGGAAAGGCAGTTCAAAAGAGACCCCTTTCCAGGTAGGTTGGGCGTGCAGTGGGTGTCAAAAGAAGTGGGTCAATACAACACAATACACAGAACAGAACAAATCCTTAATACAGCATAATAATAAAGATTTTAGAAGTATGGAGCAGAATTTAACAGTAGATGATATCACATAATAAGATTTGGATATTTTTAGAGTCCTGGAGACCTCATCCATCAAGCTGCCTCCCCATTTGGCCATTCCACGGCTGAAACGTTGCTCGGCCAGCCAATCCGATGAAAGGACCCCCTTTTTTTTTTTAATGACCTTATCAGGCCTCATGTGGAGTGTTGTGTGCAAGTCTAGTCTCCATATTACAAAAAGTACATGTTGGAGCTAAAGAAAGGACAGAGAAGAATGACAAGGCTAATTCCAGGCCTGAGAAGTAAGAGATTAAGAAGTGACATGATTGAAGTGTTTAAAATTATGAAAGGAATTAGCATGGTGTATTCTAGCTATTATTTTAAAATATACTCTTAAACAAGAACACAGGGACACAGATAAAAACTGGTTAAGGCATAATTTCATACAAACTTTGAAAAGTTGTTCTTTATATCAACATCCATAGACACTTGGAATAATTTACCAAGTAGTGTGGTGGATAGTGGTATTTTGGGGACATTCTAAACTTGATTTCATGTAATTTTGTGAGAAATTACATTAATAGAATTTCTGAGCTTTTTGGGCTGAATGTCCTCCTTCCATCCATCCATCCTCTTCCGCTTATCCGGGGTCGGGTCGCGGGGGCAGCAGCTTAAGTAGAGCGGCCCAGACTTCCCTCTCCCCTGCCACTTCTTCCAGCTCTTCAGGGAGAATCCCAAGGCGTTCCCAAGCCAGCCAGGAGACATAGTCCCTCCAGCGTGTCCTGGGTCTTCCCCGGGGCCTCTTCCCGGTTGGACATGCCCGTAACACCTCACCAGCGAGGCGTCCAGGAGGCATCCTGATCAGATGCCCGAGCCACCTCATCTGACTCCTCTCGATGCGGAGGAGTAGCGGCTCTACTCTGAGCGCCTCGCAGATGCCTGAGCTTCTCACCCTATCTTTAAGGGAAAGCCCAGACACCCTGCGGAGGAAACTCATTTCAGCCGCTTGTATTCGTGATCTCGTTCTTTTGGTCACTACCCATAGCTCATGACCATAGGTGAAGGTAGGAACATAGATCGACTGGTAAATTGAGGGCTTTGGCTTACGGCTCAGCTCTTTTTTCACCACGACAGACCGATGCAGAGCCCGCATCACTGCGGATGCCGCACCGATCCGCCTGTCGATCTCACGGTCCATTCTTCCCTCACTCGTGAACAAGACCCCGAGATACTTGAACTCCTCCACTTGGGGCAGGATCTCTCCCCCAACCCTGAGAGGGCACTCCACCCTTTTCTGGCTGAGGACCATGCTCTCAGATTTGGAGGTGCTGATTCTCATCCCAGCCGCTTCACACTCAGCTGCGAACCGATCCAGAGAGAGCTGAAGATCACGGCCTGATGAAGCAAACAGGACAACATCATCTGCAAAAAGCAGTGACCCAATCCTGAGTCCACCAAACCAGACCCTCTCAACGCCCTGGCTGCACCTAGAAATTCTGTCTATAAAAGTTATGAACAGAATTGGTGACAAAGGGCAGCCCTGGCGGAGTCCAACTTTCACTGGAAACGGGCTCAGCTTTTTGGGCTGAATGTCCTGTTCTTGTAAAATTTGTTTTAATATTCTAACATCTGGTCATTGTTTGTGTGGACTTTGCATGTTCTCCCCATATCGTTTTGGGTGTTCTTCCAGTTTTTCTACCATATCCCTGAAGAAATGCAGTTTAGGTTAGTTGGTGCTTTCAAACTGATCCTGTGTGGATGTATACGTGAGTTAGTCATGTGAAGTATAGGCCTGGGGTCTGCCTTGTGCCTAAGACTTCAAGCATAGGCTCAGATGTTCTGTGAGTATGAAATTTATTAATTTATTATTTATACAGTATTTAACTGTTTGTGCTTAGAAAAAATAACATGATATACACTGAAACAGAATGAAAACTGGGCAATCAAACAATTAGGACAATCCTTTATATATTAAAGGAAAGCCATTTGCTTTAAATTATTAGCAATTGAGGAGAAGATATTATTTAAATGGTGGATGACACTGCTGCATTTTAGTTTAAAAATCATGGGTTTAAACTCTTCCCAGCAGTATGTGCGCTATGCAGGATGGGAAGGCTGTGTAAAAGTGCTACATAAGAAAATTAAAAATAAAATAAAAGCATCAGTTGATAATGCCAAGCCTAGACGCTCCAATACTGAACAAAAAAAAGCCAGTATATTGTCATTGTGTATTTAATGTTATACTGTATTTGTTAACTTACATTTGCCATATTTTTTACACAAACATCAAGTTAGCATTAGATGAAACAACCTTCTTGAATTTGCCACTGCCGATATCAAATCAATATCCATATATCACCATGCTCAAAAACTCAAATTAAGAAATTGTGCTATATTTATAACACATCAAGAGGAGTACCAAGAAGACGACAATAACTGAGAGTACCAGCAATTCTTTGTTTTCATTTTAAGCACTACTCTAGACAGTATTTCAGGATCACTATAAATTAAGTTTCATTTTATGTGTAAAATGAATACCTACAGTACATGTGCATGTACGTTTAGAAAATAGTCAAATAATATGCTCTGTTGTATATAGTAACGCTTTTGGCAACTTTAAAAAATTGCAACAAAACAGGTCAGACGACAATGCCTATACAAATTGTTCAACTCCTTAGGCTATTTTCACATTTTATTGGGTTATACAATTAAATCACTTGTCATTGAAATTGTTTTACTTCTTATCACAAGCACTCTACAATGTCAATGTAAAAACAGAAAGTTTCTAAAGTAACAAGAACACAAAAGGGAGTACCTGATTTCTTAAGCATTCGCCTCTTTTTCCTGTCACACACCTAAACGGACACTGAGGTGTTCATTGGAGCCACACAGTTAGTCAAATAAAGTCCATCGGCATGCAGTGAAGGAAGGCATCAGGTTATATACAGTATGTCCCTCCACAGAGTTCCAGTCTTGATTATTTCAGACATCAACTAACACCACATCATCAAGACCAAACAAGAATCAAAGCATATTTGGGTAAGTTTATACTTCAAAGTGACTAGGAGTAGCACAGGCCATCTCTGGTATTTCATTTATAGTCTCAGTTTCTCTTTAACAGCAGGGAAAACTGCCCATTGTTGGGATATCTTTCCTCAGTGACCCATGGATGTATTTATGTTTCCTCCAGCTGGGTCCTGTTCATACCTCGTACCTCATTCATGTGAATATCAGTCCCTGCTCTGGACAGGCTTTTCATTACAAAGAGTCCTCAGAAAACTGCATATCAGGTAAAAACCAGTATAAGTCGGGGGGATAATCAAGGTGTCTGTGGTAACTCTAGTGCAGGGGTGTCGAACTCCAGGCCTGGAGGGCCGCAGTGGCTGCAGGGTTTCATTCTAACTCTTTTCCTAGTCAGTGACCAGTTTTCACTGCTGATTAACTTCTTTTAATAGAACTGAATTTTAATAGCCTTATTTTTAAGGATTCAGTCCTCTGAAATGTATTCCTTTCTTCATTAAATGACAGCCAAACAGAAATGAGATGTGAAACGAGCCAACAGATGACCAGCTAAACTGAGATTTCAAACTTCAACCAACCTCTTAATGAGAAGCTGATTCTTGCTGTTAATTAAACCTGTTACTTAATTCCATGGCTTGTTGCTGCTCTCATTCTGCCACAGCAGACATTTCCAATTTCTAAGAACACCGTCAAAATGTTTTGGTGACCCGAGAGATCAACCTTACCGATACCATTGCTTTTCTTTATTTTGAGATATTGTGTGATGGGTACAGGTGAGCTGGTCATGCGGTGGCTTGTTTTCTGTCTCATTATTGTTTGGCTGCTAATTAAGGAAAAAGAGACAACTAAGGGGCCTGAGTCACGTTAATTTAAAACTAAGGCAAAAGAAGTTAATCAGCAGCAAAAACGGCTCACTAATGAAAAAGATGGTTAGAATGAAAACCTGCAGCCACTGCGGCCCTCCAGGACTGGAGCTCGACACCCGTGCTCTAGTGCAGGGGTCCTCAATCCCAGTCCTGGAGAGCCGCAGTGGCTGCAGGTTTTAGTTCTGACCTGGTTGCTTAATTAGAAAGCAATTCTTGTCAATAAAGCACTAACAAGCTATGTAATTAAATTAACTCTGCTATGTCAGGTCATTCTCATATCCTAGATTTTCTTTCCCTTTCTATCATGCAAATGATTTGAAGGCTAAAATGGACGAGTAATTCTCAGTCCTCCACTTTTTTCTCTTCATTTTTCTTCCAAGTATTTAATTAAACCCAATAGTGCAGATAAATACACACAGGTGTAAATGTAAATAAGCTAAATGGAGAAATGCTGCTCTCTCTTGTCATTTGCATGTTATTGATAATAAGGAGCAATTAAAATAGCTGTTTAGGACAAAATTAAGCAATAAGGGCTCAAAATCACTAAAGTGAAGCAGAAGTGTTACTTTAGCAATAAGTGCTTTTTATTAAGCAACTGGGTTGGAGCAAAAACCTGCAGCCACTGCGGCTCTCCAGGACCGTGATTGAGGACCCCTGACCTAGTGGAATCTTACCTGACAAGTCAGAAACTGTACATGCAATAGCAATGGGCTGAGTGCTTAATTAATCCAGTGTTCATTGGAGAGAGGTCAAAAAAGACTAGAAAAGATGTTCACACCATATCTGAAGTACAGTAGCATGGGGCCAAGTGGAAGAAGCCTCTATGGTCTATGAAACATATGAATAGAGACGGCAAAATGGATATGAAATGGCAAAAAACACACAAAACTTTGGGCTGTAGGAGGGAAACCTGAGTGAGTGCAAGTAGAAAAACAAAACAAACACAACCCCTCGAAAACAGTGACTAGACCCAGAGTTTAAACCTAGGACTTTTACATCATTAGGACACAATGCTAACCACTATGACCAAAGTCATAGTAACCAAAGCTGCAACACGTGTCAATAAAGATAAAAACACAAAATCTTTTAAAAGTAGCCAACTTTTGACTTTTGTTATTATTAGTGCATTTCTCTTTCTATGCTGTACAGTATTCTCGCAATGGGGCAGTGATATTACAGTTCTCAGTAGCCGAAAGAAGAAGAAGATTGAGCTCTTGCTGCTATTCATGTGAAACTTTCACTTTCAGTGCCACTAAACAATAAATACTCATGGCTTACAATGATCATAAAACTAGAAAACATACAGACCAAAGGTAGTTCATATAGAGCAAGTTGAATATTTCCATATTGGCCACACATTCTTTTGTGTAGCTACAACAATTGTGCAATTTGTAAAAATTGCTGTCAAACGACTCCTCACACTGCACGTTAGAGTTACCAGTTGTACAACGTATCATATATGTGTTCAAACTGCAAATGCACGTTCAGGTCTGACTGACATGATAGAATTTCTTCTGATCGTCCGACAGCCCAATCTTGAGAGGCAATTAGGCACTGTGGCTAGTCTCAAAAATGATGGCTAATAAACTGAAATTTGGGTGAAAAATCAGTCAGTGACTGCAAATTGGACAAAAATTGTGCCAAAACTGCACAGTGTATGCCTAGTTTAAGACGTCTATACTGCTTGCATGCCCATTGTTGGCAGACAATTACGGTTTATGCATTTTCAGTTCTTTTAATATAGATGGAAATACTTTAATAAACGATTTAAAATGCTAGTGTGAATAGAGATTGTTTTAATTTAAAAACACAGTTTTTAAAAGAAAATGTAGAAGTGTGGACTAAGCCTATAATTGTGTCCGACTTTGTCTTTTATTTTCACACTTACGATTGACTGTGGACCCCCTGGAGGTTTTGTTTTCCTCTTCTCCATTCTCAACTGACCGTAATGCATGGACAGATATTGTTGGTATCCAAGTATGTTAATCAGTTCCTACTTTTTTTGTGTTTAATCAATTCTGTGTCTTTATGTATACTACTTCAGCATTTAGTAATTTGTAAAATCTATACTTGCATTTTACCTAAGAGCTTGTTATAGCATTCTGCGCCTACACTCTGTGAAGAGATATCTCTACAAAAATAAACTGAACTGAATGAAATGAGCTGCAATATAAAATAGATCAGTGTTTCAGTTGTAATCTCTTTTTCTTTACCAGGTGCTTCCTTCGCAACAACAAGCTGCTCTTACACTGACCTGGTGGAATACCTGAATCTAACGGATACGCAGCGTTTTCTTATGGTGCGTCCAGTTAGCAACTGGCAAGATCCAACTTACGTTGAAGTGGATATCTCATTGGATAACATTGTTCAACTTGTAAGTCACATTTTGCAAAATAAATAAATAAAAAAAAAAACCACTTAATCTTTACAGTATTGCTGAAGGGACCAAAGTCCTACTATTGCTGTTTTGACTAGACTATATAATCCTTAAATATGCTGTAGAACATCAAGAGCAGAAAGCCATGTCATGCCATTGTCTGACCCACTTACAGTATTCCAGATCAGGGTCACAGGCATGCTGGAGCCTATCCCAGCTAGCACAGGGTGCAAGGCAGGAACAAACCCTGGACAGGGTGCCAGTCTGTCAAAGAGCGACCACACACACCCACCCACACTAGGGCCAATTTAGCACTTCCATTTCACCAAAACTGCATCTCATTGGACAGCGGGAGAAAACCAGAGCACCCACAGGACACCCACACAGACAGAAGGAGAACATGCAAACTTGACACAGGGAGGACCTGGGATATGAACCATGGCCTCCTTTCTGCGAGGCAGCAGCACTACCACTCTGCCACCCCTTACCACTGACAGATCATATGGGAATAACAGAATTTCAGTAATACTTATGATTTCTAACAATGAATTATTCTTCTTTCTCTGAACTTTTAGCAAAAGTTGTTTTTGTGTTTGACGGTCAAAGTAGAGTAGCAGGAATGCTAGCAACTGCGATTAGATTTTAATGGTATGTAAGTTAAAATTACAATTTAGCACATAGCACTACTAGCAAAACTATAGAAGGTGAGCATGATTTACATTATATAATAAGTTGTGCCATGTGGATTGGATCAGATTTCTAGTGTTTTCTCTATGCACTTGACTTGAGTATTCATAGTTTTCCTACTCTTTCTCTGTACATTTAGCATTTGTTTGCTCAGAGGCTGATGTGCTTCCTGCTTCCTGAGCAGCTCTTCTTTTCTCCACCCTAGCGGTCCGCTTCTTCTCTTCTTTCGCGTTAAAACTGATTAAATCAGTTTTTGTGTTGCAATTACTTAGTAAGTTTTCTTTATTTTTTCACTTAAGCTGGCACTTAAGTCTTCAATCTGTCTCAAGAATGATTTAAGATGTGAAGAAGTAGGGGAAGTGACGGCAAAGGTAGTAGGGATGAGAACGGCGCCCATACGCATGTGCCACACTGCCACCTTGCTGGGCGCTGGCGAGAGTTGATTCTACAATTAATAAAAGAAAAAGAAAAAGAGGAATAACCTTGGAGGTCAATCATCACACCGAACGCGGATAGCCGATATCACGTAGTTATTATATGTGCACCAAATTTCAGGTTAATAGGTCAAACAGTTATAAGCTACAGGTGATTTAAAATCCTGGACAGAGAAACAAACAGTCACGGTAGCATATTACAGTATATATTATATTATATTATATTATATTCAAATGAAATTTCTACACATTTTGTACATGTAATTCTATAATATAATATTTTCTTTCCTATTTTTTCTCTTGCTGTTTCTTTGCATGTATGCTTTTTCTAGGATGGGAAGACTCAAAGACTTACAAGTATAGTGTGGTTTGAAATGGTGAGTGTTAGAGCTTAATCTAATATTTCTCCCTACATTTGCTTATTATAAATCACGGATTGCTTTTATTGCTGTTTATTTGTAGACTTGGAAAAATAGTTTTATTTCTTGGAATCCAGATGATTTCTGTGGAATAAAAAAAATGAAGATCCCCTTGGACATTCTTTGGATGCCTGATATCTATATTTATGAAAAGTAAGTAAACTTGTGGTTCATTTATGAAAACGGTCATCTTTGTCAAAAAAAAAAAAAAAACAATTTATGGTGCAGCACACAACAGTCATATCTAGAAAGCAACTGTTTATTGTACTTTGCGTGGGTTAATTAAATAAATGTACAGGGTGAACAACGTGAATGTTTATGCATGGGAGGCTTTGGTTTTATCACAACATTTTAAGTCAGGCTATCTGCAGATACTGTGCATGTTTTGAATGTCTTTGCATATCTGGACTTGATGATACTGTATATTACCATAGAGCAGAATAAAAAGTGCAACACATATAGCAATTCAGAGTCATTTGCTCTTGTTTCTGTGAAAAGTGTTTAGTTGAATAACGAAAACATTTAGTGTACTTTATGTAAAATGTCTGTGTTTTCAGTCAACTTACACAGCAGTTTTCCTCTTAACAACAGTATAACTAAACACTGTTATTGCGTACATAAGGCTAAGCACACAACTAGGTATGAAATTAAAAAGGGTAAAGTGTACTTACCTATAATGATACACACGTGGATATTTTTAAATCTAAATTCAAGAGAATATTCCTTCTTCTCACCAGTACATCATAGTTACTTGATATCTGATTATTTCTTTATCAATAATAATTTATTGCCGACTATCAAAACTTGTAAGTTCAATGCTATTGTTATTACTGATCAAGCCCATCTGAGTTTGGAGCTCGAGCCTTACACACTCATTTTGTAGATGCCGCCTTAATTCCCTGTCATTAGCAGACGTGAACTTTACAGAATTCACTTCCAAACAAATGGATTATCTTTTAAAGACAAATGCATCCTCAGAGGTTTCCTCAGGAATACTTTATGAAACTCTGAAGGCATTTTTAAGAGGACAGATTATTTCATAACTTTCCCATAAAAACACATTGGAAACCAAGACGGCGTCAGAGTTAATCAGTGAGATCTCCAAAATAGACTGAGAATTTGCCAGTTCTCCAAATTAGGGACTTGACAGGAAAAGACAGGTTCTACAATCAGAATTGAATCTCTTGACATCAAAAGAAACAGAACAACTCATTTTTAAATCACAACATCATTATTATGAACTTGGAGAGAAGGCGAATAAGATCTTAGCTCAAGCAATTCACAAGCAGGAAGTTCTCAACGCAGTGACAGAGATTAGCAACACAAATAGGAGATAAAATCATTTACTGTAAAAATATAACATAATGTTTTACCACGAGCAATAAAGTAATTATACTGTAATTGGTAACAGTGCAGTAGTAACTTACACTGGAACAACAGGCGCAAGGTGTTTCTAATTACTTTTACATGGATTTCTGTTTTTCTGCAGGTCTGATATTTCTTGTTTTTATGTTATTGATTTTCATCATTCTGGGCGTGTTCCGCACTGGCCGTGTATTCTTATTGTACAGTTTGTGACTGGCGACATACACTGATCAGTCACAACATTAAAGCCACTAAGAGGTGGAGTGAATAACATTGATTATCTGGTTAGAGTGTCAAGGTGTGACAAATATTAGGCAGCAATTGAACAGTCACTTCTTAAAGGTAAGCAGTGTGACAGATTTAGGGTATTGCTTGCACCCTTGTACCCTCAGACACCACGTCAGACACCAGATAAAAGTCCAATTATTATTTATTATAATAATGTGCACAAAGCACGCTCCTCTCCACAATTCCCAATAAACAAACAATACTCAAATAACCAATAGCCAAATCCTCCAGTCTCCCAGACGCTTAGCCACCCTGCCTCCCAACTCAGCTCTTCGTCTGGGAGCTCCCACAGTCCTTTTATATTCCCCGACCTGGAAGTGTTCCCAATCCAACAGTCCACAAGTCCTTATTCCTTCCGGGTCAGGGTAAACAATGCTTTTTCTCACCCCGGAAGCCCGTCGCTCTTCCTATGACGAACTTCCGGGTCATAGGGCACGAAGAACTCTTCGGTCCTCCCTGCAGCTCCCTCTCGTGGCCCCCATGGCATCCATCAGGGAGGTGCATAAAAACTCCATTGTCCATGATGCCCTGCTGGTCTTCTGGGGACCTCCATGCTGCAAGGTGTGCTCCACCTGGCGGCTTGGGGGTATTGGCCAGGGTACATGGCCGGCCATATCTTACAGCAGGAAAAATGGGCAAGTAAAAGGATCAGAGTAACTTTGACAAGGGCAAAAATGTTATGTCTAGATGACTGGGCCAGGGCATCTCCCAAATGGCAGGTCTTATGGGGTGTCCCCAATATGCAGTGGTTAGTACCTACGAAAAGTGGACCAAGGAAGGGCAACCAGTGAACCATAGGTGACCAAGGCTAATTGATGTTTGTATGGAGCAAAGGTTAGCCTGTCTGGTCCATTCCCACAGAAGAGCTACTGTAGCCCAACTTCTAGAAAAAATTAATGCTGGCCATTAGAGAAAGGTGTCAGAACAAAAAGTGCCTCACAGCTTGCGGTGCATGGGACTACATAGCTGTAGACTGGTCAGAGTAGTGATGCTGTCCCCTGTTCAATTACAAAAGCGCCTACAATGGGCCCATGAGTGTCAGAACTGGACTGTGGAGCAATGGAAGAGGGTGGCCTGGTCTTGAATCATATTTTCTTTTAGATCATGTGGATGGCCAGGTGTGTGTGCGTCGTTCACCTGGAGAAAAGATGACAGCAGGATGCACTATGAGAAGAAAGCAAGTCGGCAGAAGCATTGTGATGATCTTTTGGAAGTGTTCTGCTGGGAAACCTTGGGTCCTGGCATTCATGTGGATATTACTTTGACACGTACCACCTACCTAAAGATTGCTGTAGACCACATACACCCCTTCATGGCAATGGTGTTGCGTGATGGCAGTGGCCTCTTTCCACGGGGTAATGCAGCCTGTCACAGTGCAAAAATTGTTCAGGAATGGTTTAAAGAGCATGACAAAAAATTCAAGGTGTTGACTTGGACTCCAAATTCCTGAGATCTCAATCCAATCAAGCATCTATGGGATTTATTGGAAAAACAATCCATGGAGACCCCACCTCACAACTTACGGGACTTAAAGCATCTGCAGCTAGATGTGTTTGTGCAAGATACCAACAGAACATCTTCAGGGGTATAGTGGAGTCCATGTCTCGACAAGTCAGAGCTGTTTTGGTGGCATGAGGGAGAGCTACACAATATTAGGCAGGTGATTTAATGTTGTGACTGATTGTTGTATCAATCTTGTAAACTGAGAATTGCTAATCACATGAACTACTCAGGTTGGAATAGCTTTAATTCTTGAATTATATTATTGGCATAACAGCTTGCTCTTCTCTATGCAGCATAGATGAGGATTTATCCATCAAAGTCAATTTTCTAGAAATAAACTATGATGGAACAGTTTCTCAGTCCAAGCCCTGGAGGATTGTCACCAGCTGCAATATGGATGCATATGGGTTTCCATTTGATAGGCAGACATGCTTTTTAACATTCGGCCCTTATGTAAATACAGGTGAGTCACTCTGTAAACCCAAAATAAGATTCATCCAGTCGGGGGATTTTCCTTTTCTCCTTCTGCTTGAAAGCTCCTACCATTTTCACAAAATGTATAGCATTGCTTGTGCTTTTTATTATAGTGGAGGAAATAATTGTGAAAGCTGCATCCAATTCCACCACCGTACAGAAGCTTACTGACCAGCACTACATTGATAGAGGAGAATGGGATCTTCAGAGTATTGAAGTCAGTAACCAAAATCTGACATTTGGAGAGGAAGTATTTAGCAAAGTCAGATACAAAGTAAGTTCTCCCATATGCCTTAATCGTACAGCACGCTCACTGTGCCAATAATGGATGAATGGATTTGTCTTAGAGGCATTTAACTGTCTGTGCCAGGTTTACACAACACACTGCTTTTCCATAAAGCAGGCAGTCTTAACATTAAGTAAATAGTCATTATTCTGAATTAGAAAACTTCCTTTTTGAAAAACTGCTGCAAACAGAGACACACCTGCTAAAACAACAGATGTAAAAAATAAATAGTAATAGCATTTAAGCAGGATGTGGGTGTCCTCATTAAAGTCATACAAAACTATTAATGCTTCCTTTTAAGATTTAGATGAGGCCAGATGTGAGCAGAGAGCATGAATCTTCCATAACTTTCCTTCTTCTTTTCTCCAGTTAAACCTACGGCGAATACCAGTGCTGTATATTATTAATCTGGTGGTTCCAGCATGTTTTCTCATCATCCTCGACTTTGCCAGCATGTTTATTCCCATTAACGGAGGGGAAAGATTAGGATTCAAGATCACAGTTGTCCTCGGATTTTCTGTGCTGCTACTGATCATGAATGACCTTCTGCCAAGTACTAGCAGTACACCTTTGTTAGGTAAAGACAATTCTTGTGAAAGAGGAGCTTCCTCATGGTGTCTCCCCATGACAAGAACAAGGACAAGGCACAGTCCATCAAAATTGGGGTGTTTACTGTAAAATAATACATAGTAAAAAATCAACATAAGGAGCACACAAAGTACACAAGAAAAGACCAGGCATTGAATCTGCTGTTTCACTGTATTTTCAACACCAACTGTAAATACTGTAAATATAATCTATGTCTGTCTGGTGAGGTGAGTCATCCAAATGCACATCTCTGAAGTATCCCATTTTAAATGATCTCCCTTCTTAACTCCCTTCTCACTTTCTTTGGGTCTCAGTGAGTCTTCATCCTCCATCTGGTTAAGTCATTGAGCCGAGCATTCTCCCAGTTTTAGACTGTCTAACCATTGCACACAGGAGGTAAAAAACTTCCCAGAATCACATCTTAGGTCAAGACGACACACTCTGGCAACATGACCACCAGGATAGGACCTCCTCTAGGGATGTCTTGAGTCCCTGCTCATTCGAACCCTCAGTAGTTCTTAAAGGGCCATGTCTCCTGTTGTCTGTTTCTTTAAATGGGCCAAATGATCCCACGCCTTTCAGTCAGGCACAGTATTGTGTACCATCTGATGAGTTCTCTATGACCTTAAGCTTAAATTGGAAAAATGCTGTTATGATCATGACCTGTGCTGACACACCTTGGCTAAGAGCTTCTGTGTCTTCTTTGTCAGCCCTTCATGGCCTTTATCTCTCTATCTCTCTCTCTTAGCAGATGGCCAATAATCCCAGACATCTGCTGAAGTGCCTCCCTCTAGCTTTCTGGGGAATATGATGTTCCACTTGTTGGGCACCACTTAAGATGGTTCCTACCACTACCTTGTACCAGCCTTATACCTATGACACTGTATGCTCAAATACCTCATAATCCAATTTCTGAACCTGCTTTCTCACTCGGTTGTTTTGAGAAGTTGAAGCCCATCAGAGCAGAAATGGATGTAAAGAACAAAATAACCCTAAATGGGGCACCACACTCACATAAGCCATGACAGCCAGGAATCAAGCCAGGGATGAGGTACACCATTCCACCACATACTTAAAATGTTTAACAAATACACATATTAATAATATATCTGATATGCTTTTCTGATAATGGTAAAAATACCAGAATTATGTATTTGCACAGAATTCTTGCCTCTATAGCACAATTCCTTGAACTCTTCACTAGGGCTTTACTTCAGTGATCTATAGGACAAGGCCCACAGAGTTTAATGACCACCACGACTTATTCCTTGAATGTATTTGTAACACGTGCTCAGTCCACTATGCGTGTCTGTGTTCTAAAAGATGCTACAAAACAGAATATAATTCCCACTTTTTGAAGTTCTGGAACAACTCTGCTTCTTAGCCATTCACAATACAGGCTGAAAAATCAATCCCTCCACTATCATACTTACATAATCCTCTTAATGGATGCAACGGTTTGAGCTTTTCCCAGTAAACTGGGTGCAAAGCAAGAACTAGTATCAGACAGGAACCCAATCTATCAAGGGGCACACACACTCACATTTAATCATATAGACCAATTTAGAGTTACCAAATTACCTTCCCTAGGCATCTTTAGGATGTTAATGGCTTTTCTTCAGGTACTCCATTTTTTATCGTTTATTTCAGAGATGCGTGTTTAGTTAATGGGCAACTCTAAACCAGCATGGTGTGGTTGTGCGCTCAGACACGAGCAAGAGGCTTACATACATGAATGTGCCCTGTGATGAAACAGAGCCCTGGCCAGAGCTGGTTCTTGCTGTGAATCCTATGTTACAGTAACAGGACTTACAGTTTGAAGTTCAATATTCTTTTTTTTTTATTTTATTGATTTTATTAAAATCAAGTAACATTCTATACAACTAACTCAAGTTTTACAAAAATAGGTTCGAAACAAATCAACCCCCACCCCTGAGAAAGAGAGTTAAGGCCAGCAGTAAAAGTTTAAGCTAGTGAAAATAAGTAAATAAATGAATAAAGATAAAAGGAGTAAAAGAGGGCAGAGAGCCTGCTTCCTCAACTTAAATGCTTATTCTAAAATGTTATTAATTAGATCCTGCCAGGTTTTGAAAAAGCTTCGTACAGATCCTCTAACTGAGAATTAGATTTAGAAGATGTATATTCTTTTATATTTATGTTTTACTTTATGTAAGACCTACCATGGTGAGGTGGCACAGTGGTACACTGTTCAGCACTTCTGCACCACAGCAGCAACTGAGTGGGTTCAAATCCTGGCATGGGCACTGTCTGGATGGTGTCTGAACCTTTTCCTAAGGCTGCAGCTTCTCTTGATTCCTCCATATCCCAAAAACTGTGCAGTTTACATTGATAGGCAAATTGGTCTGGAATAGGTTGGTGCACGTCTAAGTGAATATATGTGAGACATGCTGGCACTCTGTCCTGGTCTGGGTCGTGCCATAGCCTTGACACTGGTATGTTGGCTTCCATTATCTTCAATTGGAATAAATATGTCTGGAAAGTGAATAGATGGATAAGGCTTTCAAGGTGTACTAAATTCTGGTTTGACAGTTATACGGTGCTAAATTTCTGCTGCAGCTGACAGCCCTACTTCTTGTTTTAAGTCCTCCAGGACTTCTAAATGCACATAACACCAAAATCTACATAAATTATTTGTTTTTAATTTTCTACAATGGACATTAGGACCATTTACGATTGCAAGATATCCATGTTAAACATTAACTTACAGTATGTGTGTGAGTATACGTGTGAATAGTACATTTTCCATGTTTTATTCAAACAATGATGTATTTTCAATGTTAACAGCACTCCAGTGCCAGATTGTTGTTGATAGCACACCCCTATACCACTCCCTGCCATGACTTACAAAGTAAGAACATTTCATTTTTCACACATTTGTACAACTTTTTTTGACACTGTTTTTATTTATCATTTCAGGGGTCTTCTTTTCACTCAGCATTGCCCTGATGGTTATCAGCATCTTTGCCACAATTAGCATTCTTTATATGGTGGAATTATCTTCAATGCGGAAAAGTGTCCCTATTTTTTTGAAGAAATGGGTGCTGACATATCTGGCAAAGATTTTGCTGGTGAAACACCAACCTGTAGGTAGTGGAGATGCAGCAGAAATCAATAATACTTTTACAAGTAAGACTTAACACAGTATACCCTCAATGTGTAAGATTGCAATTTGTAAAGATTAAGTCAAATAATCAGTGTTGAGATAAAATGTTGTAATGCTATTCTGGAAGTCCATAAGGTGCACAATACAGTAACTAAAAGATAGGCCGGATATTCCTTAATAGGGTGTTTACAGTATAAAACTAAACATTGTGTGTATGTCATATTATTTATGAAATATACATACAACATCTATTTTCCACATGTGTGGTAGAAATTAACATCTTAATTAAATAAGGAAACTTATCCTCTAACAGGACAAATCTCTCTATTATATAAAAAAAATCCTTTGATGCAACATCTTTTTGGAGACAAGACTTATTGGAACAGAGATTTTTTCAAGTCCCGAGAGATGACACTTTTGCCTTGAGATTTTTTCAAGTCATGCCCTCCTCTCAAACATTTTCAAACAAGACCACGGTCCTCTCAACTCTCATTCGTGTGAATGTTTTTGTCAGACACACTTCCTGCGCTCTCAGCTCTTATACATTTTAACATTTTCCTCACTTTAAGTTCCCAATTAAAGAAGATGTGTGTTATGTCCAAATCTTATTGAAGAATTTCATCACAAAGGGTTATCAACATAAAAAGTGAGTACACGTGCAATCCTAGCACCAAGAAACAAGCAAGTCAAACGAATTAATGACAGAAATGTTGATCGGTTACACATCAAATTGGTTAAATGCATATCAGTAGACTATGCTGAAACAGTTAGTGGTGATCGTGGAGAAGATGAAAACAACATCTTACAATATCCCAAAGAATATCTACAACCATTAACAACGTCCAATCTTACAACACACAAATTACTTTGGAAAGAAGGATGTATCCAAGAAAGGTAATGTAGTACATCTTCCGCGGATAACTTTAGACAACAAAGGAGATCTTGATATGCCATTTGTATTAAAACGTTAACAGTTTCCGGTTAGAATAGCTTTTGCTTTGACAATTAACAAATCTCGGAGCCAAACATTCGAAAAAGTAGTTTTATTTAATAGAGAGAAAGAAATGCAATTCAATCACGGGCAGTTATAGGTTGCATTGATGCATATGTAACAATTCCCATGAAAATAAAAACCTGTTTTAATTGTACATCCGCATCCCCATACCCAAACGGCAGAACCACAAAGAGGCTAGCGCGTAGCGCAGGCTGGGGTTTGGTAAGCAAATTGAGCAGGGGGCAAAGCCCCCTAGTCTTAATTAAAGAAAGAAACTTACCCTGTTACAGGACAAATCTGGTAAAAGCGTTTAGTTAGTAATCAGCCAGGAGAAAAGGTTATTGCACCTGCAGCACCAAGCTGAGGAGGGAGCATTCTTTACAGCATGATGAGAATGGTGAAATATCCATCCATCCATCCATTTTCTAACCCGCTGAATCCGAACACAGGGTCACGGGGGTCTGCTGGAGCCAATCCCAGCCAACACAGGGCACAAGGCAGGAACCAATCCCGGGCAGGGTGCCAACCCACCACAGGACACACACAAACACACCCACACACCAAGCACACACTAGGGCCAATTTAGAATCGCCAATCCACCTAAACTGCATGTCTTTGGATTGTGGGAGGAAACGGAGCGCCGGAGGAAACCCGCAGACACGGGAGAACATGCAAACTCCGCAGGGAGGACCGGAAGCGAACCC
Source organism: Polypterus senegalus (assembly GCF_016835505.1). NCBI lineage: Eukaryota > Metazoa > Chordata > Cladistia > Polypteriformes > Polypteridae > Polypterus > Polypterus senegalus. The sequence goes on from NC_053162.1 coordinate 42,958,940, forward strand.
GGGTCTCCTAACTGCGAGGCAGCAGCGCTACCACTGCGCCACCGTGCCGCCCATGGTGAAATATTAAAGGTGTAAATCTATTTTATAAGCAACTGAATTTACATAGCAATGCAACCAACTATATAAAATAAAAGTCTATTTTATTATATTCTGATACTTCTTATACCTTTTGGGTTTAGCCACCACCCTTGAAATTTCTGTGTATGTAACAATTGCCCAGTCTGGTTGTTCACTGGACATCTGCTGATTTCTTAGTCATCTTTCAGTACATTTTGTTGTTCACTTGACCTTTATATTGGATTTCCTGATATGCCTGAACAGGTGTTTGACATTTATTAACCCTTTATGCAATTTCTGTAAGATGAATTTTATATGGAAGTATATTGAAAGACGTGTACAAGCCATTATTCCTTAATTTGTGTGACTGTGAAATATTTATGTTTGGTTAAGTTAGAAAATTCCAAGTGTAAAACAATTCTTACCATTTCTGTTTTCAGTATTCAGTCTCATTTCATATTTTGCTCGTTTCATGCTATAAATCAGACTTGCCTTATGTATTACATTTTGGCAGTTTCATTTTTTCCTTTAACTTTTTCTAGACATCCAACTGGCAAATAATTTATCAGAAACAATGAAAGAACAACCGAATGTGGACAGCAATGCACAAGTCCAGCTCTGGAGGAAACTGCTCTCTGAAGTCACCATGATTCGTCAGCAGTTGGCCACTATCAGACAAGATGAAGAGACTCGCTCAGAGTGGCAGATGGTGTCTTATGTGGTGGACAGGTTCACGTGCATCCTTTACTTCTTGACTATAGTGATCAGTATGACAGCAGTAATAGCTGTTTGGGGAAGGGGATGAGAATAAAACTACAGACTGAATTTACAATGCACTCTCTTACATGTACACTGTTGGCCATTTTTTATTTTCAGTGTTAGCCTGAAAAGGTTTTTTTTTGACTCATGAGAAAATTGCAATCCTTTCCACCAATTTGATTCACTGGTTTTTGCTCAAAATCTGCTGCATTTAAACACAAGCTGATCATTCTAACAGAAGATGATAACAGAATCCAAGCTTATGGAGAATAACTGAGAAATGTACTGGCCTCGCTGAATACAAGCTCAGTTTACCAGTCAGCTGTGTACCCATACAAACACATCTCTGGAAGTCTTTAGGAAATCATCACTTCCTCTATGACTTCCATAAGTCTATAAGATGCTCGTAATTGACCCCACTCAAAATGAGAGAATTGCAGTTTGCAATGATTGTAGTATATATCATCAAAGTGTTTAATTCTTAATCTGTTTTTCCATTTCAAGAATCCTCCCAATTCACAACATCTCACAACCTTGAAAACAGTTCTTATTAGGTTAGGCTATCTACTAGGGAGCCACTTCATTGTGAGCATTTACACAGGCAGAAGGTGTGAAACTGCAGATTGAATTTCATAAACAGACGTTCAGTGCAGACTTCATAAAATTACAATGCACTTGCATAAGAAAACAATGTACTGTATCAGGTGTCACACACGTGCGATTGGGAGGCAGCTAGAGGGTCTAAGTAATAGTAGTACCACTCCAGACCAGGGTGTGGCGAGCTGCACCAACTTTCTCTCTCTGTCCTCTGCAGGCTATCTCTGGGAAATCCCACTAGGTGCTGGCTACATAGATGACATCATTTCCAGGGCCAGGCCCATAGATGACGTCATTCCCGGTCTTGAAGATGTCACTTCTGGTTCCTGTCCAGATGACATCACTTCCTGTCATGGCCTTTAAAACCTCCATCTTGCCAAACCAAAATCAGTTCTGTTTTGGTCTTCAACCTGAACACAACTCATCAAAATGTAACTTTGTGCAGCCAGGGCACAATATATGGGTGGCTGCCCCAAACCATTTGTTTTTTAAGAGCCCAGACATTTGTAATGGGAGCGGAGCCTGCACCGGGTCTTTCTGAACCACGGGACAAACCTCCCACACAGAAACTCAGCCCTGGTACTCTCCCATCTGGTTATCCTTCAGGTCCTCTTCCGGTTTCTTCTGTACTTGCATCCTGCTGACTACGCCACTGTGATAAGAAAGACAGCTACCCATATATTGTGCCCTGGCTACAAAACGTTAAGTTTTGATGAGTTGTGTTCAGGTTGAAGTACAAAATAAAACTGATTTTGGTTTGACAAGATGGCGGTTTTAAAGGCCATGACAGGAAGTAACGTCTTCAGGACTGGAAGTGACGTCGTCTATGGGCCCAAGACTGGAAGTGATGTCATCTATGGGGCCAGCACCTAGTGGGATTTTGCGGAGATAGTCTGCAGAGGACAGAGAGAGAAAGTTAGTGCAGCTCGCCACCCCCTGGTCTGGCGTGGTACTACTAGCTGCCTCTCAATTGCACATGTGTGACACAGGATATCAACAAACTGATATCATAGTAAATCATTATTGTATATAAATACTAGGGTGGCAGAATGGTGGTGCTGTTGCGTCACAACTAGGACACTGGGGGTTTGTGCCCCTGGTGCTCCCTATGTGGAGTTTGCATGTTCTCCTTGTGTTCATGTGGTTTTCCACCCACAGTCCAAAGGCAAGCAGGTTGGGTGACTTGGCATTGCTCTATTAGCCCATGTGTTTGTGTATTGTTTCTGCCTTGTGCCCAGTGCTTGCTATGATAGGCTCCAATTTCCCTGCAACCCTGTTTTGGATATGCGTGCTTAGAAGATGGATATAAATACTATGTTGACTTTACAATATGTCAATCAGGTTTTACAACAGTGTTATTAAGTAAAGATTTTAAACTGTACATCTGCATTATGTCGTGATAAATGAACAAAGAACTATTTAATAACAGAAAACCCATTAGAAAGACATACTGCAAACACAAATTGCATTGACGGATGTCCCGTATACTAAACACAGACTTTTCTTCTTTGCTTAGGTAAACATTTGTCTTGGTCTAAAATAATGTTCAGACTGAAGACAAAACATGTAACAAAATTCATATTTACAGGTAAGAGCTAAGAATGGAATATTAATTCCAATTAGATTTGCTGTATTGAAAAACCATTACAGGAAAATGCCAAAGTGTATGTCCCACTTAACGATACGTGAATGCAGTTGAAGTTCCTGCAATGCGACAAAGCTTAGGAGTTCAGAAAAATGGTCGTCAGATGTCACCAAAACATTACAATATTAGAATATTAGAACACGGGCAGGGCACAAAGAAAAACGATCCTATAGAAGGCCATATATATCAATTGTCCTTATTCTGACATACAAAGATGGAATGCAGAGGTGGATAACTTCAAGAGCCCCGGAGTGAATTATGTGTTGGTTTTCCTCACATGTTCCAAAGACACAAATGTAAGGCTGATTGGTAACTTAAATTTGCTCCATATGAATTAACCCAAGGTGTTTGCAAGAGCAAGCAGTCAATAAATTGGCATCTCTTACACAACCAGTTCCTGTTTTACTCGTGGTACTACCATGATAGGCCTCTACGACCCTAAATTGGACAAATTACTTATTAACGAGTTAGATAATTTACACTTCACATAACATTGAGGCGTACTTATTTAACTAATTTGAAAATGGGGGCATCCATCCATTCATTATCCAACCCGCTATATCCTAACTACAGGGTCATGGGGGTCTGCTGGAGCCAATCTCAGTCGACACAGGGCGCAAGGCAGGAAACAAACCCAGGGCAGGATGCCAGCCCACTGCAAGAAAATGGGGACAGTTAAATGTATTTATAACTCTTAATATTTTTATAACAATGAAGCAAAAATAACGGTAATAAAAAATGCAATCACGTGTGTTAGCAGACTACATTAGCACTTGATTTTTAACAGCACTGCACAGTGTCATGTGGTTAGGATTGTAGCTTAAATAGCCTGGTGGCTCAGTAGCTTTCACAGACAACAGATTCCAATTCAAGTGATGGAAAAACAGCATCAATTGATATTCTGTTGTTAGTTGTTAGTTGTGGAGGGCCTGTGGCAGATTGCAATTTAAATTTCTTAAAACATAACATTTGTTGAAAGTACTTGATTAGGAGGGTTAACTTCTCTGTTGAAGTCTCAAGGTAAAACTGTTGCTTTAGACCAGGATGGAGAGCAGGTCTGAATTAACATAGTGGGCAGAATAATGGGTGATATTGTTTTTAGTGTACTGTAAATACTGAACACATATTTGTTTAGTCTGTGCTTATACAACACTTACATAATTGTTTTTCTCTTGCGTTCATTTCTAGATATGTGACTTTTTGTTTCACTTTCTTTTTATGTTTAACTACCACAAGCAGGAGGAGACGTGAGCTGCTAAATGAGCGACTTGTGTGTATGCATCTCATGCCATTTCACTGATTTGTATTGGGGATCATTTTTGCTGTCAGAAGTGGCAGTCGTACAACTAAAAAAGGAAAACATAGCAAAATACATGAGTTAAAGTGATTTCCCACATGGTCAGTTTGAAACGAGAAATTAATCTGTAACTGAAGCTGCACAGAAGGCTTCTTTGTTTTAACGCAGATGAGTTTGTAAATTTTAATTTGAGATTTTGAAATGTCAAAAAATTTGCCTAGCACACTTTCTTTGAGATATCTCCAAATCCCAAGCTTAATGGCTGTGAGGCCAAGAGGGGATTTTAAGTCCTAGCTATTATGATTCAGCCAAGGTCATTGCTTCACTTTTTTTTCTGTGTATGTAGTATTTTAATATTTTTGTTATTTATAAACTTTTCATGTTTCTTTGTTCCTATTTTTTGTTTTATTTCATGTAAAATGATTTTCTTTGATTTTGCTTTCTTTTATTATTTAATTTATAAGTAATACATTTCAATGTGTAAACTGATGTTCTCCTATGTCGCTTGTGTATGTGGGTGACACCCTAAGAGGCGGGGCCAACCTGACATCACCACTCCTGAGACTCCTCTCTGGCTATTTAAGCCAGGAAAACAGAGAGCTCGGGAGTGACGCATTGAAGTATGTCAAGTCTTGGAAGTACTGTATCATTTTCTTATTGGAATTACTGGCTTCTCTGACTCTTTTTTGCTTTTTTTCTTGGATACTTCTTACAGATTGTCTTTTGGGACTTGTTTGCTATGGGACTGCCTTTTACGCAATTCCTTTTGCTCTTTTGAGCATTGTTGTTATATTTCTTTTTTATGAATATGAATTTTTATGATGGATTGGTCTTTTGAAGAACAAGGTTTCACATGGTTTATTTAGGGGTTAAAACATTGGACTTCACACCCTGAGGTTGTGGGTTCAAATCCAGCTACTCACACTGTGTGACCACAAACAAGTCACTTGACCTGCCGGTGCTCCAATTGGAAAACCAAGAGAAATGTAACCAACTGTGTCATAAATGTTGTACGTCGCCTTGGATAAAGGTGTCAGCCAAATAAGTAAATGTAACTGTAAATGTTATCCTGAGCGTCAATTTGAGATCATTTTATCAACTTTAAATGTGCTTTAACTCTTTGAGGGCTGAATATTTTTTCCCAAAGACAGTTTCTGAGAAGCAATGGTTTCACACAGAAATCAACATAAAACATCTGTTGCTGCATGCTGTGGCTGCCAATTTGCAAAGATTGTGCAGGAGGCTTGCTGCCAGGCTGTCTTCGAGTAGCGGTCATGGTCGCAGTGCATTGCAATCTGGTTTCTACCTCTTATCATTGTTAAGTGGCAGTCCTACCTGGCAAACATGGTCAGTACCACAATTAGCTGGGGACCAATCAGCTGAAGCTGGAACCTTACATTTATTTTCGATCACTTGTATCAAAATCGGAATCTGACAAGTCATAGTCTAGTTCAGAGATAAGAACAGGCAAAACGTCATCCGCGGAGTATTTTGCTTTACGCATCCGCTTTGATCTCTTGCCAGATGTCAGTGCCATTTTTGCGCCTTGCTATTCATGCAAGCACAGGAATCTTGGTCAAAACAATGAATCTAACTTTCCTTCTAGCAACGAGAGACCAACTAAAACATAACAGTTGGATTTGTCACTGTTTACAGTCGATTACCATAGTCAACTCCTCCTTTTGACAAAAGTTGATTTCAGCCCTGAAAGAGTTAAATGTTGCATGCCAGTTTCCCCTTTCCTGACCCTGAGTAGGCCAGAGGAGATGGAGGAGGAGGAAGAGGAGAAGAAGAAGAAGAACAACAACAACAACAACTAAGACTTCAGCATCAAGTAATACTGTGGAAGCTGGCTGGGCTGGGCTGGGGCTACCTTGGACAGACCCCTAATATCCTGGCCATCTCTGGTGATTATTTAGAAGCACCAAAACATTTTCACTCCAGACCAGAGCACTAGCCAGAAATTACTTCCTTGTGCAAAATAGTGCAGGATGTACAATTATTGAAGTTAATAAATAAAACTTGGACGGGTTGTCTTTGCCAAAAACTTAGAAAAAGCGCATAAATCCTGACAGTTTTTGCCACCATAAAACCCCGACCAGACACAAAAAGGGCCTTGAAGAACCTTTATAAAATAAAAGATCTATTTGTAACAAAAAATGCTCTAAAGCAAAATCTGATTCTACACAAAAGACAAAGGAATTGGCTGAAGCAAAAAGGCAATTCAAAGCAAACAAAGTCCCATGATAGTAACTCCAAAGCAAAGTCAAAAAAACAGAGAAAGGGGTCAAAAATCTACGAATTACAATACGCATAGCAGAATCACAGGACTCACCAAACACTCCTAAGTGCATCCAAAATGAACTGCAGGGAACTGTGGGAGACCCTCCAGATTTATAGGGCAGAGAAGAATTCCTGGTAGTGACCAAGCGCATCAACCGCTGAGCAAACGAATGCTAAACGTACAGAGAAAGTGGATGAAAACTAGGAATGCTCAAGTCAAGTGTATTCACAGTGTGTCGTTACTGGTATACTGATAATGTATTTATTTTCAATTAATTCATCTAGTGTCATACATTTTTTAATTCATTGTGCTCTGTCAACTATTTTCAAGAAGACCATTATAACATTACATAGCACTTCTTAAACCTCTCAGTCTATCTCAGACATTTGATGTTTTCAATGCTATTTTATTATAAGTTTCTATAGAAAGCAATGGCCTTGTCCTCAGAGACACATTAAACAGAACAACATTGACATCTGTCAAATTTTAGGACTTTTTCAGAGGTGAGGACAGTTTTTATTACAATCAGCAAGCTCTCTGCCACTTTCTCTGCATTTATCCCAGATGTACCCTGCGATAGCCTAATGGCCTATGATGTCGATGCTGCTTTGGACGCTGCATTATCCCTGACCTCAGCTTTGAAGATATATTAGGCTGTACAATTTAAAAAAATAATAATCAGTTTTTTTGTAGTTACTGAATTGTAAGACGACACCAAAAAATGACAAGCTATCTCTTACAGATCACTTGCAGAAAAGGTCGTGCTTTTGTAATGATTTTGTATGGACTGTCGTGTTTTACTGGTTTGGCAGGAAAAGTGTTCTATTAAAATTCCTTAAATGCAACAGATACAATTTGTGACTGAAGAGCATATCTGAGGAAATAAAAAAATATCTGCAGTAATTTAAAAACCAATAAAAGATACTAAAATACTTATTCATTCACTATTCACATTCATTATTTATTCACTAGCTCTGAGGCTAGAGATCTGCACTGGCAATCGGAAGGTTGCCGGTTTGAATCCCGTAAATGCCAAAAGGGACTCTGCTCTGTTGGGCCCTTCAGCAAGGCCCTTAACCTACAATTGCTGAGCGCTTTGAGTAACTGATAAAAAAGCGCTATATAAATGTAATGAATTATTATAATTATTATAATTCAGACTTGCTAATTTCATTGACGTATGCAGGGCAGCAGAAGCATGTGAAACAAGGGAATGGCTCGAAACAAGATACTAATACATCACAAAAAGGCTAATAGAAGAACTGGAAAAGAGGCCCCTCTTCTGCCTTTTGTAGTGGTGCTGCTTGAAATGCCAATGCTGGGTTCTGCTGGCTCCGAGTTTAATTTACAAAGCTGACAAGCACTCACAGATTGGCAAGTGTGTACTCACCTTACTGCAAAAGGGTTTGCAGTCTCTCTTGGTAAAAATAAATAAAAAAAAGTCTGTTCTTGGTAAAATAAATAAATAAGTAAATAAATCTGGACATTTTTGCTTTGCACCCTCCCCTACCATAACCTATCATCTATGGGGGAGGAGTGAAAGCTTTAGATTTGTCAAAAAATTTCTATCTCCGGTTTAGGATCTCGAATTTTTAGGGTCCCCTGATACCGAAAACATCGATATCTCAATGATGGACGTCTTTCTGTATGTGTGTGCGTCTGTGTGTCACAGTTTCTTGAGGACAATTTAGAGCTAAAACAGCAGAACGGAAAAATACCAAACTCGAAACTTCAACCTTTTATGAGATGACAATGTGCTGATTAGTTTTTGAGCCAAATCGTGCACGAGAAAGAAGCACCTTAGAGGAACGACCGTAATTCTGCAATTAATTAGGAATTATTCTCATCAATTTCTATTGTAATAACCTATTTTATGATCAGAAAGATCAGCATTAGAGTGGTAAATAATTAGTGAAATGTTATTGAATAGTTTGAGTAACTTGGTTCCTAGGTCGCAAAGCCCACTGATGCTAATGTCCAAATTTTTTTGCTTTAGCTGTATAGTTAGTTTGTTCATAAAGCCGTTTTCACCTAAGCCAGACAGTTAGGTAGTAAAAAGATATAGTGGACTAATTCTGGAAAAATAATGTATGCTAACATGTAGATATAAAAATATTCCTCCACTACGGCACCGTCAGAAAGTGTTCAGACCTCTTCATTTTTTCACATTTTTTAATGCTACAGCCTTATTTTAAATAATTTAAATACATTTTTTCCTCATCAAAGAACACTTAATACCACAGAATGAGAAAGTGAAAGCAGGAAGTTTTTGCAAATTTAAGAAAAATCAAAAACGGAAACGTTGTCATGCATTGTGAATCGTGGGATCTCCTACACACAGATGTGTGACCTTTTAAATGCTGTGCGGTTGTCATAACTGGACTCCGACCAGATTCTAGACACATCCCATCATGCATTAGAGCAAACAGGATGCACCTGACCACAATTTGGAGTGCCTCAGCAATGGGTCTGAATATTCACATTGTCACACACATGCGCACAGGGGACAGTTTAACGCAGGGGTGAGCAATGTCAGTCCTGGAGGGCCGCAGTGGCTGCAGGTTTGCATTCCAACTTAATTGCTTAATTAGAAACCAGTCCTTGCCAAACTCACACCTTATTTAATTTTATGGCTTGTTAGTCTGCGATGTTAGGCTCTTATACCAAAGATTTTTTCCTTTCCAAGAAAATCATTCATATGGTTTGAAGCCTAAAACGAATAATTTCTCACATTTTTCTCTTAAGTGTTTTATTAAAGCAAATAGTGCATGATGTATCCACACAGGTGGATATGGAAACAAGTTAAATGGAGACCTTCTGGCTCCTTTGTCATTTACATCTCATTGCCAATAAGGAGCCATTAAAAACTGTAAATGTGACTATTTAAGACTAAAATAAGCAATGAAGGGTGGGGAACCTTACCAAGTGAAACCACTAAAATGAAGCAGGAAAATGTCACTTAACCAATAAGTGCTTCATCAGCAATGATTGACTTCTCATTAAGAAACTGGAACAAAAACCTGCAGCCACTGCAGCTCTCCAGGCCGACATTGCCCACCCCTGGCTTAAGGGCTCTAGTGAGTGTAATTCTACTGACCACTCCAGGGGTTGGCACTGTGTTCTAATGCCTCTTTCCTACTTCCTCTGCTGCCCAGATAATTGACAGCTATAACACCTGTTATGGTGTATAAAATCTGTACATTTTGGTTTCCATTATATTTTATTCAAGACAAGACAACAAATGAACTAAGACAAATTAAAGCAGGTTTTCTTCCCTTACACCTTACTTTTTGTTCATAGCTTAGTGCTAATTTGGTTTACAGCCTGGGAAAGAATGCTGAGCTGATACCTCGGGCTATTGATTACTTTATGAATGGACATCTGGAACAACAGTTTGGTTTACAGCCTGGGACAGGAAGAACTACTGATACCTCAGAGTACATCAAAGGTTTTGTTGTGTGGGAAAATGGACAGTGAATTAATTCATCAATCATTTTGACAGCCAGCCAATCAGGTGCATGTGTTGTGAAACCAAGGCTTGACATTTCATAATAAATATGCCTTGGTTTGAAAAGCAAAATAGAGAGAAGCAAAGAGAAAAGGGAAGAAGACAAGAAGAAGGAAAAGAAGAAGAGGAATGGACGAAGATGGCATTGGTCATCAGAAAGGCATCATGAACATTGATTGCTAAATCAAACGCCTCCCTGGGACATTCATCCTTGTCATCTGTAACTTTTTCGTAAGCTTTTTCTAAAGACTATATATATTTAGACTTTCCTATCAGTACCAATTTTCTAGTATTCTTTGTTCTTGTGGTATTATTATTCTTGTAATAAATGCCATGCTGCTTTTAACTTTCAATGCTTTGTCTTAATGTCTAGAGTGATTGAAGTAATAAGTTAGATTTCTTTGAGCACCTGGTGACAGCCAGATTTTTGCCATTATTTCTGTGCTGCGAGGTTTATAAGGCTGAGAGTGAGAGCGCTACTCAATAGAAGGGACAATACGATAAAGAAGGTTTTCTTGGCTGATAAATGGCCTATAGTCAAGAGTGCTGAGTCTTTGTATGTATTCTTGTAGACCAAAAGTAATATTTAGGTCTGAGATATCACTAAAACATTGTATGTTGTTCGTGCCGAAAATAAGTAAGTCTCTTGAAGTGCTAAATGACAGGCTGTTATTCCTATAGCACTTGTGTGGTTCAAAGTGCTAAGGGATAATCAGCGTGTGTGTGTCATTCATAGGGCACTGCTGTGGTTAGGGTCTGTGTGTGTGTTTATCTATGTGTGTGTGTGTTCATCTTGAAGTGCAACAGTAGACCAACCCGATAACGAACTTGACGAGAACATTTACCCTTGAGAAAACAGGTAAAGGGTAAGTAGAGGGAAACATTACGATAATACACACTACCGATGTCACTTCTGGTATCCATCCACCTGCACCCGCCTCTTCCTGCTGGAAGGGCTCAAAGCCGTAAGTTCCCCATGTCAAGACATCTCTGCAGTTATTTCTTTGTTTTTTTTATTTTTTCAAATGAAATTATACAGGGTGACCAGGCGTGTATCCCAATGTTTTTGACCCCCAAAGGTCATGCAAAAACACAGTTTTCCCTTGGGGACTAACAAAGTATATCAAAATTTTAAAAAAAATCATTGTCTTGTCATTCTCTTACAATATGAATGAGAGATTTCAGTTTCTGACTTTTTATAAATTTATAAACTTGTCCAAAAACATCCATCCATCCACCCATCCATCCATTATCCAACCCGCTATATCCTACTACAGAGTCACTGGGTTCTGCTGGAGCCAATCCCAGCCAGCACATGGTGCAAGGCAGGAAAATAAACCATGGGCAGGGCGCCAGCCCACACACACATACACACACACTAGGGACAATTTAGCATCACCAGTGCACCTAATCTGCATGCCTTTGGACTGTGTGAGGAAACCCACGCAGACATGGGGAGAACATGCAAACTCCACGCAGGGAGGACCTGGGAAGCGAACCCGGGTCTCATAACTGCGAGGCAGCAGCGCTACCACTGTGCCACCCCGTCCGAAAACATGTCTTCATTTTATCACTAAGGGTTATTGAGAGGAGATTGATGGGCAACAAAGGCTAATTTATCAATTTAAAATTACACATATAACACAATATAAAGAAAATGGAGTTCTCTAAGAAGACAAGAAAAAAACTACTAAAAATGAAATAAATCTTGGGAAGGGCAATTCAGAGAGAGACCCCTTCCTGGTAGGTTAAACGTGCAATGGGTGTCAAACAATGGGGTAAATGCAACACACCAAACAGAATAGAGAAAGTACTTACTAACCTCCTCAACCACTGGAGGGTAATTGTTATCTGGACTCAATGATTTGTTCACCTCAGTCTTTTTCTTCCAGTCAGAACTTCTCTCTCTAGAATTTCCAAATCAGTAAGTGAATAATAGTATCTGTTTCTAGTGGGAACTTATTAATTTCTTCCCATGTGAAAGCTTCAGATAAAATATAAAATTAAGATTATTTTCTAATTCAATGTTTATGATTTTATTCCCCCCCCATTCTGAATATAAAGACCTTCTCTTTCATTGTTCTTTTACTATTTCTTTTAAATCCCGGCCTGGTCACTGTCTTTGTGGATTTTTTTTTGGCTCATAGTGGCCACCATTGTGAGTATTGCTGCCATATAGCTCCAGAAGACCAGGTTCTAGTCCTTAGCCAGGTCACAATCTGAGATGAGATAGCATATTTGTTTAAGTAATAAATACAAAATTAACGTGTGGTTCAAATAAACTCTTCACAGACTCGAGTCTATGACTAGGCTGACTCCATGATGGTAGAGAAGTTAGTTAAGAGGCGGGCTAAATGCACCTGAACCAGGAAGTGGTGTCTCTATTCTTTTCGTTGCCAGTCATCAGGTCTGCGGAAGAAAGGAGAGGAGAGACATTAGTTAACAGCGCCAACCCCCGACTCGGGGTGGAATTACCATTAGATGAACCCTGAAGTCCACACCCAAGTGCATGTGTGTGAATACTGCATGCTTGTTGGCCTTAAACAACCATTCATGGACTATGCTAATCAGCCTCATACATAGGCAATTACTGTACGATGGTGCAGAACTTCACTGGCTGGTAGAGCAGCCTCCATCCTGACATATTCTAGAGTAACAATGCAACTGACCATGCAAGATCATACGCAGCACTATGGCGCCTCTCCTCTACACACGGCACCAGCATCTGCACAGGTAGCCTTTTTCACCTGGCACATGTAATAACGTGTTACAATGGAGAGTAAAGGCCATTTGAAAAACTGAGGGTTCAACAATTTACCTTACTGACTAGCCAACATTGACATTCGCTATCATCATGCCTGCCAAACCTACTTTGCCTTACAATAAATGAATCATGGGTTACCCAGGCCACCGAACAATGATGTTTGCCTTATCTCTGCAACACAGATGACTTGTGCATCAATAGAATGTAACTGCTTATGGTTAACAAAAGCAGCTCCATTCTCACTAGGTGCCCTTAGTGCAGCAAAGTGCTCCGATTACATAAGGAGAACCAAACACTCTGCAAACTGCCGTTTTATGTACTCACACATGAAAATTGGATATCGAATCCTGTTGGTCTGTTAATGGCATCCAACACAGCAGGCATGATGGAGTGAAGCTTGACTGATATTCCTGACCTGTCAGCCAGTGTCCTGAGAAGTAACAAAAGGTAGCCGACATAACCTGATGAAAAACCAAAGCATTCTTCGGTGCAAATATGCAGCATTGACCCTCTTAAAAGGCAACTAAAATGCAGTCTGTACTTCATTATTATCATTTTTGAGGTACAATATGTTTGTCAAATCAGCACACTTCTAATTACAGTTTGGTGACATGTATTAATTATTATGTGCTCCAGTCGTCATTTAGCTGGTTTGGCCACATTTCCCTACTTGATCGAGGGTATCGTTATTTCCCATTTTCTCTGAAATGTTGCATATGGATGGTCAGAGATGCCCTAAATATACATACATTATCCTATCGAGTATTTTCTTGTAAATGCCAGTATTTGTGTGGAAAGCTGCACATGCACATTCGTTTTTCTTGACTATCTATCTCTGCTCTTAACCCCTTCCGAAATAATACTGCTGTGCCAGGACATGATGAATGTTTAATAGAGTCTTCCGTTAAAGTTCACACCATTAATACTGTAATAAGCAATCTCAATGCACGTAGAAAACCTAGGAAATACGGCATAAACTCCAATAATCTAATTAAAATCACTATTTTAGAGGAACAATGTACTATAAAAACAGATCGCAGATTAAACAAAAAATATACACAGAGCGGCGCTAATAATAATAATTTAGTTCCTATTCCAAATAACAATAACGCACATAGTACTCATCTCTGCACCTCCAAAACATTAAATATGGCACTATTAAATGTCAGAGCTTTAACTAACAAAATGTTTTTTATCAACGATCTTATTAGTGATAAAAAAATAGATCTTATTGCACTAAATGAAACGTGGTTGAATTCAGATGCCGCGTCAGTTTTAATCGAATCTGCGCCTCCGGATTACAGTTTTACTCATTCAAACCGCCAGGGAAAAAGGGGGGGGCGGATTGGCTAACATTTAATCGAGCCGATTAAAATGTAAAGATGTCAGTTTTGGTAAGTTCAAGTCCTTTGAGTATCTCGCAGTTGAATGCAGAATTTTTCTATTCTTTAATATGTAAAGCACTTTGAGCTACTGTTTGTATGAAAATGTGCTATATAAATAAATGTTGTTGTTGTTGTTGATGCACAAAAGGTGCAAAAGCATTACAAGTCTGACCCCAGGTCTGTTTGCTGTCTTTCACCAACTGTCCTCCTCCACAGCCCTGCATTGGGTACAGTTGGTACAACTGATGGACAGATGGATGATAGAAGGTACTTCTGATGAACTGGTGCTGCCATCGCCTTTGTACTGATACTGTCAGGCTGGCTTTGGAGGACCAAGAGGGCATTTCCCCTTTAAGCTTGTCTTTCAGTGCCACATAAGGACTTTGCTACGGTGGCTCTGAAGGGCAAAATGCCAAATATGAAAGAAAAAAAAAAAATTGAGAGTGGTCTCCCCTAGACTTCCTCATATACTCAGATATGGGGATGGTTATTTGAGGAGTAAACCACAAGACAATGATTATATTTTTATATTATGTAAATTAAAGAACCATCAACAACAAATCAAATTAATAATATATTGAAGAGTTATTATAAAAGTAAATTTAAATAAATAAGACTCTGCAGCAGCATGAATAAAAAAGTATCTCTTCTGGTTATCAGAAACAGCTCAAAAGTTGATAAAAATACATCTAAAATTTCATTGACCTAAGTGAAAGCGTACTCAAGTTATCATGTTTACACACACACACACACACTGAGACATAATTCCAAAAATGGTATTATCCGGGGCGGCACGGTGGCGCAATGGGTAGCGCTGCTGCCTGCGTACAGTTTGCATGTTCTCCCTGTGTCTGCGTGGGTTTCCTCCGGGTACTCCAGTTTCCTCCCACAGTCCAAAGACATGCAGGTTAGGTGAATTGGCGATCCTAAATTGTCCCTGCTGTGTGCTGTGTGTGTGCCCTGCGGTGGGCTGGCACCCTGCCCAGGGTTTGTTTCCTGACTTGCGCCCTGTGTTGACTGGGATTGGCTCCAGCAGACCCCCGTGACCCTGTAGTTAGGATATAGTGGGTTGGATAATGGATGGATGGTATTATCAGGCTCAGGGAAGTATAAAATGTCGAGATTCATCAAAATCTCGAAATCAAATTTGTGAACGATTTCAAAAATTCCATATATGAGAAAGTAAAAAAGTGAAATTAACAATAAAAAGTGAGAGTGTCAAATTAACAAAAAAAATGACAACATGAAATGAATATTTTGCTGCTGAGGACACACACTTAAGCTACAGATGCCGAGCTGACCTCTGTATAGTGCAGCTGCCTGCGCCTCTTCCTACTTCTTTCTTCAGTCTGAATTCCAGATAGCACATATGACTTGTAAATTGTTTGTTAATTGCCAAGAAGAACAAAGGAACTTCTGCAAACGGCTGTTCAAACTGCCTTCTAAATTTCTTTGGACAACAGCAGTGTGAATCAAGAAAATGCAACAACTCCAGACAAAGAGGTGCTCGGAATAACAAGTATAACCACAAATGTTTGTCAGCTCTGACAGGCAAAGTCATAAGTCAAGTGAACTAGAGTTTGTTCAAAGAGAAGTCTCACGGAGCATCCACGTATGTGTATCTAATCGCCACTCAAACCCAAAATCTGAATCTGTGTCAGAAAGAACAGCTTGAACTAAGTGAACCAAAGCCTTGGTTTACACACTAAACTCCACAATATGCACATTCTTTTATTGTGGGAGGAAACCGGAATACCAGAAGAAAGCCTACCCGGACCTGGGATTATCTCAGTTTCATGTGATATAAACGTGAAATAGGACAGGCTGAGCTACAAGACTTTTAAATGTGTGTAATCAAATACTGCTCTCTTCCTCCAGGCTAAGTAGGCGGGGTGGTGGCTCTGAGGCTAAGGATCTGTGCTGGTATCCCAAAGGTTGCCAGTTTGAATCCCCTGCCAAAAAGAGATCCTACTCTACTGGGCCCTTGAGCAAAGCCCTTAACCTTCAATTGCTCCAGGGGCGCAGTACAATGGCTGACCCTGCGCTCTGACCCCAAGAGGTATGCGAAAACTAACAAATTCCTAATACGAGAAATTGTATAAGTGGAAATAAAGAACAAAAAAAAAAAGTGCAGTAATAGTTAAAAATGCTAAAAATATTAGGCTTGTACTTGTAAAGAATAAAAGTAAGGAAGGTGTTATGCCCACAATATACACAGCATAAGTAAAAGCCTTTGGAGCACTCTATGCCAGTATGCACCATGCTGTGGAAATAATAGTGTGGCACACTTGAGTCTGAACCTGACAGGGACAAGCGCTGTGGAGAACAGGACTACCTGGAGAAGCTGGCATAAAAGCACCTCCGCAATCACTCTGTTGTAGACACAGAACTTGGAGCACTTCAGACATGTTCCCAGGCTGCTAGAGTCCATCGCCTGGGTGTTTGGTCGCCAGCCGTCTCACAGGCCCAGTGGATAATGGACACGGGCATCTCTGAAGCACATAATGGCAGGTAAAGGGACAAAGCAGCTGGGAAATGGTGGGAAAGTGCCCACTATGTGCTGTGTCTGTGAATGCTGATCTTGGAGCTGCTTTTTTACCGGCTTCTCCAGTAGTCCGCCCCTTTGGACAGTTGAGCATGTGTATTAGATATGATGAGTTTGTGGTTAGTGGGACTTGGGATGTTTTTGGTTACAGAAAGTGTGCCACCACAAAAAAAAAAGGGTGGAAAACATTTCTCCAGTAGCACATAACTCCACTCAGGGCCAGCTCTACCATATAGGCTGACTAGGTGCTCATCTATGGTAGAAAAGGGTTTAGGGGACACCACAAAAATTCTCTGTATTAACATTTTGTGGACCCCCCGCTCTACATTTTCACAAAATTCCAAGCGGGATGACTACTCTTTGATTTCATCTTACATCTTCCACACTTGCTGGAATAGTAAATTGTCAACCATTCTGGAACAATGAAAATCTGCCCAGCCAGTTACTTAACCTCCAAACTCTTCCATGCAATGTATGTACAGCAATTTCCTACAAGACTGTGTGGATCAGTTGCAACATTTTCACTTTCAAATAGGGCCGCAAAAAAGCTACAGCCAGCCCTGGCTCCACTAGAGATGACCAGTCAAAAATCATGTCTCACAGATTATAGTTTAACTCATTGTTTGTCCCGGGCTGTCCAGGAAGCTTAGACACATAACCTTCCCTGCTATACAAGAGTATTGAAGAAGGCTCGTCAAAAGCAACTGACATTTACTTTCTGAGCTTAACGATTAAACAAAAAACTAGTAAAAAGCAATTTTAGAACACTTCTTGGAAAGAAGCTTTGTTCACACAGCTTTGTTTCCTCTCTCTTAACCACAAAAGGATTTCATTTTGTCATTTCTGTGCACCAACCGTGACTTGTCTGACCTGTTTTTGTTCTTTCTTTCATTTACTTATCTGCACATTCTATACCACCAAAATTGCTTTTGTGAGACCATCTATTATTCTTTTAAAAATAGCCATGAACTGCCTCTGGAAAACACGTCTAGTCCTCTGAGACTGGAAATATACAAGCTGCTGTAGCTACACAGACACATTTTGATTCTCAGTTGAGACAAGTTAATGATAAATCTGGCTGCATGGCAGAAGGTGGTCTCAGTTAATAAAACACAATCTCTGGTAGGACAGGAGGAGTCTCAGCAGCATGACTCAATACTTAAAGAGAAACTGGCAACCCTCTGAAAAAACATTATGATTTCAGCATACTAAAGCTGTCGATTTCTGTAATACACCCTGTGTGCACTATTTCAACCTACCCTAAATATACAAAGTTGTATTCATCTCATAAAACTAATGTACTGAAATTGTGAAAAATTACATTCACAGGGTAATACACTGACCCAGGTTAATCTGTGCTAATTTAAACTTCTTTTTGTGAACCAGGGGTCCCACTGCACTAAAGAGTTCCGAACCACTAATATCCACAAGTGGGCTAGTAAGTAATAAGAGCAAGCACTGAATCTTTATCAAATGAAAGATTTGTTCTTCTCAAAAAGGACACCAATCACAATGAAGCTCCACGGAGCACAAGGGTCAAATGTAATTTGCCTCTAACGAGAAGTCAATCCAAATCAAACAAGTCGCCATACAAGTTCCAAGATCAGGGTCAGAAAACAGAGCAAAAAGTCAGAGATCCAAAAATATCACAATATGCAAAAGTATACCCGTCAACTCTTCAGCATGTTTGACATGAACCACCAAGAACTGTGGGAGACCCTCTGGATTTATAGGCTGGAAGGAAGTCCCTGATAGTGATTGGCAGGTAGGCCCCACCTCTTGGGGGACCACCCAGAAAACACATGGAACATACAGTAACAAAGGCCATCTGCTACCACTGCTAAACTGAAATGGAGTAGACTGAAAGGTCACAGAGTGCCCTCGCAAACACTGCGGTGTTTAGCTGAAAGTGTAGCACAGACAGGACTCCTTTCTTCTCCCTGAACACACTCATTCACTTGACCTCCACTTTGATCCTTTTTTGTGAAACACCTGTGCAATGCCTCATATGAGCACTGAACGGATGCCTGATTGGCTCTCAGGTTTCCAGTGTGATTGTGTTGCTGAGAGTTTCTCATTAATGGCTGAAGTTACTCTGTCTATATAATTGCGAGGAGTTTAGAATTACGCCCCTCCCAAAAATTACATCCAATCTTAAAGAGATTGGGTTAAACCACCACAAAGTGTGCCGTGTGAAAGCTACAAAAAAATAATAGTATTAAAGAGCGAGACATGGCCATCTTGCTCTTTCACATATTCCTCATATTTGCCAACACTGGTAAGTTCATTTTATCTTTAATCTTTAAATATTAGTAGGTATTCTTATAGAAGGATCCATTCATGGGTTATTAATTTCAGCAAACATTTCATATTGTGGTTTTATCTGCCAACGACAAATCATTTTGTTGGACACAGTCAGCATTTCCAGAAGACCCTTTTTTATTCAGGATTGTCTTAATACAAATTGTGTTTTTCATTCTTTTTATTCAAAGTTAGTTCAGGATTATTTGTACGTTTTGGGATTTTGTTGCTGAGTAACAAACAAAGGCACTCTTTCAGACGGAATATTAGCACTTTTATTTGTACAATTTGTGAATGTGTGTTTTATTTCAAGATTTCTTTTTATGTGGCATGGCACCAACAAAATGCCATCGCCTAATTAAAGATCTATTCGTCATCAATTTGACTTTGCAAACATTTAAGCTCAAACCAGTTGGTGTGTTCAGTTATAAGAATCTGGTGGTCTCACAATTGTTTCCTGGTGGACCTTAGTTTGTTAGTTTCATCCATTAATGATTTGTGCATCTGTTAGCAAGTACTGTAGTCTTAATCATCCATCCATCCATTATCCAACCCGCTAAATCCTAACTACAGGATCACGGGGGTCTGCTGGAGCCAATCCCAGCCAACACAGGGTGCAAGACAGTAAACAAACCCCGGGCAGGGCGCCAGCCCACCGCAGGACACACAAACACACACCCACACACACTAGGGACAATTTAGAATCGCCAATGCACCTAACCTGCATGTCTTTGGACTGTTGGAGGAAACCGGAGCACCCGGAGGAAACCCACGCAGACACGGGGAGAACATGAAAACTCCACACAGGTAGGACCCGGGAAGCAATCTGCTACCCACTGCGCAACCGTGCCGCCCTAGTTTTAATCATTTTGTTGTTATTGCCAAGGCATTGTACATAATTGTACTTATCTTTGTGAATGGAATCCTTAAGCAATGCGTCTTTTCCACCTTAAATTTTGAAAAAGAAAAACAGAAACCAAAAACATTGAAGGTATGCAGTAAAGTAAATTCAGTGCTTTATTTCCATAATAATATCGTTTTGCATGCTACATACTTAGGAGATAGGGTGGCACGGTGGCGATGTGGTAGTGATGCTGCCTTGCAGCAAGGGTTCCCATCTCTGGTGTTCCCTGTGGTCACGTGGGTTTCCTCTCACAGTCCAAAGACGTGCAGGTTAGGTGGACTAACGATGCTAAATTGGCCCTGATGTGTGCCTGTGTGTTCACTCAGAGATCAGCTGCCAACTGTTCCTGCCTTCTGACTGATGCATGCTGGGATAGACTCCAGTTTCCCTGACACCCTGCTCCAGATAAGCTGGTTAATAAAATGGATGGATCATTTAGTGAGGTTCATACAAATAAAAACATACAACATAAGATCAACAGTAATCACCTTGCCTCAAACGCCTCCAAACACCCAAATAAGACAGACACATGCAGGCAGATGTTGTGTTCGGATCCTAAGCCTGGCCTTCGTCCATGTGGACTTTACATGTTCCTCCACCGTCTGCATTGTTTTTTCTCCCCTGATACGCCAGTTTCCTCACACATTAGGTTTATTGATGGCAGTAAATAGACTCCATATGTGTTAATGTGCCTTGCACTGGACTGGTGTCCTATCCATGGTCATTTCCCTCTTTCCTTCCTTACGTCCAGTACTGTACTGCTGAGATAGGCTCCAGTCCTCCATGGCCCTGAATTGTATCATGATGGCTTGAGAACATTAGGTTATGTCTCTTAATGTCAAGGTGTTAAATTCACGTATATCACCTTAATGCCTCCACCTCCTCAGACCCTCTGTCTGCTCTCAGGAGCTTCTCAGTAGAGTCCTCACTGGCAGCATAACATCCTAGTACAGCATCTGTTCAGCTCAAGACTGTAAAGCATTATATATATCCTGAAGGGCTCTGTCCAGGAACCTTACCTGGCTGGGATGCTTGCAGCATGAAAGGACAGGTGGGACAACTTGCACACGGCTTTGTCTCCCCAAAGCGCTAGATAGGAGCCCCTTTGGGTTGCGGCTTCACCACAGATTCCCACATGGCATCATGGGACTTGGTTTTGCCCTGTTGGGTTCCATGGGTGCTGCCAGATGGTGCTGTGATGACCTCACCTAGATGTGCTTCAGGGCCAAGCTTTGGGAACACCAGAAGTCCTTCCAGGGATAATATAAAAGCAGCTGTCTGCCATAGCTCTGGCAGCCAGAGTCGGGAGGAAGGAGGAGAACACTTGTGCGGAGAAGTGGAGGCAGAAAGAATGACAGAGACAGAGAAGAAAGAAAGACAAACAGTTGCAGAGTACCACATTGCCGTGTGTTATACTGTGCTTTGTACTTGTGTTGGTGGTGGGAAACTTTTATTGGAAGAGTTTCCCACAAGAAAAAGCTCTTTGTGCTTTTATACTTCTGTCAAGGATTTGTGTCGGGTTTTTGAGGAGCTGGAGTGCCCCCACAATATATATCTACTCTCTATATACTGTATATAATCCATCCATCCATTAATTATCAAACCCGCTATATCTTAACTACAGGGTCACGGGGGTCTTCTGGAGCCAATCCCAGCCAACACAGGGTGCAAGGCAGGAAACAAACCCTGGGCAGGGCGCCAGCCTACCACAGGGCACACGCACACACCAAGAACACACTAGGGACAATTTTTTTTTTTAGAGTCGTCAATGCACCTAACCTGCCCTAAGCCTAAAAGTGCTACAATTTTATGTCACATTTTTTTGTCACGCTTTAAATTGGGCTTATTTTAAAACCTATATATATGTTTGGTATCATTCTTTTCAGAATTTATCAAACTTTAATGTAATGTTGTTAAATTTTCAGGTTCTTCTTCCGTTTTTAAATTATAAACTAAAAAATATCAAGAATTTGTATCCCACAAGTCGAGACTTTGTGCCAAGAGATTTAACCACACCAGTGGCCGGAAATAAAAAGCAAAAAGACGACGACAAAGTAGAACGTTGTAGAGACAAGGCAGTGAGACAAAAGGACAGCTGTGATAGATTTGATCAATTTTGGTATTAAAGAAATATAAGAAAGCCTGACACTGTTCAGCTGTATTGGGGTATGCTGGAGGAGGGGGTTGGAAGAGTTTATTAACAGTCCTAAAAAGAGTTCTAGGCCTAGACTATTACTATTTATGAGCGCAGCGAGCGAGAGACAGTATTTTCAACAACAGTGTACTTTATGAAACATAAAGAAAGTTAGAACTGTTGTCCAAGATGTGCTGATTTACCGCACAGGTCGAAGAGTTACACAGTAAATAAAAAAGGTGTAAATGTGAATGCTGTTATCTCTCCACCATCAGAAACAGTTTTTATTGTATGTATAGATGTATATAAACATGTCACTTTATTTCACAGGCACTTTGTTTGCTGAGAATAACTGCAGCATTGCAAAACTACTAAAACACTTGGATATAATTGATAATAAAACATTATTATGGGCACGTCCAGTCAATAACTGGGACGAGCCCCTGGTTGTCGGCATTTCCATGACAGTGGACAACATAGTGGAGCTGGTAAGAAACGTTTGTTTTTTAACACTACTGCTTGTAATCAAGTTTACATTTTTATTTTTCTCTGTTGTTGGTGAATGCTAAAATGTATAAATATGGGATTTGTAATTTTCTTTTGGACGTTTTCACAGACAGGCTTATTAGATCTCCCATCACAAAGACAGCTCTAAGCTGTCTGAATGTGACTGTCTTTGCCAGGGTGTCACTCCGGGACTGTGACTTTGATTTGGATTTTCTCTTTTGCAATTTTAATCTCCTCCGTTGTCAACTCTCTATAGTTCATCAGTTAAATAAAAGATAGATATTGTTGGTTTCCATTTATTTTTAATTAGTATCTACCTTGTTATTTGTGTGTTTTAATAAATCTGCCTTTACTGTATATGAATACCAGTTCTGTGTTTACCTGTAGTTGTATTTTAACAGAGAATTGTTTACAGCGCTCTGCCCCTGTCTGCACTTGTTGAAGAGCATTACACAAAAATAAGATGTATTGTATTGGTAGAGGGGTAAACGAAGAAACAGAAACACCTCACAACAGATTAATATTATTGGCCTAATAGGAGGAAGCAACTCTTTGCCTTCAGAGTAGCTTCAGCCCTTTCAGAATGCTGTCATACAACTGCTGAAGTGTGAGTTTTGGAATACTGCATTACACCAATGTCCTTTAAGAAAAGTGTCCAGTTATTTGAGGGATGAACGCGGTAGAATCTGCAATATTTAATACTCTGCTTTCCATAAAGATTCAGTGGTAACTGGGGAATTCATCCAGGTCAGGTGGCGGACACCATTTAAATTGAACCCATGAATTCTTCTGGTGCCACAGTGTGTCCTCTTGGAAAGTCTCCCAGGTCATGTGGAAAAGTTGGGAGGTCCTCCCCCGACAGTGCCCTCTAACAGCACCCAGGGACCCCAACAGGGCTGCACTTTCAGTGCTCCAACTTACATGTACCTCTGCAGTTGTCCAAACTGGGACACCTCAAGAGGACCACTGCCACCTGTTGCATGGGGGAATGAAACTGATCCTGGCCTGGGGCGTCAGCTGGTCCCTCCTTTATATGCCTCCAGTTGGACAAAAAGCCGTTTCCTCGTCCAGCCGGCATACTCGTCTGTCCTCCATGGTACTTACAATGTTATTTATTGTGACTGAATCACAGCGGTGCCAATTTAAAGCTAACTGTGTACTTTTGTAGCATTTAGAAACTGTTCTATGAAGTGTCCATCCATCCCTGTCGAAGAGTTTAGACCGCTTCCCTTTGCAGATGCGCTTTGTCCATGTTTGGCATATACTGTGTTTATTTTTGAGGCTGTTCCCCTTGACACATGTAACGTTTTTACAGTTTTCGGTACTAACCCACTTCCAGTATCAGCACTGACTATTTGGTCTCTTTGAAACTCTGGAAGTTGCTTGATGTTTCTTTGAAAAATCACATATCAAACTGTCAGACCTCTGTTATGGCTGACACATACTGATGGCTGACCATCAATAGAATATGATTCACTTTTGTAGATGTGTTTGTAGTTTTGGTCCAGATACTTCAAAGTTAAACTTCTACTTCATGAGATGTTTCTGTTCTTTTTTCCAGCCTCTGTATGTCATTCACACTTGGTGTGTGTCTGGAATAAAAAAGCAGTTTCAGAAAACAGACCTAAATGGGGACACTGATACAGAATTTATTCTGATGTTTTTTTACTGCTGTTTTCCTTCATTCCCTTGTCAATGAGAAT
Source organism: Polypterus senegalus (assembly GCF_016835505.1). Taxonomy (NCBI): domain Eukaryota; kingdom Metazoa; phylum Chordata; class Cladistia; order Polypteriformes; family Polypteridae; genus Polypterus; species Polypterus senegalus. Next base: position 42,983,330 of record NC_053162.1, read on the forward strand.
TTCATTCCACTTCAGGCGAGAAATCGAACTTCGCTATACAATAAAGTTGGTGTGAGTGAGTTAAAGGCATCTCATGTATCCAAAGTTCAATTACAGAGTTTGCGCATATTCATTTACTTGGATTAAAAGGAAGGCTAAATACCAGAGCCACCCTCTTAACCTTCACACTCACAGACACAATTACAACATGTAGAACAAGCCTGTCAGTTCGTATTTATCAAACCTGAGAACCAGAAGGGCAATGTGCAGTACATAAAGCTCATATCATATTTGGGCAAGAAAAACAACTTTTTCTGTTAAAAGAGGATTTAGGTTTCAACCTTTTCATGATCTGGCAAAATATGCCTTGACTTATTTTTAAATGATAGCTCATTTTTACTCATTCCAGGATGGAAAGTCTCAAAGCATGCTGAGCATGGTCTGGTTTGACATGGTGAGTATTCTCATTTTTCGAAACTTGTAGTCATAATACTACTCTAATGTTACTGTCCAACAACATAGATTTGACTTTTTCAGGCATGGCAAAACAGCTTTATTTCATGGAATCCTGAAGACTTCTGTGGAATAAGTTATATTTCTATCCCACTGGACACGATTTGGATACCAGAAGTGTATGTTTATGAGAAGTAAGTGCATTTCATTCACGTGGTGGCTCACAAATCACTGCACGCTAGTAAGCATGCGGACCTCTTCAGATAAAGATGGTTCATACAGAGCAAGATGAACGTTTCCATTTTGGCCCCACATTCTTTTGTTTGTAGCATGAAAAAAACACCACCCAACACTGAGCACGATGGCGCTCTAACGTTTGTAAGTAGTGCTCCTCAACCAAACATTAATGTTAGGAGGTAAAAGTGTTTGCATATGGGGAGAAGTTGTGGATATTTGATGAATTCCTCATTTGTCAGCACACATTGTTAATGTTAAGGGATCATTGAGAACAAATACGCAAGAATGGAGACCTACCACTTTGTCATGAGGTTAATCATGTCAAAGAATCACAAATAAAAATAAAATACTTTTGTCGGCTAAACAAAAGTTAGTAAAATCAACAGAGGGTTGCTTCATTTAAGCAATGTTAATGGTCTGAAAGTATCTGTGTATGAAAGAACGTTCAAAAAGCTTACCTGGTTAAAGTTCAGCAGCTGCACACTTTCACACACGAGGCTCTGTGAAAACATCCAGAACAAAACAAAGATATTCTTAGGAAGAACTGATGTCATCCTCAAAGTATTTAACAGATTTACAGTCAATCTCAGTGTTATTAACAAAGGTTTTAAGAAAGAAATCTTGCAGTGAATATGCCTTGAAAGGGCAGACAGCAACAAAAAAGACGAGCTGTAGAATTTTCTGATAGCTTGGGTAGCTAGTGGTGCTTTCAATAGGCCAGAAGTAACAGAGTCTGCCTACTCATCTCACAGCAGGAGAAGAAAGAGGACGGCAGTCAAGTGTGAGGAGAGCTTCCTGGGTTTAAACAGATTGACAATTGCTGCCCACAGCAAGACACCTGCAAGGTTCATTCACAGGTGACAATTGTGCCCACAATACTCGATTCTCATCATAATATAGGACTGGAGCAAAAACTAATAAATGACCTACAAATGCAAGACACTGATTGCACTATGATAAAGTTGGACCCACCTCATTCAATGTTGGTCAATCACAACACAGCCTTCTTCTTTGTCACACCTCCTGAAATGCCACCTCGCACCTCCGTCCTAAACTATTAGGAAATTTGATTAAATAATGACAGGAACAGAATTCTTGACATAGAAAACCCCCAAATCAAGTGCAAGATTCACCACTTAACTATCAACATGAGCACAAAAATCAAAATCCTTATGATAACCATCCATTTTCCAACCTGCTGAATCCAAACACAGGGTCACCTGGAGTTAATCCCAGCCAACACAGGAACCAACCCACTGCAGGACACACACAAACCCACCCACACTAGGGCCAATTTAGAATCACCAGTCCACCTAACTTGCATGTCTTTGGACTGTGGGAGGAAACCAGAGCACCCAGAAGAAACCCACACAGACACAGGGAGAACATGCAAACTCCACACAGAGTGGACCCGGGAAGCGAACCCGGGTCTCCTAAATGCGAGGCAGCAGTGCTACCAATGCGCCACCCCATATGATAACTTCTACTCCATATTTAGAGTTGGCACATTCAGTGTATTTCAGTGCTGGTTTTCCTTCGAGTACTCTGGCTTTCTACTTTTCTTGTTAGGTTAATCTGTGAATCCCACCACACCAGATCATTCATTCCTAATTCTTTGACTTAATGCCATTTGTATTGTGCTGCCCAATAACACAGGTTTAGGCAAATGTGCAAATCCTACAATGTCATTGAATGACGCTTTGCAAAATATCATTTTGATATTCCGAATTTTCCTGTCTGTCGCTCCTCCATTGAAACAGTGTAATTTGGCATCAAGCAGGTCTAAAATGGACTTTCAACTAGAGTTACTAGATAATATTTAATAAAATGGATTTTTTACATACACTAAATAACAGGAAAATATTTGATAAGGTATATGTGATCATAGGGCGGCACGGAGGCGCAGTGGTAGCGCTGCTGCCTTGCAGTTAGGAGACCCAGGTTCGCTTCCCGGGTCCTCCCTGCGTGGAGTTTGCATGTTCTCCCCGTGTCTGCGTGGGTTTCCTCCCGCAGTCCAAAGACATGCAGGTTAGGTGGATTGGTGATTCTAAATTGGCCCTAGTGTGTGCTTGGTGTTTGTGTGTGTCCTGTGGTGTGTTGGCACCCTGCCCAGGATTGGTTCCTGCCTTGTGCCCTGTGCTGGCTGGGATTAGCTCCAGCGTGACCCTGTATTCGGATTCAGCGGGTTAGAAAATGGATGGATATGTGATCATTGTCCTAAAGTTACAATTAAGCAAACACAGTATCTTTGTTTGGGATTACTCATATCACAACACTCAGACCTACAGGAGTGTTTGTCAACTGGGGACAACAAAAGCTTTACACACATACTGTGTTCAAAAGCTTGTAATTTACACCATAAAGCATATGTGACAGTTTGACAATCCCATCTTAATTGTGACATTTTTTCTATTTAACATCCCAAAGAAGTAGACTTCTAGCTTAACTGAAATTCAAACCTCACCATATTGTGGGACAAACCTGCAAATGACAATCAACAAGAGGTGGCGAATTCTGAGTCCACCCGCCTGCAGTGGACCTTTTAAGAAAACATTAATTTTGGATTATTTGTCTTTTTTTTTATTGCGCTTAATATTTATATATTTAAAAAAAATACTTCTTAGCACTACCTGGTAGATAATGCCATACTTTTTTATAAAAAATAATAAAAGTTCATGCAATCACACATTAGATCCACATTGACATTTTAGAATTTGCAGAGTTTCATACAAGATATGTACAGTAGCTCAAAGTGCTTTGCAAGCATTTAAGAAAAAAATTACAATGAATAAATAAACAAAAAGCAAAAAAGATAAGCAAAATCATTATAAAATAAATAAATACAAACATGCATAATGCAGATACACAAGTAAGTGTGACAAATGCCAGACTCCTGAAATACAGTGTCAATTGCTGAACTCATTCTTTAAAGTCTCTAATAATTATAATTGTTAAGTCCGATGCTAACATCAGGTGGCCAGGGTGGGAAGAAAAATAAAAACCCCAGCTGGTGAGATGGTGGAGAAAATAAATCTGTGGGGTCCCAAGGCCGAAAGACAGTCCACCTAACTCAAAAGTGTCAAAGTAGTCCATTACTGCTGTGTTGCACTGTCCTAGAAGACAGGAGTGTCCACCCTTCTTCCCACATCACTGGTACCAAGTACTTTGATCAGATGGCAGTGGCACAAAATGCCATCTCAGAAAACCAGAAAAGAAAACCAAGAATGGTTGGCAATGATTGTAAATCAATAAAGCATATGATATTGTAGTTATACAGTAAATAGTATTTGAATTGGCACAAAAAAAACAGAACTATGAAAATGTCACCATAAAAAGTGGGTTTTTAGGAGGTTTTTTTATGGTATTACCATCACCTATCTCTACAAGTAAACCATTTCAGATTTTTGATACATAACAGCAAAAGGCTATCCCATTATATTGCTGTTGTGATTAACACAGTTTAAAAATCCACTATGAATCCAGTGGTCAAAGCATGGCTCCACACAGTGTCCAAAAACAATGGTATCAGAACATGCAATCCATGTCTGAAAATAGCAACCGCTGTGTGCCCAGGCAATTGTTTCTCGACAGCACATTTGATCCTGCTAACTTCGCAAGTACTGGGTGGTGCAAGAATATGCAATCTGCAAATCATGGAGCACCTGCTGACTTGACCTTTGTGCCACACTGGTCTGTTATGAAAAATCTCCACATAAACTTCATTTAACCCTACACAATCAAAATGTGCTGTTCAAATGACTGTGGAATGTCTCTTTTACAGCAAACATAATATGCAAAATAGCAGAACTAACAAAATGAAACAAAACACGCACATGGACTTCCTGCTAACACTTCATCTGACTACGTTTGCTGCTGCAAGGGGCTACTGTTACATGTACCATTCTGTACAAAGAAACACACTTTGAAAACTAAATGACATTTTAGTTTCCTATCCAATTCACAGTGTAGGAGTGACAGTGGTTTAACTTTATTAAATTAATGCAGGTAATGGGGTGTAGGATTTCTGTTTCACCTTCTAGGCAGGATGCCAAAATATGCAGAGATCTGTGCAATTTATGAACAAGATTAACAAATTGTCAAAAGTTTACCTTAACACTTTCACTTACTCTGTTGTGGTTTGAAATGTGGCCGAAGACTTTCTTTTACAAACAACCCAGGCATGCTTGTTGAAATAAACAAAATAATACAATTTATTTAAAATATAAGGATAATAGAAGATGAATATATGCAATGATAGATGTTCTTTATTTGTCTCCAAGCGGAAATTAGAACGTTACAGAAGCTCGAGAGAGAGAAAGAGAAATACACAAATAATATACAGGTCAAAATTTACTATGGCAAATGCTGAAGTAATGAAATTTTCAGAATAAAGAACACTTTCTGTAGGCCCAAACAGACATGTTTAACGGTTTTTGTTTTAACGAAACATAAATTTCAGTATAACGAACATTTTTTCCACCAAAAATGGCCACCGGAGATAATAATGTGATGCAAAAAATACTAAATGGTGCGCTTACACTTTGCACCGAGTCTCAGGAACCCTGCAATAAGCTGTCCCTTTCTTGTTAGACCAAAAGAAAGTGATAGTCTGATGAGAAATTTCCGGTCTTGAGCAGTCCCGACAAGAGCGTAGGCGTGAAATCATACACAGAGCCGAATTCTAAGTCAGTGCTCCAACAACTGTCTGCGTGGGTAGTTGTATTATGTGCAGATACTGTACTGTTGTGTATTCATACCTGTATTTCTATAAACAAAAAAGTTACATCTAATGTCTCATTTTCAAATAAAATATTTTTTGCAGTTTAAGAAGCATTTTTTTATACAGGTATTGTGAAGCTTGTGTCACAGAGTTGCACAAGAGACAGGAAGGTGAGTCCAGGCTTCCAAGGAAAATACATGTGCTTATTACTGTATAGAGAAGGCAGGTACAGTCTCAAGACTTCGTTCAAAATAGGAGCTGTTACATCAGAACTCAAGATGGGAGCCGTGACACATGCAATCATCCTACCTTAGCTCCCATCTTCAGATTAGAAGAACACCAGTGGCTCGCAATCACCACTGTGGCAGACCAGAAGAGTGTGAGGAAGACCAGGTGTTAAATGTTCTAAACATCATGTGACTAGCACGTTTCGCGGTAAGCCTGATCCTGAGGAGGACAACCAATTACTTTGCCTTTGGTTTACTGTTTACCAGATGTAGCAGAGCAGCAGATGTCCTAGTGCCACTACTGTTAGAGATGGTGAATCACCAGCGGTCACTATATACATATTTTCCTCATATTTGTTACACCTAAATATTTTTATGGTCACATGAATTTTGTTACAACGGGATTCCAGCTGTGTATAAATAATAAAACAAACAACAACCCCCTAAACACACATAAGAACTTCTGGTTTGGATACTGGAGAATTGCTGCAATCAATAACAAGGAAATAGGTGGCAGTACGATGATCAGACCTGTCCAAATGTACATTTGAAGGCATTACAGCAGGTCCAGCTTGTTGTGCCTAAAAAAGGAACATGACATTAGATGCCGGTTCAGAATTAGTCATTGTTCTGTTGCTGACATTAGATAGGCATATAGAGATACATAGGTAAACATATTCTACCTCTTGTCTTAGAGAGAACTTTCTCTCTTATTGGAAAAGGCACATAACTTATGAACTGTGTTTTATCAGTTCATGTGGTTAAGATGGATAAGTTCTTTGGCTGGTTATGACGCTTCTGTTGTCTGCAAGTAGCATTCATTTGTTCACAGCAGTCTTTACTCTAGCTTACCAACAAAGCACAAACCTCTTTCTATCTCACATTCACAAAGCTTATCCTTTACAAGGTCATTATCTTTAGTTACAGTTACACCAATACCATAAGACATAGACTGGCTTTGTCCTATCTATCAAATTACAATTAATAGTTCTCAGAATCAAAGGAATTTGTACTTATGGTTTGAGGTGAGAGATGCTTTGTTCCTTTCCTGGTCGCCATTCTTCAGACACGTGAATGAATTTTCAGAGTGCTTTCTTTTTTTTCTTCAGGAGGTCTCTTTCTTCACCTTTGGTCGTACCTTTTGGTTGCGGGTGGTACCAAACTCCAATACAGACAAGTATTACACACCTTGAAAACCAGCAGAGTTGTACCCAGGAGTAAAGGGATTTCTTTAACCTCTGTTGTGGCCAAACCGTTTCAGTCATAAGTTCTGGCTACGGACAGCCAGAGTTGGCCAGGTTGAGCTGTAGCTTAGAGAGAAGAGAAGAGCAATTAGTTAGGGTGTCAGAAGGGTTTTTATAGAAAGAAAGAAAGAAAGAAAGAAAGAAAGAAAGAAAGAAAGAAAGAAAGAAAGAAAGATCTTGTCATTGGCCTCTTGGGTGCACATAAGTTCATCCTCTTGGTTGACCACTGGTGCAAAGTTTTGTCCACCCATGTTAGTCTTCCTTGATTTATTGTCCTTTGCTCAGAACTTGAGTGTCCAGTTCACACCTTTGATGGAGGAGTTCTTGGCTTTTACATGGTCTGGTATCAATCGTCCTATCAGACAAAGCTGCAGGGGCTGAATTGCAAAGACTTGTCCAGTCAGGGAAGCTGAGGCTTTTTAGCTACAGCAGCAACATTAATTTCTCTTCCACATTTTCATATAAAGAATGTAGCTCAAAGTGCTTTACAAGACATTAAAGACAAAGTTGTAAGAAAGAAAAAAAAACAAATATAAGAATAAGTAATAAAGGAAAAAAAATCCACCAGATCACAAGACGGAGATATATAATTACCAAAAGAATAGTTTCCTTTTATACAATATCAAGATGTAAGTCTTGCAAGAGAAGTCTGATGATAGGCCAAAAGACCACCCAGTCTCCACTGGGCACTCTACCTAACCTAAATGTGCTTAAATCATTCCTCATTGTTTCCTGGCTTTGTCTATGGACGTTGTCAGTCTCGTTGACAGCTAGTTTGTCCATCTTCATTACAGACATCACGGACGGCTGCCCATGGTGGTAGAAAACACCATCTCAGAAGAACCAGAAGAGAAAACAGAGAAAACCAGAGATTAGTAAAGACTGCAGAATGTTCTTACCGAGTCAATGTCACTCCACTTCAGATTCCACAGTCTAGAGTTTGAATACACAATTCTATTATGGCAAAACATCTCTTAAAGATGACAAAAGGTCTGGCTTACCTTCAACATTGATGTCATAAAAGAAAAAATTCTTCCCGTGGAGTAAATCATAATGGAAAGTTTAAAAAATGACAGTGCATGAGATAGCTGATATAACAGGGATTAGTTACTGTAAGTAGAATCCATTCTTCATGAACAATTATGACATGCTGAGTGCTCGGAATACTGAACTCTGAAATGAGGCGCCGCTTGTGGGGAGAAAAGCAGGCAAGTTTGAATTCACACACTAACACTAAAACTTGTCTAGCAGCCAATTTTGCAATTGCAACATGGAAAGCTCACAGTTTTTTGAGAATTTTAAAAGTTTAATTGTGAAACATAAAATATTGCTCCCTAAAGCTTCATTCCCACCTGTATTCTTTTCATGACCTGTGTAACGCATGTAAGCCGTTCTACATTGATTAAATCAATTTAAGTTATGCCTCTCATTCACATCACTGCGGAGGTGTGTATGTTCTTTTAAAAATGTGACATGCAGAATATTTTCTACACAGAGACACATTGAATCCCACATTCATGAACATTACGCTGAAGTCGCAACTTCCACACCCCTTCTTCCAACCTTCGTAGTCCATTTTTTTTCTTCTCATTAGAGATCTTTACTTAAATACTAAATAACAGACATAGACACATACAGAATTAATGCATGAAACATCTTTCAGACAGGAACTAAATGTCTTTCTTCAGACAGGAATTAAATGTCTTTCTTCTTGTGTAAATTTGCTGAAGCAAAACAAATTGCAGAGTTTTGCTGCTAATTCAACTTTGTGTAAACTGTTTGGCTAATCATTAAGAGTGTCAAAATCTAGAGTTCCAAGAAGAATTTAAGGTAATAGATTCAGACTGGGAGAAATTTTAAAAGCATTTCATAACTTGGGATAAAACATGGATATATCACAAAGACCCAGAATCCAAGCAGCAAAAAAAAAAAAAAAAAAATAATACAAGCAGAGCGACTCTCCAGCCCCAGTGAAATTCAAGACTGAAGCCGGTGCTGGCAAAATCATAGGTACAATTTATTTTTTACAATGTTTGGGGTGTTGTCAATATTCCTTACATTATTCAGAAAGCCCACATAGCCATTGAATATGACTTTGGTTTACTTTGGAAATTGCAACACTCAGTTAAGGAAATCCTACGAGGAAAGCGGTCCACCATTCTCATTCTTCTTCTGGAAAATGTTCCTTCTCACACATTTGGAGTCAAATGTTTCTCTCCAAAACTATTGTTTTGAAAAGATGCCTCACCATTAAATTCTTCATCCTTGGTCCTGGGTGCCTAGCAGCTGGTTGCCATTCGGAAGGGGTACCTCTGGGGGGCACTCTGCACCAATAAGAAGATGTCACGTCAGTTTGAGGAGAACAGTGGCACTAGCAAGTTTAATTTGACAGGCAGAAGAGTTCAGTGAACATTATGATAAGCGTATTAATGTTCATGGGAATTATTAAAAAAATATATATATATGGAAACATGCTTGTTTGATTGTACTGGCATTTCTCTTAACAGGTTAAGCTCAAAACTTTATCACCCCTCATACGTCCAGACTAGTGTTGATAGGTGAAATTCCCCAAAGCGTATTTCGCAGCGAATATTCTGTGTTCCAGAGATCTTGTGTGTCTTATATTTTCCTGAAAAATTTCCAGGTGGCCGGATTAGGCAAACATTTTTTTCCAAGCACCCCATGATACTTTGCAAGGTCAATGTGACATTACAGAGCGGTAGCAGAAATGCACACAACTTTCAGGTATGCCTACTGTAAGAAACACTGACTGAGTTCCAAGGACATAAAGGAAAAAGAAAATCCATTTCAGCTACTAAGATGCACTGAAACCATCCACCAAAGGACTTGACAGTGCCATGCGATATTTCTCCCATCCCTAACCACACTTGTTTCTTGAATTTGCAGTCATTTCGACACCCAGGGCTCTTCCACTGCTGTATGTGGATTGCTGGTGTACCGAAAATAGTAAAAAAAGATTCCCAAAGCCACAGAGTTTAAGAAACACGCAGGCATTAAAAAAAATAAACAAAAAACTTATAGTATTAAGTACTACCACCAGATACATAATACTGATCCTCCTGAGCCTGGCAGCGCCACATGGCTAATTATACATGCAAATTAGCCATGTGCCCAGCAACCATCTTAAAGCAAACCTTAAAGGAGTCTTTTTCCTACACCTCCCCTCATCAAAAACACAGGACATGTAAAATAATAAAAACAAAAGATTTTTTATTATTTCCAAGGTGTTTCTTTCTTTTTGATGGAAGAAAAAAAAGTGTAAAGCATCTGCACAGATACATGTGAAACAAAAATGACATTCCTACTGTTCCCAGAGTTGCCACTTCAAACAATGGAATGTGCCAGTCCAATGTTGCCACTTTGTTGCAAGACCAACGTGTGCCCCAAGATCGGATCTCTGTGAGCTCTGTATTTTATTTACTTTGTACTAGTTTGTGAGTGTTTGCTGTATTTTGCTTGTGGTATTCATTCCATCTGCGACTTTTGTTGTTTGAAGCATGGTGGTGCAGTGGTTAGCACTGCTGCCTTATAGCTCAGATCACCTACAGTGGTGTGAAAAACTATTTGCCCCCTTCCTGATTTCTTATTCTTTTGCATGTTTGTCACACAAAATGTTTCTGATCATCAAACACATTTAACCATTAGTCAAATATAACACAAGTAAACACAAAATGCAGTTTTAAATGATGGTTTTATTATTTAGGAGAAAAAATCCAAACCTACATGGCCCTGTGTGAAAAAGTAATTGCCCCCTTGTTAAAAAATAACCTAACTGTGGTGTATCACACCTGAGTTCAATTTCTGTAGCCACCCCCAGGCCTGATTACTGCCACATCTGTTTCAATCAAGAAATCATAGATGGAACCATGAATTCTACTGTCTACCAAAAAATCCTGAAGGAGAATGTCCAGCCATCTGTTTGTCAACTCAAGCTGAAGCGATCTTGGGTGCTGCAACAGGACAATGACCCAAAACACACCAGCAAATCCACCTCTGAATGGCTGAAGAAAAACAAAATGAAGACTTTGGAGTGGCCAAGTCAAAGTCCTGACCTGAATCCAATTGAGATGCTATGGCATGACCTTAAAAAGGCGGTTCATGCTAGAAAACCCTCAAATAAAGCTGAATTACAACAATTCTGCAAAGATGAGTGGGCCAAAATTCCTCCAGAGCGCTGTAAAAGACTCATTGCAAGTTATCGCAAACGCTTGATTGCAGTTATTGCTGCTAAGGGTGGCCCAACCAGTTATTAGGTTCAGGGGGCAATTACTTTTCACACAGGGCCATGTAGGTTTGGATTTTTTTTTCTCCCTAAATAATAAAAACCATCATTTAAAAACTGCATTTTGTGTTTACTTGTGTTATATTTGACTAATGGTTAAATGTGTTTGATGATCAGAAACATTTTGTGTGACAAACATGCAGAAGAATAAGAAATCAGGAAGGGGGCAAATAGTTTTTCACACCACTGTATGTGGCAGCAATAATCGGTCCAGCATAACTTTTCTCTGGATCACCCGGACACTTAGAAGACCACTGAACCATTATAAACCACTCAAGACTAGTGCAGTTCCTCCTTCCTCATTGACTTCAGTGCATTTTGCAGAGTTTGTGAACATTTCTGTTATTTTTTATGCAAAAAGTGTATGTATGGAATATTCATTATTTTTTAAGTCCAAAGTACACTAATGTGTTTTAACTCTAAAGAAATTCATGTGAAAACAGCTCAAGAGAGTGCTAAAGGATTAAATAAAGTAAATTACACTAAAAAACTATTTACTATAGTCCTATTTAGCCTGTTAAAACAGTCAACCAGAAAGATGGAAGTAGCATGGAATGTTATTTATTATAAAAACTCATTGAAAAATGAAAGGATGGATGGATGAAAGGACAGACAGACTGCTTCCCATATCTTGTACCCCATGCTGCCAGGATAGGCTCTAGTTCCCCCCATGTTACTAAATGAAACCAGGCATGTTTGAAAAATGCATGGATAGATATTAGACACATACTTTGCTTTTTTATTCTGTATCTTATGAGATTTACATTTTTTGTCTTTTTTCCTCAATAGCATCAATGAGGATGTGTCTGTCAAGATCAACTTTTTAAATGTGGCCTATGATGGAACGATCAGTCAGTCCAAGCCATGGCGCATTGTCAGCACCTGCATGCTCAATGCACGGAAATTCCCATTTGACACGCAGAAGTGCTCCATAACCTTTGGCCCTTACGTACACAACAGTAAGTTTTGTTTCACTTACCAGAGAAAAATAAAGTATACACATTGACATCTGCTAACAAACGGACATAGGGGTTTACAAAAAGACTCTAAACAGCTGGATGCAAGCTTGTGTTTTTAAGCCTGTAATAATATTTATTCTGTAAGATTAATCTGTATTAACGGCCATTGGAAGGACACAGATAATATTGCAAATTTCAGTGCCTTTTCAAAATGAAATATTTTCATTTTATTCTTCTCTTGAAATCTAACCATAATGTATGCTGGATTTATCTTTCCAAATATTGGAATTAAATATCCAGGAATCCAAATACTCATATGCTGAGCAAGAAATGAAACAGAACATCTGTGTCATAAACACAGGAAAGGAAGAGTCTGCCTGAGAGTTCACTATTGCAGCTGTGCAGATACGTACTGACAAGCTTTCACACTCACACACTGACACATCCACCCTTTTCCTAACCTGCTTTAAACAAATCAGGGTTAAGGTAGTCAAAGCCTATCCTGAGAATTAATTTTGAACCAGGCTGTGGGAAGACACATTCACTTACATGGAATGTGGGGAATAAAAACCTGAACACACATGCATGTATTTGTATGAAACATCATGGTGGCCATCACACTTTAACTGGAACCTCCACATCAAGAACTTGTCTGTATCTTGTTTAATGGTAATGCATAATAAACCTGAGAGTATACAGTTTCAGTCTACTAAGTAATTTCAGGGTATTTTAGCCAAGGAATGTTTAGAGAATTTAAGAGTTGTTTTGCCTGTGCTGTTTTGATTACTGGTTTAAGATTTTGATTTTGATTAATAGATGTAAGAACTTATAGTAGGAAATGTTAAAAAGGACTTGATATTCGACTGGATGTCTATGCAGTTAACCCAGTTGAGGAGTGACATATTAACTTAATTTTGGGCTCAGGAAGTACTGGCAGTATATTAAATTTGTATTTATGAATGGGTAAAGCAGGAAGGCCATTATAAAGGTAAAGAATTAGGGAGATAACAAAGGTGGAATTATGTATCTGAGAAATGGGGTGCAATCAGACAGTGGATTAGATCAGGGGCTCCCAAACCAGTCCTGGGGACCCGCTGTGGCAGCAGGTTTTTGTTCCAACCAACCTCTGTTTTTAATTGGACCCCTAGCCTAATTAAATGAGCTGTTATTTCCCAGTTTCTGTGTTTTAAGGTCAATGTAAAAATTAAAAAACTAAGTCTGGTACATTTTTATTAAAATGTACTAAGCAGTCATATGGAAATAATGAACAAGGTTTTTTTTCAACTTTTTAACAATATTTTTATCCTGATTTTTATTTTGCTTTTCCAGGTGTTTTGGTTATTTAATTCATTATTCATTAATTAGTGGGTCTGAGGCTGAAGTATATAGAATACCATCCATCTATTATCCACCCCGCTATATCCTAACACTGGGTCACGAGGGTCTGCTGGAGCCAATCCCAGCCAACACAGGGCGCAAGGCAGGAAACAAACCCCAGGCAGGGCGCCAGCCCACCGCATATATAGAATACCATTTGTTCCAAAATAAAATAAATAAAATGGCAATATATAGCGATACATACATACACACACACATATATATATATATATATGCATACATATATAGTAAGAAAGGCACCATATTGCGCCCGAACCCGACACAGATTTACACGGAGGCACATATAAAAATAAACTTTTATTTTTCTTCAGCTGGAGGCCACATCTTCCCCGTAATTCCTCCAGCCACAACACAGTCCCAATCACAGTACACTAAGCACCACTACAAAACACACTCTTCTTCCACCACCACTCCTCACCAAGCTTTGTCCTCCTCCCATCTGACTCTGGCTGTTGAGTGGTTGGCCCCTTTTATTGGCCACTTGGAAGTGCTCCAGGTGTTTGATTGCCGACATCTGGCTGTACTTCCGGGCATGGTGAAACTAATGTCCAGAAGGATCTAGCAGCTCCTGCTACAGCACTCCCTGGTGGCGCCTCTGGAACCCAACAGGGCTGTGGAGAACTCCATCCCGATGGAGCCCTGCAGGAGGCTGAGGCACCAACCACTCCAACCAAGGGGGGCAGTCATCCAGCGTCCAGGGGGAGGTATTGCACTGTCCAGGGCAGCTCCCCCTGAATATATAGTGAAGGTGCGGCCCTATATATATATATATATATATATATATATATATATATATATACATATACATATACAGTATATACATACACACACACATATATATATATATACACACACACATATACAGTGGTGTGAAAAACTATTTGCCCCCTTCCTGATTTCTTATTCTTTTGCATGTTTGTCACACAAAATGTTTCTGATCATCAAACACATTTAACCATTAGTCAAATATAACACAAGTAAACACAAAATGCAGTTTTAAATGATGGTTTTTATTATTTAAGGAGAAAAAAAAAATCCAAACCTACATGTGAAAAAGTAATTGCTCCCAGAACCTAATAACTGGTTGGGCCACCCTTAGCAGCAATAACTGCAATCAAGCGTTTGCGATAACTTGCAATGAGTCTTTTACAGCGCTGTGGAGGAATTTTGGCCCACTCATCTTTGCAGAATTGTTGTAATTCAGCTTTATTTGAGGATTTTCTAGCATGAACCGCCTTTTTAAGGTCATGCCATAGCATCTCAATTGGATTCAGGTCAGGACTTTGACTAGGCCACTCCAAAGTCTTCATTTTGTTTTTCTTCAGCCATTCAGAGGTGGATTTGCTGGTGTGTTTTGGGTCATTGTCCTGTTGCAGCACCCAAGATCGCTTCAGCTTGAGTTGACGAACAGATGGCCGGACATTCTCCTTCAGGATTTTTTGGTAGACAGTAGAATTCATGGTTCCATCTATCACAGCAAGCCTTCCAGGTCCTGAAGCAGCAAAACAACCCCAGACCATCACACTACCACCACCATATTTTACTGTTGGTATGATGTTCTTTTTCTGAAATGCTGTGTTCCTTTTACGCCAGATGTAACGGGACATTTGCCTTCCAAAAAGTTCAACTTTTGTCTCATCAGTCCACAAGGTATTTTCCCAAAAGTCTTGGCAATCATTGAGATGTTTCTTAGCAAAATTGAGACTAGCCCTAATGTTCTTTTTACTTAACAGTGGTTTGCGTCTTGGAAATCTGCCATGCAGACCGTTTTTGCCCAGTCTCTTTCTTATGGTGGAGTCGTGAACACTGACCTTAATTGAGGCAAGTGAGGCCTGCAGTTCTTTAGACGTTGTCCTGGGGTCTTTGTGACCTCTCGGATGAGTCGTCTCTGCGCTCTTGGGGTAATTTTGGTCGGCCGGCCACTCCTGGGAAGGTTCACCACTGTTCCATGTTTTTGCCATTTGTGGATAATGGCTCTCACTGTGGTTCGCTGGAGTCCCAAAGCTTTAGAAATGGCTTTATAACCTTTACCAGACTGATAGATCTCAATTACTTCTGTTCTCATTTGTTCCTGAATTTCTTTGGATCTTGGCATGATGTCTAGCTTTTGAGGTGCTTTTGGTCTACTTCTCTGTGTCAGGCAGCTCCTATTTAAGTGATTTCTTGATTGAAACAGGTGTGGCAGTAATCAGGCCTGGGGTGGCTACGGAAATTGAACTCAGGTGTGATACACCACAGTTAGGTTATTTTTGAACAAGGGGCAATTACTTTTCACACAGGGCCATGTAGGTTTGGATTTTTTCTCCCTAAATAATAAAACCATCATTTAAAAACTGCATTTTGTGTTTACTTGTGTTATATTTGACTAATGGTTAAATGTGTTTGATGATCAGAAACATTTTGTGTGACAAACATGCAAAAGAATAAGAAATCAGGAAGGGGCAAATAGTTTTTCACACCACTGTATGTATATATATATATATATATATATATATATATATATATATACACAGAATATGACATGCATACATGGACCTCCCGCTTTACCGAAAAGCCTACTCATTGCACGGTCTTAATTTATTTTTCATTTTCTTTTTCCTGAATGACGAAGTTGAAGAAGTAGTCATGAGATCAATCTTCAGTGCCAATGAACTGAAAGAGATAACTCTTGCACATTACATCAATCGAGGAGAGTGGGAACTTTTGGATATTGAGGTCTTGGATGAGAATCTCACTTTTGGGAAAAACCTCTTTAGTAAAGTGAAGTACACGGTAAGTTCAACTTCATTTTTCTTAATGAGTAATCCTTGCTTTCTGGCCTCCTAGATTTAATCCACACATAATTAATATACAGGCACAGCTGTCAGAAACACAGATTTTTTCTGACATGTTTATGTGATGATATCAACACAGAGGTGAGCCATCTCACTCTCTCTCACGTTCTCAGCTATGGAAATCATCTTACTGAACTCACATAATCCTATTTTAAACTCTTGGGTTGAGTGTGAGGCATGATCTTTGCTCTGCTTAAACCTTTCTTTTCTTGACACACTTCTTCTGAATAACTCATTGGCGGAAAGTCTTCAGTGTTAGTGTGTCAAACAGAGGATGTGCAGCATTGTTCATAATGGCACTCACAGTTTTGTTTTAATACATTCCTTTGCTACAACACCCTGGAGGTCCAGAGCGAGTCCTATAACTCAGCTTGCCCTTTTAAGTACCTTGTTGATTTGGTGGGCTTCTCTTGGTGTTACCAGCCCAGCACACCACAGCGTTGAATATCACACTGACCAACACAGAGTTGTAAAAGATGTGAAGGAAGTCACTTCCCACATTTAAGGAACAGTCTCTTAAGGAAAAAGAGTCTGCTCTGCCCTTCCTTATGTAGTTCCTCTGGGTCTGACATCAGTCTAACCTGTCATTGACGTGAACTCCCAAGTGCTTGTAGGAGTGGACCACCTCTACATCCACTCCCTGAATAGTGACTGGACATAGACGATCTTTGATGTGGCAAAAGTCAATAACCAGTTTTTTGGTTTTGCTATTAAATTGCAAACCATTGTTTCTGTACCAAAGTTTTCCACCTGACTTTTATCCACTGTCTCATCCACTTTATCAATAGACCCCATAAGTGCAGAATTATCTGAGAATTTCAGCAAGTGACATGACCTGGTGTCATGTTTGTAGTCTGAGGTGTACAGAGTGAAGAGATAAGGAGACATGGCTGATCCTTGTGGTGATCCAGTGTTGCACACAACAACATCAGACACACAGTCATTGAGTCTCACAAACTGTGGTCTGTCTGACAGATAGTTCATTATGGAGGCACCACAGACTCATCCACAAGCAGATCTCTCAGATTGTCTCTTAACAGTGATGGCTGGATCTTGCTGGAGAATTCAAAAACCATAACCCTCACAGTGCTGCCTGCTTTGTCCAGGTGAGAATACATCTTGTGGAGCAGGTAGATAATTGCATCCTCCACTCCAATCTTTGTCCAATAGGCAAACTGCAGTGGGTCCAGATGGTCTACCACAAGAGGACTCAGATAATCCAGAACCCGGCTCTCAGAGGTTTACACGATGTGAGATGTAAGTGCCATTGGTCTGTAGTCATTAAGTGAAGAGGTGCCTGCCTTCTTTGGAACAGGAACAATGCAGGATGTTTTCCAAGGCAGTGGCACTTTCTGAAGCCTTGAGGACAAACTGAGCAGGTGACAAAGGACACCACAAAGTTGGTCAGCATAGGCCTTAAGAGCTCAAGGACTGACTCCATCTGGTCCTGCAGCTTTTCTTATGTGTAGTTACCTCAGATGTCTCCTCATATGGTCCAACAATTATGCCCAGTCCATTCCAGACCTCTTTTAAAAGGATTAATCTGAAACTGTGTCCAGCATAGTTACTGTGTAGCCTGGCTGGTTATATGTTATCTGACACCATCCATCCATCCCTCTATTTTTGTTAACTGTTTTTTCCATTTCTGGATTGCTGTGAACTGGAGCCTACTCCAGCAGCGCCAGACTTTAAGACAGGAGCCAGTCTGAATGGGGAAGTAGCACTAGTCCTACTCAGGGTACTCTCTTACACCCAGTTTATAGTTTGCATTCAGCCTAAACTGCAAAACGATTAGGGTGGAAAGAAAACAGAGTACTTAGAGAAACTCATGCAGACATCGGGAAAATACAAACTCTGTATGGACTGTGATTTGGAATCCATGCCACAGGATTTGTGAAGCAGCACACCTAATTACTGTGTCACCATGCTCTTCGCTTCTAATATGAATCTAATAAGATTCCAGGCTTTATTATTGAATGACCCTAAAAATGCCATGAGTGACACACTAGCTCAGCTATTGGAGAAAAAGTAAGGAAGCCTTTTACACTTTGGCTACTTCTGCTGCTTCAAATACTATGAAGGTAAATTGACCTAACAAATCAAATGTTACTGTGTGTGTTGGGAGATTAACAGCCCCCTTGAGAGATGGGAACAGGAACAGGCTATTATCATTATTTATGTAGCCAAATGCTTTGTCCAAGGTTCTGTACAAAAATTATTTACAACAGTTGTTTCAAAAAATATTTTCAATCTGTTTACTGTGTCTATTCCCAGCACCAACAAGAGGAACAACCTCTGCATGGGGCCCAGTAATTGCAGATTTTGAAAAATGCCAACAAGAACAACAACACATTTCCTTAACCACAAGAATATTTTTAAAATAAGAAATTGGTTTCATCAAATAACCTGTGGCCACTTTGACATCACTAGCTTTAGCCCTCCTGTATGGATCTGAAAACCCTTCAAAGCTGTCAGGCAAATGGATACCACCAGCACATTTTGCAGCAAATGATTTAGCATAGGAGAGCAAATCCATTACTGGAACTTTAAACAAAATGAGCAGTAAGTAATAAAATATCATGTCACAATCCAGGTTCATTTATTCCCTTCTTGTGATGAATTCCCCTAAGGCTTGTTGCTTATCAAGTAAGAGTATCTCAAATGTTGTAAGTCACCTAGGATGAAGGTGACAGTCAGACATATTCTTCATTCACCGACATATGAAAATGGTCAGATATACAGTATGTATATTCGGCACTTTTTTGAACTTCATCTTGATGTATTTATTCCTTTCTTATTATCTAGCACAATTTATAAAAAAAAAATGAAAGAGGCCACTAATAATCTGTGTTTCCCTTCTGCAGATAACTTTACAGCGAACTTCAGCATTATATATCATCAACCTAATTGCTCCTGCCATTTTCCTGCTCATGGTGGACTTTGGCAGCATGTTCATTCCCATCACTGCAGGTGAAAGACTGGGAGTGAAGGTCACCATCGTCCTGGGATTTTCAGTATTGCTGTTGATCCTCAATGATCTCGTCCCAAGTACAAACAGCACTCCAATTCTTGGTAAATGATTAAGATCTTCATACAATACTAGGTTACTTCCAATTCTATTTCAATGCAGTGTCATTTCTTTGGTTTAATTTTGGGGGTTACTTATAGCATAGCTCATAATGTTGAAAAGGGAAAGTGTTGCCATATAGCAAGGGAATAGTTGTGATTTTAGTAGATATTCTGCTGATAAGGTCACCTTACAGTTTATCCTTTCCCAATCAGAAGTTAGCAAGTCTACTTTTGAAGTTGAAGACTTCGAGGAAGTCTTGCACAATTCTGAAATGTATACATTTCCATTAATCCCCTCATCAATCAATCAGGATGTTGGGGAGATGGTGGCTACCCCAGCAGCAGTGGAAACAGGGCCGTAGTTGACCATGGATGGTCACACATATACGGACTCACTCATTCAAGGCAAATTAACTCAGCATGCATCATTCTGGGAAAAGCCGAGACACCAGTAGAGCCTTCATACCGACAGAGACTGGGCCAGAGAATGGGAGATTTACTGCACATTTGGCAATGTTTACTTTACACTGAGGATTGTGTCTTTTAAGATATTCAGTTCTAACTTCAGTCATTTGTTCTCAATTGTTAGTCCTCTAGAGTTACAGTACAGGCATTAATTACCACAGTTTTGAATCAGACAACACAGAGGTCTCATTATATGGGCGACAGTGGTACAATGCTGCCTCGTGGCTGCCAGTGCTCGAGTTGCAGCCCAATTGCTGTCTGCGTGAAGTCTGTACGCTCATCCTGAGTTTGCTCAGGTCTCCTCCATGTACTCTGGTTAGCCTGACTAGCTGATTCCGCTGGGACAGGCTTTGCCTTCCACCTCTCCTATGGCCCAGTATTGGAGTATGTTGGCTTAGAACACAAAGGGATTAATGATACATAGATGTTCATACCCTTACTAACTAAAAATGTAAAATATTAGCACTTCTAGTTAAGCAAACTACATTTTTTTCAACATATTATAAAAGTTTTCTATGTACATCTTAAACAGGTACAATATAACAGTAAGAAAAGTCAATTTGGAAACAGTAGAAAAGCCCCAATAGATACAATGGCTTCACAAAGTCTTCACTGTTTACACATTTTTCTGTGTTGCAGCCTTGTGCTAAAATAATTTAAATGAATTTTTCTCCACATCATGCAATACTCAATACCCCAGAATGACCTCTCAAGCTCTGTCATTTTGGATGGAGACAGTTGGTGGACAACTATTTTCAGGTCTCTCCAGAGATGTTCAACTGGGCTAAACTTAGAGCTCCGGACATTACCAGAGCTGTCCATAAGCTTTTCCTTTGTTATCTTTGCTTTGTGCTTAGAGTCATCGTCCTGTTGGAAGGTGAACCTTCAGCCCAGTGTAAGGTCTATAGAGCTCTGGAGTAGGCTTTTATTAAGTATATCCAGTAGTTTGCTCTGTTCTGCTTTCCCTCGACCCTGTCTAGTCTCCCTGTCTCAACAGTTGAAAAACAACCCCACAGAGTGACGCAGTCAACACCATGCCTCACCACTGGTGACATCTGAAAGCCCTTGATGTGCCTCTTTCCAAACTCCAATCAGGTTTTCAAGTACCTTTTACTGGAGAGAGGTTTCTGTCTGTCCACTCTGTCATAAAACCCAAGTGAAGTATTGCAGTGGTGGTCATTCTTCTGGACGTTTCTCCCATCTCTGCTCAGGTTCTCTGGAGTTCAGCCAGAATGATCATCGGGTTCTTAGCCACCTCTCTTACCATAGCTCTTCTTGCATTATTGCTCTGTTTGGCCGAGAGGCCTGCTCTATGAAGAGTCTATGTTGTTCCAGACTTCTTTCACTTAAGAATTATGAAGGCCACTGTGCTCTTGGGAACCTTCAAAGTTATAAGAATGATTTGTAGCCTTTGCCAGATCTGTGACTTAACACAATCCTGAGTCTAAGCTCTGCAGGTAATTCGTTGGACTTCATGGCTTGGCTTTTGTTCTGACACACATTACCAGCTTCGGGACTTTATACAGACAGGTCTGTGCATTAACAATCAATTGAACTGACCACAGGTAGACTTCAAACAAGGTGTCAAAATATCTCAAAATTGATGAAACAAATGCACCTGAGCCAGATTTCAAGTGTTATAGCAAAGGGTCCTAATATGTGTGTCAATGGGAGTGTTCAGTTTTTTATTTGTAATAAATTTGAATTCTCATTATTTGGTCCAACAATTATTTTATTTCTCTAAAATCCTGTTTTCACTTTGTTTTTGGGTTATTGAGTGTTGGGTTGAGGAGGGGAAAAATGAATTGAAATGATTTTAGCACAAGGATGCAACATAGAAAAACGCGAAAAAAGTAAAAGGGTGAACACTCTCTGAATCCACTGTAAGTTGTACTTAACAGAGTGCCATAAATCGCCTAAACAAAGAAGATAGATAGATAGATAGATAGATAGATAGATAGATAGATAGATAGATAGATAGATATGAAAGGCACTATATGATAGATAGATAGATAGATAGATAGATAGATAGATAGATAGATAGATAGATAGATAGATAGATAGATAGATATCCTAAGAATTTCACCTGTTAAACAGTAAATATTACCTGATGGTGCTGGTCAAGTACAGAGCTACAGTATACTTGCATTTAAGTTTCTGATTACAGTAAAAGCAGAGTAAGTGGTTCTGTGAGTCAATGGCATGGAGTGAATTTGCAGCCAAGTGGTTTAAAATTCAAAGCTTTACACACTAAGATAGGCAATCATTAAATCCTGGCAATAATGCTTGGTTTTGTAAATTAACTTTCTTGTGTATTCATTTTAGATCATTATTTCCTCCATTTGCTCTAATTTTCTCTCACATTTCAAAGATGAAAAGTACATGTTAGGTTAAACACTGATTTCTAACTTGTGAGCTCTAAGAGTGCAGCCCCCCACTGTGCTGCCCCCATAAATATCAGAAGACTTTATTCAAACTGCTATTATTTCTCAAGTGAACTTGTTAAAATAGATGTGCATTTGAAAACAACTCCCAACAGCAGCAAATTTACAACAGAATCTGAAAACTTACACAAGATGGACACGTATATCGGAATACTGGATAGTTTTTAACAGCATCATGACACTGGATTGTGATACTAACCTTAGATTAAAACCCTGAAGTGGCACTTATTACCATTTTAAATAGCCTTTAACTGCACCTGTCCATTTTTGACAAATTTAGAGAACTACATCAGAAAACCTAGGAGCACAAGTCACACTTCTTACTTTACCTTCCTACGATGAAAGGGGTAAAAGTCTGTCGCATGTGATGGACAGACTGGCAGAGAAAGGGGAGCAGGGTCCTCCCTGGCCTTTCTTTACAATGGGGAGTTGTGATATTCCCCACCATGCCAGGGCTGTCTTCCTAGTAGCCATGGAGGGATGCCATGGATGGGTTTGGGTGACTGGAAAGAGGGATGCCATGGATGGGTTTGGGTGACTGGAAAGACAGGACAGTGGAAGACTGCCTGCCATGGGCTGAGCATCCCCTCCGTACACTGGGTGGCAGTATCCCATCTGGCGGGCCCCAGTATGGACACTCACAGAGTAGTATGGGAGTTGTGGTCAAATAGGGCTGCCCTATCAAGTTCTGCAGAAGCTGCCAGGTCAACCTGCTAGATACTGACTGCACAAGAACTAGGGTGGTCCTGTCTGATCCAAAAGTGGAACTGATTTAGCACTACACGTACTACCCAATCAGGTGTTAAAAGAGAGCTCTCCACTTGGCCCAAAGAGTCAGGGCCTGGAGAGGAGACAGGCAACACTCGAGTGGGAGAAGTCGAAGAAAATGGAAGGAGTAACGGGAGCAACTGACGGAATTACCAGAGTATACTGTCTTGTGTGGGAGCAGTTACAACACTGAGGCGAGGGAGCTTGTAAAAGGTACAGATTATTGTAAATAAAAGCACCGGATTTGTACCTGTGACTGTTATGTCCCCTACAGGTCATCCGCAAAAGGAACAAGAAACTTCTGGGTTTCACTCTCAATAGTTTCCATAAATTTGAGGCAAATTTTAGGTATTCGTCTTTAAATTAACAATTAATCACAATTGACCTTGATTATTTTGCAATATTATCATCACAGTATTCTGTCCTTTTAATGGATGAGTTGTTCGAGGCGATCAATTTTACAAAATAACATGAGTATCTTTAAAAATTGAACTCCACTAGTTTTATGTCAGTGTTTTGTTGTGGACTCACATCACGGTCTCACTCTGGTAACTGGCAGTTGCTCCTTTATGCCGGGAGCTAACAGGAGGACATGTGCAATGAGAGACTCCTTCTAAGCACTGCAAGTGGAACACTTCCCGGTGACATCAGCCGAGCTTTCTCTCACCCAGCCCCAACAATTTTGGGCAGCATTGCCACTATATTCCTCCCATTCACAATGAAAGGACCCACAATGTCTAAATTACAAAGATCATCAGAAGCAACTCCTTTATGCCCTTTATGTGCACAGGGACTGCCTGGAAACACTGCAAGCTGAATGCTTCCTAATGATGTCAGCCAAGCTCTCTTTTTCTCAGCTGCCCACTTTTGCCAAGCACCACCACTGCAGTCAGCCACACCTCTGACACCCAAATGTATTTTCTTGTCTTCTGAGTGTCTGCTGTTTTGTGTTTTTTCGCAGGTGTCTTCTTCACCCTCTGCTTGCTCATAATGATTCTCAGCATTTTAGGCACAATAGCAGTTTTGCATATGGTAGAACAGTCCACAAATCATCGAAAAATACCATCCTGGCTACAGACATGTCTATTTAAATATCTGGCAAAATTCCTTTCTGTGGATACCAACTGTTTATCTGAGAAGAAAACTGGACAATGCAGCAATGACTTAACTGGTAAGGAAGTGCCATTTGTTTACTGTATCTAATACATGGAGATATCATTCATTGGATATGCGCACAGCCACATCACCCTGTTCAGTGACGCCATGCTGCTGTGTTTCACTGCCCAGCCATCCTGTAATTCACCAGGCTAAAAAATGATTGGGTATAAAAGACCAGGTGCCAAATGCTTGGGACTATACATTTGTTATTTAGGTGTTTCTATTTCTATTTTCTGCTTATTATAACTTTAAATGAATGATCAATGTATGCAGTTAACATGATACTCTGTGTTACTTTGGCTAATGACATTGACTCGAAGAATACAGACTGAAGAAATTATGGATAAGAAGATGGAGCATACACAGAGTAAATAAACTTAACCTACATGAATTATACTTAAGTCTATTCACATGATACCTAGTTAAATATGCAAATTCAAAGATGTTCATTTGAGAATGTTATGCCAAAAATATAAAAGATTTATAATGTATGTATGTTTTTCAACATGCAAGTATAAAAAAGGTTTACAAAAGCAAATTGTCCTATACAGTAAGTAATCAGAACAGACACTCAGGATGCACATCAAGTCAAAGGCAACGTAATATGTCCGCTCCCGATTCATTCATCCACTCCTTGATTTTCTGCGCCCACTTACTTATACTCCATTACAGGGCTGTGGTGAAACCGAGCACAATCCGACATTATTAACCAACCATGAATGGGAAGCCCACATTAGAAAGAAAATAAAATAAACCCGTAGTCAAAAAGCAGGAACCTGTCCTTAAAAGTGATGCTCACACAGTCACTCACATTGGAAATATGACCTGCTATTTTGGCAGAAGCATCTAGATTGTCCTGTAGCAAGAGATTTAAATCTCATCACAGGCTCACTTTGTGATCTTAGGCAAGCCTCATAACCCAGCTTTCAATATTTAAAGAAGTAAGCTTTTCAGTTTATATAAGCTTTTCAGACAATCTTCCATTTTTTGTTCATAGAGTTTAAATTGCAACCTTATAATATGTAAAATACATTGCAATGAAAAAATAACATGAAAAAAATTACCATGAATGAAATCATTACCAATGCACAAAATACTTCCTCGCAAATATTAAAACTGTTAAAGAAAAATGAAAGAGTGGCAAGGTCTGGCATTCTTGTTTTAGAAAAGAAGTAATGAATTCTTCCAAATTACTCACAAAGATTTTTTATTTCTAGTTATCTCTATATATAAAATCCAACGTCTTTTCATGAGAGAACTACTTAACGGATTTAGATCGGGTTTTTTTCTATAATTTGCTTCAACATTCCAGTTGATTTTGCGACTTCTGTCATAGCGCTAAGTATCATAATTCGCTTGCATGAGCGATTTATTCGTGCTAATCCAAGACAGAGACTCCGGGCCGAGGGGAGGGGGAAGCGTGACGTCAGGAGTGGAGAGCAGGGCGGGGCCCTCGTCACTCACATGCCAGCCTCCGTTCGAATCACTCTAACCCCGGCCACGCGTTGGAGAATCTCTTTCCTCCGCTTAGCTAACAATACCTGTTTATTTATTGATTTTTAAAATTTGTTCTGTTTCACTACTACGCGGGCAGTGCGGTGGGCAACAGCTAGTAAATAATATTAGGCATATATTATAATAATGAACAAATCAGGCAGTTTTCAATTTTTCATTTCACAGCTACTGCATGTAACAGATGCAGAACACAAAACTCTTTTTCTTGGGGACGGGTTTAAAAAAAGACATTGTTCTCTAAAGCCATGGGCACACATCCAAATGTTCTTGTGTGGCTTTCTGCAGCTGCCTAATGTTAATAATCCATGCCAGACCAGTAAAATCTCTTTTTAGTTATGTCCCTCAATCACTTCACTGTGGTTAGTGCAGTACCTTTCTAAATAAATGAAACATGCTGCATATTTTTAAAGACAAAGATACACCAAAATACACCATTGTACACATTACTGTGTTTTGCTTTGATAAAAACGCAGTGTCATCAGTTATTTCAGAGTTGTTGCCACATGTACACAGTGCAATGAAATTCCCATCTGCATGTTCGACTAACACATAGCAGGCCACTACTGTCCCTGTCGGTGGCCTTAAAGCTGAGCCTTTGGTTATGCATAATAATCATCCATCCATTTTCTATATTATAATATCACATAAAATAGGTAGTAGCAAGCAAAACAGGAGAGTATTCATTTGTCTACAGTTTCACAAAAATTGACACTAAACTTCATTTCATAAATTTTGCAACCCCATAAATAAATCACTAAAAATTTTAAGGAAAAGAACATTGCTCCGTAAGGTTTTGGCATTTCGTACCCTTCTTTTAGGCCTGTATGTTGCTCAGGTAAATAAACAGAGAATGAAGATGGAAAAGTTTGGAAATTCAACATGGCTAAACATAACCCATGATAACAGTATAAGGACGTACAGTACATTTAGACAAAGTCTGTAATCCAGCGAGACAATGAAACTCTTATCCAAATTAGTTGTACTTTGTGTGTGCTCATAACGGTGTCCTCCCATCAGCCCCAGCACTCTCCTACCTGATGGGAACTGCAGCCCAGTATCGTTACTGGTTTTGGGGTTGCCCCCTCATTGCAACCCCCCCCAATATGTAATATATACCTAAATCTTTAATTGGATCAACAGTAACGCACATGCAAAAGTTTGTAAAATTTGTTTCAGCCATTTTCATGTGATCGGTGAACAAACAGATATACAAACAGCTTACAGTTCTATTTATATTAATTCAGATTCACAAATGTTTGTATTTTTGCCATTGCCTTAAATGCTTAACTTTTTTGTTATTAATTTTCCACTTGCTGGTCTTTGTTCTCTTGTATCCTAAAATAAGAACAATAAACATGGAGTGGAGTGGACACAGAAGCAGGCAGTTACTTCAGTGTCAGGCCCACTAGCACATTTAATATGGGATTTTTTAAACAGCACTTTACATTGGAGTTAAAAATGGAGAACAAATGGGCTTGTGATGGTTCAGTAGCTTTCATACACTGCAGACTGTAATTTCAAGTGATGTGATTACATAACATAACATTAATGAATGTACACGAAATAGAGTAGTTCCCAATAATTAGCAAAATGAAAAAAACTATTATTACACATTCTCCAAACTCACAATCAATATTACTGTCGCACACGTGCGCTTAGGAGGCAGCCAACAAGCCCAAAGGTGAGTGATATACCACGAGATGAAGGGTTGATTTTGGGTACAAATGCTTCTCTCTCTTCCAAAAGAGCAAAAGAAGAAAAACAACAATTTCACAAACTTACCTTCAATAATTCTGGTTTCACAAAATGGCCACTCCACAACAATCCTACTGCCGGCTCCTAAGGATGAAGTCACTTCCAGCTACTCATGATGACGTCACTTTCCGACTCTGCCATGATGACGTCACTTCTGGCTCCCATGGATGACGTCACTTCCGGACCTACCATGATGACGTCACTTCCAGCTTCATACTGATAACCTCACTTCCATTTCCACCATGATGACATCACGTCTGTCTCTCTGTATTGATGTAATTTCCTGCCAACTCACTTCCTGTCGCCATTTTTGTATATACAGTAATCCCTCGCTATATCGTGCTTCGACTTTCGCGGCTTCACTCTATCGCAGATTTTATATGTAAGCATAACTAAATATATAACGCGGATTTTTCGCTGCTTCGCGGGTTCTGCGGACAATGTGTCTTTTTACTTTCTGTAGATAGATAGATAGATAGATAGATAGATAGATAGATAGATAGATAGATAGATAGATAGATACTTTATTAATCCCAAGGGGAAATTCACATAATCCAGCAGCAGTATACTGATACAAAGAAACAATATTAAATTAAATAGTAATAAAAATGAAAAAATGAAAAAAAATAAAAATAAAAAAAGCAGACAATAACTTTGAGTAATGTTAGCATTTACTCCCCACGGGTGGAATTGAAGAGTTGCATAGTGTGGGGGAGGAACGATCTGCTCAGTCTATCAGTGGAGCAGGACAGTGACAAAAGTCTGTCGCTGAAGCTGCTCCTCTGCCTGGAGATGACACTGTTCAGTGGATGCAGTGGATTATTCATGATTGACAGGAGTTTGCTTAGTGCCCGTCGCTCTGCCACCGATGTTAAACTGTCCAACTTTACTCCTACAATAGAGCCTGCCTTCTTAACAAGTTTGTCCAGGCGTCTTTCATCTTTATGTTGCCACCCCAGCACACCACCGCGTAAAAGAGGGCACTCGCCACAACCGTCTGGTAGAGCATCTGTTGAAGGATGCCAATGTACATGCTTCCTCAGTTGGTTTGCCCAGTTGATTTCATACAAGGGACGCTATTGGCGGATGACTGACAAGCTAACCAATCAGAGCACGCAGTTAAGTTCTCCTGACTGAGAAGCTAACCAATCAGAGCGCACAGTTAAGTTCCTGTGTGCTGAATGCAGTGTTAACCAGGAAGTCTCGTCTCACTCA
The DNA here is from genome assembly GCF_016835505.1 of Polypterus senegalus. Lineage (NCBI taxonomy): Eukaryota > Metazoa > Chordata > Cladistia > Polypteriformes > Polypteridae > Polypterus > Polypterus senegalus. Next base: position 43,012,073 of record NC_053162.1, read on the forward strand.
TTCAGCATCAACGTGTTTCGCTATGTAAAGAGTTAACTTTTGTGCTCTTTTCTGTTTATCTTTGTGCATAGTCAAGCCCTTCATTATGGCTTCAGGGGCCGTGCCCAAGCGCCAACAGAAGATATTAACGATTGCCGAAAAGGTAAACGTTTTGCATTTGTTGAAGGAAGGGAAAATTGACACCGCTGTAGGATGCCATTAGAGCATCAATGAGGCTACGATTCTTTTTATTTAAAAAGTAGGAAAGGAATATCTATGACTGCAGTGTCCTTTTAACCAGGGTGCAAAACGAGTTGTAAGTGGATGTAATAAGGCAGTAGCCTGGATGGAATCTGCTTTAGGGATTTGGATTGAAGACTGCCAGAAGAAGAACAATGGCAGTGCTACACAATTGCCTGAAGAGGCTCCTTTAGAAGAGCTGTAACGCTCTCCTTTGTTGTGCAGTAAAATTAAACTCATTGTTATCGGACAAGTCATCATGTCATTGTTGGTGAGTAACCATAATTAATTTTCTACTTACAGTACTTAGTACATGTACGTACGTTTAGTGTCACTGGACACACATTTACTGTATACTGTTTTTCTTGCATTGTACGTATTTATTGCTGGTGGCCTGTCTATCGTAATGGCTGTAACATATGTGATATCGGAGACACTCAATATCTTTAAAATAATATTTAGGTTTTACTGTATATAAACAGTGTACTTACATACATAATTTCAATGAATCTTACCTAATATCTAAGAGAATACAAAGGGTTTATGCTGTATAACTCTGCGGGGAATATTTATAAACAGTGTGGGAGAGTTTATAAGGGCTTAAAATATATAAAAATAACCATACAAGCATATGGTTTCTACTTCGCGGATTTTCAACTATCGTGGGGCGGGTCTGGAACGCAACCCCCGCGATCGAGGAGGGATTACTGTAAATCCTAATTTCAACTCTGTACTTTGTCAAATGCTTTGGTTTTTGATCAATTCTTATTCAAATCTTCACCATGTCTGACGGACATTATACGGGGCAATTCCCCAACTCTTTGTGGAGTTTTCTGAGTGAATTTATTCTATTATACTAGCCAATGAAAGGAAAAAAGAAACTGAAAAAAAACTCCCCCTTAATCTATTAAAATTATTTAAAACACAGTAAACCATTAAAAGTATAAGTAAGCACTTATAAAGGAACATATTTATTGTACTAGCAAAATACCCGTGCTTCGCAGCGGAGAAGTAGTGTGTTAAAGAAGTTATGAAAAAGAAAAGGAAACATTTTTAAAATAACGTAACATGATTGTCAATGTAATAGTTTTGTCACTGTTATGAGTGTTGCTGTCATCAAGGATTTGATTATCATTATTTCTTTCAATCAGGTTCATATTTGGAGGATGTGTTGTGTTCAAGTTACATTCCGTGTTTATCAACCGTTGTAAAGATAACAGGTTTCATTAATCGAAGTGTTCACTACCCAAATCGGTACTCATGAATCTAAGATGTTTAACAGGCATTCCCGGTATTAAGTTAAGTGGATTTACCTGCGAATATTTAGTGGCAGCATGTCTATGAACTTAATTTAAACTTAAGCTTTACACCTTGCTTTCCTATTGATATGTCTACAAAGGCCTGTTCAGCGTCAGAGGGTTGTTCCTTTCTTACTGCATCAATAAACAGCTCGTCTTCCTCTTTATCTGAGACATCACACACTGCATGCACGGGTTTACCTTTCCCAGTCCTGCAAAGTCAGTTCACATGAGCCGCTCAGAGTACATGCATCGAAGCTTCTCAGCTGTGCTTGTGCTATCTCGTGCGATCTTGCGATGTCCACAGCTTTATTTAATGTTAGCTCAGACCCGGCACTTAAAAGTTTTCTCTCGCACTTTTGCTGAGTTTGTGCCAAACACTATTCTGTCCCTGACTATCTCATCTTCGTTTGCATAAGCACAGTCCTTCACCAGTGAATATTTCACGGCAGCATGTCTATTGGATAGCTGCTGACGGACGGCCTTATATGGGCAGGCACTCAATTAAGTGGGAGGCGTGACGATGAGGGACGCAACTCCACCTCACACGGCGACTGAGCTGTAGGCTATGGCCGTATATATGTACGTAAGTAGGTTCCAGTTATGACCGTTACACATAGAATTTCGAAATGAAACCTGCCTAACTTTTGTAAGTAAGCTGTAAGGAATGAGTCTGCCAAATTTCACCCTTCTACCTACACGGGAAGTTGGAGAATTAGTGATGAGTCAGTCAGTCAGTCAGTCAATCAGTGAGGGCTTTGCCTTTTATTAGTATAGATAATAGGAATATGAAAGGTGACACTTACCTTAAAGATTTTAATTTCAGTCTCAAGTCACTTCACGGATGGATAAACAGTAAACCCAGTTCTGTCTGTCATACGAGTAATCAGCAGAGTGAAAACTGCCATATTAGCAGCCAGTGTGGTCTTTGCCATATTCTGCCCAAAGGGCAAGTGAAAAATAGGATAACTGGAAGTAAAGACCTAAAGGGAAAAAAAGCAAGGGGCCGTACCAGGAGAACAAGACCACAAGACCAGATCGAGGTCAGAAAGTTCAAAATCAATAATAAAAATCAATCATGAATTCAAGAAAATAAGTAGCAATGATGGGTTTTACAATCCGAGTAGTAGAATAAGGACATGAGCCTAGAGTGACCCTTTAACTCTATTGTATCATGATTGACAGGCTCATGCCCTCTAAAGCCACACCCCTATTGGACAAACCCTGACAGACTAGCGCAGCTGAAACCAAAAAACAAAATGGCGGTGGAAAACTTCCCAAATTGAAAATGAATTTTAAAATTAAGCTGTGGATCAAAAAGCAAACGATTCCATCAGATTCCTCAGCGTTAGATATCTTTATAACAATGTGTGGCTCAATTCAAGAGCTAGAACATGAAATAAATAAATAAATAATTTACAAAAATGCACAGGATCATGATAGATTCATGCTTAGCAGCTCCAATCTTCTACTTGTAGATCCACCACAGTTCCAGTTCTAAACCCATCTGATGTTTAGGTCACTTAGGGCAGCTTCACGTTCCCGTTTAATTAATCACTGTGAACACCATTCAGCTACAAGATCATAACATTGGCTATTTACAATAATGTGTACTAGTTTTATAGTATTAGTTAATCAATTCAGTCTTATATATGCTTACATAAGTGAAGGGTGCTGCTGGGTGAGCTGCTTGTGTATGCAAGCCTTCAACAGCTTCTCACTCACTTTTTTGGGCATCTGAGTGACTGTTGGATGAGTAAAGGAGGAAAACCTACAAAATATAAAGGCTGATGTAACTGCTCTCAAGGTAAAACTGAGACAGTAAACCAATTTGGAGTCACACAGAATGCCTCTCTGTTTTAAGATAGACAAGTCTGCAAATTCATGAGTGCTTTTCAAAGGGATTTTTTGCAAATTTGAAACTTTGTACAGTGCAACCTGTACTTTCATTGAGACTTATCAATAAAAACTGAGCATTCTTCAAATACTGTATTTCTTTGATGAATAAAGTGTTGCACATCTCAATAAAATCAGTACATGGTGGGTCAAGTTGTTTCATGTGGACAGACAGACAGCTATGATTATTGCAATAGATGCTTCTCACATTATATGTAACAGATCTTGTCAGACCCAGATAGCCTGATGCTGGCATACCTCCCTTGCAGCCGGGATATTGATAGTCATGAAATCGAGAAGGACTGGGCAACGAGGACATATGTCATAGTAAAAGTGGATGCATCAAAAGTGCTAAGTGCTATCATTATACAAACAATGTTCAACCAATCAAAAGTGCAGTGCAGTTTTCTTCTTAGGTAAATAAATGGTCCAAAATAAAAACAATGTTCATAGTTTAGGTTAATAACAACAATAATTAATCCAACACATAGGTTAAAATCCCAGGTCAAAATATTGTCAGAATCCATCCATTAAAAAAAATACAAGTTTTGGGACTTCATTCTAAAACTGACATCGCCTCTGCTCACTCTTTTTCAGTCTTCTCAGCAGGAACAAGCGCAGTCATCCCTCAACCTTCAGTCGGTAATCCTGCAAGCCCTGCTCCTTTTCCCTGCTGCCATCCCTCAGCCTTCAGTAGGAGCCCATTCGGAGCAACTGGCCACTTGCTTCCTTGGGTACTTAGCAGGAGCTACCCTGCCTTGTGAACGCCAACTGCTTGCTCCCACACTGCCACATCAGCTTTGCCACAATCCTGTTTCCTTTATCTTTTCATTTCCTTCCTTCAACCTCCAAACTTCTCGTTTCGTTATTTTTTCTCTTCTTGTCCTTCTCTCTCCTACTAAGGCTACTTTTATACTTCAGTAGTTGCAGGTGCCTAATCACACACCCCTAATGGGGAAATCGGCTGAACTGCACATGTCTGCACATGAACATGGGCTCCACCAAGTCTCTCATCAACTCCTTGCAGCCAATCGCACACACTACCGGGTGCACATGACCATGAACTCCTAAATGCACTTTACAGGATTTCTCCACCACATTTCAATGATGTGTATGTTAGAGTGACTTTAAAATGTACATCTCTTGAGTGCATGCAGTTTACAAGGACTTAAACTGATCCTGCTAGAATAGGTTTTAGTCTCATCCCGACTTTAACCTTGGATTCAGCATGTTAATGAAATGAACAGATGGATCTTTTTATGTTGTACTGCTCGTGTTACTTTTGAAATTTCGAAAATGTGCACATTTCAGTGGAAAAAATTTCTTTGGAGAATAATTCTGCCAGATTTTAATAAAATCAGTCCCTGTGAACCAAGGTGTTTCATGCAGGCAGACAGACGGACAGAGAGACAGATGCATTATATGCTAATATACTTAAAAATATGGTTACATTCATATATTCTCACGTTTTGCTGTGCAGAATGCACTGTTTGAATGGTTTTCTCAACTGTTGTCCTGTTGTTCTTTATCCTGTGTTGGTTGTTCTGTTTTTAGATGTCAGCAGGGCGCAGAATGAGGTGAAAGAAGAGTGGAAAACTGAACAGGAGAGTCATGAAGTGCGATTGCTGAAGATGTTGCACCTGCAAATCCCTGCAATCAGGAACCATCTGGAGAAGGCCAGTGAAGAAGAAAGTAACAAGGCTCAGTGGTTAATGGCAGCACTTGTCATAGACCGACTGCTGTGCATCCTCTACGTGCTCACAGTTGTGGTCAGTATGACAGCTGTGGCAGCCGTCTGGGCAAGCAATTAAGTCTGAGCACCTTGGCCTAATGGAATCACGCACATGGCAATGTATAACCTGTATATAGTGCTGATTATTACTAGAAATGTTATTAATAGAAAAGCAATCTTTAGAAATTGTGCATTCAAATTAAAAACACACTATAACTTTAGAAAGGAATCTGAAGATTTCAGCAATTTCAAGTTGAAAACACTTCAAAAATCAAATTCGTGGGCAGTGGCGTAGCTCGAGTTCATGCCACTCAGGGCGTGGCGGTGCTTCAAATTGCTGCCCTCCAACATATCTGAATATGTTAACCTATTGAAACAGAAAATTAAAATGACGTATAGAGAAAAATTAAGATACATTTTGCATAGATTTATTCATATATAGAGAAACAGAAATAATTTTTCACATAGAATTATTTATAAGCATCAACTAGACAAGAATATAGTATAGATGCACTGATAAGTCATGTTGTAATTATTAGTTTAATATAATTACGCTGCGAAAACTAGAACCAGTGTAGTGTACAAGTAATAGGTTTGGATGTTTTCTGTGCAGAACAAGAATGCATTCGGATTGATAACAAAACAAAATTATAAATTGTAAATTAGTTGTTTATCTTCCTAGAAATTATTATCGGTGTAATGTTTATGTTTATTTTTGTTATTGCCTCATTAATTTCAACTGCTGTGCCTGATGCCATCACAGAAGGACAGTCTGAAAAATATTTTTGAAGCATTTGTGAATAAAAATCAGAGAATATTTCTTTTTTCATTCATGAGTGATATCTTTCCAAACCCTGCTCCTTACACACTAATTTAACTGAACCTTTTGGCCAATAATGCCACCCCCAAAAATGTGCTGCCCGAGGTGGACTGCCCCCTCGCCCGCCCCTAGCTATGCCACTGCTCATGGGCTGTATACTTTTTCTATGAATCATAAACTCCAGTGTTATTAATTAAATGGTAATTTCCTGTAAGCAGTTTTTATATAAAACTGAAGAATAATGTGACACCACCCATCCATCACTTCATCAATCCATTAATTTAGTGAACTCACTTTTTCATTTGCAAATGTATTGTGCCAGACGGCTGGGGATCCTACGCAGCCGGGACACCTGAATGGTCCACGAGAGGGACGATACCGCCCCTGGGCCACGAGATGGCAGCCACCTGGGTCTGCTTGGGGGCCACTGGAATGGAGCTGGGAAGCTCATCCCTGTGGAAGGATGTGGCCACCGCCAGGGGGCACCCAGACGGTTATGGAACCCTGGATGGCAGCACTTCTGCCACACCAGGAAGTGCTGCCGGAAGAAATTCCAGGGGCACCGGAGCGCTTCCGGGTGCTCTCCTGATACTTCCGCCACACCAAGAAGTGTCGTCAGACGGACCACGTGGAGCCCATCCGGGTCATTATAATAAAGGGGCCGCCTCCCTCCATTAGACGAGCCAGAGATGGGAGGAAGGAGATGGAGCTTTGTGAGGAGTGGAGTGGAGATCAAAGAGAAAGAGAAAGAGACAAGACTGTTGGTGACAAGGCACTGTGGTGTCTGTCTGTGTCCGGGGACTGGCTTTTCCACAGTATGAATTCAGGAGTGAAGAGATGGTTGTTTATCTGGCATTCAAACATCCATTTGATGTGGCCTCCTCAAAAGATCTGATATAAAAGTTGCAGAGAGAAGGATCCATAAAAGCAAACTAAAGCACAGCATCAGCTTTATAGAAGGGGAGGAATGGTGTCACAGTTTAATGTGGGTTAAGGCCATGAGCAGAGACTCTGGGTTTGTGGGTTTTGAAAGTTTTGTAAATTTGTGTCATGGCTTTACAGTCAATTCTTCATTTGATAGCTGAGCTGGCCGCATTAAAATTTGATCACAGCTCCAGTGTCCTAGACTCAAGGCTGGGCCCAGTTACTGCCTGTGTGGGGATTATACATTTTATCCATTTCCATTTGAATTTTAACCCAGTTTGACACAACTAAAACTTATGAAGTATGGATGTGACTGTTATTGTGCCAGTGATGGACTAGCTCTCCAAGGGTTGTCCTTGCCTTGTCCCATGGAGAAGCTCTAATTCCCACAACCCCGAAATGGATTAGCTGTTATTGAAAACAGATGAATAGATGGAAGGATGCTGTCAGAACTCTCCAGAATCTCAAAAAAATATGACAGTAGATTATAAAATTAATGCTAATAAATAATTCTTTACATCTATATAGCACTTTTCGCACTACTCAAAGTGCTAAACATAGTGAGCGGGGAGCCACTTCAACCACTTAAAATGTGTTTGCGATGGCTGCCATTTTGTGCCAGTACGTTCACCTCACATCAGATGTTTGGTGATGTATGGGGTGAGAGATAAGGAGCCAAGAAGAGACAGGAGATGATTATGGGGCCGGAATAACTATGCCATGTTGGGAAATTTAGCCTAGACATCACTGTACACCTTACGCCTTATCATGGATGCCAGAGACCAAAGAGAGTCAGGACCTTGATTGTATTTCTCATCTGAACAGTACAGTGTCAAAGTCACTACACTGAGGCACTGGGATCCACCTTCAGACCACAGGGTAAGCACGCCCTGCTGACCTCACTAATACATCTGCCAGCAGCAACACAAGCTTTTCCAAGTTGGTCTCTAATCCAAGCACTGGCCAGGCCTGAACATGCTTAGCTTCAGGTGGATGATGTGTTCTGAAGTGCATGTGGTATGGCTGCCAAGATGCCCTGTCTGTATTGCAAGCTACAAAACAAATATAGTATGTGTTCTCTACTGTTAAAAATATCAATAAATCATTTGTTGACATGAAAGACTATATAATCTGTGAAGTGGCTGATTTGTAGTTCATGCAGCATAAACAAAGTTTTACATTTATGGCATTCAACAATATTTTTCACAAGGTACTGCAAATACAGTATAGACACACTGGAAACAAATGCACCACAAGCTGAAGAATGGCATAATCAGTGTGTGACTGCAGGTAAATCATGACCATCCAATGAAAATTATTTCAAACTATAAAGAACTTAGTTTATACCAGAAAGTAAAAACGCCTAACAGAACAATAAAGGCCCCAGAGCTTATTATTAATGTATAACATTTCAACACTGGAAGTCCTCGTTCCACTTATAGAAGTGTCATAAATTATATATCGCAGATATAGCATGAATTTAGTCTTTTTCTCTAAAAAAAAGTTATTTTCTGTAGCTGGCATAAAAAATGATGTTCAGGGCCATCAACATTAATTTAATGATACGGCCTTACATTTTTCTGGGTTTTGGAAAACAAGTTATTAGGTTAGGTTAGATTAGATTAGATTAGTGATTCCCAAACTTTTTTAAAGTACAAGCCACTTTTGGGTGAGAATTTTGTTTGCGACCCCCAGTAAAGTAGTCAACCCCATTCGTACATAAACTGCAGCTAAGTAGTGGTAAAATACTGTAGTTATCAAATAATAGAAATACTGCTGCCATGTGTTACTCAGTAGCGCTATTTGTTTGTCTCTGTTCTTCATGTTTTCTGGACTCTGCACCATGTTTGCGAAAGAGTGTGCTAATTATTTTTAATCGCTGCATCGTTGCTCTATGGCATTGGAGTCTTCTGCAAATTTCAATTTAGCTTTATTAATATAAGCAGCAAAGTGCAATGAGACATCATTTCCATGCTGTGTGCTGTGCGCTGTGCTATTGAGTGACAAGTACAATATCGAATATTCAACAATAAGTACAAGCTATACCCATTTTTCTAAAGATGGATACAATTTTAAAAAGATAATTGGAACCTTCTACGTCTTGCAGTGACAAAAATAAAAATACAAACAGAATGTACAGTGACAAATACAGCATCTCCAATATGGTTTTATTGTTATTTTAAATAAACCCCAGCATGTAGTTTGTAGAGAAGTGTTATCAAAAGAAAGAATGAACCTGTCAAAGCTACTTCTACATTTAAATACCAAATATCCAGACAAAAAAAACAAGCCTATGGAATTATTTGAAAGAAAGCTAAACTACCTCCACAAGGAGCAAGATATTTTTACTTAGGCAACCGTTGATAATGAAAAAGCATTATTAGCAGGTTACCAATTTACATTTTGCACTGCAAAAGCCAGTAATCCATATACAATTGCTGAAAATCTAAACGTATGGATAGTTATTGATATAATGCAAATAATGGTTGGTGAAAAAGGGGCGGACAAGCTTAAAATAACACCTCTCTTCAATAATACGATTCAAACATGTTTTTGTGTCAGCTGGTAGAAAGCTTGCCTTGCAAAAGCCATGTTCACCCGGGGCATGAAGGAAGCATTTAACACAGCTAATGCACTGCCTTAATCCGCCGTCCCACCGGTATTTTCCAAATTAGAAATACTTCCTGCACTTCTGGACCCAAACGGTGCAAAAGTAATGGCCTTCTCCATTGTTTTGTCATTTCCAATACATTATCTGTTAAAATTAGTCCTTTGCAGTCCACAAACAATTAGCCACCTTGTCCAGCTTGATCCCCAGTGTAGCGGGTTAAGCACAGCAATTGAATTTTTGTGTGCCGATGTTTCCATCTTGAACAATAATTCAACCTGCAGTGGGCTGGCGCCCTGCCCAGGATTTGTTTCCTGTCTTGCGCCCTGTGTTGGCTGGGATTGGCTGCAGCAGACCCCTGTGACCCTGTAGTTAGGATATAGCGGGTTGGATAATGGATGGATGGACAATAATTCAACTCACTTTTCAGAGTGAAACATAACCATTTTGCAAATCCTGGTCACCAATGTTCAGTCCTTCGCCTTGCCCCAGTTTAAGACTGTCAAATTAAATCAATAAACAGGACACTGGTTCATACTTGAACACAATGCATCTTTTATAGTAAAGTTTTAACACATAGGGAGGAGTTTTTTGTTATATTTTATAAATCCTGTCGCAATCCCCCAGCTCTTTATTGCAACTCACCAGGGGGTCACGATCCACAATTTAGGAACAAATGATTTGTGCTGTTTTATTGTTACTGCAACCAAAAAATACTGAAGTCTAGCAATACCTAATGTTATGCTGAAAGTCTTGCATAAGCATGTTTTTTATTAGTATCTAATTGACAACAACCCAGCATTTAGTTTTAGCAAATTATGCTGTAGCATTTTCCATTAAGAAATACATTTTTTCTCACACCATGATTTAGAAATAAATATACAGAGTACGTAAAAGGAGTCAATCACTGAACAGGCTAGTGGATCATGAGTGGATGCAACTCAAATGGAGAAAGCATGAGAAATAAATGGCCTTTAACTGTAATTTGTTTTGGGTGTGGAAGAATAATCTCGTTTTGGAAGTTCTGTATTGTGGCTTGCTGTTTTTCCAGCAGGGGGTGTATGCTCCCATGCAATAGGTTTGTTAAAGATTGCAGTTTTTACTAAACCAAACGTTTATGTACAGTGTATCCGGAAAGTATTCACAGCGCATCACTTTTTCCAAATTTTGTTATGTTACAGCCTTATTCCAAAATGGATTACATTCATTTTTTTCCTCAGAATTCTACACACAACACCCCATAATGACAACATAAAAAAAGTTTTGAGCTTTTTGCAAATTTATTAAAAATAAAAAAATTGAGAAAGCACATGTACATAAGTATTCACAGCCTTTGCCATGAAGCTCCAAATTGAGCTCAGGTGCATCCTGTTTCCCCTGATCATCCTTGAGATGTTTGTGCAGCTTAATTGGAGTCCACCTGTGGTAAATTCAGTTGATTGGACATGATTTGGAAAGGCACACACCTGTCTATATAAGGTCTGTGGAGAGAGGAGAACCTTCCAGAAGGACAACCATCTCTGCAGCAATCCACCAATCAGGCCTGCATGGTAGAGTGGCCAGACGGAAGCCACTCCTTAGTAAAAGGCACATGGCAGCCCGCCTGGAGTTTGACAAAAAAGCACCTGAAGGACTCTCAGACCATGAGAAACAAAATTCTCTGGTCTGATGAGACAAAGATTGAACTCTGGTGTGAATGCCAGGCATCACGTTTGGAGGAAACCAGGCACTGCTCAACACCAGGCCAATACCATCCCTACAGTGAAGCATGGTGGTGGCAGCATCATGCTGTGGGGATGTTTTTCAGCGGCAGGAACTGGGAGACTAGTCAGGATAAAGGGAAAGATGACTGCAGCAATGTACAGAGACATTCTGGATGAAAACCTGCTCCAGAGCGCTCTTGACCTCAGACTGGGGTGACGGTTCATCTTTCAGCAGGACAACGACCCTAAGCACACAGCCAAGATATCAAAGGAGTGGCTTCAGGACAACTCTGTGAATGTCCTTGAGTGGCCCAACCAGAGCCCAGACTTGAACATCTCTGGAGAGATCTTAAAATGGCTGTGCACCAACGCTTCCCATCCAACCTGATGGAGCTTGAGAGGTGCTGCAAAGAGGAATGGGCGAAACTGGCCAAGGATAGGTGTGCCAAGCTTGTGGCATCATATTCAAAAAGACTTGAGGCTGTAATTGCTGCCAAAGGTACATCAACAAAGTATTGAGCAAAGGCTGTGAATACTTATGTACATGTGATTTCTCAGTTTTTTTTTATTTTTACTAAATTTGCAAAAACCTCAAGTAAACTTTTTTCATGTTGTCATTATGGGGTGTTGTGTGTAGAATTCTGAGGAAAAAATTAATTTAATCCATTTTGGAATAAGGCTGTAACATAACAAAATGTGGAAAACGTGATGCACTGTGAATACTTTCCGGATGCACTGTATATATTATATTATTAAATAAAATATAATAATAATAATATAATAATAGATTTTATTTATATCGCGCTTTATATTTAACAATCTCAAAGTGCTACAAAAAGAATAAAATTAACAAACAAAAAAATCTATAGAAATTATTTAACAAAAAGCCTTTCTAAAAAGATAAGTTTTTAGGTTTCGTTTGAAGGCATCGATTGACTGTGGGGCTCTCAAGTAGTCGGGGAGGGAATTCCAGAGCCTCGGCGCCACCGAAGAAAAGGCTCTATCACCCATACTGCTAATTTTAGTTCTGGGAACTTGAAGAGTGTTAGCATGCACAGAGCGAAGGGTGCGTGACGAAGTATGAGGGATAAGGAGTTCCTGTAAATACAGGGGAGCCGATCCATAAATGCACTGATGGGTAAGGAGGGAAACCTTGTACTCAATTCTAAGTGGTACAGGGAGCCAGTGAAGGGTTTTCAAGATTGGAGTGATGTGGTTATGCTTTCGCACCCTCATCAGGATCCTGGCAGCGCTGTTCTGAATGTACTGAAGTCTCTGGATACTCTTGCCAGAAATCCCCTGGCAATATATCCTCCCCTAGTGGTACAGCGGTAATTGTAAGATGAAGTAAGGAAAAATAACACTGAAGAGAGAGTACACTTAACTTCTTTTAATACTTACAGTAACACAATTTTCAAAGGAAAGCTCCTGGCAAAAGCAACTTTACATTCCTGCAGTGGGCACTATATACTGTATATTCTAACATTCTGTTAGCCTTCTTAATGGCTTCTACAACGCTGTCTGGCAGGTGATAGTGGCAAGTCCAGTAGCGCTCCTAAGTCCTTTTCATAAGGGGTACTATCAATTTTCAGACCTCCCACTGTTTATTCAAACATAATATTAATAAAGTAATATTAATATTATTAATATTACCTGCATTTTTATCACTCTTTAATTTAATATTGTTTTTTATCAGTATGTTGCTGCTGGAGTATGTGAATTTCTCCTTGGGATTAATAAAGTATCTATCTATCTAAAGTATTTATAATATGTACAGTATAAACTACTGTATATATAATAACTGAGCTAATAACAAATATTATTAGGATTTGGTGAAGCTCTAAGTGACTAAAATTACATCTATTACATCTGCACAGCCTGCATGAACAGTGTGGCTGATATTCAGATGGATGAGCATTTCTTCTTACATGGACTCAGGTGATCTGTCCTTAATGCTGTGTTCCCAACGTGGGATTCCGGACCTCGTGGTTTTACCCAACGATAGTTGGCTCTGATGATAGATGGCTTGGTCTAAAAGCTTTAATCACAAAACTTTGTGCAAACCACCTTATCTTGTCATAGCTTGTCTTGTTTGTCTCTACTGTATCCAAATACAGTTTGAGTTATACTCTTACTGGAAAATCTAATTTAGGATTATAATGTAAGCTATGCAGTGGGACTAAATATATTTAAACAGACAAAATGTAAATAAGGCATCAATCTATAATGCAGAGTCCCATGGTCAGTGCTCCAAGTAATAAACTTGTGTAAGTAAAGGCTCAAATCTGTAGGTAAACAGTTTACAGTTCAATCACAGTTTGCTGAAGCTTATCTGGGCAACTTGCAGCAAAACGCACTTCACTGTAGTTTTTAAAAAAATGTCAGCAGTCACAAAACTGTGATTCTCTCCAGCACAATGACTAAGTAGAGTTTTCAATAAACATTTTGGCAACACAATATGTTTTTAAGGCGAGTTTGCTATTTCAATTTTGCCCAACAGCACCATCTGCTGGGAAATGACAGGGCAGTGCCAACTTGCCAAGAATGCACAGCTACCACTGTTTCACAAATTTGAAATACACATTACCTGCTGCTACTCTTGGATTGACAGCAGTTTCTAATCATAGGTCTAATATAATAAAGCTTCATTTCCATAATGTGTGTGCTTCAAAATGCCACCATATTTAGTAGCATGCACCAAACTGAAAACCACATTACATTAATTTATTTCAACCAGTTGTGTCTCGGTTAGAGAACGTCCTTTTGTTTGAGAAGCTATCAAAATTTTTATGAGAATTTTCTCCATTTCTTTTAATGTTAAATTGGTTGAAGAAAAACTGAAAAAAACATCATCTCAATTGGAATCCAAAAGATCCACACAGAATACTCTCACCCTGTTGCACACGATCATAAACATAATGCTCAAAATTTTGCCACCATTTTTTATACAAGTCTTTATGAGTAATAAAACTGAAAAGCTACGCTCAAAAGCTGCACTGCTAACAGGGAAAGGAAGTGTGATCTTACAAATTTTAAACATCTCATGAAGAACCTCCTGTATCATTTTTTGTACTTTCAAACTCAAACTCTGCTTGCTTTTCTTAATTTTCCTCCACCTCAGATGTCTCATTCTCCCTTGTTTCAAATATCACTGCACATTTTTTCTCAAAACAAAAAACTTAAAATGTCAACATATCGGCCATGTTTCTTTTCATTTGTCATTTGTGTTAACATGTCTTCTTTGAGCTTTGTCCACTTCACATCTGATTTTCCATGCAGCTTGCCACCCTGTCTTTTTTCGTTGCAGATCAGATGTCTTTTTTTCACCTGCTGCCAGCCCCATTTAAATTAAAATTACAGCTTTGTTATGACCTAAAGAGGCTCCAAGCACGAAGAGTCCTAAAATTTTTCAAAATGCTCACTAGCGAGGAAAATACCTTGAAAATCCCAGTCACACTAAGGGCAACATGGAGTCTTTATAAATTAAAGATTTGTTTTCAAAAAAGCTCTGTTAAACAGTGAAGCTCCAATGGGCACAAAAGGCAAAGCAGGGAATGCTTGAAGAGGCAGAGACAAACCAAGGCAAACAAATCCCAATTCTCAAATCCAAGAACATAGTCAAAATCCAGAAATTCACAAAATAATCAAAGAGCACAGTAGAAACTCACCACACCATGAGCATGTTCACAATGAACCACAGGGGACTGTGGGTTGTCCTCATCTATACAGGGCTGAGGGCAGTCACCTGACAGAGATGGGCTCATCTTACGAAAGCACCCACAAAACAAAAAGACACATAACAAAGATGTTTAAATATAAAGAAACTAAATAATCAATAATGTTAACAATCATAAAATAGACATAAAAACAGCATTTGAACCTCAGCCAGGGAAGAAACCATGGTTGAAATACAAAAAGCTTGGTCGGTGGCACTTTTTTGCTTAAGGCATTCTTTTACATGAAATGCACAATTGCAGAGGTGAGTAAAGGATGCGCTATTTAAGAATATCCCACTCACTGCAGCATTAAAACTGACAAATATTGACAAATAAAAAACTTGGATTAAATAATTTTCTTCTTTCCATAATGTCATCAAATTTCAAACAAATCAATCTAAGTATTTTTGAGATTTTGGGGTACTAAATGTTTCTACTGTAGGTGGGTTTTGCCCTAAATACTGATAAAACGAGATGTCACTTCTTATTGGATATCTACTGCCTCAGATGTACCACTCTGCTAAAAAATCAGCTTTTTAACTAAATTAGAAATCATTGTTTTATTGACAAGTGAGTGTGTCAGGCATCTTTACATTATATATATTTCGCCCTTGGGGGGGCTTTGCAGAACCTCAAACTCAAGACATAAACACACAGAAACAAGTCCAGATTTCAAATAAAAGAGTTATTGCTACCACAATACCTTTTTTGTAAACAAAAATTGCACTCACCACCAATTGCACCACTCTGAATTCGGCTAGGGGTAAGATGCCTCGCCTACACTTGCATCGAGACTGCCCATTGGTGGCCGTTTTTGGGTGAAAACAAGTTTGTTATATTGAAATTTACATTTCGTTACAGCGAAATTGCTTTAACATGATGCCATATGAATGTTTGTTCAGCCAACAAAAAGTATTCATCATTCTGAAAATTTTGTTGTATTGGTATTTGCTATAACAGGATTTTAAATATATATATATATATATATATATATATATATATATATATATCGTGGAAATAACGAGGGCTGTAACACAACCACACGGTTTATTCCTTTTCTTGCCTTTTCAGCACACACTGCATAAATCACCAACAAATAATGCTCAGTCCTTTCTCTCTCTTTTTCTCTCCTCTGCCTCCTCCACTTCACTCCACTCCACTCCAGCTTTGTCCTCCACCTCCGGACTCTGGCTCCTTAAACGGAGTGAGGCGGCCTTCTTTATAGTGCACCCAGAAGTGCTCCAGGTGTTCTTTGATCCTCTTCTGGCAGCAGTTCCGACTGTGGCCCCAGCAGGATTGAGTTAATGGTTGTCAATAGAAAACCATATAACAGAGAAAGCAGTGGTCTCTTCAGCATCTGATCAAACAGTAATACTTGATCTATAACAACATAAAAAGGAAATGTGTCCACTATCGAAAAAGCTAGAGAAGGTTATGTTGCAATCTATGGCAGGTCAATTAAACTTATGTTTCCAAATTTGTGCATTGCATAATTATATGTTAATGGCATTGTTCATATTGAAAAAAATAATCCTTCGAATTGCCTAAATTGTAAATGTGCTAGTTTGTGGATGTCAGATTTCAAGCACTTAAAACAATTATGTATTTCAGTACCAATGTGAGTGGCGTGATGTGCTTTTGGTTACAATTAAAAATGATGCATAACACACTTCAAAATGATTAGAATATACCTTTATGTGAAAACATACACTCACTGAGCAGATTATTGCCTAAATTCTTCATAGATGTTGGATTGAGATTCTGCTCTGTTCTGGCATGACTGCATCACACAATTTGTGCAGATCTGTCAGCTGCACATCCATGCTGTGAATCTCCAGCTTTACCACATCACAGAAGTGTTTTATTGGATTCAGACAGGAAAGAACACTGAAGAGCACTAAACTCATTGTCATATTCTTGAAACCAGTTTGAGATGGCTTTTGCTTTGTGACATGGTGCATTATCTTGCTAGAAGTAGCCATTAGAAGATGGATAAACTGTGGTCTTAAAGAGATGCACGAATACTCACGTTGGCTGTGCCATTCAAGTGGTGAATGATTTGTATTAATGGGCCCAAAGTGTGCCAACATTCCCCACACCATTACACAACCAACACCAGCCTGGACTTTTGGCACAACACACAGATTAATGTTGTTGGTGCCAAATTCTAACCCTAATATATGTGTACCTCAGCAGAAATCAAGATACATCAGACCAGGCTCCCATTTTCTAGCCTTCAACTGTCCAGTTTTGGTAAGGCTACAGCCTTAAGCTTTCTGCTCTTGACTGACAGGAGTAAAACATGATATCGTTTTCTGTTTTTGTAGCCCATCCTGCTCAAGATTCAACGTGTTGTACATTCTTTCTCAGGTGCTTTTTTGCCCACCACAGTTGCGCCGGATGGTTATCTGAGTTACCGTAGCCTGTCAGCTCAGACCAGCCTGGCCAATCCCCTCAGACCAGTCCTGTGAAGAAGGCGTTTTGGTGAATGGACACTTACTAGATGTGTTTTGCTTTTTGCCCCATTCTTAGTAAACTCTTGGGACTGTTGTGCTGGAAATCACAGGAAACACCAGCAGGTACAGAAATACTCAAACCAGCCTGTCTGTCAGCAACTATCATATTATGGCCGAAAGCAATGAGGTCACTTTTTCCCATTCTAATGCTCAATGTGAACATTAACTGCTGCTACATGATTGGCTGATTAGATACTTGCATGGATAAGCAGGAGTACATGCATACCTAATTAACTGCTCAGCGCCTGTACATTGTGCTTTTAGCAGGCAACACTGGGTCAGACCCAACTTTGAAAGTCCCTTCTGCCTGGTAGTTTACCCTCAGCGTAATATCTAATTGCACAGTATGACTGGCCATACTTTCCAAAATAATTTAAAAGGTCTTACCTGAACATTGATGCTATAAAATGATTTGTATTTCACAGTGTTATCCTCTAACGAGCTTGTGATTTCATTATATTAACGTGATCATATAATATTTGGAAAGCTTAAAGAAATTTTTTGACAAAACAGGACAGTGCCGGCACAAAAAAGTGCACTACCTATCCCCCACAACACCCGCACCGTATCTTTGGAGGGTGTTGTGATGTAAAATTTTGCATATAGCTTGATAAATGTTTTGTATGTCTTTATTTGCAATTTAGGCGAGGCACTGTAATTTAGTGTTACTTTGGTGAGAGGCATTCGTGTTGGCCAGCCCCGTTTACGACTTTTCTTTGTGATTTTACGACAGGATTTGGGGGATGTGTCTTAAACCCCTACACAAAGCCAGGTTAGCTTAATATATGGTATTGGGGGGGCAGGAGATAAGATGTTCTATTTCACCCACTGGTCTGAGGTATGGCTGTTTGGAATTGGCTTGTCTCAGAGGCCTTTAAGTACCATGATATCCTATTGGCTGTAAGGAGTTGGACAGAAAACCTATAAATTTGCTTGCTCAACCACATTCTCTCTCTCTAACCAAAATATGATGAAGTACCTTTCTCTTGCTAACCTGTGATGATGTAGAAGTATCTTTCTCTTGTTAACAACTGATGAAGACCATGACACCATGAACTGAACACAACACAATGAAGAGGACAGCTTCAGTCATTTTGAACAGACATGTGGCTAAAAGCTGAGCACCAATGATGCCTTAACCAGAGACATTTTAAGTGTGTGCCACCTGAATTACACGTCACCATTTTATCAGGTTATATGGTTGCCAATATTCAAATGTACTTTGCATGTTGTTATTATTTATGAATATTATCAGTAATACATTATTTTATGTGTAACTTAACTCCTGCTTGTCTTTTTACTACATCTTATTGCCTGAGGTTATAGATATAGAAGGGAAGGTGGGGATAAGTTATATAGAAAATACCTTATAAACAGTGGTAAGTCTGTGAGATTAGGCATTCTAAGGCTACATATTAATAATACAATAGGGGAAAGTAGAGCAATATATATATATTACTCTAACAAGATAAAAACAGAGGGCATCAAACTATACACTTAATTCATACATATAATCTTCTTATATAATACACTATGGTGGCTGTCCATTTGTCTGTCCAGGATTTTAAATCACCTGTAGCTCGCAAACCGTTTGAACTATTGACCTGACCTTTTGGTACACATATACTATGTGACGTCAACTATTCGCTTTCCTGATGATGATTGACCTCCAATGTTATTCCTATTTTAATTTCATTTTATTGTAGAATCAACTCTAGGCAGCAGCCAGCAGGGCGGCCATGCGGTGCATGCATACGAGCGCCGTTCTCATCCCTACCACCTTCGCCATCACTACCCCTACCTCTTCATATGCTAAATCATTCTTGAGGCAGATTGAAGACTTAAGTGCCAGCTTAAGTGAAAAATTAAAGAAAATGTACTTAAGACAAACATTGACTTAATCAGTTTTAAAGCGAAAAGATGCCGATGAAAGAAAAGAAGTGGGCCGTAGGTTGGAGAAAAGACGAACTGCTCAGGAAGCATCAAGCGCATCAACCTCTGAGCAAACGAATGCTAAACAGAGACAGAGAAAGAGCATGAAAACTAGGAATGCTCAAGTCAAGTGTATTCACTCCACGTTATCATGCAGTGCGCAGTTACTGGTAATACACACTTCTATACAGGCTCAGCGGTACACTGTGTTCTGTGAATATCGGACAAAAAATAGAATCCGTTAAAATCTGCTTTAAAACAATAAGCACAAAATGCACCTTAAACACAATACGAAAGTATAATATGAAACTGAATGCGAAACGAAACTGTGCTGCACGTTTCTCAAATTGCTTCGGCTGTTTCAAATAGTCCTGCAAGCTAAAAGGCGCCTGCCCTTTTAACAAAACACGCGGGATAATATTGAACCTATGAGGCTTTTAGCAGACATTGGGAAAGTCAGCTAAAACAGATTCCAGAAATGAACACAATTTTACAAAATGGCCTACCAAGTACAGGTGGTCTTACATTAATACTTGTGTTAGATCTCCGCAAATCTCCCCTGCTGTAGTGCAACACCATCAATGACTAGAGGATTATACTCTTTACGGTTGTTCCTCCAGTTCCTGGCACGCTAAAAAAGCTGTACAAACTGACGCAAAGCATTCATTGGATGACGATATTTTCTCATTTGCATGCTCTAGCGAAGGCACGTGAACAGGGATTATGGGTAAATATTTAGCCATAAATATTACACCTCAATCTCATTAAATGTAGTCTTTATGTTATGATATTCAGATCGTTAAAATGACTAAATATTATTTTTATGATTATGATTGGGGGACTGCATAGTAAAAATGTAATTATACTTTTAACTACCATAATTGTATGTTTTTCTGCCAGACTGGTACTTTAAATACAAAATTACCCTTAATTATTTGATACTGTGAGGCATTTTTAAATTTTAAGTTTTCAGTCATGCAAAGTATGTTCTGTGAAATGCAAAAGCAGATGAAGGAAAGAAGCTTGTCAATACTACTCAAAGCGTTTTTAGGCAATTCGCAAACGTCTCGCGCTGTAAAGAATTTGAAGACATAATGCAGCTGGTATTCATTTTTGTTTATTAGGTCGCGGCTGCCTGATTTATTGGTTTTAATGATTTTTTTTCCAAGATTCATGATAGATCAGCTCACTGTCATAACGGATTTGAACCACTCCACCACGCGCCGGCCTAAAATTGGACAAATGCATTTTGCATTGTTTCACTTATCACTTTATTACATATTTATTTGTGTTTCTCCGGGTTTTTCTTTTTTAAATCACTGAATATTCGTGTCAAATCCAACGAAACTCTGGCTGAAAATTTCTTCGATGGATTTGTTGATTTTTAAAATGTGTCCTCTGCTTGATTCACCGTGAAGCGCATTACAAGAACAATTTAAACGCACTGTACACGCAATTTGTCTGTCATTGGCAGCCTTTGCTCTTTAAGAACTTCTCCAATGTAAACCACGAAGCCGACTGAACGGAGAAGGGTATATAGCTGCAGCTTGCAATACCTATGACATAGATCAGGCAATGTCCACAACGTCAGTCAGAAAACGGCCTTTGACTCAGATAACCCTCCTACAAACCAAATCTTAACCACAGTGCAACGGGGCCGTAATGTTAATCATAGTCTAATACGATGGCTGTTATATGACTGGCATTGAGGGCGTTTTGTGATGCTGGGGCATTACACGACTAGACTCGTAGTTACACTCTGTTGATTGAACGCGACCACACAGTCAATATCTACAGCGAGACCCATCTCGGTGCTGAGTCTACAACTGCGCCATTCAGCCGCTCCCATCTTGTAGTATACAAAAATGCCCTTTGACAAGGTGTGCGTGAACTCAGAACCATGGCCTCTCCAAGGAACGAGCGATTTACCATGGAAGCAAACCCATTCATTCGGGACTTAACCGCATCTTTCCTCCTGAGTTTCACAGTCAAGCCACCAGGTTGAACAAGCCACACTTTGTCATTGCACCACTTGAGAGATTAGCTGCCTCGGCTCTGTTTGTCATTGTTTTTTCGACTTTTACACGGCATCGAATTGTGCCATTGTACAACAAGGTTATTGTTCATATTTTTTTATCATATAAAACACATATTCAGTCTAAAGTGAAAAATCTTTGAAATTCGCTGCTAACGTATCTTCTTCATTTGATGATTTTTAAAATCCGCTGTTTAAAATCTGGAGACGCTATAACTTGAAAAGAACGGTATGAGGGTGCAAGTAGTTGATCTCTCACTGCCAACTTTGAAACGATGCTTTGATGTTTTGCAGAATCTTTTCCTGTAGCTCTCACTGTGCACATCCTTGGCACATCCTGTGGGAAACTTCGTAGACGGCTCCGACTTGCCTGCTTATATCGGCAAACATTGTATTCAGAAAGTATTCAGACCCCTTCATTTTTAAAACGTTTTCTTATGTTGCTGCCTTAATGGCAAAATGATTTAAATTCCTTTTCCCCTAACAAACACCATTCAATACCCCAGAAGGGCAAAGCAAAAACATGATTTAGAAAAATTTTGCAAATTTATTAAAAGTACAAAACTGAAATATCACGTTGACTTACGACTCAGACCCTTTACTCAAAATTTAGTTGAAGCTCCTTTGGCAGTGTTTCCAGCCTGGAGTCTTCTTGTGTTTGATGTGACAAGCTTCACACACTTGGATTTGTAAACGTTCTGCCATTCTTCTCTGCAGATCCTCTCAAGTTCTCTCAGGTTAAATGGAGATCATCAGTGGACAGTTATTTTCAGCCATGTTCAATGGAGTTCAAGTCTGGGCCCTGGCATGGAAAACTCAAGAACTGTTTCTAAGCCACTCCTGTGTTGTATTTGCTTTGTCCTTAGGGACAATGTCATGTTGGAATTTAATCCTTTGGCTCAGTCCGATATCCAGATGTTTTCATGGAGGATATCTCTGTACGTTGCTAAATTCAGCTTTGCCTCAAGTCTGACTAATTTTCCAGTTCCTGACAATAAAAAACAATACAATATGCATGACACAACCACCACCATACTTCACCGTTGGAAGGGTATTGTGCACATAATGAGCGATGCTTGGTTTCTCCCAGACATGACACTTAAAATTGAGACCTAACAGTTCAATCTTAGTTTCGTCAGACCAAGGCGTTTTGTTTTTTTATGGTCCGAGAGACTATAGGTTCCATTTTGCAAACCAAAAGTGGGCTTTCATGTGTCTTATACTGAAAAGAAGCTCTATCTTTGCCCTTCTGCCATAATGTTGAGAATGATAGAGTGTTGAAGTGTTGGTTGTCTTTCTGGAAGATTCTGACATTGCAACACAGTTTCTCTCGAGTTCAGCCAGACTAACCAACAAATTCTTGGTCAGCTCTCTTATTACTTAGTCTGGCAGAGTGACCAGCTCTAGGAAGAGTCATGATTGTACAGACCTTCTTATGTTTAAGAATTATGGAAACCACTGTGCTCTTGGGGACTGTCAATGCTGTCTCTAAGCTCTGCTGACAATTCCTTCAACCTCATGGCTTGGTTTTTCCTCTGATACACATTGTCAGCTGTGGGGCATTGTAGCCAGCAGGGGGCGTTAGCTCTCTTTTTGGAATGAGTTCTTTTATTATTGTTGTGTGTTACATGACCTGAATCTAAATATATACAGTGGAACCTCAGTTCACGAACGTCTCGGTACATGTACAAATCGGTTTACGACCAAAAAGTTCGCCAAACTTTTGCCTCTGTTCACAACCACACACTCGGTATACTAATAAGCCAGTTTCCCTTTCGGTTTGTATGTGTTCAGTCTCTCCCTGTGCATTTCCTGTGCAGCGAGAGAGTGAGAGAGAGCGCCACACACACACACACACAGGTGCGTGAGAGAGAGACACACACACACAGGCGCGAGAGAGACACACACACACAGGCACGAGAGACACACAGGCATGCAAGAGAGACACACACACACAGGCATGCAAGAGAGAGGCACACACACACACACTGGCATGCGAGAGAGACACACACACACAGGCACACAAGAGAGACACACACACACACACACAGGCACGCGAGAGAGACACACACACAGGCATGCGAGAGAGACACACACACAAGAGAGAGAGAGAGCTGGACGCATAAGGTAGAGAAGGAAGTTAAAGAATGCACTGGGCTTGTTTTTGTTTTCATTTCTGTTTACAGCGATCGGTTCGTAGCGTGCATTGTTGCAATGTTACTTTTCTTGGTCGTTTATTACATTACAGATTTTTCAAATATTCATTTTTCCCCTGTGTTTAAAACTCATTAAAAAAAAGTGTTTTTAGCGAGCGGTTCTTAGCGCTATAGTGCAAACTATTGCAGTGTTAGTATTCACCATTGTTCAAGGTTTTCTCAGTGTTATTCAGTGTTTTTACATTTAGTTTACTATTACCTTATGCATTCTATGGTATAATTAACTATATTTGTGCTTTAAAAACTAAATTAAAATATATATTTACATACAGTTCGTACAGCTGGAACGGATTAATTGTATTTACATACAATCCTATGGGGGAAATTACTTCGGGTCACGACCAAATCGGTTTACGACCAGAGTTTTGGAACGAATTATGGCCGTGAACTGAGGTTCCACTGTATAATATAAAAAGGCACTACCCCTCCCTTAGTGATACAGCGGTAAGAAATCACATAGGAGAAATAACATAGCTTTCTTTACTGACGGCTTGCACTGCATAACAGACGAAGGAAGCCAATGGCAAACAAACAGTTCGGGAGTGGAGGCCCGATGTATAGAGTCTGCCATTTTCATCTCTGCGTTGGAAAGATTTTCCAGATCGGATGACGTTATCTCCCATCCACCCGTTGGCTTCAAAGGTGTGCCGGGCAATGTTCCAAGGCTTTATACTCTTTCTTCATGTGTAGACCCCCACTTCAGTTAATCATGCCATTCCAAACAAGGAAAAGGGGATACAGTTTGATGCCGACTTTGACACACAGAAATAGTATACAATGGTCCTCAGTGTAACTGCCCATGTTGCAGTTGTCCCTAACTTGTCTTGTCTTAAAATGCTTGCCTAGCAGTTCTTATATGTTGAACTCCTGTTAAATGTTAAATCTGGCTCTGTGTCAACTGTGCACGTGAGTAGAAAAAGACAGATTTGTAAAATCTATTTGCACAGAGCACAGTGACATATTAAACGTACAGTATACGAAACCTTTTATAGACGGTTGTGTGCCTTTACTGGTCCTGTTCAATCATTTGAATTGACCAAAGCTGGACTCCAAAAAAGGTGTTGAAACATCGCAAAGATGATCAATAGAATGAGATGGACTTGACCTGAATTTCAAGTGTCACAGAAAAGGGTCAGAATAGTTGTGACAATGTGATATTTATGTTTTTTATTTCTAATAGATTTCTAAAATCCTGCTTATACTTTTTTGAATGATTGAGAGATGATGAGGGGGTAAAATTAATTTGACTGATTTTAGCATAAAGCTGCAACACTGCAAAGTCTGAAAAAAGTAAAAGGGGTCTGAATGCAGTATCTGTGCTCATCATGGCCAGCCATAAGCCCATCATGTGGATTGAATGAAGAACGCCTGTTGGCTGCTAATTATCAGTGGTGGCTTTGGTTATATCACTAAGAGTGCATTGGCAAAGGTGAATCAGGATAGGGATTTGACCCTAGACCTACCACTTGTAATAATCTATCATGCTTCACCCAAAGACACTCCCATAATCATACTTTTTAACTGGTTGGTCTGCTATTACATGAAGTTCAATGTCATTGAATCTGCCTCATTAATTCCATATTTCTAACCTTAGTGTGCACTCAGTTCCTTCCTAGTCTGGAGCCTTGACGTGGTGGTTATCGCCTGTGGTTATGGTCTCTTTCCTATATGGGTTTTCTGCAGTTCTCCATTTGACTGCATCCTTTGCTATTGTCTGATTTTTATTTTTCATCAGCTGTCATGCCAACCTTTGTGGTAGCCCATGTTCTAATGTGCCCTGTTAAATAGCCCCTTTAGCAAGTCTCGTCTGCCAATGCTGGCACAAACTACCTTGCCTACTTTAACAGTGGACACTCATTGCAAAGGTTATGGTGGACGTGCAAAGATAAGATGCAGGAAAATCCATTGCAGCCCAATTTAGAGTAGCCTGTAGATCTAAAAACACATCTTTGAATAGTAGGAGGAAACCGGCAAAAAAATCGGAAGCACATACAGACCCCACACAGGAAGGCATCCTCACTGGGAAGTGAACTCAGGTCCAGTGCAGTGAGGCAGCAGCACTACCTGCTGCGCAATTGTGGTGTTCATCCCGTATCCCACTGTAACATAAACACATTTAAAAATTCATCTATCCGTATAAAAAAAGTTTTTTTCCTTGTCATTGTCACAATACATTTGAATCTGAGGACGAAAAGAAAAACAAAGAAAACACCACAGTGTTTGTTCTGAGACAAGATCAGGGAAGCAAAACAAAACTTGTAAATGTGAGTAGGATATCCATTAATAGAATCTTTATTTCCAGGCTGGACTTGTGGCACCGGATGACATGCGTTTACATTTTCATGATTTTGTTTATCCTTTAAATGCTACAAAAATATGTTTTTACATGGATATGAGATTATGTCTTTTTTGTATTTCACACACAGGTGTAAGCAACTGTCATTTGTAGATTCTATAAAAAAAATGTCCTAAAGTGTGACTCATATAAAAAGATAAATGCACTCCATGAAATGAATGACCATTCTCTTTAAACTATGTGTGCCCCCTTTGTTCAGTATGATTTCATACTTAGGAAGCAAAAGGCAGAAATAGCCGTCTCCATTCCTCCATTTTCTATACTGTTTATTGAAAATTCCAGATTTCAGAGCCTGCCCCAAAAGTCTCAGATGGCAGGTAGGAGCCATCCCTATAGAGTAGTCATCAGTCTGTCACAGGGCACATTGTACATTGTAGGACAGACCAGAATTACTTGTTTTCTTTAATTTAGCACACAAGTCTTTTGTTCAAGGGGCAGTTGCCGACCCTCTTAACTTCAGCTCAAGGGTTAGTTCTCCTCCCACGGCCTCTTTTCAAAATGCAGTTTCTAGGTCTCATCTAATAAGACTACTCAGTCCCAGGCAAAAAGACATCCAGAGATGTCTCCATGATGAAAGATTTAAGCTCTTGGTCAGTGAACAAAAAACCATAACTCAACAAATGGCAACTTTTCAGGACAAACCTTTGCACCAAACCAATGGCAAACTCTCAATTCCTTCCTTTATAACCCATTACAAGCAAGTGACGCATACAAGCATATTCATAAGTGCAGCGACTGCAGAAACAAAGCACACGGTGGAAAAAGTCAATGTCCAGCTAAAGGAAGACAGTGTAAAAAAAACCCGTGCATGCAGTATGTGATGTCTCAGATAAAGAGGAAGACGAGCTGTTTATTGATGCAGTAAGAAACAAATCGATGAATGAAACCTGTTATCTTTACAGCGGTTGACAAACACGGAATGTAACTTGAACACAACACATCCTCCAAATATGAACCTGATTGAAAGAAATAATGATAATCAAATCCTTGATGACAGCAACACTCATAACAGTCACAAAATAATTACATTGACAATCATGTTACGTTATTTTTAAAATGTTCCCTTTTCTTTTTCATAACTTCTTTAACACACTACTTCTCCGCTGCGAAGCGCGGGTATATATATACCCCGATCTACATACTGTCAAATAAACGAACCTCACGCCATGGTGCAACGCTATAGGCGAATACATCCGAGGTTCAATTCCCGAGAGGGGGTGCATTAAGTGTGTACGCCTGATGAGCCCAAAATTAGGGCGAAACACATGTTTGCGTACTCTTTGAATTATTTAACAGTAAAACTATTTATATATATATATATATTGTGGACTTGACCCGGACACAGACAGGAGGATATGTTGTTTGTCACCACCACACGTTTATTATACAAATATTTACAGATATGGTCTCTCAGACCCAGTCCAAAATCAGTGCACAAACCCCAACACAGTCCTGGCCACAAATGCCACTTCTTCGGGCCGCCTCCACTCTCCTCTCTTGCCTTGTCCTCCTTCCACTCAACTCTAGCCCTGAATAAAGGGAGACGGCCCCTTTTATATTCTCCCGGATGAGCTCCAGGTGATTCCCGACACTCCTTCATTGGCCACGCCCCAGTGTGGCGGAAGTGCCGGCTGTTCTCCCGGCAGCTCTCCGGGCTCCCTTTTAATTCTTCCCCCCAGCACTTCCTGGTGTGGTGGAAGTGCTGAGGTAACAGGTCCCCAAGCACAATAACACGCGGGCTCGATGTAGTGTGCGTCAAGTTGATCTAAAATGCGCAATCAGATTCGAAAAAATATATCTTTTCAAGTTCTATTTGGATATAAGTAGGTTCTATTTAGTCGACAGAAATACCTTTGGTAGGAATGTAAGTCGAATTTAGTCTTTAAATTTCTACGCTGAAGAAAAATGTATGCAATGATGACTAAATTTAACTTACATTCCTACCAAAGATATTTCTGTCGACTAAATAAAAATTACTTATATTTAAAATTTAAATAGAACTTGAACAGATACAATAGTTCATAATACCCACGCAGACTTGCACGTAAGAGCGGAAGTCATCCGTTTTAACAAGCAGCGTATTGTACTGATACAAAATAGCCTGCCCATTTAATTATTTAGGAATGGATAGATAAATTAATATTTTGTACAAATAATGTTTTTCATTTTTCTTCCTCGATGGATTCTGGCACCCCCAGCAACCGTTGCTCGCACCCAAAGGAGCCTGGAAGCACTCCGGGTGTCGCTGGAAGGATCTTCCCCCACCTTCTCCGTTGTGGCGGAAGTGTCGATCTCCCAGGTTCCAAGACGCTCAGGGTGCCCCCTGGCAGTGGCCATGGGCTCCATTGGGCTTGAGTCTCCTTGCTCCTTCCCCGTGGTCCCCTCAACATCCAGGGCAGTTACCCCCTCGTGGCCTAGGGAACATAAAGACCACCTCCCGGTCCTTCCAGGCGTCCCGGCTGGGTCTGACCCCCAGCCTCCTGTGACAATATATATATATATATATATATATATATATATATATATATATATATATATATATATATATATAAAATAACTTCAGACTCATACTTATGAGCTAGGCAGAAACCATAGAATTTGAACCCGAGCCATCCACCACTTTTCTCCATTTTATCCATTATACTTCATGGCAAAGCACACTCGTGCACCCCTTGTCCCATAATTGTAATTATTTTCATATTAACATTTTTTTTTACCATAAAGGCTTTGAATGCATGTGTTTATAAATATCTATATATACACACAGATACAGATTTTTGTTTCCAGTGTCAGAGCTCATTCAGCCTGATCAAAGCTAAGGGGAGATAGTTGTAGTCTTTGAAAAAATTTGCATTTGTTCTTGAAAACAAACAGAGGAAGTATTGGGAACTGGAGCACGACAATCATGAAACCTTTTGATTTAGCTCACTGACTCGCTCGGCAGTCTGGCCATTGTTTCTGTGGGAGAGCACCCTACTGCGCCTACAGAACTGACAACAATGACCAAAATGAGTCAGACTTCAACTTCAGACAGACAGGGCTCTCACTTTTATCATTATGATAGTGAGACATCAGAGGACAGTGTTAGTGTAGGAGGACACCAATATGACCTGAACTTAACCCGAAAGAAGGTCTAGACGGTATTGCCTCCCACTCAGTTATTTCTGATCAGCAGTGTTGCATAACTTGCAGGACCAAACAGCCATATCTGAATAAAAGCAGAGAGATCCCCTTATGGAAAGTGACTGAAGCAAAAGTAAAACTTTCCCCTGAGAAAACCACTCAAGTGGAAGTTTTAAAGTATCTGATGTTAAATGTACTTCAGTATCTAAAAATATATCAAAAGTGCAGGTACATGTAGGATTTATCTCTGTTTTATGTATAGTCAAAAAAAGTTCTTACAAACCTAACATAATTCAAGTTATCCTCTTTGTATGTGTTGTAGTGCATTTGCTAATTCATGAGCCATGTAACATCAACATGAAGCACTGGCATGCAGAATGAGTAGACATCTTAAAGAAGACACTAACAGGAGAGGCATGCAGTCTTTATCCGCTTTAAGAAAGGGCTAATCTATTGCTGACAAGACCCTTGTTAAGTACATTTTCTTAACACAAACATGCAATAACATTTAAATGGAAAACATTTTAAGTGATCCATGGTCCCAAACGTGACAACAATTTTTGTTCAAATAACACTGAATTACATGAAAATGAATTGGTCAGAATTGGTTTAACATTAACATTAGTTATCAAAACAAACCCTAACAAGGCATACCCCACATTAAATATTTAATAAAGTGCTTTGCCTAAACTTTATCACTTATACTTTCACATTGCAATGAAATGGCATTTTGTTTTTTCTGATGCTTTTCTAAGTAGTTCATGATGTGTTTTTGAAGCTTTAATGCCCAGGAAAAAGTGAGCAACACATGAGACAGGGTGAGCAGGTGAACGCACAAACTACCTCACTGCAGCCTGCAGATCAGCCACACTGTTTGGCAAACGTCACCGAGAACAGCAACTGAACTCACCATCAGTTCTGAGAAGACCCAAGTGGACAAGAAAAGTAGACTGAGACGTGACTGCTTGTCACCAAAGTCCTGCCCCACCCTGTCCTGCAGTCTGCTGCCTGAGGTGAAATGTACCTGAAATGCCTGCATAGATGACCGAGTGTTAGCATCAGCAGCACACATCTGAAAATCGTCCCAGAGTTTTGGTATGTGCTAATTGTCCTAAAGTGTTTGTTAAGAGTAGAGATAGGACTACAGATAAGAGGAAAATGCTCCACATGGAGCAAGGTCATCAGTGGAGTCCCTCAGGGATCTTTTCTTGGACCATTACTTTTCCTGATTAATATTAATGGCATTGATTCTGGCATAGTTATTAAACAAATTCACAGATGACACTAAAATTAGAAGGATGGCAGACATGAAGGAGGCAGCAAAAAGAATTAAAAATGACCTGGAAAAGCTTCAGAACCGGGTGAACACCTGGAAAATGCAGTTTAACGTAGAAAAGTGCAAAGTGCTACATGTGGGCATTATACTGTAAATACAAGATGGGAGATAATGTCATACAGAAAGCAATCTCTGAAAAGGATTTAGGGCTTTATGTTGATGTAACATTTTCATTGACTAAGCAATGCACATAAGCAATTAAAAAGGCAAATAAAATGTTAGGTTATATCATAAAAACTGTTGAGTTTAAATCAAGGAACATTATGCTCAAACTACATAATGCACTGATAAGACCACATCTGGAGTGTTGTGTGCAGTTCTGGTCATTACTGTACAAGAAGGTGCGTCCCAGGACATAAGGACAAGTCTTACTCTGACAGACTCAGAGAATTAAACCTGTTTAGACTCAAGCACAGGAGTCTGTGTGGGGACTTAATCCAGGCATTTAAAATCCTCAAAGTCATTGATAAAGTTGATCCAAAAGCATTCTTTTGGCTTAAGGGTGAATCACGTACTCGAGGATATCAGTGAAAATTAAGGGGAAGGAAATTTAAAACCAAACCCACGAAGCACACACTTATTTACAAAACAGTTGTGGGATTCGGGAACAAACTATGGAGACATGTAGCTGAAGCAGAAACCTTCACAACCTTTAAGAAAAACCTGGATGAGATATGGGGACAGCTTAGCAATTAGCTAAACAAACTGGCTTGATGGACTGAATGGTCTCCTCTCATTTGTCAAATTTCTTATGTTCTTGTGTTCTTAAATTGTGGAAAGCCCATAGCTCATTTGCTTTCTGGCTTAACATTGAAGTAATGAATGTGTCTAGCAAATTATATCAGAGTAAAAGTAACCATTTGCATTTGGACATGTACTTGAATAAAAGTGAAAGCGGCAAAAAATGTTAAACTCAAGTAAACATACTCAAGTACAGTAACAAAGAATTTCAGCTCTCTTACTATACATCACCACTGATGAGTTAATAAATATAATAAGTGTGAGCCTATTGCCACAGACACAGTCGAACTAGACTCTGAAAAATGGCCTCCTTCGGATTATAATGTCAGCACCAGATTTACCAAAGGACAAAGTAAAAATGAAGTCTTTGGAAAGACTAAGATTTCTCCACATCCACTTCAATTAGCTTTCAGTGGATGTGGAGAAATTAAAAGGAAAAGCAAACATTTTCAGCAGCAGTTACTAGGCCATCAAAGCATAATGGAGTAATAATAACTATTTACACATATATAGCAACTTTTATACATAAAACAGCTTAAAGTACTTTGCAAAGAAGAATATAGTAATAAAACACAAGACATGATCAAAAATAATTCAATCAAACATTATGTAAAATATCAAACATTACGTAAAACTGACAACAATGACCAAAAATGAGTCAGACTTCAACTTCAGACAGACAGGGCTCTCACTTCAAAATATAATAAAGTAAAATATAATAAAATATTATGTGACAAATACATAAAGTATAACAAAATATAATAAAGTTAATAAAATAAAATCCACTACTATGTAGAAAAATCTCTGTCCCTCAATGGCTCCTAATAAAGAAAACCCAAATGTTGACACAGTCACTTCATTTCCTTTATCTGCTTTCCATGGCCATAGCAAACTGAGACTAAAACATATTTGTTTTTCTATTTAACAAATACATTCAACATATTTTTCATGCAAAATTTGGATCAGAATCATCCAAATGTGACATTGTACCTTTGGCCTGCTTTTCCTCATCACCCATGAATATCCATCCATTATCCAACCCGCTATATCCTAACAACAGGGTCACGGGGGTCTCCTGGAGCCAATCCCAGCCAACACAGGGAGCAAGGCAGGAAACAAACCCCATTAACACTCAAATTCAAATTACAAAGTCATTGCTTCCTGTATAAAATTTGCATGATCTCCATGTATCCATGCAGATTTCTTTCTGGATGCTTCACTTTTCCTCCCTCAGCCCAGATGCAGTGTGACGGTAACTGGAGATGCTAAACTGCTCCTGTTTGAGTGAGTGATAGGTAGTGGACCCTTCAATGAAATGGCACCTCATCCACAACTGTCTCCTGCCCAAAACTATAATATGGACACCAGGATCTCAGATAAATTAATCAAATTCAATAACAGATGGACAGAATGATGGATTATGGACTGACAGAGTTATGTTCCTGCTTTACACATGATGCTGCCAGGACAGCTGCCTGCTGCTGTGACACTACAATTGGATTAAGCAGGTGAAGTTAGTGAATGAACTGATGGACTTACCCACTGATTTTTCAAAAATATGGAAGAGAACTTGTAAGGTCAAAGGGTGCTTTGACATCTCTATATATAATCTTCATTTGGATCTTGATCTTTGTTTGTCCGGGAATGAATTAGAAGAAGAAGCACTAGATGGCAGTAGAGAGACAGCTAAAACATAGGCATTGCATTAAGAATCTCCTCCAGGCTTATACTACTGAAGACTGTAGTACGCCAGTCACACCTCAAAACACAGATATTCAAACTAAACAAATTGTTGTGCTTTAAATTAACTAAAGACATCTTCATTTAGATCTTGATCTTTGTTTGTCCGCGAATTCCATGCATGCATAGACCACCTTCCAGTTTAGTATGTTGTTGTTACTCACGGATGTCAACAATGTGCCGGAATAACGAAAGGGGTGGTGGACAGTGTTAAGCTGGTTAGCTCCTGAGGCCTGGTTAGAGAATGAGATTGCCGAAGATAAAAGGTACGTGCCTATGTAACATATGAATGAAAGAAAGACAGTGGGTAAAATAAATGACAACGTAATAGCACGTACCAGAAATTATTATTGTTACATTGTAGCCGGCGAGTGCTGCGCATCTCACAGTTGTACCGCGGCTTGCTCACTTGTCAGTGAAGTGATCCCTATTTAAGCTTTAAAGAGCCTGGATATCTATGTGTCCTCCTTTTATAACCATTGCTCCGTGTATATTGCCTTACTCTTTGGATTGCCACAAAGCAACCTGCGAGATTGGAGAAAGGTTGAGAAGAGATTGTGAGGGGAAGCGACAGCATCGTGAAAACGAGACGGACTGTGAACGGACAGAAGCAGAAATGCTCCTACACCACCACATAATTACTATTCGGACAGTGATTCCGAGTAGGCCGTTCCTATCGAATCAATAACCAAGGGTTTTCTTTTGTAATTTTGTTTCCCTTATAAAAAAATCATAATGCTGTGCGACAAAGGGAACAGTTCACGACTGGCAGCCGCATTTAAACAGGGAGCCCTTCACAGACAACTTTAACAAGCGCAACGTAGTTGGGCCGCACATGACTAGTCTATACAGTAGCCGGTCATAAAATAATGGACCCCAACTAAATATTACGCACTAAATATTACGCACTAAATATTGAGTGCTGTACATGCTCATACTTTTCATGTTCATACCTTTCAGTTGGCCAACATTTCTAAAAATCCTTTTTTTGCATTGGTCTTAATTTATATTCTAATTTTCCGAGATGCTGAATTTGGGACTTTCATTAGTTGTCAGTTATAATCATCAAAATTAAAAGAAATAAACATTTGAAATACCTCAGTCTGTGTGTAATGAATGAATCTAATATACAAGTTTCACTTTTTGAACGGAATTACTGAAATAAATCAACTTTGTCATGATATTCTAATTTTATGACCGGCACCTGTATATATAATTCACTAAGGCAAGACACCCATGGAGGAAAGCACGCCGGAAGGGGCGTGGATTCACTAAGCCGCCGACAAGTAAGACACCTATGGCGCACGCAGGATGGAGCCACGCCCACCAACTCCAAGACCATTGCATACGATGACAACTCGCAGAGCCACACCCACCAACTCGGACGCGACGACACAGACAAAACTGCGTCATTTATATTCGTCTGTCGTAGAGGCCACATGCTACTCCAAGCCACGTTGACTGTTCATAGAGGCGTGTTTCTCGCGAAGATGAATCGCCATATGCAGCGTGTAAAATGGTTTGCGAGAGGTATTCCATGGGATCCTTAAAACATTCCTTTACAACTGAGGTTAAAACACAATGAAGTAAGCAGTCTTTAAAAACCGAGTTTTCGGTTACGACGCACGACCGCGTGCACCATAGCAAACTGTTTTACACGCTACATACAGCAATTTGCATCCGCGACAAACATGCGTCTTCTTAGATGCTCCTGCACTTTGTTCACACCCCCCTCCCACCTCGCTACTACCGTGGTCGGGTGTCTTGGTGGATTATATATAGAAAGGCTATATGTTAATTTTCTCCCTGTGCTTAAAAATCATTAAAAAAAAACGTCCTGATTATGCGGCGTATGGTACACCACGGGTTGGCTAGTAAAATATTATTAAATAAAACACTTCTAGAAAACGCTCTTTTGAACTAAAATGGAACAGGCATAAACACAAGTGACCGAGCGTTTGAATTGAAGTCTCATTCGTTGGTCACAAGTCCCGCCTTGTAGCACGTGACATTGACGGCGCGGCGTTCACGGAGAGAAGGCATACAACTAAAAATTAAAAGAAGCAGACAAGCAAGTGAAATCTTCAAGAAGAAAATGCGCATCGGATCTTAGCAAATTAGAGATGCTTCAACTAGTGGATGGTTTATTCACTCCTGTAGTTTCACATCCTGTCGCTAAATAATCCTAAAAATACTCCACTTGTGGATTTGATTATAAATGTAACAATGGAAGACAGGACTACAATTCAAATGTTCTTTTGTGGGAGAGCGTTAAGTTTCAGTTGATAAGATCGTTCTCCCAAAGTAACTTACTTAAAATATTTGGTACTTGTGTACTAAACGGACGGTGGTGAATCCAAAACCACCCCCTACCTCCCGGAGCCCACCACTAGAATGGGTAGGGGGTTCATCAAAACACTTCTGTTTTCCTTTGTCATTCAATCCGTCCGTTTAGTACAAAAGTAAATATTTTACTGAAAATACATATGTTTGAGTAGTTGTGTGAACATACGACGGGTGTGATTGATTATTCGACCGGAGTATAATGTAAGATTTTTTATAGAAATTTTTGATTTGTTTGCTGTTTTCGGACACAGGATTGTGTTCTATCAGAAGCTTTGTTATCCCTGTTCATCATGAATACAAGAGATTACAATTTATTCTCGGTCATTATTACAAACATCTTAAAAATCATTTTTGGGTGGAGTATTTCTTTAAATTAAGAATTAATAATTAAGATAAACAACAACAACAATATTTATTTATATAGCACATTTTCATACAAATTATGAAGCTCAAAGTGCTTTACATAATGAAGAAAGAGAAAAAAACACAAAATAAATATAAATTAGAATAAGTGAACATTAGTTAACACAGAAAAAATGTAAGGTCCGATGGACAGGGAGGACAGAAAAAAAAACTCCAGATGGTTGGAGAAAAAAATAAAATCTGCAGGGGTTCCAGGCCAAGAGACCGCTCAGCCCACTCTGGGCATTCTACCTAACATAAATGACCTCAATCAGTCCTCATAGTATTCAGGGTTCTCATGGAAGAACTTGATGATGACGGTCATGTGGACTTCTGGCCTTAAATCCATCAATGTAGGGACTCTGTCTCTGTCAACTGCCTCTCACGGTTTATTGACAGCTAGTTAAGAAAATAAGTAGATTAACACGGTAAATACATTAATTTAATATTAAAGAAGAAATTATGTTAGGGTTAATTGAAACGAAGCACAAAACATATTACTTGAGTAATAATTTGCCTCAGCAGCAGTAACTGACATTTAATTGAGAAAATGGCTTGGAACGGAAACCTGCAACCACTATAGCTCTCCGGGTCTGATTTTGAGAATTCTCTTCCTTTGCACGGGCAAACGTTAAATTAAATTAGACAAATTAGAAATTAAAAAGCAAAGCAGACTAGATAGGGAAAAACAGATAGTGAGTCACTGGGCCGGTCTGCTTCAGTGATGACAATAAAAGTTTTAAAACACCCCGAAGTCAAATGACAAACCGGCATTTCTGCACAGAGTCATTCGGAGAGTTGTTATATCGGGCAGGATTTTTAAAGTTTGATTCAATATCAGATTTATATACAGTAAATTCGTCAGTATTAAATTAACACTTAAAGGCTATTAATTAATTAACACTCTCCGTACTTTTTAATGGTTATTTTAACTCTAAGAGTGATTACAAAACTGGCGATTTTGCTTTGCATATTCAAATATGTTTGACATTCAGTTATGAACAGGAATATTGCATAAGCCGCTTTTTCAGTTGCTCCATTTTCCGAAACACAGGTTATTTCATGAAATTAGTCATTTCATTAAATCGCTGTAGCATTCCGCATGTTGGCTGGAGAGAGGTCGTTATTCAAAGAAGGGTAAACTTCAGTGACACTTCAGCGCATGCTAAGGAGAGCACGCCCTGTTCGTGCTGTTTGTGCACTGAGGCCGCAAAACTCTTTCAGGCAGGGTTTGAATTCTTGATCCTGGAGCTGCACTGTCAGCGTGGAGTTTAAGTCTTCTTCCTGCGCGTGTATGTATTTATTTAATTTTTGAATCAATTTATTTTGGTTCTTAGGTTTTCTTCTCATTCCCTGAAGACATACACGTTAGGTTAACTGGTCACTTTTGATTGAATGTGGATGTGCTTCTCTGTGCCTTGTGATTCTCTGGCAACCTGTCTGGGTTTGGCTCCTTCCGATGATGCTGCAGGTGTAGTTAGACTGCTGTCGTCCACGATTTGTTGAGAGAGGGTTCTAAAATAAGATGGATGGTCACGGGAGGATTAACCATGTGGGCAATCGGGAGATTGTCGGGAAGGACACCGGCACCAAAAAAGCCTAAGCACGAAATAACGGCTTCGGGTTTCATAAGCATCTACAGCAGATTGCTTCTTACATACATTCGCCGGTTTAATTAAAATGAAACATGCCATTTCATGTAATTAACTTAATTTTGGAAATAAATAGCCGACGTTTCAACGCAGGGGTTGACATCCTAAGCACCGGCTTACTGTGCATCCTACTCAGACAATGACATCGACAGGTGTCCTCTTGTTACAGGAGTTCTCAACCTACGGTCCGCTTCACTTGAACACTTTACCCGCACAAAAAAACCCTGGATATCACTGACATCGCAAATCGCTCGATTTGGTCTTTTCTCCGCACGTTTATACTTAGTGCATTTTTAACAGTGTACATTATGTAAAGTCTTGTAACCCTTTTGTAATCTACATGTAAATTAAATCGGTTTATTAGAACATTTTAGGGTGCTTCATAAGTCGGTTTCATGCATCAAACAAAAATGTCAAGGGAATATCGTACCAGGAATACCAACAATTTCAACTCGTGCTGCAGTTACTCAAGTAATGCCACCCTTTGATTTTCGCTTCTTTGCTCAGGTTTTTTTTTTCTGGTTTAACAGCCTGAAAATGTCTCCAAAGAACATGGGAACGCAAACACTTTTTTGTGTTGCACTCTTAAAAATAAAGCTGCCAAATAGATTCTCCCGTGCGGTGCACTATAGGGCATATAGAAGAATCATTTTTGCTTTCCAAGAGACCCATCTAACCTTTGTAGTGACGGGCTCCATAAATAACCACGTACAGGTGGTATCAGAGTTGTGAAACACCAAAGGGTTCGTGATTCTTAGGATATTTGCTGCGCACAATGTGCCATGTAAGTTCAAGTTTTCTTCATGTGTTAGCATCCTGCTAAGTAGCCCGCTAGATATTTCTGTTTTGTCCTAGAGAAACAATTTCGTATTCAAAGAACCTTTCCCAGAAGATGAAATGGATCTTTTAAAGCAATGGTTCCACGAGGAACCACGCAGCTCATTGAATTCTCACTTAAGACCCACAATTATTAAGAAGTGTGAAGTTTCTTCAGTCCAGTTGATATGTACAGTGTCCAAGCATTTATTGACTTCTTCAGTGTTTATTAATTAAGAAGAAGATAACCGGCAAATGAAGGCACGCCTCTCATGGATTGTAATCTGTAGTTCCTCCTCTAAACAGCATCAAGAAGTTCGATACGAAAAGTCTTACTCATGAAAGTGTATTTATTATTTATTTTTACTGTTATCAGTTAAACAAGCGGGAGAGGGAAGGTTGGTTTTGTTCTTACTAATTACTAAACGGTTTCTCTCTTTGCTCACTAATCTTATTTAATTTTTTATAAAGATTTGGTTGTAAAAAATACATTACCAGGGAAATGTTTTATGTATAAGTCTTATTTATTTATTGTCCTTTTCAAAGAAACGTGTGGCTTTCTTAATGTGCAGCCCACTCGGCAGCCTTCAGCAACACCACGCGCAGCGTGACATTCAGCGGCGCTCGAAGACAAATTTAACTCGTAACTAAGTTGCAGCGTTTCATTTTTTTTTTTAAATTTAGGAATGGAATTATAGTTATTTATTATTTAATGTCCCTGATTCTTGTTGTGCTTTTTTCACATTTTATCCCACTGCCTGCCCTGACCGGATTTGGCCTATATACGTTTTATTTTATTTGTTTGATTCCACGTTTTGGGTACAAGGAACTTCAATGAAATTCTGAAAAAGCGGAATGTAATAATTTGAAAAAAAAAATATGCTGTGGTTTGCCTATTTTCTAAATTGTGTGTGTACTGGAAGGAACAATTAAACATTGATTCACAAATCATTAACAATTGTGATTGACTAGAGATTCTTATAGCGACTCAGTCCTACTGACCTTAATTCGGAGTTTAAGAAAACAGATGCAAATGGCAGGTATCGCTGAAAGTATTTTTGCTGGGTCATTAAATGTTTTGACATGCAGTCCGCTCTTTAAAAGACTGGCTGAGCGGTTACTAAGAACAATTTAAATCTGCTGGGGTTCATATATATATATATATATATATATATTGATGCCTGTCAGGATTTATACTAAAAGATCAAGAAAACCTGAGCTTAACCTGTATTACTGTATGTGGCAAGAATCATTTTTTTTATATCAGGAACCTACTGGTATTTGAAAAATCTGTTAACCATGGTTATTTACATTAGTCTGTTAAAGATTTAAATAAATATAAAGATTCTTTCTGAAACCAAAAATGGTTCCCCTATGCATTTGTCTGAAGAACCTGCACTTTTATTTCTAAGAGTATATATTGCATTTGATTTGTCTCTGTGTGTAGGTGTGCATATGGGTGGGGGGCACCAGAGGACCTGATGCTTAGGGGCATTGTACACTATAGAAAATTATTTGTTAAATGAACTTTATTCACTCATGGACAGTGGCTTTGCACAATTAGATTGAGTAGTTTTAAAGTAAGTCGATTGAAGTATTGGTTAATGCCAGTCACTTCATTCGTAGATTACTGCAATGCCATTCTATCTGGCATCTATAAAAAACACATCAAGTCAAGTCAAGTTGGGGAGCATGCACTGGTACAGCCTGTTGCCACACCCACTACATGATGAAACAACTTGGGATCCCAGTTGGCAACCCCCCAAGGCAGACACACAGTCCAGTCTCACCCTCCGGAAATAACCCTCTATCTGCCGCAGCCAGGTGTTTCATGGGCGACCCCTTGGCCTGGTCCAGCCACTCAGGTCCCCAATAATGAGGATCTTATGAGCCGGATCACCTTCTGGGAAACACAGCACATGGCCGTAGTGTTGTAATTGACGCTCCTTCACAATGCAGGTAATGTGCCTTATTCGGGACTCCATGAGCAACTGCTCATTTGACACAAAGTTAAACCAATGGTACCCAAGGATTTTCCATAGAGACACAATACCAAAGGAGTCCAGTCTTTGTCTCAGGTCACTGGGTAGTGTTCATGTCTCGCAACCATATAGCAAGACAGGAAACACCAGGACTCTAAAAACTTGGACCTTCGTCCTTTTGCATAGATATTAGGAGCGCCACACACCCCTTTCCAGTGACCTTATGACCCCTCATGCTCTCCCAATCTTTCAAGTGACTTCAGATGAATGTCACTGCCAAGGTAATTAAACCTCTCGACAAGGTCAACACTCTCTCCGCAAACAGACACACTGCTGATGGCTGTGCCCAAGAGGTCATTAAAGACCTGGGTCTTGATTTTTATCCAGGACACTCGCAAGCCCAGACACTCAGTCTCCTCAGTCAGTCTCTCGAGTGCCACAATCAGAGCCTCCATTGACTCTGCAAAGATCACAGAATCGTCCCCAGAGTCAAAATCCATGAATCTTTCTTCACCAACGGATGGCCCACAGCCACTGGACCCCATAACCTTGCCCAACACCAATTCCATACAAGTATTGAACAGAGTAGGAGCAAAAACACACCCCTGATGAACCCCAGAATCAACTGGGAAAAACACAGAGGTTCTGCCTCCACTCTGCATAGCACTCACAGTACCAGTGTACAGGATCCAGCAACCTTGAGGGGATCCAGTGAACTCTCCATCAGCTGAGTCGAACACTTTATGAAAATTTACAAAGACTATAAAGAAACTCAATATTTGTGTTTGCGCTCTGAGAACCCTCAGTGCCAAGATGAGGTCGATGGTAGACTTCTTAGGTGTAACACCAGACTGTTCTGGTGGCTGGTAGGTGAGCAAGCGATCATGGATCCTATTGAGGATGACCCTAGCAAGGACCTTACCTGGCACTGAGAGCAGTGTTTTCTCCCTGTAGATGCTGCAATCCATGTGATCACCCTTCCCTTTCCAGATAGGGACGACAAGTCCCGTTTTCCAGTCAGTTGAGATGATGCCAGTCTCCCAAATGGAAGCAAAGATTGCTTGCAATGCCAGGAGGACAGCCTCACCACCAGCCTGGAGAAGTTCACCCCAGATACCACAGATCCCTGCAGCCTTTCCTCCCCTCAGCTTGTTCCGCCACCGGTGCAATCTTAGTGAGATTGGGTGGATCACAGCAAATTGGAGGATCAGCCTCAAGAACCGTGAACTGAGAGATATCCAGCGTCCTAGCCAGAAGATCAGCTTTGATCAACTGCTCAATGCAGCCAGCCCAGCGGGTCACAACTGCAGTGTCATCCATAAGGAACACATCCATCACTTGCAACTTATACAAAGCTCTGCTGCTAGGATAGTTCTAAGTCCACTGAACATATTCTCTCCCAAATCCGCTGGCTCATTGTCTATTATCGAATACAATTCAAAATACTGCTCTTAACATTTAAAGCTCTCCACAGTCTTGCTCCTGTCTACCTCCTCCTCAGATCCTCATCTGCAGTTTTACTTTCTGTACCACTCATCAAACTCTGTTTTATAGCAGCCAGAGCGTTCTCTTTTAGTGGCCCTTCTCTCTGGGATTCTCTTCCCTCTCACATTTGTCAACTGGACTCAATGACACAATTTCAAACTGCTCTCAAAACAGATTTTTTCAAACTGGCTTACCAACTATGATTTTGCACAGTTACAGCCGGCTACCTTTTATGTTTATTACTGCTTTTGTACCCTTATTGCTTTTTGATTCTATTGTTCTATTTGCTGTTATCTTTATTACTGTAGTTTAATACTTTGTAAGGTGACCTCGAGTGCTAAAAAAGGCACCAAATGTATTATTATTAATTTGTTCAGAAAACATATAGGTAAGATATTTTAGTGTAGAATTCAAGTAACTAAAACCCTTTCATTAAATTTAAATTACACATTATTTATTAAACTTTTTTTAGTTGTGAACACATTTTTTTCTTTAATCAATCCAAGTTAACCTTATTTCACTACATATGAATGAAATTGTGGACAATGGTTCAATCTCTTACTGTAAATGCGCATAAACTCTTAAATGGTTCATTAATGGTACTTTATGGTTCTTTAATGGGTTGTGTGGCTCCTTTTAGACCAATTGCTTGACAAAGCACTATTTAATTCTAGGAAGCGTTCTTTGTATATGAAGTTGGTTCTTTGTGCTTTGAAAAACTTCCTAATATGTATAAAAATGAAATCTTTAATTATGTTGGGCTGCAGGACACTAACTTTGGAAGTGCTATTAAATATGTTACCATCTTCTCATGGTTATTTACTGTACTTACAGAACTGAATAAATTGAGGTTCTTCCCGGAACGTTCATGTAGATGGGTCTTTTGGGAACCAAAAACGGTTTGGCACCTTTATTTTTGTTTGTGGGTGTCTTACTTTCTCAGGTGGTTTCGATTCTAACCCTATCTAACATATATAGGTTTGTGCAGTGTTTAGAATTATTAGGGATTATTACTGAAGCACAATTGTATGTAAAATCTTCTAACAAACACTCAATGCCTCTTCCTATCAAAGCTGCTTGGGATCGTCGGAAGTTTTAATGTCACGTATACTGCTGG
This sequence comes from Polypterus senegalus, assembly GCF_016835505.1. Taxonomy (NCBI): domain Eukaryota; kingdom Metazoa; phylum Chordata; class Cladistia; order Polypteriformes; family Polypteridae; genus Polypterus; species Polypterus senegalus. The sequence goes on from NC_053162.1 coordinate 43,054,784, forward strand.
CTTCTTCCTTTTTATTTTTCATTTTACACACAGAAAAAAAAACTACTGATATTTTTGGCAACCAGTCCCGCAGTCGGAAGCCATTCGCAAGTCGTTTTTATGTGTTTTTTTTTAAATGAGGCTAACCCACTGTATAGTACGGAAACCTGCAGAGGATCGTGTTGGTTTTTTTTCCTCTCCTTAACAGGCGAGTCCGCCGCCCACAGCTCTCATTTCTCAGAAGCCTGACACAATGTACGTCTCGCTCAATGATACCCATGTCTCGAATGAGACCACTAACCACATGCTGCCTAGTATCATTTTGGGGTTCTGCTTTCTGGTGGGCGCCCCTGGAAACGCACTGGTCATCGGGGTGATCCTTTCGCAGACAAAGCGCCTGACTTTCACCCTGAGGCTGATCGCCAACCTGGCCGTCACCGATCTCTTAGCGCTCCTCGTCCTGCCTTTCTGGATCTATGCTCTGGTGGACTCCTGGATTTACGGCTGGCTAGGGTGCAAGATCTTGTCCTTCGTTGTGTATTGCTCCATGTACGCCAGCATCTTCTCGGTGTTGATGCTGAGCCTTCATCGCTGCGTTCTGGTGCTAGCACCCCTCTGGAGATGGAAATCAAAAGGAGTTAAACTTGGCAACAGGCAAAGTGGCTGTCTGCTGGCTGGACTGTGGTGTGCCTCCGCCTTGCTAACAGTGCCAGTCCTTGAACCTCGCAGCGTAATGCTGCGGGACGGACGTTTTAGCTGCATCGCCTCAGCGTACACGTCCAGAGCGCATGAAGTTGCACTCCTGTTACTGGAGACTCTGCTGGGCTTCGTCATCCCGTTCCTCGTTATAGCGATCTCCTACTGTCTCATCTCGAAACGCATCACTGAGCGGGGCTTCTTGTGGAGAAGGCGGCTGACGAGACTCACAGCATGGATTGTATTCACCTTTTTCATCTTTTGGTTCCCTTACCATCTGGTTAACTTGGTGAAAGTGGGCGCTATGCTTCGACTTAGCAACAGCGAGGAGCTGCACATCCCCAGCGTCTGGGTAAATGCTGCTGGCGCTTTGACTTTCATCAACAGTTGCTTGAATCCCTTTATATACGCGTTTACTACCATTAGACCAAGAAAGGACACACATGATCAGTCGACGTGGAAACAGTTATGTCAATCGTGCTGGTCGCAACTCAGAGAGGACTTGCCATCTCAGATTGGCAGTGAGGAGTCGCGCAAAGCTGCAGTCAGGCGTGCAGACTCCTCCAACAGCTGAAGCGGCCGATAGAAAGCGTGAGGCTTGGAGGGTTCGTCTAGTGTACATCACCTGTGCGCGCCTAGCAAGGCAAACGGAGTGTTTCAAGTAATTTTTCATGAAACTGACAAACTTTTGGATTCATATCTAACCTGTCATTTACGAATGTACGACAAAAGCGAGCCGCTAGTTATTTCTGACCGTAAAGGCTTTCATTTCTGTTTCAGTACAATTCAGTTGATTCTCGTCTACTGAGTTTCAGCGCAGACAGTTGTTAAAAGAAGGCACGATCTTTGTTACTTAATAACTGTTACCACATCGTCTTCACCTACTTGAAATTAAGAATAATTAACAAACCGCGCGGCGTTTAATAGCCGCGACATTTACTCCCACGAAGAGCATTCATTTCACTGTACCTATTTTAACCTACTCGTTACTAGTGTCTCCCATAAGTGTTATGTGCCAGTCTGGAGAGTTTAGTTACAGAATTATATTAATATAAGAATCTACCTCCAGCTGCTTTTCACGAAAGAAAAAAAAAGATCATTCAGATAGTGGACATTATTTACCTCAGCGTGATTCGTACTTAGTGAGCCGCATTATTGCCAGGAGTAACTAATTACTTTTTAAAGTAAACATCGCTAAAGAGATTGCAAACGTTGCGGCAGTGAGTGTTTTTGCTGCTGCGCCTCATCATCCAAAGGCCGTCTGAGTGGAGTGTGCACGTTCTCCCTTTGTCTACAGAAGATTTCCTTCCACGTCTCATAGACTCTTATGCCAGCATTCAATATGGTCTGAACACACAGAATAACTAAAAACATACAATAAAAAATAAAACTTCTAGCTTGGTAGTCACAATGAGGCATCATTCAGATAGACTGAACTTTATTTGTCTTTAGGAGAAAATTTGGCTTTTTATAGAAATTCTTTAAATAAACAAACAAACAAACAAACAAACAAACAAACACACACACACACACACTTTGGTCTGAACACACACCGGAATGACTGTAAAGCAAGAGAATTGAAAAGAAAGCAAATTTCTGACTTGGTGAGGCATTATGTAGGCGTATTGCGGTATCGTTTCTACTTCTGCGGAATAATTTCTTGTGTGGAAGTCCACAGTGTTAGTGTGTCAGAGAGAGCATGTGCAGCATTGTTCAAAATGACACTCAGTTTTGTTTTAATGTTCTCTTAAGCTAGGATTTACAGGGGGGTCCAGAGTGTGTCTAGAATTGATCTTGCCCTTCTATTTAACCTGTTGATTGATATAAAGGAGCCCCATTCAGTAGCGTTTCTTGAGTGAAAGGAGACAGGATTGTTCTTTGTGGTGTTGTTGCTCACATCTGTATCAGAAATACAGTCATTGAGTCTTACAATCTGCGGTCTGCCAAACAGATAGTCCACTACCCAGGACACCACAGGTTCACTTATAACTGCATAACGAGGAGGTTACCCCTAAACAGAGATGACCGGATGGTATTAAAGGCGTCGGAAAAATCGAAAAACATAACCCTACCAGTGCAGTGCTGCCAGGTTTGTCCAGGCGAGATTCTCCACTTCAATTTTCGAGACACACACATTATATATATATATATATATATATATATATATATATATATATATATATATATATATATATATATATATATATATATATATATGTTACATGTTACTCCAAATCTGTGCGCAAAGCTTTAACGCCTTGATTTAGGACGCGGCACGCTAACCACTGCGCCACCCTAGATTAGCCTACGATAAGGTGATAAAAATATAACCTGTTGTGTTTGATTAAATACTAATTGTACAAATGCTAATGGTGTGCAATTATGTTAGTGATAATGTTAGTAATACACAGAGGCTCGTAAATATGTTGTTGGTTGCGTTTATTTTGTAGTTTAGCAGATCACAAAAAAATCCATATTAGCTCCTGAGCGTAAGACTCCAACTCAAATCGCTTGATTTATGAAGCGGCACGCTAAGCACTACGCCAGTTAACATAAGAAAGAGAGGTAAGAAAAAATGTAACCTGATGTTTCCGATTAAGTACATATTGTATAAACGCTACTGGTGCTTATTTTAGAGATGACCAAAGACTCATAAAAATGCTGTTGAGATTAGTATATTTTGAAGATTAACATCTTAAAAAACAACAAAAACATTTACATTTTATTAGTGCTTTTTAAAATATTTTTTCTCTTGTCGTTTCGTTGCCTTTTTAAATTTTATTTGTAGTAAGCATTATTTTATTTTGTACTTTGTGCATTAGAAATAATGGCCGTTTGTTTCACCGTTCAAATTATAAATTCTGTTTTTATTGACTTTGCATTAATTACACAGATTCCTAAATAACGACGCGTGACTGTTTTGGTTGGACTTTTTCCATTTAAAATGTACGCGTATGATGCCATCTGAATTTTCTATTGAATGGAGGAGATACCTTTTTGAAATAATTTACAGATTTCAGTTATATATATATTTGTGCCATCTATATGCTTGTTGTTCGTAGCACGTGTTTACAGTATATTCTTTGACGTGTTAATCCTAAATTAAAATAACTTTGGCAGCGAGAATCCAACTCGCGCAGATCGATTTCGATGTATTGCAAGGCACTGAATGTATTTTGTATTTGTTGCATTTGTACCTGTTTAAAGTTTTTGAAATGTAATTCAAAGTTTCATTATAAGAGCATTTGTCTGAATTTTTGATTTTTAAAAAGAAAAGGATAAGCAACTTGAAACATCAGTCGGCAAGAAAAAGATGCAAGAAGCCACTTGAGATGACACATCAGTGGGTCTGTCACGGCCCCAAGCTGCACGCGAGTCGTCGCCCCCAACCCGATCTGAAACGAACTTAGCCTACATCGTTGTCGTTGTGCATACGCGGTCAGAATCGCTGTGCTCATCAATCCATCCATTTCCTGAAGTTACTTTTTAATTACAAGGTCTTGTAGAATTGGAGACACAAAGGCAGCAAGCAAGCACGCTTTTAAGGGTCCTTTAATGGCCCTTTCCTCGTAGAGCCTTTGCTTGACAGAGGACCGTTTTATTCTGGAGAGGGTCCTTTAAGCGTAGAGAAGGTTCCTAATATGTGGACAAAATAGAGCTATAATGTGCAGGAAGCTGACAGATTAAAAAACCTGAACTTGGCCATGTGTTATTGAATTCAGCAAGTGTCCACCCATTGATATTTCATAAATCTGTTAACATGGCTATTTATGGAACCTGTTACTGATTTAATTAAATAAAGAGTCTTTATGGAATGCTCATGTGGACGGCTCTTTTAGGACAAAAAAATGGATCCCTTATGACATCACTCTGAAGACCCTCTCTAGCACCTTTACTTTTAAGACTGAAAAGGATGTCCACACTGCTTTAGTGCTGGATGACCTACAAGTAGAATGAGCACAAGCCTCTCTGGGGTGGGCTGTGTGGTGGGCCATCTCCTGGAGGCCCCCTTTTCCTTCCCACCAACGTCTTCTTTTATTTGAGCTCTATATAAAGTTAATGTCAGTTTGTGTCTTTGTATCATTCCAGAAGTCGCACACTGGTTATTTATTTATTTATTTATTTACTGAAAGGAGCAAAAAATGTAGACACCAATGGATTCTTTTTTGCTTTTTAGTATTTTGTTCTTTTTAACTTTCTGCTTATTCATTCTATCATTTACTAACAAGCGCACAAGCTACTCTTGAGCATTCAGTACTCAAGATGGGCAAACCTTCGCAGAAGCAAATGAATTTAAAAGAAAATGACAAGCATCTTAATATAAGGTAAAAATACAAATATTTTGTAATTCCTTTAAAAAGTCAGTTAAACATCATTGCACTTTTCTGAACGTAAAATTAGAGAAAACATAAGAAGGACAGCAAATTGAAAAATTAAATTCATTAAAGATAAAAATGACCAACTGATTGTGAACACTGGTTGGAAGAAAAATGTGCAGCCGTGGGGGTCTTCAGGACAGAACGTGAGAATCACTGCTCAGTGGGAGGACATGATGATAGAATCAGAGAGGGGACAGTGTGCATAGTAGTTGATCTTTTCAGTGAACGTTCCTTTTAAGCTCAGGTTTACTGCCTTGTGCACACAGTAACCAGGACATTTTTACTTGCATGTCTCCCACAGATAGTAGTACAATACAAACAGATGAAGGCAATAGACACGATGTTCCAGTTTAAAGTAATATTTATGGAAAGACCTCCACAAAGGGAGAATCACATATCTTTAAATAGTCTTTTATTCCTGAGCTTTCAACATCTACCAAGTGTCATCATCAGAAGAAAATAATTACAACATGCAGAATTAAAGGCAATATGTAGCAAATGGGTTAGGTGGGTATAGAAGTGTGGATTAGTAAGGTGGGGTTCAGAGGATGTAGGTCTTAAAGTCTTGTTTTATTATTTGGATGCTCTTCTTTTTAAGCCTGCATATTCTGGCTTCATGTCCAAGTGTCTGTTAATGATGTTTTCATTTGATAGCCACCATTCAGCCAGCTCCTTCCAGTGTGATATATACAGTATGTTCAATATGATGATTCAAAAAAAGAAATGAACATGTAGTCTAAACTAATTCATAAAGGAAGTATACGCTTTTCCTTAAAGTTAGAAATGGTCAATGTGCACCCCTCCTGTCATGCCATACGTCAGCCATGTAGCTTCCTTCACCCAAGTGTGACCACCAGCACCCCAGACACACCTACACAACACAGTCCTGGGTTCAAATGCAATATCTTCTTTATTTATAATACCTCTGCTGTTCTCCAAATACAACACAACAATAAATCTCTTCCCTATTTCTGTACCTCCCTTGAAGCCTCGTCCACACTCCTCCCGACTCTGATGGCCCCTGCAGGAAATTCAGCTTCTTTTATGCCAGGCCCAGGAGTACTTCCAGAGCCACAGCATTTCATACTGGAAGCACTTCCCGGCTCAGGTGAAAGTTTTTTTAAAAAGGTTATAATGATCCCCTGCAGCTCCCCCTTGGCGGCACACAAGAACCCCTACAGGGATGTTCCATGGGAGTGCATTTCCCAGCCTGCCCTGCAAATATTCCTATGTGTGTCCCACTAGTTGGATGCTGCCACCATGTGCACAGGGGGAGAATATAGCTTTGGAAGGCAGAGACCCCTCCAACCCCATCCTTCCATTGTGGCCTCCCTTTCTGGCAAGAAACCAATTTCCATCCTGGCTGGGACCCCTGCCATCTAACACACCATTCACACCGGACATGTTGTAGCAAACCACTAGTGATGGCTGGCACTGCAGTCAGGATGTGTTACCTCATTTGTTTGCAACTATCTAGCATCTAAATTTGGGTAAAGTTAAGATGTACAATTTTAAACATGGGTGGCACGGTGGCGCAGTGGTAGTGCTGCTGCCTCGCAGTAAGGAGACCTGGGTTCGCTTCCCGGGTCCTCCATGCCTGGAGTTTGCATGTTCTCCCCGTGTCTGCGTGGGTTTCTTCCCACCGTCCAAAGAAATGCAGGTAAGATGGATGGGCGATTCTAAATTGGCCCGTTTGTGTGTGTCCTGTGGTGGGTTGGCACCCTGCCCGGGATTGGTTCCTGCCCTGTGTTGGCTGGGATTGGCTCCAGCAGACCCCCGTGTTCAGATTCAGCAGGTTGGAAAATGAATGGATGGATTTTAAACATAAGATCTGTTCAGATGATACTTAAGTTACAGAGGAAGGCATTTCCCTTATTTGGATCTTTCATTGTGTTTCTCCCATTTTTTTGGCTTCTTTGTGTAATGCAGACTAATTAATCATAGACTTGTTTTTAATTGTGTTATATTGATATAGGGATGCTAAGGAAGTGGCACTCAAAGTGTGACAAATATCAGTTTCCGCATTCATCCAGGATGTGCAGATATTAGTGTTAAATGAAGGCAACAAGGCCTTTATATTTATTGGATGTTCACCAAAAAGAAAATCTCAAAGGCTTTCTGATCAGTCCTAAATTCTAAAGTTATAAAACACATTCAGGAAGTGTTCAGGTTCTTCACATTTTGTTATGTTGCACCTAATCAAGCAAAACACTAAACCCCAGAATGACAAAGGAAAAACAGAATTTTAGCAGTTTTTGCAAACTGATTAAAAATGAAATATTGCATTGATGCAAGTTCTCAGATCCAGTCAGTATCTCGTTGAAGCACCTTTGGCAGCGATTACAGCATGGGGTCTTCTTAGGTGACATGACAAACTTCACACACCTCTTATTTGGGGATTGTTGTCCGTCTTCCTTGCAAATCTTCTCGAGCTCTGTCAGGTTGGATAGAGATAGAGAGAGAGTCGGTGGTCAGCTATTTCCAGGTCTCTCCAGGGATGTTTGATTGGGTTGAAGTTGGGGTTCTGGCTGGGCAACTCAAGGACAACCTTAGAGCTGTCCCTAAGCCACTCCTGACGGCGGCTGAGGGCACACTGGAGAAGGTTTTCATTAACAATGTCTCCATACTTTGCCTCGTTCAGCTTACCCTCAACCCTGACTAGTTCCCCAGTCCCTGCCACTGAAAAATAACTGTACAGCATGATGCTGCCACCACCCTGCTTCATAGTTGGAACGGTATTGTACAGGTGACGAGCAGTGCATGGTTTTCTCCAGATTAGATGCTTAGAACTGTTGCCAAACAATTAATTCGACCAGAGAATTTTGTTTCTCGCAGTTTAAGAGTCCATTAGGTGTCTTCTGGCAAACTACAAGTGGGCTTGCATGTGTTTTTTTTTACTGAGGGGAAATGTCTGCCTGGCTACTCTGACATAATGCCCAGATCGGTGGAGTGTTGCATTGATATATGTTTTTTTGGAAGTTTCTCCCATCTCCACACAGGTTCTCTAGAGCTCAGCAAGTGTGACCATCAGGTTTTTGGCAGTGACGTGTGATGAGGTTCATGGCTGGGGAGGCACCGACTCCTTCAGAGTCAGATTTACAAATATATGAACCCAAAAGAGTAGCTTGTTCACTATTCAGTCGGCAGCATGCACACTGACTGCTGGTTAGGTTTCATATCTCATCAGCATTCTTTATGCACACATCGGTTAGGCGCATATTTGGCTAAGAAAGAACGTTATATTTATAGCAGCGACAGAGAGCGGAGAGAGCGTGTTTGCTCTGCGCCCTCCATGTGCTCTAAATTTGCTGTTGCAATTCCACAATTCTTACTCATTCGATACAAATGAAAGTATTGAGTGGTGTACAAAAAAACCTTAATTGAAATATTTAGTTGTTTATAAAAGCTTTTAATTCTGATGCTTTGATCAATTATAATACAGACTGTTCAACAAAAGGATAACAAGAAAAACAAAAAGAATATTTTATTTACTGCGGTGGGTTGGCACCCTGCCCAGGATTGGTTCCTGCCTTGTGCCCTGTGTTGGCTGGGATTTGCTCCAGCAGACCCCCGTGACCCTGTATTCGGATTCAGCGGGTTAGAAAATGGATGGATGGATATTTTATTTAAGGTCAATGTTTAGTTTTTAAATATTTGTTTTTTTTTAGTCTGATCCCATTTTTTATGAAATTGAAAGCCATTTATGGTCTTACCTTTAATCATAAATGAAGTCCATGCGCCTATCCTTCTCCATGAAAATCTCCATCACTTTCTTGTATCATTCCTCCTTATTTTCCTTTAGTTTTAAAAGTCTTAATCTTCTATTTTGGCAGTCAGTCAGAACAAAAAATAAAACTAAACGGACCACTGCAGTGCACTTGACTTTCTGATATCGCTAACTTATTGGTGCCTCTGTGTAGAAGAACAGCAGCAATGAAAACCTGTTGGGCTCACATGTGCCCCCTTCAGTACAGCACGGTACTGTCTGCCTCACCTTGTGCCTGTTCACTGCGGTTTTATGTCCAATCAGTAAGACTAAATATGTCACACACATTCATTAAAGATATTAGCCAGACTGTTGAAAGTCAGGGAGTATAATAAACATGTCTGCAAATATTATATTGGCGACATACACAGAGAGACAGCAACAGGAACTCGCCAACTGCATGCATCAACTCCGTGTGTGAGGGACAGCACAGTCCGAGGTGAGGTGAGGCTCGTCACTGCCGTACCTTGCATTTCTCCCCTCTATTTGAACAGGAAATGTGCAAAGACAGTGATTTTGACTATAAAAACAATCAAAATTATTAGAATCATACAGAAAACAAATTTATAGCACAGACCAGTGGACACATTTATTTTATGTTATCATTATTAGTTTTGCGGTGGGCTGGCGTCTTGCCTGGGGTTTGTTTCCTGTCTTGCACCCTGTGTTGGCTGGGACTGGCTCCAGCAGACCCCCGTGACCCTGTAGTTAGGATATAGCAGGTTGGATGATGAATGGATGGATTATTAGTTTTTTTTACTTTTCATGATGACCCCCTGACCCTGGTTTTTGGTCACCTCTTTTACCAAGGCTCTACTCCCCTAATTGCTCAGTTTGGCTGGACTCCAAGGTCGAGCAGAATTCATGATTGTCCCAAATGTCTTCCATTTAGGAACTACAGAGGTCACTGTACTCTTGGGATCTTTCAATTCTCCAGGAATTTTTTTTGTAGTAGATCCATACCCCAACACAATCTTTTCTCTAAGCTTTGCAGGTAATTCCGTTGACCTCCTGGCCTGATTTTTACTCTGATCCACATGGTCGAGAGCAGGCCTTTCAACAGACAGGTGTGTGCCTTTCCTAATGATGTCAAGTAAACTGCATTGACCACAGGTGGACTCGAAAAAAGGAACATCTCAAGGATGGTCACTAGAATGGAACTGAGCCACATTTTATATGTCATTGAAAAGAGGTCTGAGAACTTGCCCCAATGTGACATTTCTGTTATAAGAGACATTTGTCATTTATTTAGGTTATGTTAAATTGATAGAAGTAATTTCTTAGTTATGTTAAAATGTTTGCCTATTAGTGCATAGTCTATGGGAGGTTCTGTTATAACCTCGACAAGCTAAACTGTAAATGGAATATTCTAATTATTTCAAGTCCCTCTGACTAAAGATTAGTCTAAGTTTATGATCTGCCTTGCAGTTGGTAAGATAACGAGGGCAAACAGTTTCACACCGTATTGACTGTATTGAATGTGTTGTATGTATAGAAAATACTGAATATATTAAGTAAAGCATGTGTACATTTCCCATAGAGAAATAACACAACCTTTAAGTATAGAAAGTAACTGGTTTAACAAAAAAAAAGCTATGTTTGTAGAAGAAACATTTTTTTTATTCTGCGTGTGTAATAATCTTTTCTCTATTTTTGTGTGAACTGTTTTGCTTTGAATTTCACTAAATGTTTCTTAAAAAAAAGCTTTATTGGACTAAGAAATTTCTTTTGCTACACGTTTGACTCATGATGAATCCTACCTTGCCAACTCAGTAGCTGCTCGATTTCGTGAAACTAGAAAAGACTCAGCTACATCAGTTTTGTTTTACTTTTAATACATTTGTAAAAAAAAATTCTAACATCCTATTTTCACTTTGGGGTATTCAGTGTTGCTTGATGAGAGAAAAAAAAATTAAAACTATTCCAGCATAAGGCTGCAACATAACAAAATTAGAAAAAAATTAAGGGGTCTGAATAATTTTTTATGCTCTGTATGGTGGAAATGCAACCAGAATATAAAGAGGCTTGCATATAAAGGCTGGCTGTGTATGTGTGTGCAGATCATAAAAGAGAGACCATTTCAGCGTATGACATAAGAGTAAATGGTTGTTAGAAGTATCTAGTTTCAATTTCCACAGTACTCCTAAGGGGAGGAAAAAAAGGCCAGGTTTACACAATACATCTGAAGCCTCATAGTTTTGAAGGGCCTACCAATTTAGATTTATCTTAACCTCTAAATTCCATACTTTCAATAAAAATGTTACCATCATGCTACATCATTAACCAGAATGCTTGCAAGTATTTCCTCCAGCTTGGTTTTGTTGGGTTAAACAGAGTACAGAATCCCAGAACTAAACTCTTGGCCCAGACTACATTTTATGAATCTGATTAAATAGAGACAGTGGCAATTTCTGAAGTATATGCGCAATTCTTTCACCTCATTATTTCAGATAACAATACAACAAAATGTAATTTATTCACTCAGAATAAGTTTAAAAAGAATCTGCAACGTGGCAGGCATGGTATTCCTTAAAAGTAGTTTTTAATAAATGATATCTAAAAAAAATATTGGTGCTTAGTGTCTTAAAATGAACCCCCACCCCTTTCTCACCCAAAAGAGTTTGATCAGAACTGTCATCAGAGAACTGCGGCGGGTTTCAGATGACTCCGCTGCTCTGTACCACACCACGCTGCTCAGCGCACTCTCACCCTATTCTCTCGCTCTGTCACTCTGCAGACTTCTTCATTGCTCTTGCAGCTCACCTCAAATTGCGGAGAGTGTGAACATTTCTTGGCAGGTGTTAGAAGTAAACAACAACAAGTGATACTGCTTTTCACACACATTTTTTTTTTTTAAACCTGCATACAGACACAGATGGAGTTGTTGCTACCCTTAAAGCTCATTGAAAAAGTGATGTATGCTTCCTGAAAAGTGATTAAATGAAAAGCAACTGTCCCATTTACACCTGCATGCCTTTCATATGTCATCAAGTAAAACAAAGCAAATGTGAAAAGAGATCAAGTATTACCTTTTCTATGAATATATTCTAAAATCACCTGGAAACATTTGTTGGTTCTCCTAGGAAAGATCACAAATAATTGGATCAGACTGATTTTTTTCAAACTAGCTGTTTTCTTTAATTTGTACCATACATGTCTCCAGTTGTGCAATCATTCAGCCTATTTAAATAGAGATAAGTAGTCACTCAGCTGTTTGGTATCATCGTGAAGCCCACACTGAACATGGACCAAAATAAGCAAAGGAGTGGTCTGAAGAAATCAAAAAGAAAATTAATGACAGGCATGTTAAGGGTAAAGACCATCTCAATTAAGATAGATAGATTGATACTTTATTAATCCCAAGGGGAAATTCACATACTCCAGCAGCAGCATACTGAAACAAAAAACAATATTAAATTAAAGAGTGATAAAAATGCAGGTATAACAGACATTAACTTTGTATAATGTTAACGTTTACCCCCCCGGGTGCAACTGAAGAGTCGCATAGTGTGGGGGAGGAATGATCTCCTCAGTCTGTCAGTGGAGCAGGACAGTGATAAAAGTCTGTCACTGAAGCTACTCCTCTGCCTGGAGATGATCCTGTTAAGTGGATGCAGTGGATTCTCCATGATTGACAGGAGCCTGCTCAGTGCCCGTCGCTCTGCTACAGATGTTAAACTGCCCAGCTTTATTCCTACAATAGAGCCTGCCTTCTTAACAAGTTTGTCCAGGTGTGAGGCGTCCTTCTTTATGCTGCCTCCCCAGCACACCACCGCGTAGAAGAGGGCGGTCGCCACAACCGTCTGATAGAACATCTGCAGCATCTTATTGCAGATGTTGAAGGATGCCAGTCTTCTAAGGAAGTATAGTCGGCTCTGTCCTCTCTTGCACAGAGCATCAGTATTGGCAGTCCAGTCCAGTTTATCGTCCAGCTGTACTCCCAGGTATTTATAGGTCTGTACCCTCTGCACACAGTCTCCTCTGATGATCGCGGGGTCCAGGAGGGGCCTGGGCCTCCTAAACTCCACCACCAGCTCCTTGGTTTTTCTGGTGTTTAGGTGTAACTGGTTTGAGTTGCACCATTGAACAAAGTCCTTGATTAGGTTCCTATACTCCTCCTCCTGCCCACTCCTGATGCAGCCCATGATAGCAGTGTTGTCAGCGAACTTTTGCACGTGGCGGGACTCCGAGTTGTAATGGAAGTTCGATGTATATAAGCTGAACAGGACCGGAGAAACAACAGTCCCCTGCGGCGCTCCAGTGTTGCTGAACTCAACGTCAGACCTGCAGTTCCTGAGACGCACATACTAAGCGGTCTGTCTGTAAGATAGTCCACGATCCATACCACCATATATGAATCTACTCCCATCTCTGTCAGCTTGTCCTTAAGGAGCAGAGGTTGGATGGTGTTGACTTGATGTTCCTGGGACACCAGCTGCAAATACAGGGGTGCCTTTTTAAGCATATTTAATTTGCTTCTGTTAAATGGCCAAAATAGGAAATTAAAAAATGAAAAAAAAAAATAAAGCATGCAAATACAGTATAATAAAATGAAAATTGCACTTACTATACTTATCTAACCATAACAGGAATGGTTTAACAGCTGGAGGCCACTGACATTTTTCCCTCCTCATCTTTTTTGAGTGTTTTTTCACTAGTTTTGCATTTGGATGCGGTCAGTGTCACTATTGGTAGCATGAGGCGATACCTCGATGGTGGTTCAGTGATGGTCTGGGGAGGCGTATCAATGGAGGGACGCACAGACCTCTACAGGCTAGACAACTGCACCTTGACTGCCATTAGGTATCGGGATGAAATCCTTGGACCCATTGTCAGACCCTATGCTGGTGCAGTGGTCCTCCTGGTGCACAACAAGGCCCATCCTCATGTGGCAAGAGTATGCAGGCAGTTCCTGGAGGATGAAGGAATTGATACCATTGAGTGGCCTCCATGCTCGCCTGACCTAAATCCAGTAGAACACCTCTGGGTGTGACATTATGTTTCGGTCCATCCAACACCGCCAGGTTGCACCTCAGACTGTCCAGAAGCTCAGTGATGCCCTGATCCAGATCTGGGAGGAGATCCCCCAGGACACCATCCGTCGTCTCATTAGGAGCGTCCCCGACGTTGTCAGGCATGCATGCAAGCACGTGTAGGGTGTACAAATTACTGAGTACGATTTTGAGTTTCTGCAATGAGATTTCAGCAAAATAGACTAGCCTGCCGCATAATTTTTTCACTTTGATTTTCATGGTGTCTTGAATTCAGCCCTCTGTAGGTTGATCATTTTCATTTCCATCAAACAATGTGGCATCCTTTAATTCCTAACACATTACCCAATCCATAACAGTATAGATATCCAGCATGATTTTTTTACCATTGAGATCTGATGTGTTTTGCAAAGTGTACCTTTTATTTTTTGAGCAGTGTATATAACCAAACACACCAAAAATAAAGCATCAAAATCACATGAGTATAACGCATCAAATACTTTCACAGGAAGAGTGACGGATGTTGGACACAAAACAGATGGCATTTACGCTTGCTGCACAAATACCACCTGCTGGTGTATTTTTTCACTGCATGCATAGTTTGAATGTAGAAACATTATTCAAACTTTTAATCAAATTTCTCTTGAAATCAACATTTTAAGTTAGAATCGTTCGAAGTAAGAGGCACTACCATATAATTAAGAAGTGTAAGGTCCATGGGACTGTATCTATCGTCCCAGGACATGGCCACAAGACAAAAATCAAACCCAGAATGGGCAGAAGGATAATAAGAATAGTGGACAAAAAGCCAAGGAAAGCTTCCAAATCACATCAGCTGTATGTCCACAGACAAAAAAAAATTAAGATTTCAAAGAAAAGAACACCATACCTACTGTAAAACATGGAGGGGGGCTTGGTTATGTTTTGGGGCTGCTTTGATACATTTGGCACAGGGTGCCCTGAGACTGTGCAGGGAACAATAAAATCTCCAAAGTACCAAAACATTCTGGAGCGAAACATACAGCATCAGAAAGCTCTGTCTCTCCAACAGGATAGTGACTCAAAACACATAGCTAAAAGCATCCAAGAATGGCAAATTACAAAACAATGGACTATTCTGAAGTGGCCTTCTGGGATCCCCGATTTGAATCCTATCAAACATCAGTGGAAAGAACTGAAACTGCAGTCTGGAGAAGGCAGCCTTGAAACCTGGCACAGCTGGAGCAGTTTGATCAGAAGAGTGGGCCAAACTACCTGCTGACAGGTGCAGAAGTCTCATTGAGAACTACAGGAATTGCTTGTGTGCAGTGATTGCCTGTAAAGGTTCTGCAACTAAATATTAGATTAAGGGTCTCTTCATTTTTGTCCATGCCATTACCATTTATGTTATTATTTTAAATATTCAGTTGAATCAAAACTCTAAAACAAAGTCTGATTTTTGTTTAATGTGGAATAAACATGGGTGGCAATTACTTTTGTCAGTTTCAAGTAATTTCAAAGACAATTGTGGGTTCTTCTTTTTTCGTGGATGGGTACCAACAAATTTGTCCATGTCTGGATATTCTGCAAGGATTGTTATTACATACACAACTACAATAAAAATCCACTTAAGTCATATTTAGCAAGTCTAATTGAGTCATGATCTTCAGTGGGAATTGTTCATAACTGTATACATTACACCATCACAAAAAGTAATAAAACATTTCAATAAGCTGACTTACACAGAGAAGTTTCTTTAGTAAATTGGCTAGACTTACAATAAAATCATTTGTAATTTCTCTGTGCAAATATTAATGCCTTTAAATGGAAACCTGTGGCACAACTGGGAAGGTCCGACCACCTTGCTGCCATCAACAAGCTTGATATTGATAGCAATAGCTCTCTTGAAGTTGTTTTTTTTTTAAATAATATTCAGATTTTTCTCAAGTTTCTGAAACTTTCACTATATTGAGCACTGTGTGTAGAATTATGTGACAAATAAAATCTGACTTGAGGGTGACGGAATAATAACCTTTTGGGGAAAAAAAAACATCCTACAGGTCAGTAAAACATTTTATTAAAAATAAAAAACAGGGTATTGTTTTATTGCAAAATGCTATTTTTTCCTTGAACACCAGAACATTAACCACTTGCCTCATCTGATAAATTACAGATCTGTACTGATTCAAACAAAATGACCCAAAGGGAACACCTTTCTGAAAAGAAGCTGCAGAACAATCGGTGTTCAACATAAGAATGACCAAATCTCTACTTATTGAATTATGAAAAGAATCATCACTCTTTTTAAAAGTGTACAGTTTATAACAAATTGTCTTCCAGGATTTTGGATCATGAAAAAGATGAGGAGAAACCAGGCCAAGATCAAAAGTCAGAACACTGGTGTTAAATGGTGGCTTATGAGAGGTATAGAAATGCCGTTACTGTGTTAAGTTTAATTTATGGAACCTCAAACTAAAATGTGCAATGTTGGCAGTCATTTACAGATGGCACTCTGTGTATAATGGATCGGAGTTTCAGTTCTCTACCTGCCAGGTAGTAACAGTCCAGCTAACTCAAAGTCCAAATGAAGTTCACTACTAAGTGCCAGGTCAACTCAAGTAGTATCAACATAAGTCACTACATATGCTAAAACCATTTAAGCAGGCCAAAAAATATAATATTAAAAGTCCATCCATCCATCCATCCATCCATTATCCAACCTGCTATATCCAAACTACAGGGTCACGTGCTCAAGATATTGAAAATGAGGGATGTGGCTCACCACACATAAAACAGCACATTAAAGAAACTGTGCTGCAGAATAAAATTATCATACAGAGGGAAAGATACATTAGTAGACCCATTTAATTGTTCTGAGGTATTTTCATAATATTAGAAATGAAGCAAGTCATTTAGCCAGACCATTATGTACTTCCACATGATTAAATGATTGCAGATTGTATAGGCATGTTTGCCTCCCACATCTCCAAAAATATGTCAGATACATTAATTGGCGATTCCAAATAGACCTTGTGTCAGCATGAGTATGGTTGGGTATAAGTGAGCCCAGCAATAAGGCTGTTTCATGGCTTGTTCAAGGTGTTGATTTGATAGGTTCGGTCACCTTCTACCATAAATTGGATTTTGTGGGATTTAACATTTTAGGTTTATGAGGTTATAGGGAGTTTCATAAAGTCTCTAGTGTGAAAGACATCTGCCACTAAAGTACAACATCCCTTAGAACTTCAGTAGGATTTGTTTTCACGTAGGATGTGTATTTTCTATTTTGCACCAATTCTAGGAATAACTGTTATTTTAAATGCAAGATTCCCAAATTCATATTCTGACAAAGTAAATTGCTGCCCAGCCTGTAAGATCCTATTAAATCATACTTTAAGGTTGCATTACTTATAAATACTGTAGGAGGATAATTTTAGCAGTTTCTGTTATCTTATCCTCCAATGGTGGACCAAAATCTAGTCGAAGAAGGACAAAGCAGAATTGATAAATACCCACATCCAACCAGCCCGATGTAGCTACTGACTCGGAAAAAGTAACAAAAAAATTCTTTGCTCGGGCAAGGTTAAACTTTCTTGCTTTTTCAATATTGTGCTGAACTATGAACAGAAGACTATGCATCAACATGGGCAAGGTAGCTGAACTGATTTCTAATCATTAGTATCCTTACACCCAGTGAACAAGAACTCCCTAAGACAGGGGTGTTGAACTCCAGTCCTGGAGGGCCACAGTGGCTGCAGGTTTTCATTCTAACCATCTTCTTAATTAGTGACCAGTTTTTGATGCTAATTAACTTCTTTAGTCATAGCTTTAAATAGCTTGACTCAGGCACCTTAGTTGTTTTTTTCCTTAATTAGCAGCCAGACAGTAATGAGACATAAAACAAACAGGACATAAACAGCTCACCTGTACCCATCAAACAAAATCTGAAAATAAAGATGAAGGTCTTAGTAAGGTTGATCCCTCAAGTTACCAAAACATTTTAGGAGTTCTTAGGAAAAAAAAAAAAAGAGAATATCAACAGTTTTGGAAAAGTCTGCTATGGCAAAAAGAGAGCAACAACAAGCCATGGAATTGAATAATGGGTTTAATTAACAGCAAGAATCAGCGTATCATTAAGGAACTGGTTGGAGTTTGAAGCCCCAATTTAGCTGGTCATCTGTTGGCTCGTTTCAAGTCTCATTTCTGTTTGGCTGTCATTTAATGAAGAAAAGAATCAATTCAGAAGACTTAATTCTTAAAAATAGGGCTATTAAAATAGAGGGAAAAGAAGTTAAGTAACAGTGAAAACTGGACACTGATTAGGAAAAGTGTTAGAAAGAAAACCTGCACCCACTGCGGCCCTCCGGGCCTGGAGTTTGACACCCGTGCCCCAAGATATTTAATAAATAATTGAGCTTGATGAAATGGAAGGGTGGAGGAGGCAGTTCTGCAAAGAACTGTGTTAGTGAATTGGCAAAGAGGTGTGTGTTTACTCCCCAAAGGGTTACACAGAGAGGTAGGGCTTACTTTATTAAAATGACACTTGATGTATTATGAGTGTTAACAATTCATATAAGAAATTACCATTTCAAAATACATATTTTTTTCATAATAAGTAATGAAAGAAAATTCCTAAGGAAGGACCTTAAATAAGTAAGGCATAAGCTCTGTTTGTCACAAACTCAGTCCTGGCAGTCCTATGCAACTTCTAATTTTTGAGAAAATGTATTACTTAAAGGACAATTCATATAGGCCATGGTGAGAGAGTCATTTCTGTCAGACATTTTTAATACAAATATATTTTTGTTGCACCCAGTATGACTGGATTCATCACCTATTGTAAGCAGAAATATTACTGTAGTGCAAACTCTTTAGTCTCATTCATTTTTTAGCAAATGGCAAAAAAATATATATATATATATATATGCCAGCTTCTTAATACTACTTATACCTCTGTGATTATTACAGTGACTCCAAAAGAACACAGTAGCCACAGGTTGATTGCAGCAGGACAGGGCCTGGGAAATAATGCTATAAGCAGCAGATTCTTGCAGAAAAAGATATGTTTTCTGAAATATGAAGTTCAAGTGAAACTTCTATATAAGGAAAGAAAGAGGGGACAGGTTTTGGGGTGCATGCTGCTTACTCATTTCTCCAAGAAATGGCAGTAGCACAATGGAGTAATGATAATGAAAACTGAATGCAATTCCTGCACTCAGAAAAATCTGTTGCAAAACCTGTGTGATAAATGCTAATATATTGAATTAGGTTAGCCACACATCTGCTTTAGTTCACTGTTTTGTGGCATATTGACAGAAATAAAAGGATCATATGCATCTTAGCTTATTCTTAAATTTATTAAAAAAACAAAAACCAATTAATCTATAGCAAAAGCACTGTGTTCCCTGTGCTCTTGTATTGGTTTAAGGTGATATGCATAGTCCTTTCCACCAATAACAAAGTTAACTTGAACAAAAAAATAACAATGAAACATTATGGACTCCAGTAGAAGTTCTTAGAGGAGAGCACATTATTTGCACATGAGGTTTAACATTTTGAATTGAACTGCAACTCCACAGCAATCTGACCATTTCAAAATCCCATGCCCTCAAGATTACTTAAACATAATGGCACAGAAAACACTGGCAAATTCTCTTTTTCCCCAGTGCCATGCTGAAGAAATCATCAGCAAAGAAATTTGAAGCATACCCATCATACATTTATTATTCTATTCAAGGCTGATACTTTATTAGTATTCAGACTTGCAAAGTCCTTTCTTTTCATAAAAAAAAGTGAGGTAAAACGTTGAACAAGAACAGTGGTTGTATTAATGCAAAATTTACCTGAATGTTTCTCAAAATAAAAAAAAATAAAAAAATCCTCACAGATCCTGTTGGCAGAGAAAGGAACCCCAAACTAAATAAGGTGCCCCCTAGTGAAATTGCAAGGCCTCATATTAGAAGGATTGGCCTCCATACCAGCCTGGTTTTATTTATCCTTTGAAACTGTTGTTTTATTTCTTCCAGTGTTGAAAAGGCAGTCTGCTACAATGTTGCCAGGACTCGTAGGAAGGAAATCACCACAACACAAAATGTTTGTCCAATTCCTAGAATAAATGCCTCCAAATAAACCATTCCCTTGCCAGCAGCTTTATACACTCCAGCAATTGCAGCACCTATATAAAAAAAATTAAAAAACAAAGTGTCAGAGTCTTTAGTGTAAATATCAAGTGTACCAAAGGTACTTTTCTATATTATATACTGCATAAATGTTTATATTTTACACCAGTTCTTCTGCTTAACATTGACCGCAGGTAGCCAAAGATGCCTAGGACTGCAGCTCTACATAGGCCATTTGTTGGAAGAAAATTATGGACATGTTTAAAACACAATCTTTGTCAAGCCCTCCATGTCATTGTTGTTAGCCTCATGATTCACATTGTGATTCACATTCAAAATGCATTCAGACCGTTTATTTAAATGAAAAGCTTAACAGTAACTTATTCTGTTAATTCTTCAACTTAAAACACACAGCCTACCACCACACACCTAGACAATATTTTCATATAAGTGGAATATTTTCCATAAGGTGAATGTGACTTTGTGACCAGCAAGATGAATTTGAAGCACAGAGCAGACTTTAAGATAATGAGCTCTAACAGAATTCACTGTTTGTGGCTTTAACTTGTTGTGCTTGTTACACAAATATAACATTTCAATTTTGTTAAGAATATGAAGGATTCATCAAATAAATAAGACTTAACATTTTGCTCATACTAAGAGGAGCACAGTACCCATATAAGAACCAGTAATAGCCTAGAAATACAGCCATTTAAAAACCGCCTTATTTTTTCATGGAAAGTTCAATTTATTCAATTCTAGGACTTAGTAATGACTAGATGGTTGTTATTTCTGTTCTGATATGTAAAATATTGAAATGAAAGAAAGTGTTCTTACTTTTCACATTCCTGTGGATATCACAAGTTTAAATTTGCATGCTCTTTTTTGCACTATGACCCTTAAAAGGTCATGTGAAAAGAAAATGTCCCCTTGGGGATTAATACAGGGTACATTTATTTTTATTTGCATGTTAAATTTTTATTCCTCATTTTTATTAATGACTAAAATACAATGAGCATATTATAATAAAAACTTTAGAAAAAAACTGACAAAAAAAGAAATTATATACTATCTTTATCTATAATATGCTACCATGGCTGTTGATTTGTCTGGCCATGATTTTAAATCACCTGTGGCTCGCAAACCGTTTGACCTATTGACCTGAAATTTGGTAAACTTATACCACCTGATGTCTACTACCTGCTTCTGGGGTGATGATTGACCTTTAAGGTTATTTGTCTTTTTATTTTATTGTAGAACTAGCAGAATACCCGCGCTTGGCAGCGGAGAAGTAGTGTGTTAAAGAAGGAAAGAGAAAGAAAAGGAAACATTTTGAAAATAACGTAACATGATTGTCAATGTAATTGTTTTGTGTATTTGGCAGCAGCGTCACAAAGTTGTTTTCGGTAGCTGCATCAGAAAATGTACCACAACGTCTGACACGCCTCCTTTTTACTGTTTTCTCACAGCTTGGATTGCTATACACACACATTCATACATACACAAATTATATACATACATACATACATACATACATACATACATACATACATACACACACACACATATACTTGTGTGTATGTATGTTTGTATGTATGTGTCTATATGTGTGTGTATAGGTTTGGTCACTGAGTGCAAGGGAAAAATACTAAATTATAGTTTAGAAGTTATTAAACAGTAAAACATTAACGTTTTAAGAAGTACAGGTACATTGAAATTACATTTTCTATGTGAACGTTCAAATTTGTGCCTCTGGTAATGTGCCTTACCGGCATTTAAAGAAAATTAGTTTTGTGTCCTCTGCAGTGTTAAGAGAGAAAGGCTTTGGTTTGGGATAAAAGGTGTAAAGAAAGGAAAGTTGCCTTTTTTTATATAGTATAGAGGGATGTGTTCGCTGACGTTATTATCGCCTTTTGGGGACAGTCGCGGTGGGTCTTGTGTAGACTGGTGAGACGTCCCCGCCATTAATCGGCTGTGATAGCACTGTCAGTCCTCCACTCCTATGCGTGTCTTCATAATCCGAGCTGAGGACCTCATAATCGTATACGTGCAAAAGAAAGTGTGAATCGCCTTAATATTATTTTGCCGTGGTGTAGAAAAGGGGTCCGTGTTTGCACTTGTCTGGGCTATAGCGCAGGGGGAGGATGAAAAATTAAAAGTGCTCACTTTGACTTAAGGCAGAAGCGCAGTCAGCGTCTCAAAGGCCGGCACAGCTATGCACACGCGCTGGCTGCTCGACTTTTGCTGGGCAGGAGACCCCCGTTTTTGCAGACTCGTTCATGATATCAAAAGTCTCAGCGATCTTTGGAGGTCATTCATATATATATATATATATTGTCACACACGTGTGCATGGGAGGCAGCTAAAGGGCTTGAGTGAAGGCAGTTCGGAGGCATGCCGGGGTGTGGCAGAGTGCACTGACTCTTTTTCTCCCTTGCCTGTAGACCATCCCCGGGGGATTTCACCTGGATCTCCTGACATCACTTCCGGGACTGAGCCAATGGAAGTCGGCCACACCAGCTCCAGTCCCTCTGATGTCACCTCCGCTCGAGCCAATGGTGGAAGACCACGTGCCAGATCCATGCGACCTCACTTCCTGTCTCCCCCTTTAAAACCTGCCCCTTTTCCTTTGTTTCCTCAGTCTTGTTTTGGACTCGGTTGTATGCACTTCAGTGCTCTGTATTTCTATAAGAAAACGACTTTGCAGCCAGGATACCACAATATACGGGTGGCTGCCCCAACTCTTTATCTGTCCATGTCTCGTTCTTGTGACAATATATATATAGCAAAATACCCGCGCTTCCCAGCGGAGAAGTAGTGTGTTGAAGAAGCAATGAAAAAGAAAAGGAAACATTTTGAAAATAATGTAACATGATTGTCAATGTAATTGTTTTGTCACTGTTGTGAGTGATGAGTGTTGCTGTCATATATATATATATATATATATATATATATATATATATATATACATATATACACACACATAATATATATATATATATATATATATACATATACACATATATACATACATATATATATATCATACATATATACACATACATACACATATACACACACACACACACACACACACACACACACACACACACACATATATAAACATATATATATACACATATACATACATATCTACATATATACACACACAGCTATTTCGTATCAGTGCAATACGCTGCTTGTTAAAACGGATAACTCCCGCTCTTATGTGCAAGTCTGCGTGGATATTATGAACTATCATATTTGTTCAAGTTCTATTTAAATTTTAAATAGAAGGAATTTTTATTTAGTCGACAGAAATATCTTTGGTAGGAATGGTAAAAACAGACAGGAATATTATTCGTGAATAAATCAACTCAAACCTTAAATAACTTAAAAGAACAAACATTCAAATTTCTTTACTCTTATGTAAATTTATATAAAAATAAACTTAGATTTTAAATATCCCAAAAGATTTTGCTCTCCATAAAAATATATCCTTTCAAAATTATACAAATTCAAATATGAACATGCTGCATAACAAAACCTGGAAATATAAATAAAATGTGTTCCTTTCAGCAATAACAAATCAAATCATTAAGTTGTCTTTGCTCATATGTCATTTTAGAGCTGGACGCCTGGCATCTATTTTTGGCAACAGGTTCGTTTATGTTTGGTGTGAGGTTCTGTGTTGTGGAGATTCTCAGGATGGCTTGCAGGTGCTCATCAGTGAGGCGACTCCTGTGTGCTGTTTTGTTAGTCTTTATCACTGAGAAGAGCTTCTCACACAGATATGTGCTACCAAACATGCACAAGGTTCGAGCCGCATGTAGACGGACTTTTTTTGTTCTTCAAAGTCACCAAAGCGCCGTGCAAACTCAGTGCGCTCGGTTTATCAGCAAAGTGCGTATTTGGGAACACCGTAGTGACGACTTGGTTTAACATTACTTGGCAACAGGGAAAGTTGCACTGGTGCATTTGTGTCTCCCATAAAAGCAACTTCACTTGAAATCACTTTGTGATTGTGCACGGTAAAACGTCCGCTGGTGTCAGATTCTTATTTAATTCTTCTGCTTTCTGTATCTTCTGCATTGCATTCAGGTCTTTCAGCCTCACTGATGAGCACCTGCAATCCATCCTGAGAATCTCCACAACACAGAACTCCCTGATGTTTTGTCTCATAGTGCCGTCTTAGATTAAATTCTGTAATTACAGCCACATTAGCTCCACAAATGAGACACACGGGTTCAGTAAACATATACTCAGCCTCCCATCGGTTTTTAAAGGCTCTATTTTCAGAATCAACTTTTCTCTTCAGCATCGTGTGAGCTAGCTTCGCAATAACTTGCAGCATCATAAGCTAGACTTGATTAACGGTAAGTGTTGGCAAGGCAGCTGAAGCGCTGCATTATGGGATCTGTAGTTTATTGTGTTACCAGCGCTTCATATACCCGGCCATTAATAACAATAATACAGTATATAAAATGATCTCGCGGGCTGGATATAATTACACGCCGGGCCGGATGTGGCCCGCGGCCCTTGAGTTTGACACATATGGACTAAATAGAACTTGAAAAGATATATTTTTTCAAATGTGATCGCGCAATTCAGATAGAGTTGACGCGCACTACAGCCTGCATGCCTCAATAAGTCATCCTCCCCTCGCTCTTACTTTTTTACCGTTCATCTAATGAATACACTGAGTATGGCTTTACCAAAACAATCATTGATGGCGAATAAAGTATCCATTATTCGAGTATGTAGATCGGGATATATATATACATATATATATACCCGTATCGCAGCGAGAAGTAGTGTGTTAAAAAGCTAGAAAAGAAAAGGGAACATTTTAAAAATAACGTAACATGACTGTCAATATACAGTATTTGTTTTGTGAGTGTTACTGAGTGTTGCTGTCATCAAGGATTTGATTATCATTATTTCTTTCAATCAGGTTTGTATTTGTAGGATGTGTTGTGTTCAAGTTACATTCCGTGTTTGTCAATCGTTGTAAAGATGACAGGTTTCATTCATCGATTCGTTTCTTACTGCATCAATAAACAGCTCGTCTTCTTCTTTATCCGAGACCTGACACACTGCATGCACGGGTTTTTTACACTGTCTTCCTTTAGCGGGACATTGACTTTTCCACCGTGTGCTTTGTTTCCACAGTAGCAGCATTTATGAATATGCTTATCAGACGCTTCATATTTTTGCTGCCTTTTCAATTGTGTAATTCGGTTTTGTTCAGCGCTCTTTGGAACTGTTGCTTTTTATCTGTGCACTGCGTCAGTTCACGTGAGCCGCTCGGTGTACATGCATCGAAGTTCCCCAGTTGTGCTGGTGCC
Source organism: Polypterus senegalus (assembly GCF_016835505.1). Classification (NCBI taxonomy): domain Eukaryota; kingdom Metazoa; phylum Chordata; class Cladistia; order Polypteriformes; family Polypteridae; genus Polypterus; species Polypterus senegalus. The sequence continues at coordinate 43,080,041 of NC_053162.1, forward strand.
ATCTCGTGCTATGTCCATGGCTGTATTTAATGTTACCTTAGTCCTGGCACTTAAAACTTTCTCTCGCAGTTTAGCCGAGTTTGTGCCAAACACCACGCTGACCATCTCATCTTCCTCTGCATAAGCACAGTCCTTAACCCATGAATATTTAGTGGGAGTTTGCTATTGGATTGCCGCTGACGGACGGCCTTATATGGGCAGGCACTAAATTACAAACGCCAGTGGCAGCCTGTCTATGAACTTAATTTAAAGTGTAGGTTTACATCGTGCTTTGTTTCCGAAGTAGCAGAACTCATCAATATGGTTGTATATGTCACTCGCTCGCTTCTTATTGTTTCGCTGCCTTCTCAATTATATAATGCATGTTTTCTTCAGCGCTTTTGGAGGTCTTCCTGATTTTGTATGTACTGCGTGATTACGTGGAGGCGTGATGATGTCACACGAAACTCCCCCGGGCGTTCAAGCTCATCTCCATTACAGTAAATGGAGAAAAACAGCTTCCAGTTATGACCATTACACGTAGAATTTCGAAATGAAACCTGCCCAACTTTTGTAAGGAAGCTGTAAGGAATGAACCTGCCAAATTTCAGCCTTCCACCCACACGGGAAGTTGGAGAATTAGTGATGAGTCAGTGAGTGAGTGAGTGAGTGAGTGAGTGAGGGCTTTGCCTTTTATTAGTATAGATATATACATATTACACACACACACACACGAGACCGAGTGACACACACAGACGCGAGCGAGCGCGAGAGAGAGAGAGAGAGAGAGAGAGACACGGGCGAGAGAGACACACAGACACAGACACGCACACGCGTGAGAGAGATGGCTGGAGGCATAAGGCTGAGAAGGCAGTTAAAGAATGCACCAGGCTTGCTTTTAAAGAGATAGATCTAAGCATTGTTTTAACCTCGTTGTATTTAATGAGGGCGGCACGGTGGCGCAGTGGTAGCGCTGCTGCCTCGCAGTTAGGAGACCCGGGTTCGCTTCCCGGGTCCTCCCTGCGTGGAGTTTGCATGTTCTCCCTGTGTCTGCGTGGGTTTCCTCCGGGCGCTCCGGTTTCCTCCCACAATCCAAAGACATGCAGGTTAGGTGGATTGGGGATTCTAAATTGGCCCTAGTGTGTGCTTGGTGTGTGGGTGTATTTGTGTGTGTCCTGTGGTGGGTTGGCACCCTGCCCTGGATTGGTTCCTGCCTTGTGCCCTGTGTTGGCTGGGATTGGCTCCAGCAGACCCCCGTGACCCTGTATTCGGATTCAGCGGGTTAGAAAATGGATGGATGGATGTATTTAATGAAGATATTTTTCTATTGGATTTGAATGCAAATCAATTTCTATCTTTTATTTAAAGTTATTTTTTCGATTTTCCTTTTGATGTGCAATCTGCCACTGTTGAAATAAACCTACCATTGAAATGATACTGTTTTGAGACTTTTCATTTCGTTGTCATTGGACAAACTTACAAAATCAGTGAGGGGTCAAATAATTATTTCCTCCACTGTATATCTCTATATATCTCTATATATCTCTATATCTATATATATCTATTATATATATATATATATATATATATATATATATATATATATATATATATATATATATATATATATATATATATATATATATATATATATATATATATATATATATATATATATATATATTCTCATATCTATCTATCTATCTATTATTATATATATATACCCGCTTGGCAGCGGAGAAGTAGTGTGTTAAAGAATTTATGAAAAAGAAAAGGAAACATTTTAAAAATAATATAACATGATTGTCAAAGTAATTGTTTTGTGTATTTGGCGGCAGCGTCACGAAGTTGTTTTCGGTAGCTGCATCAGAAAATGTACCACAACGTCTGACACACCTCCTTTTTACTGTTTTCTCACAGCTTGGATTACTGCTGTCATATATATATATATATATATATATATACACACATACACATACATACATACATACACACACACACACACACACACACACACACATACATATATATATACACATATATATACACACATACCTATCTACATCATATATACACACACATACATACATACATACACACACACAAATTATATATATGTGTGTATGTATGTATGCATACGACAGCACGTGACGTGCGCGTATGTGTGTGTATATATATATATAAATATTTATATTTACACACATACATACATACATACATATATATATATATACACACATACATATACTTGTGTGTATAGCTTTTATATATGTGTGTGTATAGCTTTGGTCACTGAGTGCAAGGGAGAAATAATAAAATATAGTCTATAAGTTATTAAACAGTAAAACATTAACGTTTTAAGAAGTACAGGTACATTGAGCACTACTGGAGTGGTTGGGTAAACTACATTTTAAAGACTGTGTAATACAACAGGTAAGTAACTAACAGCAGCTAAAATGTATATGGATCATCTCTCGGTAGTAGATCCCTTTTGAAAGGCTACACGACGGCTGTGGTATAGAAATTACATTTTCTATGTGAACACGTTCAAATTTGTGCCTCTGGTAATGTGCCTTACCGGCATTTAAAGAAAATTAGTTTTGTGTCCTCTGCAGTGTTAAGCGAGAAAGGCTTTGGTTTGGGATAAAAGGAAAAAAGGTGTAAAGAAAGGAAAGTTGCCTTTTTCTTTTATATAGTATAGAGAGATGTGTTCGCTGATGTTATGATCGCCTTTTGACGACAGTCGCGGTGGGTCTTGTGTAGACTGGTGAGACGTCCTCGCCATTAATCGGCTGTGATGGCACTGTCAGTCCTCTACTCGTGTGCGTGTCAGCGTCTCAAAGGCCGGCACAGCTATGCACGCGCGCTGGCTGCTCGACTTTTGCAGGGCAGGAGACCACAGTTTTTGCAGACACGTTCATGATATCAAAAGTCTCAGCGCTCTTTGGAGGTCATTCATATATTATATGATATATATGTATATATGGTGGAAGACCACGTGCCAGATCCATGCGACCTCACTTCCTGTCTCCCCCTTTAAAACCTGCCCCTTTTCCTTTGTTTCCTCAGTCTTGTTTTGGACTCGGTTGTATGCACTTCAGTGCTCTGTATTTCTATAAGAAAACGACTTTGCAGCCAGGATACCACAATATACGGGTGGCTGCCCCAACTCTTTATCTGTCCATGTCTCGTTCTTGTGACAATATATATATAGCAAAATACCCACCCTCGCAGCGGAGAAGTAGTGTGTTAAAGAAGTAATGAAAAAGAAAAGGAAACATTTTAATAATAGCGTAACATGATTGACATTGTCATGAGTGTTGCTGTCATATATATGCCTGCCTAAATAAGTCACCCTCGCTTTGCTCTTACTTTATTTACCGTTCATTTAATCACGGCTAGTGGCGGAAAAATTATAAAATGGAAGGAGGATGGCTTTACCAAAACAATTATTGATGGCGAATCGATTATTCATAAAGGTTGAATTGGTGATGTTTTTCTGTGTTAACCTCATATTTTTTCATACTTGAATCGGGATGGGCTGATCAAAGTAATCGGTGTACCAGGAAATCATGCATTGACAAAAGCTCCCCTGTGCTTGTAATGCAAAGTGTGATTAAATGCATTATTTTTAGCGTTATGGAGCACATGCATCAAGCTTCTCAGCTGTGGTTGTGCTAAGAAAAGGAAAGATTTTAAAAATAGCGTAACCGATTGTCAATGTAACCTTTTGTAAGTAGTGCCTGGAGGATTCAGTGTGGAGAAACTCTATAGAGACAGCGTGTGTATTAACTTGTGGATTTTTCTGTGAGTATTTGGTGGCAGTCTGACCAAGTTGCTTCGGAAGACGGCGTTAGCTGCAGAGCTCAGCTCAGAGCCAAATGAGATGAATGGGAGGGGAGATGATGACGTGACTCCCCCACCCGCCTTAACTGTCAATCCCCACAAACACAGTCTCTCGGAATTTGCATAAGCACACCCTTCACCTACAATTTTAACTTAGTTATAAAGTGATCAAAACTCGTTTATATCCTGCGTCCTCTCATTAAACTTGTATCCCGCATTACCTGTGGGCATGTGAAACGCCAGCGTAGCCTGTCTATGAACTTAATTTAAAGTTTAGGTTTACACCTTGCTTTCTTTCGAGGTAGCAGCAGTCATGAATATGGTAGTATATGTCACTCTTCTTATTGTTTCGCTGCCTTCTCAATTATATAATGCATGTTTTCTTAAGCGCTTTTTGGTGGTCTTCCTGGTTTTCTACGCACTGCGTTGACAGTCAGTTCACGTGATTACGTGAGAGCGTGATGATGTCACACGAAACTCCGCCCCCGTCATTGCCAGCTCAACTCCATTACAGTTAATGGAGAAAATACCTTCCAGTTATGACCATTAGGCGTAGAATTTCGAAGTGAAACCTGCCCAACTTTTGTAAGTAAGCTGTAAGGAATGAGCCTGCCAAATTTCAGCCTTCTACCTACACGGGAAGTTGGAGAATTAGTGATGAGTGAGTGAGTTGCCTTTTATTAGTATAGATACATATATATATACATACATATATATATATATATATATATATGTGTATGTGTGTATATATATATATATATATATATATGTGTGTATATATATATATATATATATATATATATATATATATATATATATATATGTGTATGTATGTATGTATGTATGTATGTATATATATATATATATATAATTTTAACTCCAAAAGGAGACAGCACAAAGGTTTGGGGTTTTCCGGCCCCGTATATTGTAGACGATCCACAATAATGCAAAAAAGAAAAGCAGGTCAAATATAAACTAAACAGTTCAAATGCGAGACGCTGAAGCATGGCGTCGGCGGCCATTTTATGAGGGAGGAGCCGGAAGTGGAGGAATGTTGGGAAGGAACCGTGAGGGATGCTGGGACCAATGACGTCAGGACAAGATGGCGGAGGAAGGGCAGAAGTAAACGTAGTGCGGGCAAAGCCGACTTATGGCGGCGGAGCGTCCTTTTTTCTGTAAGAAAGGACAGGGAGAAAGTTAGTACCCCGCCATTCCCTGCCAGCGAATGTTTTCCCAGGTGTATTAAAATCCGTCCACGGTCTCCTACTCGCGTGTGCGTGACAATATATATACATATACACACACACATATATATACATACAGTTTGTATGGTCTGGAACGGATTAATTGTGTTTACATACAATCCTATGGGGGGAAAATTACTTCGGTTCACGACCAGAGTTTTGGAATGAATTATGGTCATGTTCCAGGTCCTTGGACTTAACGTATACCAAACTAATTTTTCCCATAAGAAATAATGGAAAAATGATTAATCCGTTCCCATGAAAAAAAATTCTATTGTTATTGGCATATTATACATTGATGGGGTTGTATAAAATTTAAACACTGCTTAATACTAAAATACATAAATACAAAAGCAATTAGATGAAATAAATGAAAATTTAACCTCACTTTACTTTAATAACGTCTTTGTTTTTCACAATCGTAGATACAGTTTCTCAGCATATGGTATGCAGCAGCCATGTCCCAGATACGCATGCCACCTTCATACTTTTCAACGATCAATTAAAATTTATGTGAAAAAACACAAAATCACATTGTGACGATGCAGGTTTGCTGTATGCTCCCATCTGCTGTCTGGGGGCCCTTGAACCCTACACCAAGCTTAGCAGTGAGGCACAACAAAGCACAGGATAATGAAAAAGTGCAAAGTGCTTTTATTAAAACAATCAACAAAACAAGGTATTCAAATTAAAGTGCAATGCCCAAAGTTCCAATAAATAAATCCATAAAATCAGAAGTGAAACATGGAGGTTAAAAATAATAGAAAAAAAGTCTTCTTAAAAACGAGGTTAAAATACAGCATGATGCATTCTTAAGAAAAAGAAAAAAAAAAAACACACAACAACAACAAGAAGCCCGGTGCCTTTTTACCTGGGGGCCCCCCTGCTTCCCTCCTCTGGGCTTCTCAACAGGAGGGTTGCCCTACTTGCAGCTGACCTTTACTCTGCCTACTTCAGCTGTTCAGTTCACCTCTCCGATCCCTGGCTTAGTAGGTTCCTCCTGACAGCATCTTGGGATCCACAGTGACCTCCTTCCGGTCAATCCCGCTCCATGATCACTCAGCGGGAGTGACCACTACTACTATTCCCCAGGTGTCGGCCCAACACCCAAGCTCCCTGTTCAGCTGCATCGTGAGCCTGCCTCTGCGCTCGCACTCTCTCTCCTGCAACCTCCTGTCCGTTCTCTCTTTCTTTTTCCTCCCCTTCTAGCCGACACGCGCTTCTGTTTATCAAGAGGGCATGGCAGCTGAAATCCGCAGCCCCAGGAACAATCATGAATGCGGATGGTCTGTCACCTGTGCACTTAGGTGAGAAACACCCACATCGCGAGTCGCCCTGAGAACCGCTTCAGCCCAATACTATCCACTTGCAGAGCCACCACGCACCCTCACCAAGCCGTGAACGCGGCGATTATTTATTTTAAAACTGGCCTTTGACAGGAGCTGTGGACCCGCTATACCACACACGTGAAAATTCACAGAGTTATAGCGTGGGTTGTTCACTGAATGCTAGAAACTGGCGCACTGACGCTCGTGGCTTTGTCTCAAGAGAGGTAAACAAGGGTAGCATGCGAGTCGCATTCCAAACAAAGGTCGTATACCAAGCAAAATTTTTTCGTGTTCAAACAGGACGTATTCCAAGTTGGACTTATTCCAAAGTAGACATATATACATGTATATTATATATATATATATAATCACTTTTTTAATTTTTAATAAATTTGCAAAAACCTCAAGTAAACTTTTTTCACGTTGTCATTATGGGGTGTTGTGTGTAGAATAGAAATGAATTTAATCCATTTTGGAATAAGGCTCTAACATAAGAATAAATATACATACATACATACATACACTATAAATGACATTGCCTTATCCTGAGATTGATGTCATGAATTTTGGATTTAGGAAAATGAGGCAAGTTTAACAACAGCATTTTCTGCAAAAATACATATCACTTACTGGTAAGCATTCCTCCACAGACTGGTCCCAAGATGCTCATCAGTAGAACTGCTACCGGAATGAACCGAGCATATTTGTGACGCCGGAGCGTATACAGAGCCAAAAGGCTGGCTGGTATATGGACAACAAGAGAGGATACCAAAGCCCACTGGAAAACTCCATACCACATTTCTGAAATAAACAGAGGAAGATACTGTAGAGTAAGACAGACATTTCTTCAGTATTACATGATGGTTCCTCCATTAAACCTTTCAGTTAATTTAAAGGAATAGTTCAAACTAGTTTGTAGTGGTGTCCATGAAAAAAATTTTAATCTCATTATTTTTGTGCAGAAAGAAAATAAGGTTTCTTAAAAAAAAAAACAGTGAAGTAACAGTGACCACCAGAAAATAATGTGAAAAATTTTCATGGAAAACAGAAAAAAAATTTAATGTAACTCATGTTACATAATCCACATGTCTGTTAGAAATTCATATGCGCAAACCTTGGAAAATGCATGCATTTTTTACTAAAACATAACCAATATTTACTAACAAAAAAAAAATCATCATACAATATAAACAAGAGAGGCATATTCCCATAATACAGTGCTTATGAATTGAAGACCCAAAAATCCTGTGAATTTGTATTAGCACTTTTGCAAAAATAGACAAGAGAAATAAATACATGATCAAATTTTTTTTTATTGTAGTTAGTATCACAAATTTTGTTGCTGTTGTTTGAATTAACACAGCAATGTTTTAACAACATCTGTAAAAAATCATCTTTAAATTGGCAGCAGCAGCATAAACAGTAGTGTACATGGAAAGCATACAAAATGGCAATTTTAGTTATCTATCGCTACATTTTAATTAATCAAAATTCTAATTAGTGACATATGTAATTACATTATAAAGCAGTCAGAATTCAAAATTGCAAATATCAGAAATTCCATTTTAACTGATGAAAATTTACAGACCTTTCTCACAACCTTCTATACATCTTTCAATTTTTATTTTCTGAATTTGTAATTATATTTCAGCTGGTTGTTAAAAAAAAAATGGATATATAAAATTTTATTTTAACTATTCAAAATATAACTGGCTAAATGTGTAACTCTAATCACAAATAGCCAAAAACTGCTGATAGCTGTTATTTGACTTGTAACAGATCAAAATGTAATTAGATATTTTTCACTGAGATTTCAAATAATCAAACACAAGATTATGGTATACTTAATTGTAAATTCACTTGTAATTTTAAACTAGCCAATAGAAAACATTTTAAAAAAATGGTAAAATGATGTACAATGTATATCAGACCAGTATAATTAGAGGGAAAGCCGAAATATTTAAAGCACAAGCATCCATTAAACAGAAAACATCAGAAAGTCCCGGCTTAGTCAGACACTCAGAGACATGCTGTAACCACAGTATAATTCAGCAATTGAAGCAGAAATTAGTCAAAAATTGAAATATAAAATTGATCACAAAAAAAAGTAAAAAATAAAAAAAAAAAGATTCACAATAACATATTTAAACCCACTTCTACTGCTTCTTATTGCTTAATGTTGCAAAATGCTAATTTATTTCTATTCAATCTACCATTTTTTTTGTTTGTGGTATGTTTATTAGGATGATTGTGATATAGAAAGGTACATATGCAACCAAGTAAGAGTTTCTGGAAAATGCAACCGCGTTCTTAATAGAATACATGTTGTAGATTTAACAATGAAAGTGATAAAAACAAGGACAACATTGCTAGTGGCAGCAAAACAGCCATATTTCCAAGATTCCCCTTTCATATCTCAAATGATGTTTTTGTTATCTAAACATGCCTACTTTCAGCCCCAATCTAGATAGTTAAATATATTACACTTTCATGATAAACACTGCAATGGATACCAAGTGCCACCTCTGAGTTTTTAGACCAATTTTATAAGGTATTTTCCAGTGTTATGTGAAGGGTTTTACACTAACTACAAAGGTGTAACATCCTTTTAAAGATTTAACATCCTGTTATGAGATTTCCCCACACATTCTCCTACTAGAAAGGACTTAAAGCAAGCATGTATTGTGGTAAAGTTTGGGAGCATGCACTGATACAGTGCATTGCCGTACCCACCACATGATGAACCACCTCAGGATACCAAATTAGGACCCGAGCGCAGCCGTGCAATGGGTGACACCCCAGCACCACACTACTTCGAATGGAGTGGAACAGCGTGCAGATTGTGGCAAGCATGTTGCAAAACTGTTTTTTTTTTTTTTTTGCACCAGTTTTCATATAAATTATGCCACTGCTTCGGGTTACAACTGTTTGTGTGACAGAATACAAATATAAAATTTTGAAACAATTACACTTTGATTGCAAATGAAACCTATCCATATTTTTAATAATGTTATTTTTAAACTTAACTCCATTATTTTAACTAAATCTGATGTTTTTCTCATTACCAAGAATAAGCAGCATGGCAACAAATAAACAGACACATTACATCGATGCTATTCTTGTTGACATTGCTGATCAAGTTTATTGAACTTGAGTATGTCCTGTGATGGACTAGTTTACTTAATGTGACTTAATAATCATTTCTATACTCAAAGCATAAATTCTTGTTGCTTAACTTGTAAATTCATTAATATAATATACTAGCTGTAAAGGAATTCAAATATACAGTACTCCAGGAATAAAGAAAAATTAAGAGATTTAAGTAGTGCAAAATGTTTATGTTCTTTTGCTGTTGTTTCACATTGATGGGGTGTATTTCTAGTATCTAGCATTATTGATAATTAAATGCATATTATCTTTAAATGACAAATTTAAAATTTGGTTACTTAAAAGACAGAAGCAGTCTTTTACTGATATGCATACTTTCTTTTAAAATGTATATTAGATTAAAATTACCAGACAGTTTACAACTAACAATAAAAATATCTGCAGCAACTTGCTGTACTTATCACATATCAGGACAGTTAAATAAGAGGGACCTGTTCTGTTCAGATATTTGTGTCTCCTACTCCGAGAATTCCAGATCAGACCCAGTATAAACTAAGCTTGCAGGGACAAAGGCAGGTTTGGCCTAGAGGGTTGGTAGAAAATTATGGATATAAGTCATGCCTAAAAAAATTGGTCAAAAGGCATGAAGCCTGGACTGGAGAGTCCCTACACTACAACATCCCATTGGTCAAAGAGGCACATTAAAGAAGCACAAGACCAGCATAAGCTCAAGCAATACAAAAGACCAAGAGTCTCTGTCATTCCATCTGTACAGAGACTATGCTGGAACAGAGACCTGGACTCTCTGTCATTCCATCCATCTAATGCTTATTAAGACAAAGAGTCTAGGTATATTGGATGCCATGTTTTTCAGTGTGATTTGTCACACTCATTAGCTTGGTTCTGGTTAGGGCACATTAGGAATCTTAAGTTACCTATATGCAAGAATAGAGGTGTAGATCTTCCCTGCTATAACACTCGTAACAGGCCATTATGAGTGCTACAGTGGGGATTTGGAACATGGCTCAGGTCAAGGTAAGAAAGAATCTGAAATTGAGAAAAGGGTCACCCTAGGAGTAGGACCATTCCACAATAAAACACTAGATTATTTGAATAAAAGGAAAAAATATTTGTCAATAATATTTCCAATAATTTGTGAAAAGTGCTTGTGAATCATGCTCCAGAAACTAATCCTAGGAATTTATCCCAGTGTAATATTAATGCAATATGGAATGCACATTTTCTGGTTAGTTAATTTGGTAAAACAAATAAAATTAGCAGCTATACTGTAATGCAATCTACTTTGGGTAAAAGATTATGCTGATGCTCGACTAGAACAGATTTACAGTTCACACTCTCCAGCTAGAAGTTAAGCCATCCATCCATCTCATATGGATGGCTTACTAGAAAGATACCTACAAACCAGATATGGCTTTGTAAGTTACTATAAACATACCACCATCCACTTCTTAAACAGTATCTGGATGAGATAGTGAGACAACTTGGTTATTTGCTAATCAAAATAGACTGACAGACTGAATGGTCTCTTTTGTGAAAATTATGGTTTTATGCATTTGAAATGCTTACCTTTCTGTTAATGAGGTGGTTGAAAGAATTTGGGGTTCATTTACAATTGGATCTAAATAAGAAGCATTAGCTCTATGGTCATTTGAATTTTTAAAGCAGTTATAGTGCAACAGATTTCAATCCAAATCCTGGGTACCGCGTGGCTGCTAATTTAAGTTTCAAACAATCTAATAATCAATTAGCTTTTGCTGTAAGTTAATTAGGTCTTCAACCCTGGCTGTAATAATTCTTTTTACATTCCAAATACCTAGGTGCTTAGTTTCACTTTTCATTTTACATAATCATATAAGCTCACTTAATAAGAATACTGTGTAGGCTCTAAAAGATAGCCTATAGAATACAATCTTGACATGCTTCATAAATGAACAATAGATTTTAAAATGAACATTGCACAATCTGGAAGGTCTTCAATTTGTAATACCAGCTGAAATTACTGTTTAACTTGGGTGCATATGGAATACCTAACTTGGATTGTATGGTTTTGGTCAAGCATCACTCACAGCATTTCATTCCATTCACTAGGGCTAAACACATCGAAAGGTAGTTTCAAAACTGATTTTGGCATATTACATTGAAATAAAGCCTATCCTAGTCACAATATTAAAGCAAAAACTACCTGCCTAAATCAAAATGCAGTTCCATTATCCCAGAGTAACACAGTTATTGTGTTGTGCAAAAAAAGGGTCTCAGAAATTTGCATAAACCTGAAAGAAAACAAGGGTTCCATTTTTTGAATAAAGATCCAATTTTCTGGATTTTCTTTCTTTTCTCTTTTTTTTTTTATTAACAAAACGCATTCTCAAGGTTCATACCCAAGTGTCATAAATTCAAGACTAAGAAAAACCTTTCCTCTCAACCATTCTCAAACTGCTTTTACTAGATCAAATCCTTGTATATTAACTTTGTTTTACTGCATTAGCTCCTATCTCAAATGGTTTTTACATTGACAGCTGCTCTGAATTGCTAACGTCAGGTCTTCTCAATAAATGCCCTTGTGTCTGCTGATCCTGCAACACTGCTTCTTGCTGTAGTACAAGTATGTTAAGCTTGTATTAATGAGTTCTAATACAATATTACATCATAATCTGATTTTCTGTGTAAAACCTCCAGATGCAGTACATATATTTATGAGTAACCTATTATTCTTAAATGTATTTAATCCAATTCAGGGTGGTGAGGGCCCAAACTCTTCCTGGCAGAAACCGGAGCACGGTAGGAACCAGTCCCAGACACTAGGCAACTCGCGCACACCATACATACACACTAACAGAAGTCTGATTTGAAATTGCTAATTAGCCTCTAACAGAAGTCTGATTTGAAATTGCTAATTAGCCTAACATGCTTTTTAATTTCTTCAAAGCCTTCAATACTATCCAGTCACAACAGTTAAGGGGTAAGCTCACGGATTTGCAGGTGGATGAGCTGTGTATCTTGGCTCAAGGACTGTGTGCCTTTGATTGGATGTTAGCCACACCACAAAGAACAGTCCCGTCTCTTTTCCTCTTCACTCTGTACCCCTCAGACTATAAATACAACACCAGGTCATGTCATTTTTTACAAAGTTTCTGATAATTCTGCACTTTTGGGGTCTATTGATAAGATGATGTAGAAAAAACATGTCTGCAGCTTAACATTAGCAAAACAATTGAATTGGTTGCCACACAAAAGAGGACCTATTCCCAGTCACTAATCAGAGTGGATGTGGTGCATCAATTGAAGGTACAAATCAATGTCAGGTTGGACTGGTCTCATAACACAGATGAACTATATAAGAAAGGTCAGAGAAGACTTTTTTTTTGTTTGGAGACTAAATTCCTTCAATGTGGGTAGCGACATATGCGGTGGGCTGGCACCCTGTCCGGGGTTTGTTTCCTGCCTTGCGCCCTTTGTTGGCCGGGATCTGCTCCAGCAGACTCCCGTGACCCTGTAGTTAGGATATAACGGGTTGGATAATGGATGGGTAGTGACATACTTCACATATTCTGCAACTCTGGGATGGCCAGCACGATTTTCTACACTGTGGTGTGCTAGGCTGGTAACATCACGAAAGGTCTAATTAATCAACAAGCTAATTAAAAGGTCAGGCTCAGTTAAGGAAGACACTCTTCACATCATGGAAGTATAGACAATGGACAGAGAGAAAACAAAACTCAGTAGCATTATGAACAATGCTGCACATCCTCTCTCTTAAACATGAACACAGAGTAATTACATCCAACAAATTATTCAACACATGTGTGCCAAAAATGCTGCTGAGGCTCATTTTTACCAAGGGCAATATGCCAGAATAATGTCTCAATGTGACTATAACAGCCGAGTCAGAGGTTTTCTTTCTCTTTAATAATTCTGGTGAATAATTAATGAGCTTGTGTGTTAAAAAAAAAAAAAGATTATATTATATTAGATAGATAGATAGATAGATAGATAGATAGATAGATAGATAGATAGATAGATAGAGAGAGAGAGAGAATTCCAGGGGCCAAAAAAAGAATACTTTTGTTACATGGAACAGGAACTATGTATGAAATTCAAGGCCAAGAAGCTGGATCTGTGAGACAGCACCATGAACCACTGATGGACTATCCCCTCTATGTCTAACAATGCTATGTTAAATTAATATTATTGTAATCATCCATCATAAATCACTTTGTAGTAACCATGCTTTAAACAGAATGCAGTTTTTTATTAAGTAAATGGAGTATATATATTTTTTTCAAACATAAAACAATTTTTGCTGTCATCAATCTTGTCCTTGCACCCCTAATAAAGTAGCTAAGCATATAAAAGTACTTGTTTTCAAATATGTCAGAAAGTGACAATTTTCATGAGGGATACATCTTACCATAAAGTTTGAGACATGTAACAGGCAAAACATGAGTAACAGTAAAAATAATACATACAATGAATAAATAAATGTGTATAAGTGTCGCCTGCACATGATACGAACTAGTTCTAGGCGTTTATATTTTACTTTATTATCTCATTTGCCAGACAAGGTTTTACCTTAATGACCCAAAGCACTATAGACAACTTGGCGACATCACGTAAATATCTGCAGTGTCTTTACATCACACAGATGAATGACTAGTTAAGTAGGCAGAAATTCTTATATTGAAACTAAATAATAAATACTATTAAAGTTGCCCATCGCGCCCCTAAACTTGATGATAATGTAAAATATGACCTGCATTTTCCTAGTCAATCTCGAGGCGCGTCTTTCACTTTTTCGCCCATAGTCCTGACTAAGAACACATTTAAACTTCCCAGAAAATATGCGGGGTCACAGACAGCAAACGGATAAATTAGAATAGTGGCATAAAGCTATAAAATATTGGTATCTATCTTTCAATCAACTGAGATGGGACACCACCGATGTTTTTCCAAACTAATAAAGGTGTACAGACAAAACAAGATTCGGTCGCTCACCTGAGAAATCTTGTAGCGTTTTAGAATTTGTCCCGTTCTGCATTGCTGGTCCATGAACTATATTTCAAAGGCGATCAAATGGTAGAAATTCACACCGGGAGTCGTAATTTTCACTTGCTTTAGTGACAAAGGCCCAATTTATTAAAATCACAACCAAAACAAATTACAGCAAATAAAAACTGTCAACGTCACCTGGAGCCACTACCTGACCTGTAGTAACCCCGGTGTCCGGGAGAAGATTGACGTGAGTCTACACCAATCAGCTAAGCATTTCAGTGTAATATAGCTGGATAGTGAGCTCTTCGTATCCAATCAAAATCTCAGGGAGTCTCACAACAAACTTCAGCGACGCACGCCATTTACGTCAGGTGACGAAAAATTTGTTAAAGGTACAGAGTCCCTTCCAGAAACATAAATAGGCACAACCTTAGACCTCAGTATAATCAAACATTTAAAAGATGTAGTCAAGAAATTGACGACTTTCTTATAAACATCTTAGAATTTAATGTTGCATGCACTTTTTTAATATCCTCGTTTGACTGTATACGCGTGCAGGCACGCAGGACGTCTCTCGTAGTCACGTGTGTATGGCCAGCGGAAGACGAGCGGTCGTGTACGATTTTTAAAGAGGGGCCTTGTGGATCGTATTTAATTAAACGCTGTACAGCCATGAATGTATCTGACTACGATTCTGAAAATTATTCTTCTGATGAAGACGAAGACTACGTTCCTTCAGGTATTCATATGAAAGCTTTTTATGTTTATTTTTTGTTTCTTTAAACGTTGCATTTTAATTACACATGCATTGTGCATGAAATTAGTAGTGGCTTCGTTATAAGTTCACATATAATCAAATATATACATTTTTAATTAACGTGACAATATGTCTTCTAACGTATGTGAAGTTTTGTAATCGAAAAAACAATAGCGCATTTCCGTGTTTTTCATGTGTCTTTCCAATTGGAAAAAATCTAAATGCATTTCTATGGGCATGGGACCCCCACCTGTCAACAATGGTGGTAATGATTTTTTTTTTAATAAAATTTTTTTAAACAGTACATAATACCAAAACATTTACATTCCGAGGCATTTGTGGTCCTCATCATCAAAAGGAAAAATCCATATTTTGCAGCAGTATTGTTTCTTTATTCGGTTCTGCAATCACTCCATTCAAACAGTGACAGGTAGTAGAGACCTCGAGCATTTTTTATTAGCTGGTACACTCAAGATAGGAGTTGTCAGCACCTTGTTGTCCAATCGGCTTCTGCTTTTGCATAACCGCAAATCTTTTGTGTCAACTGTGCCTGCCTATATTGCGTTTGTAAAATTGGTTAATTGCATTAGTTCATGTTAAATATGGATGACATGACCACTCACATTTGGTATTACAGTTCCCTTCCCATAGTCACTGCAGAGGCATAGCATTACATTTTGATGTTTTAGTGTCTCTCATTCCTTAAACGCTGAAGTACCGAAAAATACACAACCTGTAAGTACTACTGTTCTGTTTTCTGACCATCGATCCTTTTGTTTTCTTTCTCCCTGGATGTTTTATTGCCGATGTTATGGTTCTTGCTTCTTAAATAGTCCAGAGATGTGCTTATTGTTATTATACTGTATACTGCTAATGAACATTATAAAAATGAATTCCTTTTTTTCCCAATAAATGTCTAATATATGTGTTTCACAAGCTTCTTAATGTCTCCTTAAGGCAATTTAAGACAATTAAAACGGTTATGATGCAGGAATATTAAACCTTTATTCCAGCATTGTTACAAATGCCAGATCTGCAAAACTTAAACTCCTAAAAATTTTTAATTGTGAATTAGTTTTTTTTTTTTTTTGGTTGATTCATAAACACTGTAAAATAATTAGAATGTTGGCATCATGTCATAATTAATTACAAAATTGAAAAGAGATTTATTTAAAATTTAACAAGTTACACAATTTACTCCTGTATGTATTTTTGTTCTTAATAAATTTATCCTGAAAGTATTTAAGATTTTACATTTATGTTTTGATCCAAACCATTTGTTAGTTGGCCTGTAATTTGTACTCTTTTTCTGATGCATCCTATGAATCATCCAGCAGTAGTTATACTGTCATCCCAACGTGCAGTTACTTTATTTTCAAGTCCTTGACATTTTGGTGAAATTTTTCACCCTGCTTACCACTTCAAGAGTTTAACCTTTAACTATACGCAACATTTCTCCTCTCAAAAGTACTTGTGCAATGTACTTTATGCACCAGTGTTAAAATGGCATTTATATACATGCAGTGAAGTTGTAATGTACAAATGAAATTATTGCAATGTTTTATGTTTTTAATGGCATTTAATACCATGTTACAGAATAGTATGACACAGTCTAGGACTATCTGAAAGTTAAACCTTGTCCACTTTTCGAGTGCGCATTTGTCACCGGTCACACTTTCACCCGCTGCAGGATTTGCACATGTATCGCATTTCACTTCAGTTATTGAATATTCTTTGCAAAGTCTTTGCAAGAAGAACATCTCGTCGTTGTCATACATAAATACATAAGTACCCATGTGGTGTACCAAATGCATCATATGCAACTTGCAACTGTGCATCCACTCATAAAAACGGCCGGGTGCACACTGGAGGGAAGCCATTGTGACACTGTACTTGTAGTGAATTAAGCCGAGGACAGATGGAGGATGCCACCGGAAAGCTCAAGTAAAAGGACGTTGGCCAAAAATATCTGAGATTGGTATACAAAATACATCAGCACGAGTAGTTAAGGGAAAAGTTTCAAAAAGTTAACTTTAAGGCGCCTGCTGTTGAAACTCAGTTCCTTAAACTTATTACATTTTTCACATTTTTTTTAAAAATAATGTATATGTTTATTGTTACCTTAAAAACTTAAATTAGTACTTTAAATGATACCGAAGTCTCTTGTTCCAGGTTGTTCATCACGCTAACAAATTCTGTATCAGAAATCAGTTTTCAAATGTCCGGTCTGGCAAAAATGCCCTGTATCAGTTTACATATCACACAGGCTTCATCTTTTATTAGGATTTTGGCAAACTGCTTCATTAAGACAAGCTTAACATTATGTGGTGGTAGCAGCACTTTATCTGGATCTGCCAAGCTAGGTCTGATGTTTTTTGCACCAAGCTGCTGATTTTTTTTCAGGCTCCCTATCCTTCTGAACCTAATGTCAGTTCTTGGCTCTGTTGTCCAACTCACGGCGAAAACATTGGAATTTTGTATGCCCTGACTGCTGACCTAGTAAGATGCATGGAACTTTCAGGTCCCCTCCTAAGAACCAATAATGCTTATTGTAGTTAATGATGGTTTTGCTTTAAAATATAGATTTTAACATTAGAAAAAAGTTCTAATAATCATTAAAATAATGATTGTAATGGAGAAAAATAGTTTTCATTTTTGAATTCTGTTCAGAAAAATATACAGTATAACAATCACATGAAATAATCAAGGTTTTTTCAGCATTTACCTTTGTTTATTAAAAGACTGTAGCTTTACCTTAATGATTTGCAGTCCTTTACTAGACAGAAAATAAGTGAATGGAGGATGAGTTTGTGTTTCATTCCCCAGGAATAAAGTGAATTTGTGGTAGAAATGGTGTGTGATTTTTAAAAATGGTGCACACTACTATGTTTACCTGTTTCTTATCCTTAGCATAGGTACACTACACATTGATGGAAGAGGTAAAATACTTTCAGCTGCCCGTGACCCTGTAGTTAGGATATAGCGGGTTGGATGATGGATGGATGCTTCCTGTGACATTATGAACCTCTAAGTAAAGGTACCCCATGATTTGTTAGCTTCTGAAACCAAGTATAAACAACCTGAAGTAATAAAATTAATTGAAGGCATTTGGCATCCTCTTCCGGATAACAATATTTAGTTTATTGATGTTGAAGAGGAATTCATTTAAAACTATAATTAAGCTTAAAGAATAGCATAGCATAATAAAGTGTTAGGAGAGCTAATATGGTAGAGTTAAACCAAAAGTCTTGAACAGTGTGTACCTGGAGTCAAGTTAATACAAGGTCTTGCATTGTTCTTGTTCATTTTTGGTTTACATTTAAAGGCCCCTTCACCATGATCAAAACACTTCCTTGGACTACTGTTATAAAAATTTTAATTCAAGAAATGATATGTCTTTATTTTTGAAATTTCTAGTTTGCTTGGTTTGTACAAGGGATAATTCTGTTCTTTAGCAGAATTATACATTTTTGTTTACTTGTAAGGTAACTCAAAAATTTGTTGACCTGTTTTGTTACTTTACCTAACTATATGAAAAGTTGGAAAGACATTTAACCATGTAAGTGGTCTTTTATTGGTGGAAGCATGTTCTGCGAATGGCCACATTGATTTTTTTTTTTTTTGATAACAAATGTCTTCATTTAAATGAGGACTTTTTCATTATGAATATACACCCAGTGCTTCCTACGCTAAGAAAGTGGTAACACAATTTGTAGTCTGGAGTATTTTAAGTATTACAGTAAAGTACATTCATGTTAATAGGAAATAAAAGGAAAGATAACCTTAAGAAATGACTTGCAGACACAGCATACCAATGAGGTAGAGAGGCAAGCATAAAAGAGAATTTAATTCTTTAGTGTTGGGTGCAAATTGAGCAGGATTTCTCTTTAAAGTAATCTTTATCATAATGTTCCCTGGGAAAAGGATTTCTGGTGTTCATAAAATATGCTAATGCTTTATGTGTTGAACTGCATGGTTTGCAGTTAGAATTAAGGGGTCAATCCCAATAGAGATGATATTTCCTTTTCTCAGTTTAAATTAAAGAATATGGCCGTAAGTGCAGAGGTACAAAATGTAAATCTGAGGTAAAATAAAGCCTTTTTTGTATTTTTTTTTTGTGTTACATTTGTTAACTCATATTGATTGTTTTTTGAAGATACCCTTTTTGCGTTCTTCAGTTTGTACGAAATGTGTAGTTGAAAAATTAAAAGTAGTCTATGCTTTGTTTATCTCTCCTTAGCATTTTAATGGCTATTGTTCAGAAATGGTGGATGTTTCTGAAGGTATTAGCTTTGCAGTAAACAGTTTTTTTTTTTTTTTTTTTTTCTTTCTTGTGTGCAGGTAGTAATGCCTTCTTATTTACTGGCTGTCCTACTGAGCATTGCCCAGAAGACTGACAAAATTTACATTCACAAAATTAAGTAGAAAACAGATGTGATAGTTGTGACCTCCTTATTGTGGCTACATTTTACTGTGAAATTAAGTTAAAGATTTAGAGACAGTCATTTTACAGTGAAGAACACTGAATAGAACAGTAATTATTATTTCAATAGTCCCAATAATAATGTTACAGAGCATGTAGGTGAATCTCCATATACTCAATAGCTGAGAGACAAATGAAGGTCAAACGGCACATGTACTTGTGTCTTTCCTAAGCAGCGCTCCTTCCACACAAAAGTGTCTGCCTCTTCTCACTTCTCTTGTCTTGAAAGACTTTTGTTACCCCACCCCAAGCCCAAATCTCATCACAAATGGATCTTTTGCTCTCTTATTTGCCCCAGACGATAATTAAAAACTTAATTTTTTTTCTTCAGCATGAGTATTCGGAAAAGAGGGAAGGGATTTTTGATATGATTAACTGTTAGAGGTGAAGAGGACTGAGTTGCCTCGAAAGCTTGCATATTGTAATCTTTTTAGTTAGCCAATAAAAGGTGTAATTTTGCTTGACTTCTCACTGCAGTTATTGAGAAACAAATTTAAAAATCTCATTCTTTTTTTCAGCATGCTTAAATATTTAAAAATTCTCAGTGATTATTGTGGTCGGCATAAGTACAGGAAATTGGCATTTAATGCAATTATTTTTAATTCTTTTGAAGTAAAATCACATCCATATAACATGTTCTGGAGATGATGAGGTTGAAAGCCACAAAGGTCTAGTGAAAATGGCAAATTTTAGTGAGATTATCTCCGTTTTTATTTTTTGAGTGTATTTATACACAGGCTAATTTTATATTTTCTTTGTTTAAAGTTAGTCTACACAGGAAATAGCTGCTAATTTTTGTAAGAAACAGGTGCAGTGGCTTTCATGTGATGCTCTAATACACAGTCAAATATTTTATTTATATATATATAAAATAAATAACACATATGAGAGGGATTTGACATTCAACTGCTTATTCTAACTTAAAACTTGCCTTTTCTACTTTTTGCTTATAGCCTATTTTAGGTCACTGATACCAGGAGCTGGAATTTTGTTATACCTAAAAGCTGGGACCGTTTAAAGTGCATGCCCAACCAGATAACTCCGCCGGCTGTAAACTTTTTTTATAAATCTAATATCTAATTGACTTATTAATGTAATATATATATATATATATATATATATATATATATATATATATATATATATATATACACAGTGGGTACGGAAAGTATTCAGACCCCCTTCAATTTTTCACTCTTTGTTATATTGCGGCCATTTGCTAAAATCATTTAAATTAATTTTTTCCTCATTAATGTACACACAGCACCCCATATTGACAGACAAAAAAAGAATTTTTGAAATTGTTGCAGATTTATTAAAAAAGAAAAACTGAAATATCACATGGTCCTAAGTATTCAGACCCTTTGCTGTGACACTCATATATTTTACTCGGGTGCTTTCCGTTTCTTCTGATCATCCTTGAGATCACCTTCATTTGAGTCCAGCTGTGTTTGATTATACTGATTGGACTTGATTAGGAAAGCCACACACCTGTCTATATAAGACCTTACAGCTCACAATGCATGTCAGAGCAAATGAGAATCACGAGGTCAAAGGAACTGCCTGAAGAGCTCAGCGACAGAATTGTGGCAAGGCACAGAGCTGGCCAAGGTTACAAAAAAATTTCTGCTGCACTGAAGGTTCCCAAGAGCACAGTGGCCTCCATGATCCTTAAATGGAAGACGTTTGGGACGACCAGAACCCTTCCTAGAGCTGGCCGTCCGGCCAAGCTGAGTTACTGGGGGAGAAGAGCCTTGGTGAGAGAGGTAAAGAAGAACCCAAAGATCACTTTGGCTGAGCTCCAGAGATGCAGTCAGGAGATGGGAGAAACTTGTAGAAAGTCAACCATCACTGCAGCCCTCCACCAGTCGGGCCTTTATGGCAGAGTGGCCTGTCGGAAGCCTCTCCTCAGTGCAAGACACATGACAGCCCGCATGGAGTTTGCTAAAAGACACCTGAAGGACTCTGAGATGGTGAGAAATAAGATTCTCTGGTCTGATGAGACCAAGATAGAACTTTTTGGCCTTAATTCTAAGCGGTATGTGTGGAGACAACCAGGCACTGCTCATCACTTGTCCAATACAGTCCCCACAGTGAAGCATGGCGGTGGCAGCATCATGCTGTGGGGTGTTTTTCAGCTGCAGGGACAGGACGACTGGTTGCAATCGAGGGAAAGATGAATGCGGCCAAGTACAGGGATATCCTGGACAAAAACCTTCTCCAGAGTGCTAAGGACCTCGGACTGGGCCAAAGGTTTACCTTCCAACAAGACAATGACCCTAAGCACACAGCTAAAATAACGAAGGAGTGGCTTCACAACAACTCTGTGACTGTTCTTGAATGGCCCAGCCAGAGCCCTGACTTAAACCCAATTGAGCATCTCTGGAGAGACTTAAAAATGGCTGCCCACCAACGTTTACGATCCAACCTGACAGAACTGGAGAGGATCTGCAAGGAGGAATGGCAGAGGATCCTCAAATCCAGGTGTGAAAAACTTGTTGCATCTTTCCCAAGAAGACTCATGGCTGTATTTAACTTAAAAGGGTGCTTCTACTTAATACTGAGCAAAGGGTCTGAATACTTTAGGACCATGTGATATTTCAGTTTTTCTTTTTTAATAAATCTGCAACAATTTCAAAAATTCTTTTTTTTGTCTGTCAATATGGGGTGCTGTGTGTACATTAATGAGGAAAAAAATTAATTTAAATGATTTTAGCAAATGGCTGCAATATAACAAAGAGTGAAAAATTGAAGAGAGTCTGAATACTTTCCGTACCCACTGTGTGTGTGTGTGTGTGTGTATATATAAGCCATTTTCTAATGCCCTTATGTGACTATGACAAGATATTTTTATAGGGTTTGTGTTCCTTCATATTTGAAGCATGTTATATTTACGTAGGAGAAGATGACAGTGAAGATGATGGCAAAGACTTGGTACCAGAGGATGATATTGATGGAGATGACCAAGAGATTCCACAAGATGATGATGATGGTGGTAAAATGACCTCAAACAAGAACAAAAGTACAAAGTATGTATTGTCTGTGTATTTACCTTATATATTTCCTATGTAATGTGTACATTATTTACATAACTGTCTCAGATAAGTATTTCACATCTTTAATTAAAAGAAGTTAAAGTACTTTGCCTCGAGGCATTCTTTGTATTTATTGTCAAACAGCATTATTTTAATAGAGGAGGATAGATGACAGGCATTATTACCCTTATTCAAATAGGGTTATATAATGTCCATCTTTTTACTTCCCTGATACAATTCTGAAAATATAAGTATTGAACTTGTAATATTTATAATTAATGACCGGCAATGTAAGTCATGACTAAAAAGCTTTTCACAATCAAAGATGAGGCACATTTTTTATCCAAGTTATGGAAAAATTAGTGTGCTCTGATTGTTTTAGTATTTTGCAATTCTTACACTTGTATCATTTCTCCTGAATATGTAGTACAGTGTAAATTGTTTAATTGTGTTAAAGTCGGCATGATGTCAACACAATTTATAACAAGTTTTAAAGAATTGGTCTTTTCAAAATTTAACTGTCCAAATTTGTAATTTTAAAATTGTCATTTCATCAGTATTGTTTTTTCATTATGTAACTTGGAAAATGCTACTGTTATTTAACACTTCTGTGCTGTTCAGCAATTTTAGGTAGCAACAATTAATCTTCAGTTTTAATGTTTATAATTTTAATCATACAGACTTTAGCACTGCTTGCTGAAAGACTGGTGTTCCAACCTTCTGTTTTAGTTCTATGTCGTATGGACCAAGGCTGACAGATTAAAATTGAATTGCACTTCTAGAGACGT
Organism: Polypterus senegalus; assembly: GCF_016835505.1. Classification (NCBI taxonomy): domain Eukaryota; kingdom Metazoa; phylum Chordata; class Cladistia; order Polypteriformes; family Polypteridae; genus Polypterus; species Polypterus senegalus. Next base: position 43,103,619 of record NC_053162.1, read on the forward strand.
GTGCTGTGAAGCATGGAGCTTGTGCAACACTGAGTCTGAAAGTCTTGTTTACATAGTGTAAAAGGCGCTATATAGCGCCCGACCCGGCACAGACTTACGCAGAGGCACGTGTAAAACAAATAGGCTTTTATTTTTCTCTTCAGCCGTGGGGCACGTCTTCCCCGTGTCCCACAGGCCCAACACAGTCCCAAAACACAGACTTTAAACAACCCTTCCTGGCACCACCACTCCTCCCATGCAACCTCTTCCTACCGATTCTGGCCACGAATGAAGGGAGGCTGCCCGTTTTATAGCCCACCCGGAAGTGTTCCAGGTGCTTGACCAGCTGGTCCTGATTGCACCTCCGGGTGGGGCTGATAACTCGTCCATTCGGGTTGTTGGCTCTCGGCAGCACCCCCTAGCGGCCACCCCATCTCCCAACCAGGCTGTGGAGGATTCCATGTCCCATGGAGCGACGTGGGAGACTGGGAAACGTACAACTGCCGGGGAGGCTGCCACCAAGCGTCCCGGGGGAGGTAGTGAACCGTCCATGGTGGCTCCCCCGGAACATATGCAGCAGGGGTGTCCCGGCCGGACATGGGACCCGGCTGTCCGTCACAATAGGTAAGTGGAAAATTGTTCTGTGTCATCTTTATTTCAGTGTATAATTTATTTGGGGGGTGGGGGACTTAGAATTTGTCAAAGCATTGTATAGAAAGGAGAAAAAGTTATAAATTAACAAAGCAGTAAACACTTAATAATAGTGTTGGGACATTGCTGAGGCAGCCAAGACATGAGTAAAAGGTGTACCTGAGACTAAAGAGACAAGATGCCATATAGATTTTACTGAGTGCCCTTCCAGGGGAAGGAAACATTGCAGTGGAGATATTGTGTTTTCTAGCTGTTGCTACATTAGACTACCCAGAATGACTGTTGAAGTCACTGCAGAAAATGTCTTTGTTTCCTTCCCCACTTTGAGCCGGGTCCTCGCAACACTCTCCCAGGCCATGAAAGAGCCACCACAGTCCATCACAAAAGACTGGCATCTTTACACTTTTTGTCCTGTGTTTTGGCATACTGGGATCTTATGTGGACCAAACATTTCAAGTTTTGACTAAATACATAACAATACTTTCTACCACTGGTTTTCACTCTTATGCTTTGTGGTCTTTTAGCATTCAGTTCTCTTTGTTGTCTTTCTGCAAGGATGTTTTTTTTTAGCTGCAATACACTTTACAAATCATTTCATTTTAGTCTTCTCATATTTTTGTAAGTTTTTACTTTGGTATACGATACTGCATTAGCACTCCATTAGATTTTCATCTGTCCTTTAAGGAACTGTATATCAGACCTAACCAGCTTTTTGGATCTTCTGTTTTGTCTTTTCAGCTTGCTCAGTATCTTTACATTTCTGTATTACAGCCTGAAGACCACAGCTTTAAAATCTGGCTTGGTGTTTTAGTACTTGCTGACTAAGATCTTTTTGATACAAAGTTATGATTTTTATGGCTGTCAAGATCTGTTACCATTTCCCAAAACTCTGCTTCAGCCACCTCTTTCATTGTATGTTAACCATTCAACTCTAACTTATTAATTAGAATTGGTTGTGATGCTAGTGTAGTTTAAGAAAATACATATTATGGTTTGGGGTGCCTAAAGGAATGATTTTGAAATTTAACATATTAGTTTTCTAGCCATTTAATGTGGTATAAACACATTTTTGGAAAATGTTTTGCAAATTCTTTTTCCCTATTGTTTTCACCACAAGAAAAGCACTTATTTAGATTACTTGCTTTAAAAATACTTTATTTGAATGATCCAAGGCGTTTGCCCAATATTTACTTTGTACAGTTTATTTTAGTTGATACATATATACATTGTAGTAAGATATGCAAGAATGCCACTTTGATCTAGTCTCACAGGCAAAATATCACAATCTTTTAGACACAAGCTCACAATTATAAGTCAAACAGAAAGATGGCAGTTCTTCTTCTGTTAACGAAATATATTATTCTGCATAACTCCAAGACAAAGATTTTAAAAAATGTATCAGATGTTGTGTGATCCCATTGTAATCAGTAATGCTTTAACACAAGCAAATACATTTCTTTTGACCAAATGCTGTAAATAAAGCATTAATTGGCAAAAATATCCTTCATAGCAAATATTCTCCCAGACAAAAAACAAGATGAAGTTTATTGTCATGTGTAAGGAGTACTGTAAAATTCTTGCTTGCTCATCTGACCATTATGTACCACATCTGCTTACATGAAATTTTGATTACTTGTGTCAAAATTTAAGTTTTGATTTTCAGTCTGTAAGCAAAAGATAAACATGTCAATACTATACCAGCATTTGTCCATAATATACTATTAAAATACACATCAAGATATAACGTGAAAATAAAATACAATAAAAGATAAATTTTTTTGGTTATTAGTGTAAATAAATGTGTTAATTGTTCAGGATCAAAACATGTTTGGTTTGATAGTAGTCAGTAGTCAAATAAAATATTATTATGTTATTTTTTCTTGGAGATGAAAATGCAAACAGTTTTGTTTGTCTCTGGTAAGAGCTATTTTAACAAGCTGATAGTTGTGTATGGGCAGTAACATTTTCCAGGTGTCCTACTGGTGTGCTATAATTGGTGCAACTCCCTCATTCTTCAAGCATTTTAAAAGTGACACTTTTCTGCTGTTTATTGTTTTTAGTTGTAACATGTGCATATACAATGTGTAATTCTAGCTTAATTTATCTTTGTGTTGCAGAAAGAGAAAAAAGAGAAGGATGGGGGTTACTCTGAACAAGTCAGAAGACGAGCATAATAGTGAGGAAGTTACTGACTCAAAGAAAAGTGAACATAACATTAAGAAAGAAACAGTAAATGAGCAAAGTAGAGCGGATAGTCTCTGGGCTAGCTTTCTAAGCGATGTTACTCCAAGACCCAAGCCTACAAACACAACCGCACCGCATACATTGATGGCAGATCAGGTAGTGTGCATTTTTTTATGTCTATATTGATATTGCTTTAGAAATCTACATTGTGTTATAATCATCATATTAATGCAGTTACTACTGTTTAAATATTTTTGTCCTAAATTTTTTGGTAACTCAGTCTTTTATTATTATTATTAATGATCTTCCAAACTCTGTAACAATGCTTCTTTCTCCCCGGTTCAGCTGTTATCTTAATCTTAAAGCTAACTTGACCTAGATATAGAAAAATTCCATACACATTCTTTTAGCTTATTATTTCAGTATATTGATATGTGGTCTCATTCTTACATTTTTCAAAGGCTGTGTCAGTACCCAGACAATTCCTATGCATATTGCTTGGATGTGGCACAAAACTTTGAAGTCAAATCCAGAAAAAGAGTCTTCAGCTAATGATTAGTACAGAATGTAACATGGGCATCTAATTGAACCCCAAGAAATCAGATTGATTTCCAATATGTGTCAGTTATGTCATTTTGCAGAAACCTGAACTATTTTATTTACAAACGAGACACTTTGGAGCAGATGCTGGCCAGCCTGATACATTGTTAAAAGCTTTTAAATGTAGAAACTGTTGAGAACAATAGGCCATATTTAAAGAAAACATGGAATAGTCATGAATAGTCCACATACCTTGTGGTGAGTTGGCTTCGATGGTAGGGGAGGATGCTGGTCAGGCCTGGAAGGCCCAAACATATTGTAAGGGTCTGCTGCAAACGTCTGGCAGAGTCCCCTATCAGAAGTAGCTTCAACTCCTCCTCTGGCAGAACTTTGACCACGTCCTGAGGGAGGTGGGGAACATTGAGTCCGAATGGGCAGTGTTCTGTGCCTCTGTTGTTGAGGCGGCTGACCGGAGCTGTGGCCGTAAGGTGGTCGGTGCCTGTCGTGGCGGCAATACCTGAGCCCATTGGTGGACACCGGCGGTGAGGGATGCCGTCAAGCTGAAGGAGTCCTACAGGACCTTTTTTTTCCTGTGGGACTCCAGAGGCAGCTAATAGGTACCAGCAGGCCAAGAAGAATGCAGCTTTGGTGGTTGCTGAGGCCAAAACTCGGCCGTGGGAGGAGTTTGGGGAGGCCATGGAGAACGACTTCCGGACAGCTTTGAGGAGATTCTGGTCCACCATCTGGCGTTTCAGGAGGGGAAAGCGGTGCAGTGTCAGCACTGTGTATGGTGGGCATGGTGCACTGCTGACCTTGACTCGGGATATTGTGAGTCGGTGGGTACTTCGAAGACCTCCTCAATCCCACTAACATGCCTTCCAATGAGGAAGCCGAGCCTGGGGACTCGGAGGTGGCCTCCCATCTCTGGGACTGAGGTCACCAAGGTGGTAAAAAACTCCTTGGTGGCAAGACCCCGGGGGTGGTTGAGATCCGCCCGGAGTTCCTTAAGGCTCTGAATGATATAGGACTGTCTTGACATGCCTCTGCAACATCGCATGGACATCAAGGACAGTGCCTCTGGATTGGCAGACCAGGGTAGTGGTCCCTCCCTTTAAAAAGGGGACCGGTGGGTGTGTTCCAACTACAGAGGGATCACACTCTGCCGCCGCCCTGGAAAAGTCTACTCAGGGGTCCTGGAGAGGAGGGTCCCTCAGATAGATTAACCTCGGATTCAGGAGGAACAATGTGGTTTTCGTCCTAGTTGCGGAATAGTAGACTAGCTTGACAGCCCACTTGGCAGGATCCTGCAGGGTGCATGGGAGTTTGCCCAACCAGTCTACATGTGTTTTGTGGACTTGGAAAAGGTGTTCGACCATGTCCCTCGGGGAATCCTGTGGGGGTACTAGACCCCCTGATAAGGGCTGTTTGATCCCTGTACAACCGGTGTCGGAGCTTAATCCGCATTGCCAGCAGTAAGACGAAACCATTACCGTTGAGAGTTGGACTCCGCCAGGGCTCTTTGTCACCGATTCTGTTCATAACTTTTATGGACAGAATTTCTAGGCGCAGCCAGCGCATTGAGGGGGTCTGGTTTGGTGGGCTCAGGATTGGGTCACTGCTTTTTGCAGATAATGTTGTCCTGTTTGCTTCATCAGGCCATGATCTTCAGCTCTCTCTGGATTGGTTTGCAGCCGAGTGTGAAGCGGCTGGAATGGGAATCGGCACCTCTAAATCCGAGACCATGTTCCTCAGCCGGAAAAAGATGGAGTGCCCTCTCAGGGTTGGGGGAGAGATCCTGCCCCAAGTGGAGGAGTTCAAGTATCTCGGGGTCTTGTTAACGAGTGAGGAAAGAATGGAGTGGGAGATCGAAAGGCAGATTGGCGCGCTTCCCGCAGTGATGCGGGCTCTGCATCGGTCTGTCGTGGTGAAAAAGGAGCTAAGCCATAAGGCAAAGCTCTCAATTTACCGGTTGATCTATGTTCCTACCCTGTTTTGGTCATGAGATGTGGGTAGTGACCGAAAGAGCAAGATTGCGAATTCAAGTGGCTAAAATGAGTTTCCTCCACAGGTTGTCTGGGCTTTCCCTTAAAGATAGGTTGAGAAGCTCTGTCATCTGGGAGGAGCTCAGAGTAGAGCCTCTGCATTGAGAGGAGTCAGATGAGGTGGCTCGGGCATCTGACGGGATGCCTCCTGGACCCCTCCCTGGTGAGGTGTTCCGGGCACGTCTAACCGGGAGGAAGCCCCGAGGAAGACCCAAGACACATTGGAGGGACTATGTCTCTCGGCTGGCCTGGGAACACCTCCGGATTCCCCCGGAAGAACTAGTAGAAGTGGCCGGGGAGAGGGAAGTCTGGCATTGCAGCTCAAGCTGCTGCCCCCGTGACCCGATCTCGGATAAGCGGAAGAGGATGGATGGATGGATGGAATAGTCAGTCAGTCATTATCCAACCTGCTATATCCTACCATGGGGTCACGGGGGGTCTGCTGGATCCTAGCCAACACAGGGCGCAAGGCAGAAACAAATCCCCAGGCAGGATGCCAGCCCAATACAGGGCACACGCACTCACTAGAGACAATTTAGGATTGCCAACGCACCTAACCTGCATGTCTTTGGACTGTGGAAAGAAACGGGAACACCCGGAGGAAACCCACGGGGAGAACATGCAAACTCCACGCAGGGAGGACCCAGGAAGCAAACCCAGGTCTCCTTCCTGCAAGTCAGCAGCGCTACCACTGTGCTACCCCTTATGGAATGGTATTGTAAAAATTTTTTCAAGGAGTAAAATAAATTACTCCTCCTTTTTTAATGATTTTTTTTTTATATAGAAATTGCTTACGAAACTGACACGAGTAAGGAAAGGCTTAAGAACAAATCACTGCAACTGCTAAAATGGAAATTACATATGTCATTTGGCGAGTAGAGTAGTTTATTGCTAAAAATGCAGAAGTCATCACTTGAAGGTTCTTTCAATAATTTTAACTGTAAAAGAGTTGTGAGTAAGGATAGATTACATAGTTAAAAACTCTAAAGGGTGGGTCACAAAATACAGGGGTAAAGAGAGCACCTTAGTACCTTCATTTGAATTTTGCACAAAAAAAATAACTAGGAGGTCTGTGTTACTGGTATATTGTGCTCTATGAGATTTAAATCAGGAGAGATAATGATTTAAATAGGGGTTCTGCTCCTATATGGTCAAATGCTGAAAAAGAATGTGTAGTTTTGATCTCCCATATTGCAACAAGAACAAAATAGTACCAGTGAAATTCCAGAGGGAGAAAAAGACACTATAGACTTTTTTTTTTTAAGATTGAATAATGTTCATTATGCACACAAGAAAGATTAAAGGAGCAACAGGTTTTTGAAATTAACAACATTTTTATTTGTATATTTATAATTCTAATCCCAGCTTTGACTTTTAAGTAATTTCTTCAAGAACCCAGGGACAGAAGCTACTTGCATGTAAATTTTATAAAAATATTTCTTCTCACAACAGTGGGATCTCTAAAAGCTCCAACTCTGAATCCACAACACTGATTTTGTTAGTGACCAAGATTGCCTACTGTGTACCAAAATGTCTGCAACATGTTGTTAGTGCTAGTCTTCAATAAGCACACCAGTTTGAATGTGAAATCCTTTACTTTCAAAAATGCAAAAAAAAAAACACGGACTGAAAGAGAACTGCAATACAAAAATCAAAAAAACTAACCGCATCAGTGCATGCCGACAAGGAAGATACATTGTCTTAAAGGGGACAACAATAATAATTCAGTCTTTGTATGTTTACCATAATTATAAACCTAACAATCTCCCCTCTTTTTTTGAGAATATAAACATGACCCTCAAAGCTTTCGGCAACATTAAGGCAGATGTACCTTTTTGTCAGACAGCTGCTCCTTTGTAGCTGACAAAGTATTTGGCCTATTCTACCAGAGTGTAAGTTTTTTTTATAGAGCTAATATCCAGTCTCAGTCTTATTTCTCTGACATGTTTTGTAGATTTGATGGCATTCCCAACAGAATAGTTATCAGTGATACATGTAATAGGCAAATGTATCTGTCTGTACAACCTTTATATAATTTTGAAAACCGTTGCAAAAAACATTGCATTGTTAATTACTTCTACCAAAGCAAGTGTTACTCCTGCAAGAGTGCTCCGAGCAATTCTTATCTTTTTAGATTTCCAACAGAGTGGCAAAAATGTACCTCATTTGCCCATTAATTTTAAGAAGTGTCCATCATGGGTACCACCATCAGCCAAATTCCCAAGAGAAGCATAATTAAACGGGACCAGCTTTAATGTGTCATCATGCCCTAAATGTTGAAATTTTAATGTGATATATTCAGACTTCAGTTTTATCACTATTTTGTTTGTTTCATGGATGCTTTGTACTGTAGCATACTTAACATTGAATCCTAGGCTGCAAACATTAAATATCACTTCTGGCCTGCTTTACCGAGCAACACATAGAAGCTGACCTATTTTTGATTTCAGCGGATCAGTTTCTGTGTTTATAAGTGGTGCTTCCCATTGCAGGGCTCTTGAAGAGTCTATAGGAATAGAACAGAAGTTTTATGTAGGTTTCCTGCTGTAACTGTATAACTCCACCAGAAGAATTTGCCTGTATGCCAACATAACAAAAATTATTCCTCACGTTCGATTTGGAACACATTATTTTAAATAAGGAATTACAGTTTCGGCAAAGTGTTTTGAGCCAGTGCCCAATCACCCTCCTCCAAATTAAATCCTCAACATGAGAAGCAAGAACTTCGGTTACACTGCCATGCTTATCTGACCAGTGGAAAACAGCAGGATCTACTAGTGACATTATTCCCCCTGTGTTTTTTATGATTTTTCACTTTGTTGTAAAAGTAGTGATGCATGTGCAAGTCCATAAACACACTTTTTTGTTTCCACAATATTTCCTTACATTTGGCTTTAATTGGAGGTCGAATATAAATATCTTGAGACAGTTATATTCCTTGGAAGAATGCACATTTAATATCTGTGGAGTGTACATTCTATTGCTTCTGACAAATGACAGCCAGAAGCACTCTTAAAGATTCAGAAGAAAACGTTGGTGAATCTTTAGGAAGTTCATCCCTACCAAATTCCTCAAAACCTCTAGCCACAAGGCGAGCTTTAGGCATTATACCTGCTGATGTCTCTTTCAGGGTGTATACCCATCTTGTTGAAACACACTTTTTCCCTAGATGTAGAGTTCTTCAAAAATGTTGTTGTATTTCCAATTGCAGAGTTCCTCTTGTTTAGCTGTATCTAAAGACACGTTTTTGATCTGAAGTACCTCTTCATTAGGAAGAAAACTGCTCTGCATATTGTCCTTTAGTTCAATATTAAGACCATCATCTCTTGATAAATGAGCCGAGCTTGTTTTCCCAGCAAGCTCATCAGGCTCAATTTAGTGGAAATTGTACAATTTTCCGTATTTTCCTCCGATATTTCCTGCTCATCCAAGAATTTACCCTTTTAAGCTGGACTCCACTGTCTCTGTCAGTGTGTTTGATAGTGTGACCTGGTTTCCGCGCCAGCTGCAAGTTTATTGAAGGTCACTGAACATCCTCTATTTCCTCGTTAACCGTTTCTATGTCACAATTGATATCCTCTGTTTGATTATCCTATGTCTTTTTCATTGTTTTTATTAACTGAATCATTTTTTCTCTTTTCTTTGACATTTTCTGTGAAATTTAGACCTGTGGAGAAATTGTGTATTTCTTGAACACCCACCTACCTTAATCTTGGTGTTATCTTTATTTCTATATTAAAATTTTCAGCAATGTCTCCTTTCTTCGTTGTTAAATTCTTCTTCATTGTCACTATATATTTTTGTGGTGGTTTGTGAATATTTATCCAGGTGTGGATAAAATGCTTCAGCATTTCGGAAGGTTTCTTTGAAGTCGCAATGCTTCCTGCACTAAAACATGTGAAATGATCAATAATGTGGAGATACCACACATTTGGTTCAAGTTCATGTAGGTCCATAGCAACAGTCTAATTCATTATAACTTGAGGCCAATGGCAGGCCCACTGTTAGTTTAGACTTATGCTTACTGTACTTAAAGTATGTTTCACAAGTGTTCAAATTTTGCTGTAAAATAGCTATGCATTCTGTGTCTTTATTACCTGAACTATGCAACAGTTTCTGCACTTTTATTAACTGAAGCATGCCCAAAATGCTTGTGAAGCTTTAACATTTTTTTTTTTTGCTGTTTTGTCATATGTTCTGTGACTGTCAAAGTTTCATTTTCATGAACTACAACATGCTTGACCTCATCTAAGATGTTTATACAATAATATCCAGAAGTAGTCAGTTCAAGCATAATTGGCTGTTTAAACATTATTGCTCTGTCATTTTCAATGTCAAGCTCCAGCTCTCTTTTTAAAGATGTTTTTGCTTAAGAGCAAAGGAATATCTACAAGGATTGCTTTTGTTTCAATGTTGTATTTGGTGTGTCCAACTTTAGCCGGAATTGTAATTCTTTTAGTCGCCTGTACAATCTTCCTATCACCAAGTTTAAAATCTCTACAGCTTGGTACTTCAATCAACTTGTCCACTTAATTCTGACTGTGCTCACTCACAAAACTATTGAGCCACTTTTCCCCACAAACCGTTTGAGTGCACACAGTTTCAATTACTGCAGATCCCAAAGATTCAACAACAAAAATCTCAGAATCGGCGGCAGATTCATTTGAATACAGTGAAACGTTATATTGTTCAAGGTCATCCTTTTTTTACATTTCCCTCTGTGAGGTTCACTTGTTGTCTTTTATGCGGACTGTCTTTAGCCCAGTGAAACTTACTCTAACATATAGCACACTTTGATCATCTGCCAAACCTGTCAAGTCGATTTGTACCAGGTAATGGCAATTTTGAATGGTGGTTCTGATATCACAACATATTTTGTTTTTGACCCATAAAATAAGCTGTATCAGGTTTCATTTATATCCCAGTGGAAGTGCAGGCCACTGCTGTTTTCTTACCGAAGATATGCTTTAATGCTGATTTCATTGAGGCAAACGTTGAGCTTAAACATGCAGTTAGGTCTAACTGTGTGCCTTCAATTTCTAGACAAGCATATAAAGCAGTTTGAAAGCTAATACGGCATCTGGAAGAGTCATGTATTTCCACATACGATTATAACATTGTTCAAATTCCACGACGTAATCTGCCATTGAAACAGAACCTTCCTGTGTTATAGGACGAGTATGCCTCGTAAGCATGGTGTTTTTCCTCCTTCAGAAATGCCCTATTGAGTACAGGTAAAATTCCTTTACAACGAACTTCCAGGGACCTAGAGAATATTTCGTTGTAATGAAAATTTCATAGTAATGAGATTCTGTATTTGTCAATATCATGCTTTCTTTTACTTGCGTCTAGGCATTTGCAATCATTTCAATAGCTTCTTTCGTGTTAATTTTAATCTATTCCTGTCTACAAGTTATGCTGAATTTTTCTCCGCATTTCCTTGCAATAATACACTTTCAGGGTGCGAATGATGCCCAAATCCAATGGCTGAAGCACTGCCATGCAATTGGGTGGGAGGAATTCAACGCGAACATTATCTAAATGTGGAAGCACAGTTATCAACCAGAAGCCAAAGCATCTTTTTCTTCATATTGTGAGGTTTCTGAACTCTTTTGGGATCCCCCCCACTCCCCACCCAACAGGGTCGACATGCTGACATTATTCCCGAAACGCAATTGCCACATCTGTGGAAGATTGTTTGTCTGTTGCCGGGGCAGGGCAACCGCAGGCTCACAGCGGTGCAGTGAGGCGACACAGAAGCAAATCCTAAAAGATCAGGGTTGCGCTATAAGTCCTTGTCTTGCATCCCAAAACACAAGGCTGAGTCTCAGTACTTTAGCAAAATCAGCTTTATTCAGTCAGAAACAGGAACATCACAGTTATTTGTTGTAGCATGTTCTGCCACTCTCCTATACACAGACACCGCAGTCAGGCAGGGCCTTGGCCAGGTTAGTGGCCAAGTAATCCTGTTCCCTGCATTTACAGTGTTCCCTGCATCACCCATCGAGCTCGGTGAAGAGCCGCAGCAGAGTTGTGAGCTGTGGGGCAACAGATAAACAGTCCTCCACAGACGCAGTGATCGGACTCTGGGACGCTCTTCGGCGTGTTGTCCAGATGGGGGAGGTCCGAAGAGAGTTTAGAAACCTCACATTTTGTTGAATGAGTGCCACATTAATAAGAGTGTTTCTTGAAGGAGCATTACTGAACCACATAAAAACTGCAGCAGTTCTCATATGTTTGCAACCTGAGATTTTTCTTCTTTTTTTGCTCGGTCTTTCAAGAAAGTTGACAAATTCCAAATTCACTGGCAACGTCTTTTTTTTTCTTTTTGCTGCAATCGAGAGCTGAAATTTTTTTTTTGTTTTTTTTTTAATATGAACTGTTATCGTTTCTTTGTGTCTGCCGTTTCTATAGGAGGTTGACAATAAGTTAAATTCCAATGGATGTTTTTCAAATATTGACGAGCAATAAGCAAAACCACCGAAAACAAAAACTGCAAAAAAAAAAAAAACACAAAACAGTACAAGGAAAGTTCAAAGAAAGAAAAAAAAAAAAAAACAACTGAGCTGCGACCACAGAACTAACTGCTCTGTGAATGATTCATTCAGGTATTTCAAAGTGTTTTGGGCACTTTGTTGTAATGAAAGTACAGGTAGTCCCCAAGTTACAGACATACGACTTACGAACGGGGCCACAGCTGCAACTTCATCTCACTGGGGGACGCAACGCAGGCTCCTCAGTAACTGCCGCACCGTCATTTTCAGCCTGGGGACGCTGCAAGCGGTGACTGGAGGGAGCAATTTCGCTCGTGTAATTCGTGTAATGTCCCTCGGGTGGCTCCAGTTGATGAATGGGGCGGTGGGAGCTGCACCCCATTCATTCTCAGTTGGCGACTGGGTGCACGGCAAGCGGTGACCCGGGGTCCATAGTCACCAGTGCCACAGCTACCGCTCGTGTGCAGGACGGAGGCTTGATGGGGCGGTTCACTGCCCGCCCACCACGCAGCCGCAGCTACTGCTCCTGACTGGACACTGGCTGAATGGGGCAGAGGGGGACGTGTTCCTGCCTGCCCACCACACAGCCTTGCAGTGCCCATCAAACAGCTACCCCATTCGTTCTCGGTGGCAGCTGGTGACGCTGCAAGCGGTGACCCGGTTGTGGCTGAACGGAGGCCATTGAGGGTGAATGGAGCGGCAGTGAGCAGCATTGTAATGTGCTTGTTGAATGGGGGCAGTGGTGAGCGATTCATTACCCGCTTCTGGCCGCACCCTGTTCGTTCTCGGTGGGCAGGCACTGCAGACAACTTACTGTATGCAAGTGGAGGTGACTGTGCTGTGGAGGTGGGCAAATGGTGAATCTCCCCTCGCCACCCCCATTCATTCTCAATAGCAAGCCTGCATGTACTTGTACGTACATAGCAGGGGTGCCTTCCTGCTGTGATAGCGTGTACAGTGCTGTGCAGAAGAGCTCATCTTAACCTTTTGTGTTAACCCTTCAACAATGTCTCTGAAACACAAATCTGATGCAAGTGCTGGTGATGCAGTAAAGAAGAGAAAAAACATCACCATGGAATGTAAAGTAGAAATAATAAAGTTCAGATAGAGGTGAAACTCCATCTTTCATTGGCAGAGCGCTTGGTTGCAGTTGATCAACAATCGCATTTATTAACATAATGTACCTGTTCTGACTTACATACAAATTCAGTTAAGAACAAACCTACAGTCCCTATCTCGTACATAACCTGGGGACTGCCTGTATGTGCTGAATGTATTTCATAGTAACGAGATTTCTATAGACTCATGTCATATGGGGAAACTGTTAGGACCATAAAAATACTTAATTGTAATGAAAATTTTGTTGTAAAGATATTCGTTGTAATAGAATTTTACTTGTATTTGTGGCAGTATTTCTAGCACTATCTCTTGCTCTGCCTGTAAGTGACAGTGCAACTGCAAGCACTTGCTTTTTCTTTTCAAGCCAGTCACTCATCTCTAAATTTCAAGTTCATTTTTCCAGCTTTCATATGATCTTTTTTAATCGAGAATAGGAGGTATTTTGTATTCCCATCCGTTCTCTGCTACCAATGTGTAAGCCTTCAATAAGCACACCAGTTTAAATGTGAAATACTTTACTTTCAAAAATGCAAAAAAACACACACTGAAAAAGAACTGCAATACAAAAATCAAAAACTAACAACATCAGTGTACACCCACAAGGAAGATACATTGTCTTAAAGGGGACAAAAACAATAATTCAGTCTTAGTAGGTTTACCATAATTGTAAACTTAGCAGTTAGACGTGTTGCTTTAAAGTATGTTTCTGGTTTCAGAACCATGTCAACATGGAAGCCATAAACAGCAAAACCAAGTTTCATACTATCCCTGCATTTCTAATGATAAAGAAGAATGCACTTTCAATAATTCTTTCTCTTGTAGTCACCATGTACAAGAAAGAGTCCCCTGCTTATGCCCCAGTCAGAGAACAGTGTAGCATCCTCCTTCCAGATCTGATAGGGACATGTTACTTAGGACTGTCTGAAGGATTGTGACTACTTGGAGAACCTGGCCATAAAAGTAGCTCCTGGGATTGTGGAAGGGTGGAGAGCAGACACAACATTTCAAGAAGCACATAGGATGTGTCTCCCAGTATGTAAGCCTGAGTCGGTGTGGCCTGGGGTTGGCACACAAAACGCTGGGAAAGTATGGCATACATGTCTCTGACCCAAGGTGTGCGGAGTGAGCTGCAGCTGGTGGCAGGTATTTGCATGCACCTGGACAAGGCTGCAAGGAGCATGTGGATCCTCACAAGACCTGTTCAGTGTTTGGGAGCAGATGGTGAAGGAGATAGCCGGTCCAGTCACAGAAGAAACCAACAGTCCTTGTAAAGGCCTACTATCACTAGTTTTGCACCAAGTCCTAAGACCCCTAGGTCACTACATTGGTGGTGGTGGTAGTAGTGGGATAAGAGCCATCTAACAACTTAAGGGGAGTGTTTAACACTAACAGTGGTGGACCCCCCAACCACGTTTACAAGCGCTTGCTTAAGGCTGGGCAGACCATATAACCTCACACTCCTTGAATATCCTTGTGGATTAACTTTGCATTACTTTTGATAGTAAGAGTTTTGAGAGGGGGACAGTGTAGCATCCTTGTTCTGGAGTTGAGAGGGGTATGTTCCTCAGGTGGCTCTCACTGTCAGAAGGGATGGGGCTACCTGTAAAAGATGGCCATACAAACAGTTCCTGACAAGGGTTGGGGATGTGTGTGCAGACACAGCACTTTAAAAACAATCTGCCTCCGTTCATGGCTTCTGGTGAGCCACAGGTTTGGACCTCACCTTGGGATGGCTTATGGAGCTAAAGGAATGTGTGGCAAATGGGTTATCTCTGAACCAGGGTGATCAGAGTGAGGCTAGGCTGGCAGTTTGTATATGTGGTCAAAGGGGGAAAAAGCAGCCAGTGCTAATGTGAAGTCACAGAAGACCTGAGCCATGTCGAAGAGTGGCTGATAAAGGAGGTAGTGGGTATAACTGCAGTAGAAACTAACAGTCCTTCTAAGGCCCAAATACTACCAACTTTGCTTGGAGTGCTAAGTCCATTCCTCTGTCTCTCACGCACCCAGATCATTACATTAGTGGGGACCCCTCAACTACATTCACAAGGGCCGACTTCAAGCCGGGGAGACCACGTCACATCACACTCCTCAATTATCCTGGTGGACAGACTTTGCATTCCCCTTGATGGCGAGAAGAGAGCAGTGTAGCGTCCTTTGTCCAGACCTGAGAGGGACACGGATGGCTGTGCACTGTCCGAAGGGGTGGGGCTACATGGAGAAGCTGGCCATAAAAGCAGCTGGAGTTGTTTACATGCAGACATAGGGACAAAGCAGGCAGGAGTGTGTGGAGCCACAGAAGGCCTGAACCACATTGAGAAGTAGGTAATGAAGAAGTTAGAAGATCGAGTTGCAGTAGAAACCAGTGGTGGTCCTAAGGGCCACCAGCATTGCACAGAGTATCAAGTCTGTTCCTCCATCTGTCAACCTCCTGGTTGTTACAGCAGTCTACAAAAGTATGCTGTGGTGTGATTTCTTTAAAAAATTACACCAGGACCCCTTGGCATTTGGTAAAGTTACCACACTGGAGTGAATTGTAATGGAAAATCAAAGCAGGTAGTGTGTGAAATAGAAGCCTCATCAAGAATTAGTTATGGATCAGTTGAATTCACTTTTAATGAACAGTTAAACATAAGCTTGGTCTTTTATACATTTGGTGCCCACAATGTGTCATTTGCCTGAAATGAAGCATTACCAAATTTAGTGTTCTAAGTTAAATCTTGAGGTAATGATTTTAGTCTGAGAGAAACTTAAAAAGCTTTTGAAACTGGGGATGGAACCTGGATACATCATTATGACAGAGAGGAAAATTGTCAAAATAATAGAAACATGATAGCTCATTGTTTCTCAAACATCATTAAGTGTTTGTGTTTTTTTTATATTTTATTTGATCATTTTGGACTCAATAACTGAGTTGAAATTGATGGGTTCAACTTAACTGAATTGCTTTTGTTGGAACCTGCACGTATTCTATAGTGAATGATGATATAGTCCAGGTACGTTTGTTATATGTGGAAGGAAGGTGGCTTTTTTAGTATGTTACCAGTGTTGTGCACAAATACTTATTCATCCCTTGTGTAACCACCCCCCTACTTTCAGTTTTATTAATAATGCCTTTTTTAATATTTATATTTGGTAATTTGATTCCTTTTAATGGTCCAGGACAATACTTAAAAGAGTGTTCAATTACTAAAATGTAAAGTTTGTGTATGTTGATTATGTTTTAGATTAAATTCACAATTGATTTTGCTCTATAACAAGATAGTTGTATGTTTTAATGTAAGAGACAGAGTGAAACTCTTTATATTTAAATGGCATATTTTACTTACCTATTGTGTCAAATTCTTCTGGCAGATAATTCCTGACCAGCATCAAGAAGTTAATAAAACAAAGGAAGTACAAAAAGAGCCATCAAAAATCACCATTACAAAAGTGTTTGATTTTGCTGGAGAAGAGGTTCGGTAAGTAGATTCATTAGATTTTTAACGTTAAAGAAAAAAGTATTAGCCTCAGATGTATCTTAGTGAAATAAACTAAATGGGCTCATCTCTCACTAAATAATGCATGCTTCCTTGATAAATCAAACGCCATTTCTTCCTGTACAATATATGTAAGGTGATTTGGGAGAGGGGAAACATTTTTTCATCAGTTTTGGTGAATGCATATCCTGAATATGTTTTCAAGGTTCTTTGACAAAAAGTGATGTGACAGGGCACAGCTACAGGCTGCTTTCAGATATGCTAGCTTCTTGCCAGCAAATGCCAATATATTTCGGTTAGTTTTTGATTTGTGTACTTGAAGCAGATTCCATCAATCATTAAGTTATTAATAATATACAGTATGTCCCTGTTTTGAGGTATATGTAACCGCATCGATCAGCGTAATTTTTTAAGCGCCTTTTCAATCTGGTATTAAGTGACAAATTAATTTGTTTCATTTGAGGGCTGTAATTTGATGGCTGCCTAAGCAATGAAAAAATATTAACTTGATAAATTAATTTTACTTGGCCAACATGGTAACAGAGTCGTTAGCCCTGCTATTTCAGTCATTTAGTTTTGAAACATCTTGCACCTCACTGTTTCCTGTGTGAAGTTGGCATGGTCTTTACATGTCTGTGCTGGTTTTCAGGCCAAATTACTGAAGATCTGCAGATTAGGTTAATTGGCAGTTCCACATTTGCACTATGAGAATGCGAGTGTGAGACATGGGATGGACCGACGCCTTGCCTGTTTTGTTCCTAATGTTGCAAGGATAGGCTCCACGACTGTGCATCCCTGAATTAGATTAAGCGGAATTTGAGAATGTTTTATGTTTAGGTTCTTGTACACACAAGGTACAGTTTTAGAAGTGAATATACTCTGTTGTTGGCCACAAATCATGTTGTTGATGCTCTCAGTAAAAAGACCATAAACAGTTTTGGAAATAACTGATGTGGGAAAATGAGAGCATTAGCAAACCATAGAATTAAATAATGTGTTTCATTAACAATGAGGAATGGCTTCTAATTAAGGGGCAGGTTGCAAGCTAATTAAAATGAAGGCTAAAGAAGGATGTTCTTTTAGCAGTAGTAAAGTGTTGCTAATTAAGGAAATGGCTGGAACAAAAATCTGCAGTGCTCAAGGATCTGGGTTTGACACCCCTGCCTTAGATCATTCAAGGGTGGATTCTTTCCGATTATTTTGTAAAATCTAAAAAGGCTTCAACACTGGTTAGTATAGTTTCACCCATGTATACTAAAAGTTTAGAAAAGTTGGAAAGACTTTCTTTTAATAATGTTTCTAACTTCCAAATAGTAAAAGTATCCTGCTACCCGAAGGTTGCAATTGAGAAGTAATTGTTCAAGGATGCAAATCTATTATTAGTATAGAGAACTTGCATTGGTCAAGAGGTATTTCAGTCTCCTACCAATTGTCTGTGGCATCCCACTCTGTATTAGGTAAGGGACAGATGTTCCTGCTAACTGGTAGTTTTCCTTTCCTCCTGCATCCTGAAGAAGACATTTTTCCATTTCTGTATAAATGTCCCTGTCAGTTTCCTCTCAAGGGGACCTAGCATACTTATTGGATGTCCTGCCCCAAATGGTGTCCATTTCCCACCGTAGCATATGCCACAATTGGGAGTGTCTATTTTCTTCCACTTCTGCGGCCTTGCTAAAGACCTTTAGTTCTGTGATACCTTTTCCTGACTATAGTAAACCTTGTCTAGCGGGCTACTCATAGCTGTTTTTTCAGTACCCCAAATCATTTAATTTTTCTAGATTTGATATTATTGTTGTTATAGAATGATGTGTCTTATAGTTTTTTAATGCATCAGGCTAATTATCAGGATTCAAACTGTTATTCAGTTATGCTTTGCCACAGTCAAAAGGGAGGGTAATCTCGTAAATTCCACTTTTACCCTTGGAAAGTTGGATTTGGGAGCTGCCTTTGGTCCACAAATTCCATTCTGTTGAAACAGCTTTGCCTAACTGCCACCTTCATGGTTGACAATAAATATTCCGAAGTGCTGCAGTGCAAGGTTTGCTTAATTTCTTCAGCAACTTCCTACTTGTACCTGATACTTAGAAACTGAATTTCTATTGACATCAGGCCGGCCTTCTGTCATTCAGTGCTACATGACGAGTCCAGCAGCACACACTTTTTATTATTTATTCTTTTGTCTTTGCACCCTTATAAATGCAAAACATTTTTGATAACATATGTGATGTGTACAGTTTTGTATGTGGTGTTTTATTTATTTTTTTTACGTATGTGTAATGGCTCTTTTTTTTTTTTTTATTCCAACAATATTCTGCAAGGTAATTCCAGACCACAAGATGGCAGAATTGCTCTTAGAAGTAAAAATTCACAGAAAAGCACTTAATTAGTAGCTTCAAATCTCTCTCTCTCTCTCTGTATGTCTGTCTGTCTGTCTGTCTCACTCTGATGGTTTTGCTCTCAGAACATTTGGATCTCTTTCAAAAATTTATTTTCCAAATGATTTAATTTTGCTTTATTTTGAAACAATACAATCCTAAAACTGAGTTAAACTTACAAAACACTTAAAACCATATAAAGGTATGAAATATTTTTATACAGCCTTAAAAGCAGGCATTCTGTGTGAAATATTTAAATAATATGGCGTATGACTTTTGCAAGACATAAAGATCACATTCTAATGTTTCTTATTAAGCAAATTTTGAAAAAGTAGAATATTAACTTAATCTGATTTGTCCAAAACAATTTACATGTTTCTCACTTCTTCATTTTTGTTACATTTTTTTCCTCTTAATGTTTCTGTGATCCTTTTTGGACTTGGCTAATGCTGGAAAAATACAGCAATATATTAGTCTTCTTTAAACATTGGCAATACAGAGAAAAATAGAACAGCTGACATCTACATAGAAGCACCTGTCTCAATTATTGTGTCACCTTACCATCTAATTCCATGTTTTGTGTTCTTGTTCTGGAATGACTGACATTCTGACAGCCCTCAGGTGAATTTCACACTTAATTCTCAGCTGCCATTTAAAGTGAAAGTACTCCAGAACTGCACCTTGTCTTCCTGCTTTTCTACATGCATAACAGGGCCCCACTAATCCTTAAATGTAAGGCTTCCAGAATTTTTAATTTTATAATAAACATGAAGTGTCTGATCAAGTACACATATCATCATCTTTGCTAGTCTGTTGAATATTTCTTTCTTTAAAGGAAAATCAAACAAAGGAACATTCATATAACAACATTACTGTATTTATGTTGATATTTGTAGCTTACAAACTAAAGAACAAATATTTTTAATTGAGATTTTTAGTCTAGATAAGTACGGTGTATAACATTTTCTTAAAGTCAAGGATTGTCACTGTCTTGCATTAATTTTATTGTGTGATTTATTGAAAAATGTGCATAAAGTGACAAATCCACTTTTCATTAGTACATGTACAATGATATGCAACTCCTACTCCTTTAAGGGAAAAAATAGTTAATGGTTTTTTTCCACACCTAAAAGGACAGATAGTAAGAGAATGAAGGTTTTGGCTGTATAGTCTTTGTCAAAAATATACAGCTGAAATGTTGTTGTCTTTTACCCTTTTACTGTACAATTAACCTTTAACCCTATTTTTTTTCTTTACTGATGCATGCTGACCCAGCCCTTCACAAACTTCATACACCTTTATACTGTCTGCTAGATTATTTTGAAAACATTTTGCAATAGTTACAGATCTATTACTAAAAAATAATACTTTTTATGTGAAAGGTATAGCAGACAATTGTTTTTCTGTTTCCACTTATATTTATCTAGCGCTTTACATTTGCTGTGAATTGAAAGATGATTGTCATTGACATTTTCATTTAACATTGAAGGCCTTGGTATGTTCAAGAGTTGATTAAACATTGTACAGCTGTGCTGATGATACACAGAACTGAAAACAAGTGCAAATTTTAAATACACCTATCTAAAGCTTTCTGAATATCTCCTTGAATTGATAATCAGATTTGTGTATTGCTTTTGATATTTTGAGTTTAGCATCCTGTCTTAAGATAATACAGGTGCAACTTCAACTCGGATGCCAGTAACCATAAAATAAGTTGCATACAAATTCACAAAAACAGTGCTCACCTAAAGCAGAATTTCCTTTTTTAATATGATTATCACCCATTTTTTTCCATAAGTAAAATACTCTTCTGATGTGATTTTAATTCTTCTTTTTTATGCTTCATTTCATTAGCGAAACAATTTTAATTATTCTAGTTTTTTTGTGCCAGATCTTGAATATATACAATGTAGAGTATACAAACAAAGTAATAATGTATGCAGTTCACACAAAGTCCACAGTAGTATCCTGAATATTAAGCTGTGGTTTTATGCTTCAGATCCCATTCATTGATTTTGGTTTTATCCTCTCTGTTTCATATATGGAGCAAGTATTGTTTTCAACAGGAAAAACACATTTTGCTACCTCTAGAACATGGTCTGAGTATTTTGGAAAAGTTGTGGATCAATGTTAAAAATTTAGTGGATTCTGTAACTCTGTTTGCTCTTATTAGTCTTAAGAGCTGATTAGGTTTTGGGTAAAGTCCAACAATTTGGCTTTGAGCTTTTCAAGATTTTCAAAAACTATAGTCACAGCAGCTAAACTTGGATTTTTAGAGAAATATTGATTACATTGTGTGCCTTTGATTAAATTGCCACAGTGTATTTATTTGTGACAGGTACTTAATTTTTTGTTTAAAATAAAATTTCCTTATTTTGAACTTGGCACCTTCAGTTTTTGAGTTGGTGTGCTAGTCCCAGCTGTATGATGGAAGGCACAGAATTCTGCTTCTTCTCCCCTGATTTTTATATCTGAAATTAAACAAACCACAAGTAAAGGAATTAATACAAAATTCATGTGTTTACAAGTGAATTAATTTATTAATTGTTAAAATTGAAGACATAAAAATATGGTTTTCAAATAAGCTCAAATATTTTACATTTTTATTTAAATAAATTTGTTATATTTTTTTATATACAGTTGCCTTTAAAGCCAACTAAAGTTTGAAAAATAAACTTCACTGGTATTGCATCTTGCATATATTTTGGTAATTTCACACTTAATAATTTGCTCAAGTTGTTAATATTAAGAAAGTTCTCTACTGACCAAATGTTAAAGTTGACAGGGGTGATCAGTCTTCTCCATTCTGAAATCTAACACAAGCTGCATAGTAATTGTTTCTTGTATTTGCTGAATATCTGATGTTTTATTAGTGTTTAGCCCTAATTAAACAGTTTCTTTGAGCAAACAAGAATATTAGGACATCATGCCACTGGGGACATTTTAGGTTCTGCTGGGGTCTGGAAATAATTTGTCCTGATTATGGTATCACCTGGAGCTGATGTCATAAGGAAAAGGCTTTTCTTACTGATCTCTTTTAAACAGTTTATAAAGTGCCATGCAACTTTTGTCATTTACTGGGGACAGTACACAGTTTGACTCAGTACGGACTTTAAAAATGGTAATGACCCTCCCTGGAAGACATTAACAATTTTTTTTTTAAATAAATTTTGGCTTGATAATCACAAGCAGGCTGTGCAGAATATTTTTGACCTGTTTCCTCGTACTAAAATAGAAAGCCTTTATTGATATTGGGGAAAAAATACAAGAAATTTTCAAAAGGAGGAAGAGATTATATGGTCAGGAGACGTTTTGTAAGATCACATGTGTAGGTTGTGCACACCAGATCTAAAGGAAAGAGATCAGACAAAGACCAATCCATAATTTCATCCTTTTGAATGTTCTTGTTAAATCTTAAATAACCTACCTAATTACAGGAATACTGGTTCCCATTCCTGGAGCCATGCCTGACAGTGCTGTTCGCCAGCAAGTGCCTTGGTGTCAGGTGATCCATATAGTGCTGTTTGAAAAAATACTGTGGAGTTGCCATGTAGACATACCATCCACAAGGCAAATTCTGAGGATCAGGTGCACTGTCTCATGGAATTCTAGGTTTTGGCAGTGAAAGCAGCCTCTAAGTGTATTGAATAGAACTTCTATGGCAAGAAGGAGCTGGAGCTTCTACGAGAAGATGCAGACAAAGGAAGTGATTGGGTGGAACAGAATTTCTGATCTGCCTTAGAATGGTGAATTGTGAATAGATTTCATGTTCAAATACATTAAATCATTTTTACATCAGAAAGTTTACAACGATCTTTCTGCAAGTTTCTGGAAGTGCTCTTTTTTTATAACCTGAAACTTTGAACATTGTTTTCTGGAATAATTGGTTCTTCTGCTCCAACATACAGATTAGAAGATGTACACAAGGCATACATTCAGGTGTGAGTGTTGCCTTAGTTAACTGATTTGAAAGTTGAAGCATTTTACATTTTTTACTTACTTTTAAAGAGTCTGTTAACAAATTTTGGTTTATTAAATATTTTTAATAATTAGACATACTCAGAATTAACAATGATAATATAATGCATTTACATGGGTCAGTAGACATTAAATATACACTTTTTAACAGCACTTTACAGTATTATGAAGTTAAAAACGTAGCCCACAAAGGTCTTGTGGTGGCTCAGTAGCTTTAATATAAAGCAGATTCCTATTCAATTGATTTAAAAATGGCAATGATCGATTCCCTATTGTTACTTGTGAAGAATCAATGACTAACTGTAGTTTGCATTTCTTAAAACATAACATTTTTGAAAGATGTACCCAAATAGTTAAAATTGTTGGTTGTTTCGGACCATGATGTAAAGCAGGTTTATAGTTCTACCAATAAAATTATAATATTGGGGGAAATACTAAATCATTATAATGTGCAGATAAGGCAAACCTGAAGCTGTTTTTAGTATAATGTACTATACATACCGAGTATATATTTGTTCACTCTGTGCTTACAAAGTGATGCTTACATAATTCCTTTTCTCATATGTTAATTTATGAATAAGTGACATTTGCTTCTTTACTTTTATGGTTTAAGTTACCTCAAGCAACTTCCGCATGCACCTTTCCTGACAGTTGACCAACTTGTTGTTGGAATCTGATTTGCCATCTAGAACGCCTGGCTCTGTGTGAGTCCCAATATCCCCATTCCAGGTGATGTCCCCTTTGATTTAATTGAGAATGTTAAGTTAAATTTGTCTTGTGTGCATAGTACAATGCAATTCTTATTTGCGTGTCTACTCAAAACAGTGGCAATAATACAATTGCAATAAGACACTCACATGTTAAAAAGTTTGTGTGTATGTGTATATAATATATAAAATATGGAATTTGTATTTGCAAATATTTATATCAATTTTCTTAGTGACACTTCATTTTTATTATACATTTTTGAGTTTCATTACTTTTTGTTTTTGCATGGAGGACTTGACTCATGCATGGACTGACACTCCTCCACAAAAAAGGATTTTATATAAGTCGTGGTATGGTGAATCTGTTCACATTTCACAAAGGAAGTTAGTGAAAGTACTAAATGTTGCATTGGAGTGATAAATAGTATTGCTTCATTATATTTTTAAAAGTTGTTAAAACATCATAAGAGCCATAGGTTGTATTTGTTTGTTTTTTATTATTATTTTTTTTTTATCCACTTGTGAAAGGTAGATCAAATGTGAGGAGCACCCCAATTTCATAAGTTCGCAGAGCAGGGTGGTGGTAGTCAAGGAATAACCAAATTAAACTAAACTAAATTCAATCATTTTCCCCTTTACAGATTTGGCAAAAATTGTAAACTTCATTTTTCATTTAACATTTGTTTTAAGGATATGTGTCAAGCCAGCCGCCTCGAAAAGACATGTTTTGGTTGAGGTTACTAAGTACGATCTCCCAATACTAAATATGCTGTTTAAAATGGCCATTTTTAAAGCAGTCATAATAATAAAAGAAAAATCAGAGTAATGTGAAGTTTTTTTTCCATGTTTATGTTTAATCAGAAAGGAAGCCAGCTTTTGTTTACTGGGTTTCAGGAGCACGCATTGCTACAGCGCATTGCCGCACCAACCACATGACAAACCAACTCAAGATCCAGATTAGGACCCGAGTGCAGCCATGCAACGGTTGACACTTCGCCACCACACTAGTTCAGATGTTGTTTACTAGGATAAATGCTTAATGGTTTTACAACATTGAATTGGGATCTGAGGTTCAAGAGTGAAATGTAATAGGATCAGGAAAACAAAACAATACTTCTAAGGTGCTGGAAAATGATTTAGATTGTGTTGGTAGTACACCTGTTAACAAAAAGCAAAGCAGTGCAATAGGAAAAATCTGTCTTTTTTTTTTTAGTTATAAATGGTGATACAAATTAACAATTTAAAAATGGTGATCATAGAAGTGACTAGTTCTAAAGTGCAATTTACTGTTGATTACTGAGTTTATAATTATATAGTTACTACATTTGAAGTTCCATTTGACAGTGAGAATTTGCTTCCAGTTGAAAAGCTCTTTGGCACCAGGTTAAGGTTTGTCCCCCTTAAATTCAATAACAGATAATCTCTCTCAAGTTACTGCTCATTCATTGCCGCTGCTGCCAAATAAGTGCAACTCTAAGGCACATGGATTCATCACTCCTTCTTGTTTGCATCATTGCCGCATCTGGGTAATATTATTAAAGGCATAAGGCGCACATATTACATACAGATCATATACAAGTCAATACAAAAAAGACAGTACCTTTAAAACACAAATAAACCAATGTATTTCCAGTTTCATTTGGCATATATGTTTTGTGTATTCACAGCTTTTGCACTCATTTTTTTCCTACTGCTATGGTCAGTGTTGAATACTCAGGTTGGGACTGTACCATCCAACAGTGGTAGTTCAGCTCTGTAATAGCATCATGGTTCTCTGGGGGAAAAGAAGTTTGTTTGTTTGTTTGTTTAAGCTGGTTGCACAGTGAATTTCCAAGAAAACATTTAGTAAACGGGGTAATCAGTAAACACGGCATATTTGCTGCAAAAGACACTTTGGGGAACTTTGTAAGTTAACACTAATCCTTATGTATACCACCATTCCCATTCTGGATTAGCATTTGGAATATTAATCTAAATAGGTAAACTTTCTTTTATGGTGAACTTTGTTTTTATCCTTTATTTTTTCAAGGGTGAGTAAAGAAGTAGACTCCTATTCTAAAGAGGCAAAGTCATTCATTAAAAAGCTTGAAGAAGATTCTGGAAAGGAACCAAACACTGAAGAGACAAATGTGTCAAGCTATTCTGGAGCCTGCAGCTCTGGGTGAGTAACATGTCATTTCAACATGTTTATATTTTAATAGATAACATTTGCATTTTGGTTAGACATTTCAGCATGAATTCCACTGTGCTATATATATCAACCTGATTAACACATTCTTGGGAATGAGAGGGGAAACTAGAGAACCTGCTGGAAAACAATTTTTTTTTAGTATAGACTGAGGACAGACATCCTGGCCGGGAAAGAAAGTACCTGGATGGGATAGCAGAGAATAATGACAGATGGACTGGCCAGTGGAACAAACAAATAACTTTGTGTCTGGCCATTATCAAATAATGGAAGGAAAAGTGATGGCCCGGAGCAATTCCATCCCCCATACGCTAGGTGGCAGTAGTCCTCGCATGAAATCTCTGCAGGTGTGCTTAGGATGTGGAGTCTGGAAATGCAGCCCTGTTGGCATCCCTGCATACCAGTAGAGGGTGCTGTCGGGGGAGGACCCCCCTACTTTCCTTATGGCCTGAAAGTGATCCCTAGAAGTCGTGGTATGGCACTGGAAGCATTCCTAGGTCCAGCATAAATGGGAGAAACACTCAGCTGGAGTAGAAAGGAGGAAGAATTGTGTAATTATTTTTTATTTTGGTTGATTTTTGGAGAGGTTTGTAAAATGGTACATTGTTCGAAAAAATATTCTTTATTTTAACTTGAAAGTGTGCAGAGTATTACTGTGTCTTAGTTTTGGGGCTTAGTGGCATCCCCTACAGCCTACATTAATTTTAGGCTTAGAGCTCACACTTCTGTGTACCCCCTACTTCTTTTTCAGAACTGATAAGTCATAATTCAAATAGCAGCTGTCAGTATGTGCCTGTGTGTACTGTGCATTGTACTTTGTTTTAAAGATACTTCATGGCTACTTGAATGTTACTGTAGGAGTTTTACAGGTATATATTAATAGATTTATGGAGTTGCCACCTCCCCCATATGTCAAACCAGACAAAAAAATTGTTGAAGTAGGGGAGCATGATGGTGTGCTGTTTAGCATTTAGCATTTTTCTTTATAGCTCAAAAGTGTTTAGGCTTGATTTTTCAGCTTATAGATCATATTTGTGGAATTTATATGGTTAGCTTGGTTTTCTCTTACATTCCAATGACTGGCATTGAACTCGTAACCCATCCAAGGATCCTGGATGCTGCCTTCCATACGGTCGTGCCTGGTAGAACCTCCTACTAATTCGCACCATATAACAGAATAGGTGGTTTCAACATATATAAACATTGGAAAATTAGGAGTGTTTTAAAACTTTTCACAGGTAGTGTGTATTTTATACATATATACAAACACACACACACATATATATTTTATTTATTTATTATATTTATTGTAAGACCTTACTTTCCACAAAGTTTTTATGGTGAGACAAAATCACATTTTCAGGCTGAGGTTGTGGACACAGCAGTTTTAGTTTTTCATATGGTTTTCTGTCATTGGATTGAAATATTTTGTAGGATGCTTCAGTCTCATGTGATTCAAAATTGAAGTGGTTAAACTATTGTGCACAATAGTGTTGGTTTCAGTGTCAAAATATTACCAGATGTAACTTTCACACACAATACAATATATACAATACAGAGGGCAGCATTACTTTTTTGGTGTTTTTTATTTGCATGTTTTTTTTTAATGATTTTTCAAAATAATTATTCCAGACTTTGAGCTGCATATGCTTAGCAGCTTGTAAGGCTGGGTTGAAATACTGTTGTCCCATTTCCTTCATATAGTATGAATATTGATTTATCTTCTTGTTGATAGGATCAGCAGCATGTTCGGCTGTACTACGGTTGGCTTGCATATGTGTGTGTGTGTGTGTGTATGAATATCACATATTTTAAATGATTGTCTTAGTGGCACACATGCCAAAGAAGACATACTGTATCTATCTACTGTATCTATTGGGATGACCAGATTTCATATTTTAAAGAAGAGGCTAAGGGGAAGGAATGTAATTTTGGCAGAACAGACATTTCATATCTGAAGTAGAAGTAAAGATAGCTACATGGATAATTACTTAGGAAATTTCCTTGTTGGTTTTTAAAATGATCAGATTTAATGAAACATTCTTAAATATAATGAAACTAGCCTCACCAAATTGTCTGTTACTTCTGTTGATGAGCTCTTTCCCTTAATTGAAGTTTTGTGTTTTCCAGAGTAAAAATGAGAGTTGCACTTGCCAACTTTACTGATGATACATTTGACTAACCATATACTTTGCTTCCAATTTGTTACATTCTGATCAAAAACATTGGTGTTCTTTATTTATTTTACTTGTCTGTAGATGTACACTTTTATTTTTTGGACACTTGTTATACCTATAAGTTAATATGAAATAGTAACTTGGCTCTGCCCAGCTCTTCTAGCTGTCATCTGAGACAAACTGCTATGAGTGTATTTCTTTAAACAAACCCTACACCGCATGCAAATTACACCACATACAGGTTCAAAACATATAACACATTTTGTCAGGAATGGCTAGTGGGGAATGAAACAAGGGCCGGAAGTGGCCAAGAGTAGGAACAAAAAGTCAGTACCATGCGAGCCTCTAATTCAGTGCGCATATACACCACCTGAACAGTGCTTCAGATACTGGCATCCCTAAACAGTTATCTATGTATTCAAGTACTCATCCACACCTCTTATGTAACTATTATTTCTAATTCAGCAACTTTTTGAAAATATTTAAAAAGACCCAGTTTTTATTAGAGAAAATATCTGCAGAAAGAGTAACACTAATGTGGAGATTTGAATAAATTTTAACATTGGTTTCTTTTTTGACTGTACTGTACATTAATTTGGTTAAGTGATATTGAGCATGAATATTGAAGATTAATGTTATGTGTATGTTCTTTAAAGGTTGCAACATTTGATTATTTAAAATAATTATGTATGTAACCCATCAGTCTTGTTTACTTTTTTGTTTTTTCCCATTAGACACATTCCCTCTTTGTTCCCCAGTAGTGAAAATGATTTTCATGCTTTATTCTTTTATTACTTGTAGTCACCAGCTGCAGCTCTAAAAATGCAGAGAAAAGTTTGAATTGAAATGGAGCTGACTCAGCATGTTAATAGCCAAAATCCAGATTTATGTTATGCTTGATGTGTTCTGTAAGGACTGTTTGCTACTATGAAGCCAGCTTTGTAAATGAATGTGTGAACATTTTTTCACAGTTCAAGTTGCTTATTATTATTATTTTTATAACATGCAGATCTCAGCAGATATTCTTCAATCAGCAGCTAGACAAATGGAAGTATAAATTAATTATTTAACGTTAAGGCAAATATCCCCACTTGGTTACCTAATAGTAAACAAGTGTATCAAGGTAAAACTGAGTGATTTCACATTTAAACTTTAACATTTATTTATTTATTTGATACCTTTATCCAAGGCTCCTTACAACATTTATAATACAACTAGCTAAATTTCATGGTTACACAGTGTCAGTAGCAGGACTTGATCCCATATCCTCTACATTTGAAGTCCAAAGAAATTAACCACTACACCACACTGCACAGTTCCTAAAGGGAATACAGCAGATAAGATGAGGGAAGAGAGGATAAATCTGAACGAAGAAAGATTTGTGGGGATAGCTGAATGCTGAAAGACAAAAATGTAGACAAAGAAGAGGCTTTGAATGAATCTTCTTAGAACTTGAGACTAAGAGTTTCTGAAACTTTTGGGATATAGGAGTGACAGAACGGGTCAGAGGAAAAGTTCATGTGGTAGTGTTTATTCTGTACAATTTCATATTCATTATGTTGACAGCTTGTACTTGTAGAAAGTAAAATTATATTTTTAAGAAGAGTAGAATTCCAGTGTATCAATAAATGTACTGTATTTTCTGGTTATCATATAGCCAAATAGACTCTTTTGTAAAAGAATATATTCAAGGCTGAACAGAGAGAAGAGACCAGCTTTATAGAAAGTGAAGAGTATTATAAAAGTGCTTGAAGATGGTTTTGTAGGAGAGGAATAAGTAATTTGAGTCAACATGATTTGAGCATTGATCTCAACTGTAAATAAGCGAAAACTTTAAGCTTATGCCCTTCTATTAAAGGCCGATCTCCAGATATGCAAAGTGTAATGAAATAAGTGGTCCAGTGGAAACAAAATGGGATTTCTGATCAACTGTGGTGAAGGGGAATGTTTGTAGGAGTTGTAGCTGGACTTCCTTTTTCTAAGCTAGAAGCTGCAAAGGATGTATTTATGCCTTGGGAAAGCCATATATGTATTGGCCAAAGTGTGACAGACTGGTGGTAAGGTTCAAAATAAAGGAGGAAGATGCATCCAAGAATACCTACTCAATACAAAATGAAGTAAATTAGACATTCTGAGAGGAGGGGTTTTAACCTTTATCAGTATGTCATGGATTTGGGGATTATTCCACATATCATTTTTACCATCCAGTTAACATCTACAGCATTACAGTATTGTGAGGTTGTAAAAAGTGCAAGCACTGCATATTGTGAATACTGACTGACTACAAACACTGCTACACCTGTACTGTTCTATTCTTTAATCTTGCAGTGTCTCCTGGCACATTTATTAAAGTTAGCTAAATTAGTGGTCCTGTATTAGAGCAGTGTTAAGACATTTTCACACTCTTGGTCTGTTTGCTTTGTTCCGAGGCAGAGGAGGATGTTTTATTTTACAGTTAGTTTGGCCAGGTTTCACACAGCAAACGTTTAAGCAAAGTAAACATACGGTGGAACCTTGGTTCATCTCTGAACACGTACAAATCGGGTTACGACCAAAAAGTTTGCCAGACTTTTGCATCTGTTCACGACCACACACTCGGTTGATGAACAAGTCAGTTTCCCTTCCGGTTTGTACGCGCCGATGATTTCCGCATGTGTTGCATCGTTCTTGGTCAAACGTGCGTGCTTTTGCTGTGAACTCTTTGTGCTCTACAGTATTTTGTGCGCTTTTGCATTAATTTTGTAGTTAACCATGGCCTCTAAGCAAGTGAAGAGTGGTAGTGTCGGTGAGAAGAAAGGTTCAAAGAAAATTAAAATCGAATTAAAGAAAGAAACTATTGAAAAGTATGAACGTGGCGTTCGTGTTACTGATCGTGCCGCCAAGTACAAGAAGCAGAAAGAGGCCATTAAAGCAGCTGATGTTGCAAAAGGAGTTAACCAGGCAGAGGCCTCAAGTGCTGGAAGAGGTGGAAAAACTGTTGCTAGTGTGGCTGAACAAGAAGCAACTTGCAGGGGATAGCATTAGCGAGGCAATGTTGTGCGAGAAAGCCAGGAAAATTCATGGCGAGTTGCTGCAAAACTAACCTTCTACGAGTGGCGAAAGTGAGGAATTTAAAGTAGAGGATGGTTTGAAAAGTTTTGTAATAGAAGTGGCATTTATAGTGTGGTAAGGCATGGAGAGGCTGCTAGTTTCAATGCTGAAGCTGCGAAAAAATTTGTGAAAAATTTCACCAAATTAGTGGAGGACGAAGGCTACATCCCGCAACAAGTGTTCAACTGCGACGAGACCGGATTGTTCTGGAAGAGGATGCCGAAGAGGACCTACATTACCCAGGAAGAGAAGGCTATGCCCGGCCATAAACCAATTGAAGGACAGGTTAACCGTTTTGCTGTGTGCTAACGCTAGTGGCGACATAAAAATCAA
This sequence comes from Polypterus senegalus, assembly GCF_016835505.1. NCBI lineage: Eukaryota > Metazoa > Chordata > Cladistia > Polypteriformes > Polypteridae > Polypterus > Polypterus senegalus. The sequence continues at coordinate 43,134,952 of NC_053162.1, forward strand.
GCCGCTGCTCATTTACTTATTTGAGAACCCTCGTACTTTCAAGCAGCACAATGTAAGCCAAGCCAGACTGCCTGTGATGTGGAGAGCAAACACAAAGGGTTGGGTCACAAGGACCATGTTTTTGGAATGGCTGCATGAGGCTTTCGCTCCCGCTGTGAAGCAATATCTTGAAGAGAATAATCTGCCTCAAAAATGCCTTCTTCTGATGGACAATGCACCGGCACACCCTCCAAATTTGGTTGATGATGTGGTTGAGGAGTATGACTTTATTAATGTTGTGTTCCTCCCCCCAACATGACTCCTCTTCTTCCGCCTATGGACCAGCAGGTTCTTTCAAATTTTAAGAAGCTGTACACCAAAGGACTATTCGCCAGGTGTTTCAATGTGACCGAGGAGACGTCTTTGACCCTGAAAGAGTTCTGGAAGAACCATTTTAATATCGGTCATTGCATCAACCTCATTGATAAAGCCTGGGAAGATGTCACATACCGGACCTTGAACTCAGCCTGGAAGAAACTTTGGCCTGAATGCGTTCCTGAACAAGATTTAGAAAGCTTTGAGTCTCCTGTTGTGGATGAGATTGTGTCCATGGGCAAGAGCATGGGTCTTGAAGTGGACAATGAGGACATCGAGAATGACGGAGGAACTCGCTGAATTCCAGCAGAAGCAGCATAGGTTGCTCACTGAGGAGCAGTCCTCAGGGGAAGAAGAGGAAAGGGTGGCTATAAAAAATGATGCGATAAAAGCCATCATGGAAAAATGGAACGAGTGGCAAGATTTTTTTGAGAAGAACCACCCTGACAAAGCGGTTACGAACAGAGCGATAAACATGATGAACGACAATGTCGTCTCTCATTTCCGAAAAATTTTAATGCGTAGGAAAAGGCAAGTCACATTAGATCGCTATTTCGTGAAGTATGATCCACTGGCTAAACAGCTAAAAACACCAGAAACCGAAGAAATCACAAGAGAGAAAACACCTGAAGGAGAACATCTGTCCATCGCGGAGCCAGACTCTCCCTCAAAACTGTAACCTCCTCTCCACCCAGTTCCTCCTCGCTTCCTTCATGCCAGAACTCGACTCATGCAAGGTTAGTTTTCTTGGTTGTTTTATGGTTAGTTTTTTGTATAAATTAAGGATTTTTCAAATGTACATTTTTTTCCCTGTGCTTTTAAAACTCATTAAAAAAAAAGTGTTTACAGCGAGCGGTTCGTAAGCAATGTTCTTGCAATGTTACTTTTCTCTGTTCAAGGTTTTCTCGGTGTTATTCAAAGTTTTTACATTTAGTTTACTATTACACTGTGCGTTCTATGGTATAATTAACTATTTTTGTGCTTAAAAATGTAAAATTTTTAAGCACACAAAAAAAATTTAAATAAATATATATTTACATACAGTTCATACGGTCTGGAACGGATTAATTGTATGTACATACAATCCTATGGGGGGAATTACTTTGGGTCCAAATTGTGTTGCAACCAGAGTTTTGGAACGAATTACGGTCGTGACCCGAGGTTCCACTGTACCAATAAATAACCCGCAGGCATGTTGTGGATGTCTTTCATTGGGCAGAAGAATCCTGAAGGGTCTACAACAGTTGTGCTTGCACACTGCTCCATTTTCTGTAGTTATTTGGTATGTTTACCAAACACAACTCTATGAACAACACCAGAAAGATGTGCTACTGTGCATGGTACAAAAAGAACACAGTTGAAATCTGGAAGTGTGTAAAAGAAGGCAATCTCTGTGAAGGGCATACGCTGATGTGCTTCATTCAGCCTTCTGACAACAGTGTCATTTGGGTTTCATTTCACTGTATGATGTTGCATATTTACTCTTCAGTAGCCACCATATAAAAGTAACTTAGACTGTCTCAAATGTCATGTTTACTATCCTAACTCTATTTGACATATGTATCAAATGTTAAACATTCCAAAATCAAGATTATTAGCAAGGTTATTGTGCCTCTATATCAACATCAATTCAGAGGGGACACCCCACCTGTATACTCATCACATTCAGTGTAAGATTAGTAGGTTTGATCATCTGTCTCACAGGGCACTGCTATTCGTTTCTTGCCACTACTGTATTTGTGAATTTACACTCTTGTTCCCCTAATCCCCTTTTTAACTGTTGTACAATTGTGTACATAAGAGACATGTTTCAGGTGCTAGTCTTGTTCTTATTGAATAGTAATTGTGCAAGTTGTATCTGTGCCTATGTGCATACAGAACCCACTGCGATAGGTGAAAATCTGCGAAGTAGAAACCATATGTTTGTATGGTTATTTTTATATATATTAAGCCCTTAGAAACTCTCCCACACTGTTTATAAATATTCTCCGTACAGTTATACAGTAAACCCTCGTTTATCGTGGTTAATCCGCTCCAGACAGATAAGTGAATTTCCACGAAGTAGGATTCTTTATTTATAAATCGAATATTTTCGCAATTACAGCATAGAAAACCTGTTTACAACCTTCTAAATACATTTTTTTAACATTATTAGAGCCCTCCAGACATTAAAATAACACCCTTTAGTCAAAAGTTTAAACTGTGCTCCATGACAAGACAGAGGTGGCAGTTCTTTCTCACAATTAAAAGAATGCAAACATATCTTCCTCTTCAAAGGAGTGCCCACGTCATGAGCAGAAAATGTCAGAGAGAGAGAGAAATGTAAACAATCAAAAATCAATAGGGCTATTGGGCTTTTAAGTATACGAAGCACCAGCGATAAAGTGGCCGCAATGAAGGGATCAATGTGAAGGTAGTCTTTCAGCATTTTTTACAGGAGCATCTGTATCTTCTAAGCAAACAGTCACTGTACAAACAGCCCCTCTGCTCACACCTCCTCCGTCAGGAGCAGAGAATATGGGTTAACAATTTAGAAACATGTATAGGCTGATCCTAAAAAGTTACATGCAAAAACAGATCTGTAAAATCCCACAATAGTGTCCAGCATGTCTTGAGTAACATGAAGCCAAAGGTAGTGCGAGGTAAAACCAACAACCGCTCTTTTGCATTCGATTGCTGTTTTTCTATCTTGCCTTCCAAGAGTTTTTATTTATACATTCGAATTATGTTAGAATAGTGATATTCGATCCAACAGCCCTAGTTATTTACTTAAAACAGTGTTGTAAAGATCTCCACAGAGCTTTTTTTTTTTTATTATTATTATTATTATTATATATAACTCGCCTTTGTTATCATCTGGCTGTTTTCCTGAGGCATCAATGTGTTCTCTTCAAGAATTTCGTTGTACATTTCGAAGAGCGTGCATGCCATCTCGTCATTTTTCTTGGCCCTTTTCTGTCGTGGACCATCTATCTGTGATTCACTCATTTGCATTTCGTTCGATGCAAACTCCATCTGGGCTTGCAACATTTTGAGTGCCAGTGATTTTACATCTGTATCGAAATAGCGGTCTTTGTATCTCGGGTCTACAATAGTGGCAACACAATACATGGATTCTGTGTAAATCACAATGAAACGATTGTTTACTGCATCCAAGAGAGCGTTTTTACTAGTTTTGACTCCGAAGTCAGTATGAGCGTTTTTAGTCAACAGTCGTTTTAAAGCATTAACTGAGGGAATAACGTTAGAAGCCAAGGCTTCAGACTGGCAAATTTCTTTTGTCAGTTGTTCAAATGGAGCAAGGAGTGTGATTATGTTCTCGATCAAACCCCACTGATTAGGCGTTAGAGTTGCAGGTAACTCAAAATCGGAGGCATAAGCCCCATGGGATCTTTTCTGCTCCAGCAAGCTTTGCAGCATGTAGAATGTGCTGTTCCATCTAGTCGAAATGTCTTGTTGAAGCATTTTCGGCTGCATACCAAGTTCAGTTTGTATAGTTTTGAGACGCGAGTTGGCTAATTGTGAATGCTTAAAGTGACCGACTATTTTTCTGCCGATCGCTATTGTATCCAAGACGCTGCGCTGGGATTGTACGTCATCATTCACGGCAAGCTGTAAAGTATGAGCCATACATGGCAAACTTGGGATCCCGTATTCCTCCTTAGCCTTTGCAACGTTGCGTGCATTGTCTCGTAATACTACATGAACATTCTCTTTGGGTATTTTCCATGTTTCAAACATTCTTTTAAACGCAACAGAGAGTGCAGCACCCGTGTGTGATCCAGAGCATTCTTGGGCGTGCAAGATTGCTTTCTGCAATTCAAACTTGCGGTTGATCCACTGAGCAGTTAAACTAAGCATGCTAATAGCACTCATATCAGATGTCAATATATCAGTGGTAAAGCTTATGGCTGTGACATCTTCAGCAAGGAGTTTGTGCACATGACTTTCCACAATCTTATGTAACTCTGGAAGCGCTATGTCAGAAAAATAACGGCGACTGGGTATCTGGTAACGGGGCTCACGATGCTCAAGCAGCCTTCAAAATCCCATATCTTCTACAACAGAAAATGGCTGATCGTCCAGAGCAATAAATTCCATCACATTTACAGTAATTGTTTGAGCTATAGGGTCATCTTTATCAAATTTCTTTGATTTTTCAAATAACTGATCAACACGCTGAGCAACTGCAGTTTTTGATTTTGTGCGCGGTGGCGCAGGATTCTCCTCTTTTGCTCTGAGGAATTCTGTATATTTGTCAGGATGGCGTGTCTTCAAGTGTGTAATTAAGTTGATGGTATTGAAATTTCGCACTTTGATCCCTCCGTGCAAAACATTAGTCGAACAAATGTTGCAAATGGCATATTTTATGTCGCTCTCACTCACTTTGAAAAACTTCCACACCGCAGAAATTTTCGCACAGTAGGACAGCGTCGCCTAAAGGTCTGGCACACCTGGAACACAGTGAATGTGTCATCAATATCGGTTCGAATTATTGGTCCAATTTAGTCATCGGTACAATGCCAATAAAATTATTTTAAACCATTGCCTGCCGATACAGATATAAATCTGATATTATCGTGCATCCCTAGTAAAAAATCACCAGTTAACCTAACCAGTATGTCTTTGGGGATGTGAGAGAAAATCCTTGAAGACAAAGGAAAAACATACACAAAGATGCATCAGAAAATAAATGAGGTTGCTCACTGCACAAAATTAAGATACACCAGATTGAAAATACTATTTATTTTTTGTTAACAAAGATAGGAAATTTAGAAACGTCAATTAAAGCTTCTATAGCTATGAATGATTTAGGGTATTTTAAGGAAGTTCTGCACAATTTCATATAAAGAAAAGTTTTTTGTCTTGTCATGTTTAAGTTTACTTAGCAAAGCCAATGGTGGTGGTTAGAAAGAGGGAAAAGGGACAACGAAAAAAATGCAGTTTATTAAATGGAAATATTTTTTTCCTAGGATTTGCCTTCATTGGCAAGCATTTTGTGTCAGGTTGATGTGCAGGGGTTAAGCTCTAAACAGGCGTGACACAGAATAGTGCAGCTTAGAAATTGGTTCCATATGAACATAACATGAGTCTGACTTCCTACACACAGGCGGGTTTTCCAGCTAAAAATAGATTTCTCCCGGTTTCTATTTTTACAGTGTGATTAAACCTCATTCGCTGTATGTCATCTTTTCCACAAAAATAGCGGTTCTAGTATATTTATTCTGTACCCCACTGGTTCCCAGTCCTTTCAGTTTTTGGGCTTCCCTAGACAGAAGAAGCAAGAGTAAAATGTTAAACCACTCATATTGCACAGCCACAATATTGCAACTACTTCGCAATTACTTAGCAACTTAAAAGAGACTGGGTGTTTTTATTTATTTATATTTTTTTTTTGTAAGATCCAAATTCAGAATGTAATAGCATGTTATAAATTGGAAATCACATTGATATGGATAATACCAGAGAAAATTTTAAAGCACAATTATTAGAATTAGAAATACATGCAGTTGACAGTAATGTTGCAGTCTTATGTTTTCTTTAGGTTCTCATCAGCAGTTTAAGGTGTTAAGGAGATCAAACAACTTATGAACAGTGTTTTTTCAGAGTCAGAAACAGAAAAATACTGACCTACAGCATGGGAAAACACTATTTGTGCATGTCACTTTAAGAAGTTGGTTGATCAATTTTTATTTCATATACAAATCAAGTTTAGCTACAAGATACAGTATTTAACTAAAAGATAACACCAGAATTAAGCTTTCAAAGTTAATTGATTAAGTTATTGTGGTACAGTCTTTTTGGATATCAACAACCTTTGACAACTTTCCATCGAGCAATTGAGATAGAACCATTTTTAAACCTTTAAAAATATTCCCAAGCAGATGCCTTAATGATTGCTGTCTGAAAATCGCAAGCTGCAGTATGAAAAAGCACTTTAGAAAACTATAGTGTCCATTATTTTAGGGTGTGAGTATCATGACCTATCAATAAAAAGTCAACTTTTATAGTTTTAACGGCTGAATAAAAATGTCAGCAAGGATATTATAAGGAAGAATTGGTAGCAATAGAAGTACCTTTCTGTACTGTAAGGAAAAGGTAGAGCAAAGGTACCAAAATTCATAGAACAGGGACAGAAAAGTACTGCCTCAGAAAAATAAAATGAAATTATTTCTGTCTGATTATTCAGATGTTTAAAAAACACTGTGGGATACATTATTTTAAATCTTTTTAGGTAAGCATCTTAAGATACTGCAATTGCAACACAGAAACAGCCAGCTGTTTTTGGAAGTAATCTGTCACTGTCGCAGCTTTTGTACCTATATAAAGAGTTCTATTTTATGTATGAAAAAACTTCAAATAGCATCACTGTGTTTTTTTTTTTCCATTCTCCTTTCTCTGTGAAGAAAAAGCATCCAAACAAACCAACTAGATTATCTAAATTATCTGTGACTCCAGCCATCCTAACAAATGCCTCTTTTCTGTACTGTGATCAGATAAATGCTACCTCTGCCTAAAATCTAGTTCAGTGAGAATGAGGTGGAGCTTTATCTCAACAGTCCATTTGTTTTTTTTATGTTATTTATTATTTGTCACATATTTATAATTCTATAAATGATTTTTTGAATATGTATATACTCCGGTATTGTTGTCCCACTATATTATTCTCTAAGGCACAGTCATTGAAGTTGAGCAGCTAAGCATTTCATAGGCAACAAATAAAATTGGATTTGTTAAGCCTCTCATCACACAAGATACATTCTTAAGTATTTTATGGTAGAATTTCGCTGTACTGTACTCTGTACATGTGACAGTGATAACTGTAAGTTATAATTGCATTTTAAACTTTTTACTAATAAATTGCTTGTACTTGTTAATTATGTTTTAAAATACATAAAGATCTTTATCCTCTTTAAAACCCCTTAACATGCACACGTACCGGTCCCGGTACATAACGACGATTGGACGACGTCACAATCATGTCACAGCCATGTGTGCATGCCCCTCTGTCATGCACCTCGACATACTACACATCAAATGAAAATTCAGAGTCTCGTCTTTCCGATGATATAAACCATTTTGACACACAACAACCACAGCACTGACACTAAATCCTTTTTTACAGAGAAGTAAATACTTTTAAGAGCTGACTTTTCCTACCTTTGACTACCTTTTGAAGGCTCTCTGCAAGTCAAACATCAATATTTCCGAGCAATATTGATCTCATTCTGTCCGTAAGGCTCCAGGGAATATAATCCAGTAAAACGATTAGGTCGAAAACACACGATAGATCCTCAAAGGGACAAAAACTCCAGAAAACGTTTAACTCGAGACTAGCTCCGACATTTTTTTTCATCTCTATTGGTCATATCAGGCGTAATTTGTTTCTGTCGGCAATAACCATGCTAAAGCATGTTACACGGAAGTGTTAGCTTCTGATTGACACCTAAGTTGGCCAATTACGAGGGGTCTGGGGGGGTGACTGGCACCTCGTATAGCCAACGAGTGTCACAGACAGCTGAACGATGACGCACAACTCCAAACCCTGGTAGAATCTACCAGTTTGATTGGACGCTGTGAGTGACACTCCAAACTGAGCAGCTGAGCACGCCGATATGTAACTTGCCATACCAACTTGTAAACAAAACCGATCGGAGCTGCCCGAAGCTGGCATTTGTGCCAGTCTGCAGACTTGGTGCGTGGTTGTTTATTGTGATTTCACCTAGTTTTTTCGCATTTTAAATATGGATAAGCGTACAGATAAGCGTAAATACACTCGATTAAGTCGTAGACGCATGTACTCGGCGCCACAGTTTTCAATCGGACAATGGATATGTCTGAGGCAGAGAGCGACATGTGACACGTCCTTGTGCTTTCTGCCTGCTAGGGATTGCTACAATCAGTGGCACATGGAAAAACGCTGAGCTGTGTTGTAACAGTTTGTAAAAAATGTATATAGTTTGTGTGCATTTTATTTAAAAAAAAAAGTAAAAAATAAAATATATATTTTTTTTTGGCCCATAAGACTTGTTTTGACTATTTTTATATTGAAATGTGTATTTTTTATTGTTTTTAGTATGGAATATGAATTTCCATAACTAATAGAGTGACACTGTGTGTAGATATAGATTCCTTTAGGTGTAAGCTTTCAGTAGAGCCCTCATTGATATATGTGGGTTGAAGCATTCAAAAGTTATTACACTTTTTCCATACGTTCCAAAATGTGGATAATGGATAAACCATAGGTCCCTCTAAAAGCACCTGGACATGCCCACATAAAAACTGGTGTAAAAATGTCATTTTTACAGGTATTCTTTTCAAATTTGAAATGTGAGTAGTCAACAAGTTATTCTGTTGGTACATAGTGTGTTTCTGTCCCCACCTACCTACTGCAGCTATAGAGGCCTTTATTTTCACAAAAAACTTAGGCGAGAACAAAAAAATTCATTTTTCTGTGAGTTCTAATGTGCATAACTTTTGATCAGTCACACCTACAGTGATTCTGACTACTAAGGGTGAAACTAGAGAATGTTACCTTTACAAAGAGACCAAACATGTGTTTATACTCCAGATAGTTCAATAACAGCAATGATTCTAATTTGGAGAGGTCAAATTACAAGCGATTTAGCAAAAATGACTCTGCTTGATAAGGTTTAATAAAAACCCCTGTGTGCGTCCAGGTGTCTGTGTGTATGTGTCTTCTGGTGAAGTGCGCATGCGTGGGGCCACACGGCACATGTTCAGTCTCTTCCTAGACAGACAGAGAGGCGCGCGACAGACAGACAGACAGAGAGGCACGCGACGGACAGACGGACACACAGAGGCGCGCGCCAGACAGACAGACAGACGGACAGACAAAGAGGCGCACGCCAGACAGACACACACACACAAACCAAAGAGGCGTGCGCGCCAAACAGACAGACACACACCCACACACACGAGACAGACAGACAGACAGACGCACACACACACACACACACTCAGGGGCGCGACAGACACACACACACACAGGCGCGCACGTGCATTGTTGCAATGTTACTTTTCTTGGTTGTTTATTAAATTACGGATTTTTCAAATGTTCATTTTTTCCCTGTGCTTAAAACTCATTAAAAAGAAGTGTTTTTAGCAAGTGGGTCATAAGGCTATAGCGCAAACTCTTGCAGCGTTAGTTTTCTCTGTTGTTGAAGGTTTTCTTAGTGTTATTCAATGTTTTTACATTTAGTTTACTATTACGTTGTACATTCAATGGTATGATTAACTATATTTGTACTTAAAAACTTAAAAAAATATATATTTACATACAGTTCATACGTTCTGGAACAGATTAATTGTATTTACACACAATCATATGGGGGAAATTACTTCGGTTCATGACCAAATCGGGTTACAACCAGAGTTTTGGAACGAATTATGGTCTTGAACCGAGGTTCCACTGTATTACTGTCAGACAAAATTACAGGCATTTTACGGAAATATAAACCAGTATTACTGAGAGAGAAAATTAAAGGCACACAATACAGTGACGCCTATTACAGCCACATACAAGGCCCCTTGCCATTTAATATAGACTGTACCTACTAATGCACTACTGTTCTAGCGCTCGTTATTGTAACGGGCTTAATGTCTAGTTTTTAAATATTTTCTCTAATTAAATCAGAACTCTCTCTTTTTATATAATTGGTTTTTAACATAGTTCTCTTTAGAAAGCTTTGAAGTCAATAAATCTGCAGGTTTCCCTTTCATTTTGTTCTGGGTACAAGGTATCCCACTCTAATGAATAGTTGGAATCATTCAGAAATGAAAGCCTTGCTATCTTTGACTAATAATGGTCATTTGTTAGTTTATCTTTTTCAGTGTTAGATCTGCATATTATTACCCATTTAATCTTACAAAGTTCACTTTAAGATCTGTCTTGTTTTCCCACCATCGAAGCCTACTCAGCACCAGGTGGTGATCAGTTGACAGCTCCCGCCCCTCTCTTCACCCAAGTGTCCAAGACATGTGGCCGCAAGTCTGATGACACAACCACAGAGTTGATCATCTAACTGTGGCCTAGGGTGTCCTGGTGCCAAATGCACATATGAATACTCCTATGCTTGTACATGGTGTTCGCTATGGACAATCCGTGACAAGCATAGAAGTCCAATAACAAAACACCACTCGGGTTCAGATTAGGGGGGGTCCATTCCTCCCAATCGCGCCCTTCCAGGTCTGACTGTCATTGCCCATGTGAGCATTGAAGTCTCCCAGCAGTACAAGGGAGTCCCCAGAAGGTATGCCCTCTAGCACCCCACCCAGGGACTCCAAAAAGAATGGGTACTCCAAACTGCTGTTTGGTGCATATGCACAAACAGTTAGGACCCATCCCCCCACCCAAAGGCGGAGAGAGGCTACCCTTTCGTCCACCGGGATAAACGCCAATGAACAGGCTCCAAGTTGGGGGGCAATACGTATGCCCACACCCGCTCGGCACCTCTCAATGGGGGAAACTCCAGAGTGGTAGAGAGTCCAGCCCCTCTCAAGGAGATTGGTTCCAGAGTCCAAGCTGTGTGTCGAGGTGAGCCTGACTATATCTAGCCGGAACTTCTCAACCTCGCGCACTAACTTGGGCTCCTTCCCCTTCAGAGAGGTAACATTCCATCTCTGTAGCTGAGGATCAGACCGCCAAGGTCCCCACCTTCGACCACCACCCAACTCACAATGCACCCAAACTCATTGGCCCCTCCTACAGGTGGTGATCCCATGGGAAAAGGGACCCATGTTGTCTCTTCGGCCGGCCAAGCCCCATGGGTGCAGGCCCGGCCTCCAGGCGCTCGCCATTGAGCCCCACCTCCAGGCCTGGCTCCAGACCGAAGATTAGACCGAAGGATTGAATACATGCTAAAATTATCCAAAGGATTTTGTTTTTTGCAAATTACTAGGTTGTTTGGTTACCCCATTTTGCACAAACTTTACAGTTCACCAAGTCATCATGCCCTATGGCATGTGCAGATCCATAGCGGATATCCAAATGTGCAACAACAGTGGACAACCTAATATCATTAAAAATAAAGGGTTTGGAAAAGTACCTTAAACAAAAGGAAGAAACAAGGTCTGCTTTGAGTCCCTGAGCTGTCATCATAGTTCTGGGTGACATCACAGACTTAAAAAAAAAAATTGATAATATTCCTAAAAGAAAAATAGCATTAATTCTACATTTAAAAGCACAAACCAGGACAAACAAAAGCTAATGCATTTATTACTTGTGCTTTAGAGGTGGTGGGTTGATACCATGTTTCCTGAGCTGTTGTAATCTGATTTATTGCCAAGCTTTTAATATTAAAACTTATAACTTATGCAGTAGTGTTGCACACATACAGTTAAGAAAGTGCATTGTCAGACATGTGCATTCCAGCTGTTGTGAAAGGAAATTTCATTTACTTGAAACATTCCATTTGCTCTGGAACGTTCCCAGTAATACAGATTCCCAGGGCCCATCAAATCCTGTTTCTAGTGACTGCTTCCATGTGCAATGAAGGTAGGTACCACATCAGTGTGTTTCCCAGAGACTGTTCACGTCTGTGTGGGATTTAAAACTTAAACAAAGGCTTTATTATGAAGGCAAACAAAAAACAATTGGCTGCAATTGTTCTGTATTTTGTGGAATAGTGATGTTAAAGCAGATATTTTCTGCAGATTCTACTTCCATTTGTAAGATGTCTTTGCAGATGTGGAAAATGATTTGTTCAGGTTGCTGGTCATTCTGAGTAATGAGAAAAAGCATACATGTTAAGATATTACTGCATGCACGTCATGCTCAAATGGACAGTTTAGTATCTCACTATTTTACGTAATTGGCACTGAAATTGCTAACTTATGGACATTAAGGAAAAAGGAGAGACTGTTGAGAGTCAAGATTTAACATTGACAAAAGTAATTTGTAGTAAGTCATGATTGCAACTTGAGGCACATTTAACCAAATTGTTTTGTTTTCCTGTAGAGGGTGATTCTCAGTACAGCAGCATGTGGCCTTACTTACTTTTAACAACATACATTAATTGTCTTATGCGAAGAGGGTGATCTAATGGCAGCCTGGAACATTGGATAATAAACTACATACATACAGTACTAAGCTGATGCCTAATTTTTTTTTTTTAATTTAAGTGTGTTTTTGGGTGTAGTATATCAGGAATGGACAAATTGTAAATGGATATAGCTGTCTACTGAGCTACCATCTTTGCAGACCTGGTAGTCCAAGAATGCTTTCTGGTAGCCCAGCTTTATGTACAGAATGGAGGGTTACCTTCAGTTTTCTACAGCAGGGGTCCCCAACTCTGGTCCTGGAAGACCGCAGTGGCTACAGGTTTTCATTCTAACTCTTTTCTTTATTAGTGACCTGTTTTTGCTGCTAATTAACATCTTTTGAATTATTTTAATTGAATTTTATTTTAAAGATTTGTTCCCCTGAATTTCTTCATCATTCCTCTGATTGCTTCATTTCTTTCCTTAAATGGCACCCAAATAGAAATGAAATGTGAAGTGAGTGAGCCAGCAGAAGACCAACTAAGTCAGGGCTTGAAACTCCAACCAGTTTCACTCCAAGCAGTTGTTTAATTAGGCGCTAAGTTTTGTCTTTAATTAAAGCCATTCTTTAACTCCATAGCTTGTTGATGCTTTCATTGTGCTCTAAGAGCTCCGTTAAAATGTTTTGGGGACCTGAGCAGATCAGCATTCCTGAGGCCTTCACCTTTCTTTATTTTCAGATACTGTATGATGGACACAGTTTGCTGGTCATGTTTTGACTCATTTTGTATCTCATTATTGTTTGGCTGCTAATTATGGTAAAAAGAAACAATTGAGGGATCTGAGTCTTCGAGAGTCAGTCAAAATTAATTCAAGAGAAGTTAATTAGCAGCAAAAACATCAATAATTAGGAAAAAGGTTAAAATGAAAATCTGCAGCCACTGTGGCCCTCCAGAACTGGAGTTGAGGACCTCTACTCTACAGCAATATTTACTTGTAAAGCTTTGTTGTACATGAATCTTCTACACAATATAAACATAGTCCGCATCATGGAAAATTAATATTTTAGCAAATAGATGATTTTTGAAGGATTATGTAATGTTTTGGAGGTTATTCTGAGGTGTAGTATGTCTTCTATAGTGTCATATACCTTTAGTTGCCAACAGCCAGTGATTAACATGTAGAGCTGCATGAAACCTCATCACCTTTGGACCATTAAGAGGGGCCTCATGTTAGTAAAGATGAGGTTTAGGCCTGAAAAAGAATCTTTGCACTCTGCAGTGTTTGGGCTAGTAGTAAGGAGAATTTTCACAACCTACAGTATAACTATTAGGTGCCCAGAGTATATATCAGTTCATTTTTTTTGGAGATTCATCTCCGTGACTACATAACTGTTTTTAAGCTGGCTCATGCTTTGTACTTAATGTTTTTTGTTAATCACCACCCTAGTTCCTTATATTTTAATAATTCTTTTTAATAATTCCTTGGCATTCATACTGGGCTCAGATGTAGTTTGAGAGCATGCTTAATCATCTAAATATAAAGCAGTAACAGTACTGTATTTTGAGATTTATCGACAAACCCGAGCTTGAGACCGATAGTAACATAGATCTATTTAAAAACTAGTGAATCTCATATGTAAAGCATTTTTTAAATCAAGCTACTTTTCTTAAAACCAGTTAATTTAAAATTTAATGCTGAAAATGAAGAACAACAAATTGAAAGTTAATTTGTCCAGATAGATTAGAAGTATTACTCCTTATGAAAAAAGCTTGGTATAATCACACTCTTGATTAGCATTCTAGATAATGTAGTGAATGAAAACATTAACAACTGTTGATTACACGATGTTACATAACCTGACAAACAAGTAATTTTAACCGTTATACAGAATAATATTGATAGCCATGGTATTGTGAGTTTCTTTAACAATGAAGAAGGTGAACTAGTAAAAATATCACAGGTAGAGCTGTCAGTTTCCAGGATTAAGTTTGTGTGTGTGTGTATGTATAATATATATATATATATATATATATATATATATATATATATATATATATATATATATATATATATATATATACACACAAACACGGATCCAAAACACTGGATTTGAATCTTGCGCCTGGTTATTATCCATGCTTAGTTACTGCATGCATGTTCACTGGTACACCAGTTTTTTTTTTTTTTCTCCCAATCATTAGGTTCAGTGGCGGTTCCAAAATGGCCTTATGTGAGTCCAGGTGTGCGTATGAGAGTGAGTAAGCAAACCTAAATTTAATTATGAAAGTTTGAGAATGTTTTGTTCATTTATACAGTTACATAAATAATTTTTACTTCTATTAGAATTATTGTGTATGCTGAAGTTTCTCTCTTTGCACTCCTAAGCCATTATGTGATATTAGTTCACTTTTTTTTCGATTACTTATTTAATCAAAATGAAGGGATTCAGGAAAAGACCCCTTATGGCATTTTCCTTGGTGTTTGAATAGCATAAAACAGAGCTTATATAGGCATCTTTCGCCTGGTAAAGCAAATTTGTTCCAGAAAACCCTTTCCTAATGTGAATTGTCATCAATTAAGTTGGAAAAAAAAAACACATTCCATTGCCCAAAAAATGACCTCCTGTTTTCTCAAATTTGCAGCAAAATACATGAAAATGACATCATTAACCACTAAAACAAAAACTAATAAGACATTGACCCTACATTACTTCCTGTTTAAAGGCTGTTTACATGGTCTAATTACACTGTTTTGTTGGTTTAGAGCACAAGGCATAGTAATCGGTTCCTCACATATAACAACCATCCATAATGTTTAACAAACAGAAAACTCAGTAATTCAAAAACAGTTTTATGGACACATTCGGTAATTTAACACAGGATGAGGAGGAGCAGTGGTGGTATTCATATAAACTTGATATACAATGGATGCTGTTAAATATATAATGATCATAATATGTGACATTCTTCTACATCACTGCATCAATTTTCACACTCATTGTGTTACATCTCTCTACATCGCACTTGATGACATTAACCTTTCTTGTGCTTTTTCATTTATTTTACAATCTTTTTCACTTTTAGTGCCATTTTGTTTCTTAAAACACAAGTGAACTTTGCTAAAAGAATGATGGGTGAAACACATTAGAAAATGTTACCAGTCTTGTCCTTTGTATCCATGAAAATTCAGCTTTGTTATGGCTCATAAGACTGAAAATAGTTTTTATTTGTATATCTAAAATTTTAAAGTTGTGCATAATTCATAGGAGGCCTGTTCCTCTGGGTGTTATTTCTTTCTTTTAGCTACAGTATATTTCACATTTAAATTAAGCATTCATTCCATGCATTCTAATGTACTTTGTGTAAATGCATAGTCAGACAGTCAGACATTTTCCAACCCGCTATATCCTAACACAGGGTCACGGGGGATCTGCTGGAGCTAATCCCAGCCAGCACAGGGTGCAAGGCAGGAACAAACCCCGGGCAGGGCACACACACACCCACACCAAGCACACACTAGAACAATTTAGGATCGTGTTATAATGCATTTTAATATGAATGGTGTTAAATAAAATTCAACTCAATTTATACAGTTCTAGTGAACAATTTAAAACCAGCTGCAGATTTTTGTGGCGAACGTCTAGATTGCATATGTGAACTGCATGATTTGTAAACTAAGTAAGTAAATATTCAGTTATATTACAGAAAAATGTAAATGCCTTTGAAGACATTCCACTTGTCTTTTTCATGTTTTAACAACTACATGTGTTTAACAAGAAGTATGACTGTTTTTGGTATTCAAGATGTGGCAGGTTCAGACAACATACCACAGACGCCCATTATCAAAACATTATTTTTTTCAGTTTGTCTATTTCAAAGTTAAAAATGTGGAAGGGACAGGTTGAACAGTGAACCTAATTTTATGTATACATTTGAATGATATAGAAATATTGTCAGTATCCAGTTTAAGTTTTGTTTTTAATAATTTCCTGGGTTAAATTTAAAGCCCATCAAAAAATGTAATAGTTCTGACTAGTAGGGAGCGTTGCAACCTCCCTAACCTCAGACACCACCACACAGACACAGTCCCGGGTAAATATAAATTATTTATGTAACAACTAATTCTTTCACAATTGTTTTCTGAGAAGTACAATACCTCTTTTCCTCTTCTTGCTCTCTCTCTCTTTTCCTCATCTAAACCTCCAGGTGAGCTTTGTCTCCCCAGATGTGGCAGGGTGGCATCTTTTATTTTGAACCCGGGACTACTTCCTGTGCCAGGGTGTAGCCCAATGGAACTACTTCCGGATCCATCGGAAGTCCCAAAACCCCAAAGCACACCGTCGTCTTCTTCTTCTTGCAACACCACCTAGTGGAACCCAGAGTCTCCAACAGGGTTGGTCTATAGTACTAAAACTCCCAGCATGCCCTGTGGGTGTCACTGGTGTGCCTGTCCCCCGGGCTGCTGTGCCTTTCCCCTGGGCTGCTGCTACCTAGAAGTTCACGGGAGCATGTAATTTAAATAATCCCCCTGTGCTTTCTTCAAGCTGGTTTTCTGGCTAAGTAAGGGTTCAAAACCCCTGTCGACCAAAACACCCATACATGCATACTGACCATCACATAGTTTATTGACAAATACTTAAGAAGGTTTGCTCTGGCAGTGTTTCATTCACGGTTAAAACAGTTTTCTGACAGAGAGGACCAGGTTTAAATCCAGTTTCTTTCTGTCGTGCCCAATTCATTGTACCGTTAATTTTGGCAAGGCTGTCATCCCGATGACAGTTTATAGTGATTGAGTTACATTGATACATCAGATTTTTCCATATAATTTGACTGAAACTTTACAGGTCATTGAGTATAAAAATCTAATGTATTTCAACATCAATGACTTAAATAACAAAATATAAAACGTTGGATGCTAAATACTGTTTTCAAAGCACTTTACTAAAATGTAAACTAAGTGGGCATATGTTTAGAATCCACAGTGGATAATAAAAATATCTAATTAAACAATAAGTTCAATAAGATGCACAAAGTACCTGCAAATTAAGGTACTGGCTAGAATGAAAACAACAACCTTTGTGGCCTCCATGAGCTAACCAGAATAACCAGGTTCAAAAGCTACAGTGCCTGTAAAAACTTACTTTGGTATTTTCATGTATTATTATTTTACAACATTGAATCAGAATTGGTTTAATTTGGCTTTTTTAACACTGATAATCAGAAAAAGACTTTGCAGAATGACCTAAACTTATTAATTATTGTGCGCTTAATAATAATTATACAGCCCCTTTGCTATAACACATCTAAATCATTATCATTACAGTTGGCTTTTAAGTCACATAATTATTTAAATGGAAATCACCTGTATACAATCAAAGTACATCAAGTAATTGTAGTATAAGGGCTTGTTTATACTTCATGGTCAGAACACATACGTACCCGCATCATGGCTACCTCGCGTTCCCAGCGTTCATTTGAAGCGTCCTCCGAGAAGGTCCTCAGAAATGAACGTGATGCGTGTGTTAACTGCAGTACCAGCAAATAGTCGGGGTCGTGCATTATGATAAAAGATGGAACTTGACGTCAGAGTCTCTGTTTACTATCTACCAGTGACAGAAAGTCGCTATGTGGCTCCTACGGGATCGATGTGCATGCTTCAATGTTTGATGATTCGTTCGATTTAGTGAAGGAAAATGCTGACAGATGTATTCGTGGTGCTTTTATATTCAAGAGTCCCATATTCCCTATCGTAATGACATGATACATTTTAAAAGTCTCACATACCATCTTTTGTGCCGACAGCAGCAGCAAACAGCAATAAATCACCACACAGAACATATTAAATGTATGATATTCCAACTCTCTGCACATTTAGAATCCTTAGATTTATACTTGATATCACTTTCATGATGAAATGCATTAAAGTATGTATGTTACATTTTTCAGATAAATTGTTAATTTCATTTAAATAATGATTACTGGTAATAATTACACACAAGGAGTCACATCGCTGGTATTCCCTGCCTGGAGTTTACATGTTTTCCTGCTGGGTTTCCACAGTGTGCTCCAGTTTCCATCCAAAGATGTGCAGATTTGGTGACACTAAAATGACACTAATGTATGTATTCACCTTGCAATGGGCTGATGCCCCGTCTAGGGATTGTTTCTGCCTCGTGCCCAATGCTTGCTGGAATGGAAACATCCCTGGATTGATGGTTTTAATCATTAAACATCCTTTTCAGAGATATTGCGGTAAGGTGTCATCAGAATTTAATAGGTGTTCCAGGCAATTCACAACACAGTGAACCCGAACGCACAAGTATAAACAGTAAAAGGCTTGCGTAGCAAGAGCGTCCACTGGAGCATGTGTCGCATCGCATGAACTATAAACCTGGCCTAAGCATGTAGTACTATATATGTATAAGTATGTAGTAGGTCCAACTGCCGCAGTGGCTGTTTTTTGGCCAAAAAGACAAAAGAACACTCTGTACAACTCTTGTGACAAAATTAATGAAAAGTACCTGTCAGGAGATGAATACATGTCAGTTTCTAAGCCACTGAACATCCCAGGAAGTACAGTTAGGTCAGCCATTGAAAAGGGAAAGAACATGGCGGCATTTCTAAATCAGTCAAAACCAGGCCTTTCTCAAAAAGTATGCGACTAATTGAAGTAATAGTGGGGTATTTGTCAAAATGTATGTGGGAAAGTCTGAAATAAAATTGAATAAGTTTCTGTGGCAGAAATGCACTATTCCTATTGTAATGCATGGTGGTGACAACAACATGCTGTGGGAATAGTCCTCCTCTGCAGTAGGCTCTGAAAGGATTATGAAGATATAGGGTAAAATGAATACAGGTAAAACCTGTCTGTAAGAGAACAGTGAATAGGAAGAAGCTTTATTTTCCTGCAAGACATTAGCGAACCATCACATTGCAAAGATGTCCATGTTAGGTTCATTTTTTTACTATAAATTTTCCAAGTACAAATATGTGTCATATGTCCTTCAAAAGAGTGTACCCTTTCCAGGGTTTGTTTCTCCTTTGAGAGCAATGCTCCTAGGATAGTCTCAGGTACTGTCTTTGACCATAAACTGGATTAAGCACTCTGAATAGTGAAGTACTCTCTTGAACATAATTTGAAAATTGCTTCCTGGCATGAAATGTTTCAGTTTTAAAAGTGGCCCCTCTCTTGGTTTTATCACATCCAATTTTATGACAGAAGCTCCTCCCTTAATTCTCAGTATTAAAAGATTGAACCATTTGGTTGCATACTTAAACACATTGATGTTTCAGTGTATGGTTCCCTCAAGTAGTAAATCATAGTTAGAAGAGTTACTTCATTAAAATGGGGCATCACTTGGCAGCTCAACTTATTTATATCTGACCAAGGGTTTAGTAAAGAAAATTTTACTTTCATACATCTCTGTTGTATGCATTTTTCTGGTACATTGTCATTTGTCAGTGTCTTTTGATGTTAACTCTAAACAAATATAAAAAAGTAATGCATGTCTTGTCAAAAATATGGTATCTAGGAATGTGTTTACGTGTGCCGTAATAACCCAGTTATTTACAGACACTTGGTTTCTAAGTTATTGGTCTCTGAGTAGCCCAAAACATGCTGCACTCTTGTTTGCCTACTTAGCTTTGCACATACTTTTAGCAGCCACAGGTAGAAGCATTCACAAAGATACATTTCCTGAGGCAAATGCTTAGGCAATCACATAATTCCTCCTCTTGGTTGAAATAATTTGTCTTAAAATTTCAGAAATCGCTACATTTATCTTGATGGACTGAATGTACAGTGCTAGGTTCAGCAGCACAAACTCAGGAGCAGTAATGTGTTAAAATTGATGTACATTACGTAGTTCACTTACTTTTTTAAAGTAACATAACCTAAAACAATACTTATTTTATTGAAGTAAAAATAATGGTGTTATTATCGTAGCAGAACTGGGGGTAAGGCAAGAAGCACATGTAATGGGTCATTTGCAAGGCTCAATTGCATAGATAAGCAGAAAAGAGTGTGCTTTGTGCAATCCAGTAACAGAAAAATTTTAATAACGTGTCAGTTTAGTTTTAATCATGCTATTTGCTATGAATTTGTTGAAACCGTGAAATCAGTGTCCATGCTGCAAATCATTGGGGACTCTGTTTGGAAATGTAAAAAATGGATGGATATTATTTACATCAGTTCACATGAAGAAATAAATTTATTTATAAAACACGAAGAGTATCACAGACTTCATGCTTGTTTTTGTATTCATAGTTGCCAGAGATGATTTTCAACCACTTTTTTTTGTGCAGTTTAATGTGTCGGAGTATATAAACGAAGATCTCCAGAAGATTATTCGAGCGTGTAAACAGTGTATTTTTAGGAAACCTGGTTTCTGCCTTAACTGGGTTACTCATTTTATCTTGGTTGTATGTGCATGTAAACGCACAGTATGTCTTGTAAAGAAAGGTATGTGGGTGGAATGTGAGGGAGGTCTTTTGATCTATAAATATTAACTTATTAACATGTTTGGTTACATCAGCATTGAGGACATTGGTGTATGGAAAATGATGGCTGCCCCAGAGTGTCCATAGGTCAGTTATGTAAATGTAAACTTCAAGAAGTCTTCCATGTATCACAACATGATAACCATACAATGAAGTACTATGTGTTTTTTGTCAAATTTGAGTTATTGTTACATTTTTTAATTGAATAATAAGTTTGTTATAGAGCAATGTATTTGTGATTTACAATGAATAATAGTGTATGGCATAACAACTTATAGAAGACAATGTGTGTTGAGTTTTTCTGTTTCAGAATTACCTGTTTTTTTTTCTCTTTATCAAGATAACATTCCCCAGCAAGTTTTCACATATCTGCCTTGAGGCGAGACATTGTTGCTGTTGTCTTGTCAGTAGGCATATTTCTTATTCACTCTCCCAACCTCCTCCTCCTAATTTCATAACAGGCCTAAGGGTGATTCTGAGATGTGTATGCTGCATTTTTTTTAATTAATTTGTGTGCCTGATTATGTGTTTGAGACACATTAAGCTTTGGTTCTAGGTGCCTCAGCAGTTGGAAGGTGACTGCTGTTCAAATATCAGTAATTTTGTCTAGTGAGTCACAACCAGAGTTTGGGATAACCTGGTACAAAGTAGCAAATTTCTGCAATCTAATTCATTTTAATTTAATTAAGTAACAATTACAGTTAAAACTCTGCAATTTAATTTCACTTGCTGACTTAACTTGAATTTTGCTACTTGCATTACATACAGTATATATTTCAAAGCAGATAATATGCACTGTAAATGTCTCTTATAAAATTCAAGGAGGTAAGTGTGGGTACCCAATATGCATCCCCTGACCGATTTACACTGCACACTATTTTCACCAGGCATAGAGCACGTTGTGTGTTATTTTAAGCTATTACATGACTTTCCTTTTTTACTTCAGGAATGTATTGAGGTCAATTTTGTCTTTTATTTTGAAACAGAGATTATGAGCTTTACATTGAAAGATGACAAATTTTCAGTTTTGCAACACATTGTAAAATATGATTACCAACAAAGAATTAAATTCTAGTTTTATCGAGACAGTGCAACGTGAACTGCAGTGTTTATATATGAACTTTTATAATTTAAATGTTAGCTGGGTTAATATATTTCCTTGGTTACATTTCCTGACACTCGGACAGTTGACAGTTATGTTGTGCATTCAAAAAATCTGTAACACTTCAGTTTAGGTACTGCAAAAGTGCACTTGTAACTCATTTTCTTACGTAACAAGAACTTAACAAAGGTTTGTTTTGGTGTTAATGACACAAATCATAATTAAAGTGGTTGTTCATCTCTGTTCTATGTGGAATTTGATGTGCTGGTAAAAACTGCTTAAAATATCAAAGATTCACAGGCTATAAATTGAAGTGTGCAATATCTACAGAAATATGTTTCATTTAAGACACTTTTTGACCATTCCAATGTGAAGTTATTTTAGTAGGTCACATTGCACAGAAAAAAAAACCACTTTACTGATGCTTTATAAGGGTAATTAAAACCAAACAAAGTCTTTATTAATGACTTGTTACATAAGAGTAAATGAGTAGTAGATGCATTTTTTCAGTACCTAAACTGTTACCAAAAAATCTACAGTAATCCCTCACTATATTGCGCTTCGACTCGGCTTCACTCTGTCGCGGATTTTATATGTAAGCATATCTATATATATAATGCAGATTTTTCGCTGCTTCGCGGGTTCTGCGGACAATGGGTCTTTTTACTTCCGGTACATGCTTCCTCAGTTGGTTTGCCTAGTTGATTTCATACAAGGGATGCTATTGGCGGATGGCTGAGAAGCTAACCAATTAGAGCACGCAATTAAGTTCCTGTGTTTTGATTGGCTCAGTGAATGAGTGCTAAATTCGATCCCACAGCATTAACCAGGAAGTCTCGTCTCGCTCATTCAGCATCAACGTGTTTCGCTGTGTAAAGAGTTAACTTTTGTGCTCTTTTGTGTTTATCTTTGTGTGTAGTCAAGCCCTTCATTATGGCTCCAAAACGATCTGCTCCTGCTACTGCTTCAGGGGCCGTGCCCAAGTGCCAACGGAAGATGTTAACAATTGCCAAAAAGGTAAAAGTTTTGGATATGTTCAAGGAAGGGAAAAGTTACACCGCTGTAGGATGCCATTACGGCATCAATGAGTCCACGATTCTTTTTATTTAAAAAAGAGGAAAAGAATATAAGATCTACGGCCGCAGTGTCTTTTTAACCAGGGCGCAGAACGAGTTGCAAGTGGATGTAATAAGGCAGTAATCCGGATGGAATGTGCTTTAGGGATTTGGATTGAAGACTGCCGGAAGAAGAACAACGGCGGTGCTACACAGTTGCCTGAAGAGGCTCCTTTAGATGGGCTGTAACGCTCTCCTTTGTTGTGCAGTAAAATTAAACTCCTCATTATCGGACAACTCATCGTGTCATTGTTGGTGGGTAACCATAATTAATTTTCTACTTACAGTACTTAGTACATGTACGTACGTTTAGTGTCACTGGACACACATTTACTGTATACAATTTTTCTTGCATTGTACGTATTTATTGCTGGTGGCCTGTCTATCATAATGTCTGTAACATATGTGATATCGGAGACGCTTGATATCTTTTAAATAATATTTAGGTTTTACTGCATCTAAACAGTGTGTTTACATACATAATTTCAATGAATCTTACCTAATATCTAAGAGAATACAAAGGATTTATGCTGTATAACTGTGCAGGGAATATTTATAAACAGTGTGGGAAAGTTTTTATAAGGGCTTAAAATATATAAAAATAATCATACAAACATATGGTTTCTACTTCGCGGATTTTCACCTATCGCAGGGGGCTCTGGAACACAACCCCTGCGATCGAGGAGGAATTACTGTATACTGTAACAGCTGACAAGCACATGCTCTATCAATGTTACAAAGTCTACATACTCTTAAGTTTCTGCCTTTTGGACCTGCTTATTCCTTTGAAGGCAATGGGCAATCTGACACAAACAGAGACATCTATTTTAAGGAAAATATTGTAACTAATTAACTTGTACAAGAGGAGTCCACAAGGTTTGCCTCCGACACATTAGGTACTTGGTTGCATATGACAATGTATCAAGTATTCACATAAAAGAAGATATCTAAAATAATGAGCTGAAAGGCCATATATCTTTAAGATTAGCTAAAGATCAAGAACAAAGGCATTCTCAACATCAAAAAACTAATTTGAGGAGTCATGGGTCTATGCTAAACTGTTTTATTTTAAAATCTGATAGACACTGCACCTAATTAATACACCTAAATTACCCGAAGCTACTTGAATAATACAGAATGCAATATAATTTTCAAAATCCAGAAAACCAGTCCAGATACTTAACCTTGATATATGAAAAACCCAAGAAACCACAAGATTTTCTCTAATAGCATTATTTTAACAAGGTGTGTCCCTAAAGTTGACTTGTTTGCAAACAGGAAAACACAAAGAAGTTCTCTTCTCTCAAACTGTAGCACAATTCTATGCCTTAAAATCTGTCTCCATTAAGAAGAGAATAGAAGAAGGCATCAGATTTGACCTAAATTAAAATGTGCTACAGTATGTCTTACTAATGTGTAATATTTATTTAAATGAGACTTCAAAATAATTAGGGAAGAGGGGAAAAAAAGAAATGTAAAAAGTCTACTGTGATCATTTGCTACAGTGCTCATGTCTGTTTCTGTGTTATGTAAATTCCAGAATGAACAGGTACACGTATAATTTCAGTAGTATTAGGCTGACAAAAACCATTCTAGTACACCCTTGTCATAGAGCTGGTGCTAGCTCAACAATCTAAAAACTATTAAATAAAATAAGGAAACCCATTCTGAAACTTATCTTTCCTAAAGCATTGGTTTGATGAATAACTAACTACCTCAGAATTTATTTTTCAAAAACATTAACACTGCTAACATGGAACAGAGTTAGTGTAAACTCAAAGATTTATAAATGTACATTGAACTATAGTGGTCACTGTCACTGACTGGTTCTACTAAAACTTTTGTAAAAACTGCTTCATCCCATTGCAACATAATCCCAGAAATACCCAATGCTTACCATAATTTTCCTTGCTTCTGCAGCATCTTCAAGAATAAATGAATTACAGGACATATTAATAGATCCCCTATATACGCAGTTCCTCAAGAACAAGTACATTTTCATAACTGACTTAAAATGTAAACCTATAATTGGTATAAAATATTTTGTTATTTTTAATTTTTTTTTTTTTTTTGACATTCAAGACTAAAAAAATCAACACAACACAGATCTCGAAAACTGTGCCATGAACCTTAAGCATAAATTATGCAAGGGATGTTTAGTTGCATTTTGAGCCCAGCCTTCCAATAAATGACACATTCCATGAAGGAACATGGTCCTCTTCCTGAAGATCTTATTTTAAAGAAATAACTGCCTTCTATCACTTTCTCACTTTTTTCTATTTATGAACCATTTTCAGAAACATTTTCCTCCAACAAACTTGTGCCTGGACCAGTGTCTTTCTTGGCTGCATCCAGTGCATGACAGAAATCAACCCTACTTAGTAGAGTTGGTCTCTCATAACACCATATTTGTCATGTCAAGAAGTAGTCCCATTTTGGACTTAGATTTAGAAAAGATTTAATCTTTGTTTTTACTTCTTACCTCCACTCCTAAATTTTAGTAAGGTAGGTATTCTCCTTACTTTGTATACCTCTATTACAAAATGTCCTTGTAATCTGGAGTACAAAACTGCACTTGACAAGGAAGAGACTACTAGAATTCCCAAATCTTGCTCATAATTTTCTCCGACACTATGTACTGTATTTGTTTTTATGTTACTTCATGTATTTAAGACTATTGACTTTAAATTGCATTTGCTATAGAGTTTTTGCTAAACATTTTTGTCCAGATTAATTTATTATAATTTTGCTGACTTGATTATTTTAAATAAATGAGATTTTTTTTAAACACACATCACTATGATGTTCAATAGTTTCTGTCATAGAGAACAACCTCAATAACTCAGTGAAGGAACCACATTTTAGCTGCTTGTTTTCATTATCTCATTCTTTTAGCATCTTTAATTTATGCCTTTTTGGTTCATTGTTGACTGACAATAGCCCACATTGTATCCTTAAGGACAGTGGCACACTTCTAAAAGTTACTACTATATTCACCCAATGTTGTGCTCTTGTTCAGTGTTTGCATGGAAATTACACATTCTTCTAGTGACTGCAGAGGTTTTTCTCTGGGCACTCCCATGCTCCATTCATACAGTCAAAATTGTGTATTTTGTTTTGTTGTACTAAATTCACTCGTTAGGAGTATGCTACTGGTAATATGTAACTATTCTTCCCAGCAAGAACCATAAAGCAAAGAAAAAAATCAAAGCTTTTCCATAGGGCCAGTAATCTTTGAGGGAACAGAATTCAGTTCTTCAACAGTAAAAACGCCCGGAAGTTGAATCCTAAATGCATCATCCATCGGTAGGGATTTTAAGTATTGTTTTGTCTAATTGCATTCAGTGGCCAAGTATTTAAAGAGTATTGGAATGATTTGTGGAAATTATCAGAAATCATAGAAGCCAAAACATACGAAAGTCAGAATTGTTAATGGTTGTTGTTTTTGTTTCCCTTTTTTAGGTAGTTAATAATCAAGTGGTGTTTTTTTTTTTTTTGTTTTGTTTTGTTTAAGGATCATCAAAATATTACAAAGTATTTTCTTAAGGACTGAGTGTCTGCAAAGTAATTTGACAAGATTTTATTTTGTGTGTATAAAAATAGGGTGTTTTGTCAGGACTAAATCCATGTCTATACTTGGTTCATGACATAACAGATGTGTGCTTTTTATTTTTAAATGATCACCTGCATTTTTACGTAGTTCTGCTTCACCTTATGGGAAAAATGGCCATTTTAATATCTATCCATCTTTCCAGTTGTTTCTCTAGAAAGATGGTGACTGACATGACATGAGACTCATTATTTTCAAAAACAGACAGGGGACCCTTTTACATAAAAAAGTTAATTTATATTCAGGGACAGAAATACTGTATTTAATCTTTTAACTTTGTCTGACGGGCACATTACAATAAGAATCTCATTTTAAATTACCCACATCCCCAAAAGAAATCTGTAGCCCACAAAATGAGTCTGTGGCTCACAATTAATAATTTAGTAGATTCTAAACTTTGTGGTTTGACACTGTATACTCCTTTCAAGTTCTGTAACAAACATTTGCTTGTGGCATGTGATGCATTCCATAGGCCGTGGTGGTTTTTGGCATAGGCAATTTAGGCAATTGCCTAAGGCGGTATGTTCTTGGGGGCGCCTTTGAACAAAAACTACAAAACACTAATAAAACATTTGTGCTGTACGACCAAGATGACAAAATAAGAAATAATCGGTCCAAGTTGTTCCTCCCCTTCTCTGAAGACCGTGTGCGCGGGTCTTCTTCCTACACTGCACTGATTAAGGCAGAGGAAATAGACTCAAATTATCAATCACTAAGCCACACTCTCTGCACTGTGTAAGTGAAGAACTGTTCACAAAGGTGCATAGTTTTTAAAGAAGAAAAAAAGAGGTGTGCTAAAAATGAAGGTATTCGGTGAACATGAACAGTCTGTTATGTTTTACAATAGTAGCATCTCACTGAATCAATTTAGAGATCATTTATGAAACTGTAAGTTAGTAAGCTTGCAAAGTAAGCATGCATGTAAGTAAGCAAAGCCTATATAATTCTGCTTTCCTTTGGAACATTCTCAGAACCACAAACTGTTTTTTTTGTTTTTGGTGTTTTTTTTTGCTTATTTAGTCTTTAACGTTATTTGTAAAAACGTTTGGCACTTCAGAATTTTAAACTGTCTTTTGCTAATTTAATTTAATAAGAAACGCAACTTCACAACATTTTTCTGTTTTGATTCAAACCCTAAATCATAAACATTTTGTTTATGTAAAATTAAATTATGTAATATCCTAATTACAAACAAACCAACAATGTATGGACATTTGTGAAGACATGAATTTGGATGTAGGCCTAAAGCGAAAAAGCTGAGGTCTATAAAGCACCCTTTCTCTTATGAGTCCCATGTGTGTTACAACTGTACACTTATGGAAAGATTATTGACTTTGAGAAATGTAAGAATTGAAAGAGAAAAGTTTGGTTTGTTCTCAGATTTTAAAAATCTGTTGGCTGATGAGCTGACAAAACAGTCAGTGGTCCTTGGCAAATTAGGCCAAGGAGAACGGTCTATCTTAAATGATAAACAACTTGCAGAAGAGTTGACGAAATTGTCTGATTTGCCATCAAAAAACATAATTTGTGCTTGAACTGCTTACATTCATTCATGAAAAGCACCTCAAAAAATCTACCCAAAACTGTGGATTGCCACATTAACACTTATCTGAGGTCAACTATAACTTGAGATCGACTTGGTGGTCTTGCTGTCACTAGCATCAACTATGAGGTTGCTGGCCAGATATCCTATAATGTTATTGATTAGTTTGTAGCAAAGAAATGAAGAGTTGGGTTTTAGACTTAAGGGTTAAATACAAACCGGATTCCAAAAAAGTTGGGACACTAAACAAATTGTGAATAAAAACTGAATGCAATGATGTGGAGATGACAAATGTTAATATTTTATTTGTAATAGAACGTAGATGACAGATCAAACGTTTAATCCGAGTAAATGTATCATTTTAAAGGAAAAATATGTTGATTCAAAATTTCACGGTGTCAACAAATCCCAAAAAAGTTGGGACAAGTAGCAATAAGAGGCTGGAAAAAGTAAATTTGAGCATAACGAAGAGCCGGAAGACCAATAAACACTAATTAGGTCAATTGGCAACATGATTGGGTATAAAAAGAGCTTCTCAGAGTGGCAGTGTCTCTCAGAAGCCAAGATGGGTAGAGGATCACCAATTCCCACAATGTTGCGCAGAAAGATAGTGGAGCAATATCAGAAAGGTGTTACCCAGCGAAAAATTGCAAAGACTTTGCATCTATCATCATCAACTGTGCATAACATCATCCAAGATTCAGAGAATCTGGAACAATCTCTGTGCGTAAGGGTCAAGGCCGTAAAACCATACTGGATGCCCGTGATCTCCGGGCCCTTAAACGACACTGCACCACAAACAGGAATGCTACTGTAAAGGAAATCACAGAATGGGCTCAGGAATACTTCCAGAAACCATTGTCAGTGAACACAATCCACCGTGCCATCCGCCGTTGCCAGCTGAAACTCTACAGTGCAAAGAAGAAGCCATTTCTAAGCAAGATCCACAAGCTCAGGCGTTGTCACTGGGCCAGGGATCATTTAAAATGGAGTGTGGCAAAATGGAAGACTGTTCTGTGGTCAGGCGAGTCACGATTCAAGTTCTTTTGGAAATCTGGGACGCCATGTCATCCGGACCAAAGAGGACAAGGACAACCCAAGTTGTTATCAACGCTCAGTTCAGAAGCCTGCATCTCTGATGGTATGGGGTTGCATGAGTGGGTGTGGCATGGGCAGCTTGCATGTCTGGAAAGGCACCATCAATGCAGAAAAATATATTCAGGTTCTAGAACAACATATGCTCCCATCCAGACGTCATCTCTTTCAGGGAAGACCCTGCATTTTTCAACAAGATAATGCCAGACCACATTCTGCATCAATCACAACATCATGGCTGCGTAGGAGAAGGATCCGGGTACTGAAATGGCCAGTCTGCAGTCCAGATCTTTCACCTATAGAGAACATTTGGCGCATCATAAAGAGGAAGGTGCGACAAAGAAGGCCCAAGACGATTGAACAGTTAGAGGCCTGTATTAGACAAGAATGGGAGAGCATTCCTATTTCTAAACTTGAGAAACTGGTCTCCTCGGTCCCCAGACGTCTGTTGAGTGTTGTAAGAAGAAGGAGAGATGCCACACAGTGGTGAAAATGGCCTTGTCCCAACTTTTTTGGGATTTGTTGACACCATGAAATTCTGAATCAACATATTTTTCCCTTAAAATGATACATTTTCTCAGTTTAAACTTTTGTTCCGTGATTTATGTTCTATTCTGAATAAAATATTAGAAGTTGGCACCTCCACATCATTGCATTCAGTTTTTATTCACGATTTGTATAGTGTCCCAACTTTTTTGGAATCCGGTTTGTAACTTGTAATGTATAATAGCATGTTTCATTCTGGATTTAAACTGTCAGTCCAGTGTGTATAATATAATTTAAAATTTATATCTGTAAATAGTTGTGTGTAATACAAAAATTGGTGGAATCATTTTTTTTCTTCAGTATCATTTTGCATCATTTATAATAATTATAAGTGCAAATCTATTCCTTATTGCAATCGTAAGTAAGTTATTATCCTTCTACTTTTGTATTTACATTTTTGATTTTTTTTTTTTTAAACTATTTTAATAAATATGGTGCATAATGCACACAGGGAGGGCATGGATTTGTATATCATTTCTTTCCATGGGAAAAGGAGTGGCCGGGAGGGGGGTGGGGCAGGTAAGTATGTCGTGTAGAGCACCAAATATGCCTGGACGTTACCAAACAATAAAAGAGGAGCCTCAGACTAGTGAAGTAAGTGGTCACCTCCAGTGTGACTTGTTTGGTGTCTACTTTCTGCTATATGTCACAGAATGTTTTTGCAGCTTAATCTAAAATTCTTTGCATTGAATTGAGGAATTGTTGTTGATAAACATTTTATTCAGATAATCTTTTTATCAACATATAAAGTATAAAGGTGGATTTATGAAGTACTGTATGTACTTTTGAAATGTTAAATCATTTTTATCTAAAAGGCTAACCTTTCTTTAGCTTTATGGATTTAGAGATGGATTAGTCATACTTGGCCACATGGATTGCAGGCATTTGTTCCAAACAAATTCCTTATTTAATTTTAATCTTGTTGTTAATTGAATCCCTTGTTTAAAGAGACAACACACCAATTTTCTTTGCCACCTTAGTATTAATAATGTGGCTTTTACTTTCCTTAAAAATTATGAAGGATACTTACTCTAGGTGTGACTTTCAACCTATAGTAGCCTTCTGTTTTTCTACCTTTTTGTGCTTTATTTCTCTTGTGAAAAATTGCAACTTTTTGGGTTTTTTTTCCACATAACCTGAATTTTAAAAAAGTCAAATGCATTTTTTAAATTCGAGACAACAAATTAAAAAGGCAAAGAGAGAAAGTAACTCTTCAGACTGATTGAACTTTACCACCAGACCTAGAAACAGATTCATTAAGTTGAAACTACAACATTTGAAGCAGTCAGATCTCAATGCTGTTATAGTTTTATGTTTTCTGAGCAGTATAAATATTCTGTAGTGTTTGTGCAAACAAAATTATAAGTGAGTGGCAAGGGTTTGGAGATAAAATAATATAATTAAAGTTTACAGTAATTAAATGTTAATTCCTACATTTAGGCTCTGTATCAGTAGTGATAGCAGCTAAAATTAACTTTAACATTTACTTTATTCCACTGGTACTAGTTTGTAGTCTGTACAGTAGCCAGGAAGAATTGACCATAGTTTAATATTAATGTGCCATATTGTACAAAAGCTCTCAAGTGGCACATCTGTTTGCAGTTTCATTTAGCTATCTGAATATTTTCATTTTCTTTATTTTTGAGCACCTAGCTTTATAATCAGTTCATTGTTTAGTCTGCAAAAAATGGGAATTTTTTTCACATGAGAGAATCTGCTTGAACGTTTAAAAGAGCCATCCAGCTGTATTCTGTCCAAAGGTTTTATATTTCAGCATTTTTTCTTACATTCATTCAGCGTAATCTCATTTTGCTTTTAAAGTACCTATTCTGTTCTGGAATTTTTAGAAATGTCTCAAAACCCAAATTTTATGTTTTATGAATTTTTAAGATGCCAAGCCATTTACTCAAATACAAAATACTCTTATCTTAAGGATAGACTAAATATTTTATTATTTAATCTACATATTACTTATGTAGGTTCATTTTTATGTGGTGACTACAGCAAAGAAAAAGGCATGTAATAATGTACGGAGTCTAGTCAAGTTGGGTAGCATGCACTCGTACAGTTTGTTGCTGCACCCACTTCACAACGAAACGACTCGGGATCCTAGTTTGCAATCCCCCAGGCAGACACGCGGTCCAGTCCCACCCTCCAGAAATGACCCTCTATCTGCCGCAGCCAGGTGTTACGTGGGCAACCCCTTGGCCTGGTTCAGCCGCTCGGGTCCCCACCATTGAGGATCTTACGAGCCAGATCACCCTCAGGGAAACGCACCACATGGCCGTAGTGCCGTAACTGACTCTCCTATGCAGGTAATGTGCCTCATTCGGGACTCCATGAGCAACCGCTCATTCAACACAAAGTCAAACCAACAGTACCAAAGGAGTCCAGTCTTCGTCTCGGGTCACTGGAATAGTGTCCATGTCTCGCAATCATATAGCAAGACAGGAAGCACCAGGACTCTAAAGACTTGGACCTTCATCCTTTTGCATAGATATCGGGAGCGCCACACACCCCTTTCCAGTGACCTCATAACCCCCCATGCTCTCCCAATCCATAGGAAGAGTCACAAGAGACATGAATGTCACTGCCAAGGTAAGTAAATCTCTTAACAAGGTCAACACTCTCTCCGCAAACAGACACACTGCTGATGGCTGTGCCCAAGAGGTCATTAAAGGCCTGGATCTTGGTTTTTATCCAGGACACTTGCAAGCCCAGACTCCTTGCTCGGTCTCTCGATCACCCCGATCAGAGCCTCCATTAACTCCGCGAAGATCACAGCATCGTCCGCAGAGTCAAGATCCGTGAATCTTTCTTCACCAACAGAAGCCCCACAGACGCTGAACTCCACGACCTTGCCCAACACCCAGTCTGTACAAGCGTTGAACAGAGTAGGAGCAAGAACACACCCCTGATGAACCAATGAACTGGGAAAAACGCAGAGGTTCTGCCTCCACTCTGCACAGCATTCACAGTACCAGTGCACAGGCCGGCCATGATATCCAGCAACCTCGAGGGGATCCCGCAAACCCTCAAGATGTCCCACAGGGCAGCTCAATCAACTGAGTCGAACGCTTGGCGAAAATTGACAAAGGCTGCAAAGAAACTCTGCCGATATTCGCTTATGCGCTCCATGAGAACCCTCGGTGCCAGGATGCGGTCAATGGTAGACTTCTTAGCCATAAAACCAAACTGTTCCGGTCGCTGGTAGGTGAGCAAGCGATCACGGATCCTATTGAGGATGACCCTAGCAAGGACCTTACCTGGCACTGAATGCAGTGTTATCCCCCTGTAGTTGCTGCAATCCAGGTGATCACCCTTCCCTTACCAGATAGGGACGATAAGTCCCATTTTCCTTACAGTTGGGATAATAAGGGTTCACTTTTTTTTTTTTTTTTATATACTACTTTTGATAGTTTTAGCACCCATATTTTTTGCTTGTGACACTTTAATGGTATGTTAAAGGATAAAAGCCACAAAACCATCCGCTACGGTGTTTTCATGTGTGTAAGGCCGGGTTTATACTTCATGCGTTGCATGCACCTGTGGATGCTGCTGCTACGCAAGCATTGTACTGTTTATAATTGCATGCATTCTTTACGTAATTCTGGAAGATTCCACCAGGTAGCAGTGTGAGATATCACGGTGAGAAAATGTTCACCTTCGTTATGTTGTGAATTGCCTGAAACATCCATTAAATTCCAAGGAAACTTTGCCACAAAATCTCCCAGAAAAGGATGTTTAATGATTACATCCATCAATCCAAGGATTGCGTCCATTCCAGCTAGCATCGAGCGTGAGACAGAAATAATCCCTGGACGCGGTATCAGCTCATCGCAAGGTGAACACAAGCATACACAAACACTAGCATCATTTTAGGGTTGCCAAATCCCTAAACCTTCAAGTCTTTGGAGGGAAACTGAAGCACATTGTGGAAACCCACCAGGAAAACATGCAAACTCCAGGCAGGGAACACCAGGGACATGACTTCCTGTGAGGCAGCAGCACTACCGCTCTGCTGTCATGCTGCCCCCACATGTGTAATAATTTAAATAATGAATACTTTTAATAAAGTTAACAACTTATCTGTAAAATGTAACATACGTATTTTAATGTATTCCATCCTGAAAGTGGTATCAAGTATAAATCTAAAGATTCGAAATGTGTTCTTTATGGCGATTGCTGCTTGCCACTGCTGTCAGTTCAGGCGCAAGCCCCAGAAGCACGTAGTGATTTATGGCTAGGTCAGTTTTAAGATGATGTTTTATGACGGTCTACTTTAATGATAATAAACTACGAGATTAAAGTGGATATTTTGAGATTAAAGCAGACATTTCCACTTTAATCACAGAATAGACCTTTTCACTGTGTCCATACTTTTTTTCTTTGTGTCTCAAATACGCTGCCGTACATTCTGATGCTGTTGTGAAGATGCAAAAAAAAAAAAGACGGCACAGAAGATGGTATGTGAGACTTTTAAAATGTATTGTGTCATTACGTTAGGGAATATGCAACACTTGAATATAAAAGCACCACGAATGCATTTGTATGTCGGCGTTTTGCTTCACCACATCAAACCATCAAACACTGAAGCATGCACATCATTCCTGTAGGATCCGCAAAGCGACTTTCTGTCACATGTAGATAGTAAACAGAGATTCTGATGTCACGTTCCAACTTGATCTCACTGTGTCCCACAACTTTTTGCTGTTATTGCTTTATTGCTACTCAAATACGCGTCACTTTATTTTTGAAGACGTGATCAGAGGACGCGTCAAATGAATGCTGGTAACGCATTCCAACCATAATGCGTGCGCATACACATTCTGAACGTGAACAATAAACCAGCCCTAAAAATCATGTAATGTTTCCAAAATACAAGTCACAGGATGTTTTCACTGAATAGTATATATGTATATGTATATATATTTTTTAATAAATCTTACTTGGATCTCATTGTGATGCCCAATAAAAATGTCATTTTAGACCATTGTTATTAGACACATTGCTGTTGTTCTCCTTGTGCGTGTGACTAATCATTAGTGTATTCTGTGCATCCCCTCTTGGAAGGTTCAAACGTAGTTTGAAAAACCTATAGCTTACATACGATACAGTAAAGGTTGATAATCAGTACCACATCTTTTGCATTGCCTGTGTGCGAGCTAGAAACCATGAAATCTGCCAACCTGTTGTCACATTTTTAAGACAGATATCTTTACCGTTACATTGTCCTTTGGATAATTGTGAATGAAGTGTTACAAGCACAATCACAAGTATACCTTGAAATATATTTTTTACAAGTTCTCAGCCTTTCTAAATCAAAGGCATGATCAGTGTTTTCCCAATATGTTTGTTTGTTTGTTTTTTTCTTATAGAGCAAAGTTTGCAAATAATATATTATTATTTACTGTCAAGATTCCCAGGGCTTATCTTTATACCTGACTTGTTTTGTCTTCAAATGTGTAAGCTTTTCTCTGTTGGCCTTAGATATAGGTCTGAGGAAGCCTCAGACCTCAAATGCAAAAGCATGTTTTAACATCTTTGAATGTTTTCTCCAGATTTAATAGCTTGTGATGAAGTTTTTCATGTGTACCACAAACTAGTTTCAGCATGCAATTAAGAGTTTACAAGGGAGGAAATCAAAGGATCTTGGCACTTCATAGCTAATATTGTGATGGCCAGGCAGCCAGGAGCTGAAGTCAGGATTCGTTTAGGCTTGTGTTTCTTTGAATGGGAGTTTCTTGTTGTGGCATTTTAAAGGAGCAAAGGCACTTCTGAAAACTACCCAAAAGCCGTGGATAAGTGCTTAACCTGGCATTTTGTTTGTTAGCACTTTAATTATGAGTAATAGTTTCTCAGAAATGGAAACAGAACTTCCTTCTTTGTATTTTTTTTTAATTTATTTCGATCTTTTCACCCATTTCTCTATGCCAGTAGTTTAAAGTGCAGTTACAACCATCACCTTGTGTAGCTAATAATTCTGTCTGGAGTCACTTTGAAATGCAGTACAACAGTAAGCAACACTAATGTGAAATGTGAAGTACATGCATGAATGCACAATTATGTTGAAAAAGAGTTAAATAGGAAATTTCAATCTAACATAAACTCGTGATAGTGTAGGTTGATTAACATGATGTTATATGATTATGAAGATTATAATTGATATATAGTCATTTCACAGTGGAAAAGAGTATAATAAAAACTCCATTTAATAACATACCTTGATAAAGTAAGCTTTGTGGGGTGTCCACATTCAGTTTTAACAGACAATATCATAATCAAAGTAATTTCTAGAGACCTAAGCTAACTAACCAGACTCCTCCAACCCGTGGGAATTCTTTGATATAAGTTTTTTTCTGGGCATTTTTATATAAAGTTTAAAACTATGTATTCTTGAATTTGAAAGTTCCCACTGTCTCTGTGTTTACTTCCTATGGGCAGGGAGTAGCATTTCAATAATGCAGTGTCACAATTGTGCTTTTCCAAAAATTACTTGTAAAGATATTAGCACAAATTAACAGCTAGTCAGCAGCGCTAATCGAGATATTCCAGACTAAAATAATGTGTCTTCAATTTGGATTTACATGCTGATACTGATCATACCGTACCACGAAGCAGGCAAATCATTCCACATCTTTTAAAAGCTCAACCTCCTGTAGTTATTATATTACATTTTTTATTACATTTCCCAAGATCATAATATACAGTCTGGTATGTGCAGTTGAAGAAATAAGTTTACATACATCTTGGTTAATAACCTTCAATCTCAAAATTCCCCAACTTCACATATATCACATTACAAAACAATTCATGTGTTAAGTCATTTAGAGTATCTACTCAATTTCCGAAGAGTTTTTTGCCAAAATAATAATAATTAAGAGACCAATGTATTCCAGCTTTAAACGCCATGTCAGATTTTTAGTGGTTCAAAAGTTTACATAAACCAAGTTGACTGTCGCTTTAAAAGGTTTATGACACTTAAGTAGGTTGGGAGCATATGCTGATAGCATGTTGCCGCACCTACCATGTGACGAAAGCACCTGGATTGGCTCTAGGAATTAATGTAATTACTTTTAGCAGCCTCCAAGTTGCTGATTATCATAATTTAGTTGATATTTGGGACAACTGTGGCTGTATACAATCCAGTAAAAAGTATGTGAACCCCTAATAATTATCAATATTTGTTTCTTATTACCATATAAAACATGGTCGTATCTTCATGTCAATCACTATAATGAACAAACACAATCTCCTATAACTAAAGATACACATATTTTCAGAGAATTTTTGAGCATATTGAATAAATCATTCAAACTGTGAAGCTGAAGGTTGGAAAAAGTAAGTGAACCCTAAGCTAATGACTTTTTAAAAAGCTCATTGCAGTCAGAATTTAGCACACCTGGAGTCCATTTAATGAAACGAGTTCAGCAATGAGGTAAAGAAGAAACCTAGAGTGACAGCAAAGGATTTGAAGAAGTCATTAGAACTGACTAACATCTCTGTTCATGAGTCAACTATACGCAAAACATTGAACAAGAAAGGAATCCATGGCAGGACACCAAGAAGGAAGTCACTGCTATCAAAAAAGAACATTGCTGAATGCCTGAAGTTTGCGAAAGAGCATTTGGACATGCAACAACGGTACTGGGAAAATGTTTTGTGGAGTGATGAAACCAAAATTGAACTATTTGGGAGGAACAAGCAGAACATCATTTGGCATAAAAATGGCACTGCATATCAACATCAAAACATCACCCCTACAGTAAAGTATGGTGGAGAGAACATCATGATTTATCCTGCTTTGCTGCATCAGGGCATGGACAGCTTGCCATCATTGAGGGGAAAATGAATTCAAAAGTTTTATCAACAAATTCTCCAGGATAATGTGAGGGTGTCTGTCCATCAACTTAAGCTCAGAAGAGGCTGGGTGATGCAACAGGACAATGACCCCAAACATTGCAGCAAATCCACAGCACAATGGCTTCAGAAGAACAAACTCCACCTTTTGGAGCAGCCCAGTCAGAGCCCAGATCTCAATTCTATTGAGATGCTGTGGAATGACTTGAAGAGAGCCATACACAGAACACAACCAAAGAATATGGAAGAGTTAAGGCAGTTCTGCAGGGAAGAATCGGCTAAAATTCCCCCGCATGATGTGCAGGTCTGATCTGCAGTTACAGGAAGCGCCTGGTTGAGGTCATTGCTGCCAAAGGAGGGTCAACAAGTTATTAAATCCCAAGGTTCATTTACTTTTTTCATTTACCACTGTGAACATTGAATGCATTTGTAAAATAAAGACATGAAAGAGTAGAATTTTTTGTATATCATTGGCTTAAGCTCATTGTGTCAGATCACTTTTTATGACCAATTCATGCAGTAAACCAGAATTCCAAAGGGTTCACATACCTTTTACTTTGACTGTATATGGACCTGGAGGCAGTGTCTTTTTCTGGTTAAGACAATGCAGAAATCCAAAGAACCAAGTCAAGAACTTGGTAGTAAAATCGTGGCTTTTCACAAGTATGCTTCTGTCCTAGGAGCCATCTTCAAAAGGTTCATGGTATCAAGAGTAACTGTTTAAGCAATTGCACGAAAATATGCAAGTATAAAAAGCTTGGGATCATTCAGACTTTGTTTAGGAAGGAGGCACAAATTGACTCCCAGGAATGAACAGATGTTTGTTTTGAAAGATTCAGCAGAACCCAAAGGTAAAAACTAAGGAACTTGTGAGAAAGTTTCCAGGCTTCAGGGAACAAAAGTGAGATCATCTATAAGAGAGCATTTCATTGCTATAGCCTGAAAGGTTGTCAGCCAAGGGAAAAACCATTACTCCAAAATTGATATAAAAAGGCCAGAGTACAGTTTGCAGTTGTTCACTAGAACAAAGACGCATCTTTTTGTAGGAGTGTTCTCTGGTCATATGAAATAAAATTTGAACTGTTTGCCCATGATGAACATCAATACACAATCTCAACTGTGAGGCACAGGGGAAGCATCATCATGTTTTGGGTGTGTTTTGCTGGGGAAAAGAACTTGTACACTTCATAAAAAATGACATGAAGTAGGAGCATTATCTGGAAATTCTGAAACAACATGTCAAGACAGCAGCCAAAAAGCTGAAGCTTAGTCACAAAAGGATCTTCCAACAGAACAATCATCCCACACACACTTACAGAGTGGTAACAAAATGGCTCACAAACAACAGTGTGACAGACCATCACAAAGCCCTGATCTGAATCCCACAGAAAATCTATGGATTGAACTGAAGAAAGGAGTCTAAGCAAGGAGGCTTAGAGGCATGAACTTGACTCAGTTACACAAGTTCCATAAGAAGGAACATGACAAAATTCTAGGACAATACTGTAAGAAACTTGTGGAAGGCTATCCTAAGCGTTTGCTTCAGGTTAAGCAATTTATAGGCAACACCACCAAACACTAACTTGGTGTATATCCATCCATCCATTCTCTAACCCGCTGAATCCGAATACAGGGTCACGGGGTTGGTGTATATAAACCCACTGAAAATCTGACATGGTGATTAAGAGATACATTTTCATGTTTTAATTATTATTTTGGAGAAAAGCCCTCATGAAAATGTAATTAGATACACTACTTGACATCACATAAAAACACTTTACCAAACAATTCATGTGTTAAGTAGGGGAATTTTGAGTTTTAATTTTTCTTTTCCAAGTTGTATTTAATGTATGGCCACAACTGTATGTAAAGAGGAGTATAGATCAATAAGAAGGGTCTATGCCATTTAAAGCTTTATATATTTCAGACAAAGTATTTTGAAATGAACACCAGACTTTACCAGAAGCCAGTGTAGTTTTAAGAACAGAATTTATATGTTCACTAGCTGAAGCCCGCCGTAGCATATGGCGGTGTAAGAATAGGAACGGAAAACAGTGAGAAAGGAATTCAGAAATTAAGAAGAAATAAATACTTCTTGAAAGATGCAGGTGTGAATAGGTGTTTTGGTGGTGACGACAGATAATGTGTCGAAAGATCTAACCCTAGAAAAAGCCACGTACAACTGACCGTGGCTGAAGACTGGTTGTTAGAATTATTGTGTAGAGTAAACAGCATGTGGGATATCGGGTCTGTGCTCCGGTCTTTGGGTATCCAACAGTGCATGTAGAATTTCCGGCCAAGCAGGATTACATGTGAAAGTGATAAATAAATGAGGCTGTCCAAATTTACGTACTATGGCCATGGCATCCTGCTAGTTTTGTTGCATGTATCTTGGACTTCCTGGAAATGTGGACAGTAATATGATCATTTTGTCTACACGTACGTTTTTATTTTCAGCGTTTGCTTACAGTGCGTCTGACAGTCCTTTGTATTGTTCCACGCGCAAATCTTGTTGATCTAATCTGAGATAGCTGAGTCGCGCACCCTCTGTTTTAACATACGCATCTACAAAGTACTGTTTGAATAGTTC
Source organism: Polypterus senegalus (assembly GCF_016835505.1). NCBI lineage: Eukaryota > Metazoa > Chordata > Cladistia > Polypteriformes > Polypteridae > Polypterus > Polypterus senegalus. Next base: position 43,175,271 of record NC_053162.1, read on the forward strand.
GCCGCTGGAGTGCAAAATACTAAATATATTCCTCATTGCTAATCTGTACACGTAAAATTGGCATTGAGTAAGCCTTCTTTGCTTGGCGGTTCTTTTATCTGGAACATGTTGTAAATCTTTGTGCCAGGCAATGTCTCCGTAAGGGAATAAAAGTGTGTAAACCATAGGATTGCAATTCATATTGAGCGTGGAAATCTGTTTACAGGAGTTGCCTATGGGACAGATGCAAATGTCCCTTTCGGCAGGCGGTTCGCCATCTTCTCCGACGAAAATTGCTGCAACATCAGTGTGACTTGATGGGGCATTATAGCATCGTAAATTCTGCCTAGGGTTTTCCCCGAAAAGCTTTCATACAGCTGCTGTTGGATTGGACTGAGTGATTTAAGTGTACTGCAGATGCTTGGCGAGAAATGCTGTGTCGGCTGCGTGTGGGCAGGACCGGTTTTGAGGGTGGACGTGGGAGGAGAGTTAGAGTTGGCGGGCGGGGCTCTGTTGTGCGTATCCCATGATGCGGTAGGAAGGTTAGAGTTGGCGGCCGGGGCTCTGTCGAGCGTATCCCATGGTCTTAGAGCTGGCGGGCGGGGCTCTGTGAGTTGGTGCGCGTGGCTCTGTCTTTCTTGCGCTCACTGTCGTGCGTGCCCTTAGTGAATTATATATATATATAGATACATCCTAGTTTTTACGAGTGATTTTCCTAGAATTAACTCAAGGCTTCAAATAGAACAATTTAAACAGCCTCTGAATAATGTATTATAGAAGTGAACTTTAATAGAAATAGTAAATAACTTTTCCATTTTTGGTAGAGTAAGAAATAACTTAAATTATTTCTAATATTGTTAATCTGGACAACATAGATTTTTGATACAATGTATTTGGTAAAAGATGTGCTATATATGACTCAATTGTTTGTTTATTCAAAAACAGCAATGTGTAGGCCTGTTGATTGTTAAATTGACTATAGACTAGATTCATTTGATTTCTTTTTTCCTTTTTTAAACAAGTAATTATCACTCACCTAAACTTTTTAGTTAAAGACATAATAGGAGAAATATAAATTATTACAAAATAAACTTACAATGCCTTCAGAAAGTATCTAGACCCCTTCACGTTTTACGCATTTTGTTAAATTGCAGCTTTATACTAAAATCATTTACCGTATATATTCATGTATAAGTCGGGGTCTTGAAACCCAAAAAAACAATCATAAAATCAGACCGTGACTTATACATCTGTTCAAAAATGCGACACTTAAATTTATTTATTTATTTATTTATTTATTTATTTATTTATTTATTTTTAACACCTTGCCTCCTCCAGTCTCCATTAGTTTCTCAGATGCATCATATTCATATTTTCTTCTGATGAAACACTCCATCATAGATAAGGGATGCTCTTACGTTAAAGATGTACGAGGATGTGAGATTCAAAAAACACAAATCAGTGCAAACGTTGCTTCAGAATAATTTGGGTATTACCGTGTGGTCATGTAGGCACAATAGAGAGAGAGAGAGGTTAGGATGCATGCGCTAATACAGCACATTGTTGTACCCACATAGAAAAAAAAAAGCCGGTGTGCTCCGTGGTTACTCTCTTAGGTGGGCGTTATCATGTCATACTCCCTTGTACCAATAGCGTGAGTTTTCTGCATTGGACTTATACGACCGACATTATAAAATACTAGAAATTATACTGTAAAATCAAGTTCCCGACTTCCCCGCGGGAAAACTTATCTGCAAGTATATACTGTAAGATATTTTTTTCCCTCATTAAATAGCACCCCAGAATGACAAAATAAAAACAGGAAGATCTGTGGTGCTTTCAAACATATACCATCTAAGAATTATGGAGGCAACTGTGCTCTTGGGAACCTTCACTGATGTAGGAATTTTGTTTTTTTACCTTCTCCAGATCTGTGCCTTAACACAATCTTGTGTCAATTTTTGTTAACCTTATGGCTTGGTTTTGGCTCAGATGTACATTGTCAGCTGTGCGTCCGTATATAGATAAGTGCTTGCCTTTCCAAATCATGTTCAGTCAGTTGAATTTTCCACAGGTGGACTCGAAACAAGGTGTAGAAACATTTCAACAATATTCAATAAAATGGGAAAATCACTTGAGCTTTAAAGCATTATTTGAAGTGTCATAGCAAAGGGGTGTGAATACTTGTGTTAATGAGAGAGTTATTTTTTTTTATTTTGATTTAATCTGCATAAAATCCTAAAATCCTATGTTTGCTTTATCATTCTGATGTATTGGGTGTTATTTAGTGAGGTAAAAATGAATTTAAATGATTTTAGCATAAGGCTGTAATATAGCAAAATATGTAAAAACTGAAGGGGTCTGAAAACTTTCTGAAGCCACTGTATAAGCAGATATTATAATTCTTAACTGTACTGTATTTCCCAGTGGGGACATGCAAATTGAAAAGGGTAACCTTTCTGAGGTAATGCCATTTCTATTTCTATCTATCTTTAGGAATATGGGAGAAAAACTGAAGTACCTGTAGGAAAACACACACATATATAAATGATAGTCCAAACACTGTACAGGCATCATCCAGAAGTGGGATTATAATCCAGGCCATTTGATCCAAGAGGTGGCAGTCCTAACAACTGTTGCACTATACCACCCCAACACAAATACTGTACTAGAAAAGTGATTAAAGATAAAGCTTGTTGAAGCTACAGGGTGTTGGGGGTGCTGCCCCACCTAAGAGCTGAGTATTACTGAAATTTAAACAGTGATTGAAAAACATATCTTTTGACATATACAGTATTTGAATGTAGCTGTTTTTGGCTGTCTACCATGAGAGTGAAAAAGTAAAATGCCTTTAAGATGCATTCATTTGCTTTAATTTGTTATTTTTGTTTAAATTGTTCATTTTTTTGTTAAAAACATTATGTCTCTTTATTTGCACATTCAAGTCATTACTGTGCACTGTCTGTGTAAATACAGGTATAGATCTGCTGTATAAGTCTACTGCAGATATTAAATAAAACTGTCAGACAACAGACCTGATCTAAAAATCGCATAAAACGAAATGGAGCTTTTCATCCTGCAATGTAAATATAGGTTGCGTTACTGCATAGAATTCAGCCGATATTCTCACACAATATGATTTAATTTGATGTTAGTCAATATCTACAAATTTTACTAAAACTTTATTTAAAATAAAATTTGGTTTGCTTTGCATATATTTTTTCTGCACATTTTCATCTCACTGTGTGTGTGTGTGTGTGTTTGTTTATATAATGTATTTTAATTAAATAAAGGAATTATAAAATTGCCAAAGCCTGAAATGATTATTAAAAAATAAGAGGTTTATTTAAATATAATACAAAAAAGGAGGGATACACATGTGGAGCATATTGAACTATGAAATAAGCAGCATCTTGCATGGAGTAGTAAAACCCTATTTGGAAATTGCACACCTAAGACATATCTGTTGAAAATTCTGTAGTCCTTTCTGGGTTTTTCCCTCACAACCACTCTTTTCAGAGAACAGACTCATAAAGCGGTTTCTAGGAATCCTGCCTTCTGGCCATTAAATCCTACCTACCGCATTTGAGCTGGATTACTTGAAGTGGTCTCCCTCTTTCAATGACCATTCAGAATTTTGTACTTTCAAAGATTTCATAATAGTTATCCATTATAAGGGCACCACAACTCTACAATATTGACATAATGTATAACTTAAATAAGGTTAAATTTTACATATGCATTTTTTTAAAAAAAATTTATTTAACACAGAGCTGACTGCTGGCGGTTGTCATTGATATTTTCATGTGATGGTCATTTTCATTAAAGGATTTTTCTGCCATTTCTTAAAAGTGATCCTTTATTCTCTTGATCTTTCTGTCAAATATTTTACACTTGCTTGCCTGGTTTTAAAAGTGTGTTTTTAAATTGTTAATACTGATGTATTTAGCATTTAGCAATGTTATGAGACCCAATTCCTAAACTATAAGTATTTTTCACATTTTGGGTTATTTGCCTTTCCCTAAGGACCAGAATGTGAAAAGGATTTTAGATGTGTTTTTCCCTATGAAGTAATGAAAAACTGAAATGAACTTAAAGTGAACGTTAATGTAGATTTAGACTTGGTTGGTTTACTTTATAAAAAAAAAAAAATATTTTAAGTGCATCAATTATTTTGACACAATTTTCCCATGAGCAATTATATCAGAATAACAGAATATTTTTCACCTTCATTTTGAACATAAAACGTGTAATGAGCTGCATTTTGTTTTTTCCATACAGCCAGCCGCCTTTGCTCCTCATTTATCAAGAATGCCAATAATATGCTGACTATAAATATATATATATATAAAAATCTGGCAGGAGTAAATTAAAATGTGAAGAAACCTATTAATAGTTAGCCTCGTTCAAGATGAAAGCTTCTGCTTCCTCCTAATTATGCCAGTGTGCTTTCTGTCACCAGAGCTACATGACTCCTGAGACACTACTGCATTCTCCATTTTCCTGGCTGCTGACCTGTGTGTTTGCAAATAGTTGTTTATCATGATTCAGTGAGTGTGTGTCAAATCCCATATTGTAAAAAAAAAAAAATTAATAGAAAACTATTCTGAAATTGTTTTTATTTGTAATTGTGTCCAGTTCAACCTATTTTAGATATATAAAAATTAAGTGCTATTTAAAATTAGGAATATATTTAATATTTTTGCTTTCAGTACCTGTGTCCTTCCCCTACAATCGCCTCTTTTCCCATTTTGCAAAAGGCATTTCTCATGACAGCTTTTGACTCAGACCTAGGAATAAGGATGAGCATGAAATCAGTAGTCTCTGGACTTGAGACCTTAAGGTTAATAGAAGATCTGATTAAATTCCTATCTTCAATACAAAATCATCCACCTGCACATTTTTTCATCTCTTTCCCATTCAGCCATTTACAGATATAGCTGTGATGTTATCAGCTTTGAATTCAATTTTCAGATATAGGTTATTTAACATTTTATAATATTGACTTTCGAAAGATGGAATGTGGTACATGGTTTAGAAAAGTTTTTTCATTGATTGATTTATTTATAGCTACTTATTTTGCCTTTTTTTCAATATATACAAAAAGCCAGTTATTATTATAAAACTTCAAATTCCTGTTTGAATCATATTAATGGGAACCCATTTCATTTGATAGTGGCCTTCTTCCTGTAAAAATGTATTTAAGTGTTTTTTGTACCTTCCATCTATTAATTAATTAATGCTAACTAAAACGTTAGTGATACACTCTTCTAACTTCATTTTCTATTACATAAAAATACTTGCCTAGTATATTCTATTGAAATTTTTAGTTTTGCCCCCATTTTACTTACTTTTCAAACACTTTACCTGTTGGCCGAGTTGCTTTTGCAATGAGAATATTACTGTGGATTATGTGGAAATTTTTAAAAGCAAAACATCATAAGAGTTATTAAATTTAAGATAACGTTCCAATATGTGCTTGTTTTTCAAATGAGGTAAATATAAATGACAAAAAGTGGGTATATAGTCAAAGTTCCTTTTTAGTCCATTCATCTATTAATTTTAAAATGTGCTTATACTTATTTCTTAATATGGTCTGGTGTAATAAAATAAAAAATCTGTTTATATACACGAGTTAATGTTACTTTTATTAACATTTCAGGTTGTAATGCTTGAATACTTAAATTACAATTGGTAATAAGTAATCTTAGTTAATGAACCAGTTCATCATCATCATCATCATTGGTTTAACTGCCATTTTCTCTGTGTACCCAAGGTTAGCCAATTGACACCCCCAAATCTTTTTCTTCCACTATATTCTGCATCCTTTGGGGTGAGACTCGTTTCATTCAAAATATTGCTGTTTTCTTGAGCCTCCCTTTGGTCCTCATCTAAATTCATGGGACACAGTGGGCCCCCAGGACCGAGGTTGGGAAACACTGCTCTATGGGGTATAGCTCCCCCTAAAGGTGGTACGTCAGTTTTGATTTCATTGTTAATTGCTCTCTTGCCACTAGTGTACAACTCTGATCTGCGTCCTGTCTTGTGCTGCGGTAAACTGCCTGGAATTACAGTTCCAGTCTGGCACTTCTTTACAGTCTATATAATTAAAGCTACCCATATTTCAGATAAAACTATTTAGTTTTTCAATGAGCTGTAAATTGAAGTAGTTTTATTGGTGTTTGTCAGTTGTAACATTTTAATCAAGTATGCCTTTGTGATCCATGAGTACAGTATAAGCACAGTGCCTTCAGGATGTGTAATATGTAATTAAACTCATAATGTTCTCCCTTGATGTGTCCTTTGTGATTTAAAGAAAGCCCATAAAATTCTAAAAAAGGTAGATTGGAATGCACAACCTAAAGGTTTTATGGGCGTTAATGAATAAAAAAGGGTGACGTAAAAGAAAATCTATAATGGTGATGGCTTTGCAAAACCAATTTGCTCAAAGACCCGTTTGGTACCTTTTGAGGAGAATTGAGCTTGTCTGTCAGCTTCTGATATCCGTTACCTGCCCACTTGTGGATTAAAGAGCTTTGGGAAGAAGGCGAAATAGAGATGTCATTCTGAGTTAAGCTTTTTTCTTCCCGTTTTCTAGAAAATGTGGCACATTGAAAAATACCTATACCTTTGACCAGTTAATGTTTGCACTTCCCTTACTCTTTTCCTTGTGTATGTAATTAGCTTAATAGACACAGACAGAAAGATTAATTGTTATAATTAACTACATGTTTATAATTAACTACAATGTGTTTGTTTATTATGGCAACCTGCAACAACCAGTAGTGTTTAAAATGTGGGTTGAATTTGTTTCAAAGATAGTGACTCACATGCAGTTTGCAGAATAATTTTAAAGGTATTGTCCGTGAAGCAAGTGTAGCGGTAGCCTGAGAGGATGTTGAAGCTTCTATAGTTTTTTTTCTGTTAATTTATCTGTGTCAGAACTACAAAATATTCTATAAAGAGACAGGATATAAGGTAGCAGATTTAGACATTTGTTTAGTCATTTAATCTTATTTTTAAAATTACTGACAAATCTGTGCATTTCTTATAAACTGAAACTGGATTTTGAGATGCATGACTTTCCCTCTTTTCAGCTGTGAGATGTTTCTGCCCCTACGTCATGCCCAAAACTGTGAAAGAACTGGAAAATTAAACAGTGTCCTAGAAACTAAATTTATATAAAATCTTTTCAGAGTGAAGAGGACCACAAGTTTGGGAGGTATCCTTAACCGGATTGGTGGGAAAAAACAGAAACTGAGTACCTTGGAGAAATCCAAACTAGACTGGGAGAGTTTTAAGAGTGAGGAGGGAATCGGAGAAGAGCTTGCCACACACAACCGTGGCAAGGATGGGTAAGCTGATGACTCATTAAAAGCTGAGTCGTAATTGATCTTAACTAAATATTTTAGATAAATGCTATAGACCTGTAGTTAAGAGACAGGATTCTGAAAATGGCTTGCTTTATTATTGCCTTCCTGGCTACATGGATGCTTATCACTTAACAACCTTCTGTCCTTCAAAAAATATCAATGAGTCAGAGTTTTAAGCATTTTAAGCTGTTAGGTCTACTTCAAATTCTGACATACCCTATAGATTGCTTTCTTGTACAGCAGGAATATTCCTAGCAAGCCCTATATTTGAAAATATAGCTTACTGTAGCTCATTAGCTAATTTGACCTGTAGTTATCTAATTACATCTTGCTAATAAATTTGTTCAAATGAATTTTCAGCTGTATCATTGCTGTGAAGGTGTCACAGCTGTCAGGAAATGTCCTTTACAAAACAATCTCTAAATGTGCATGTCCATTCTTCATCCCAAGCTGTGTAGTCCAGCAATGACAGCCTCGCTTTTATGCTTCTACTCCAAAGCAATGTTAATTGTTTTATTTTTTTATTTTTTGCATTTTCTGCCTGTTTTTCCTTCCTTCACAACATTTTAATTCTCATCTTCTTTTTAGCTTCTTGTGTTTCTTTCTTTTTTAACCCTTAGCCTTTGTGAAGGCACCTTTATAAATTAAATTCAGCATGACAGAGGGTCGTCTTCTGTGAATGTAGAATATTAAAGAATCTAACCCCACAGCATTATTTATCCTTTGTGCTCTGCCATGTAAACTGCCTTGTGTTCACATATATTGTTGCTTATATTTGCTGTATAACCATAGTATTGTATACATACATGTAAGGTAAATTGATTTGATAATGTATTTAAGTTATTTTTTTTTTTTACTTTCTCATATACAAAGTATAGGGAAAGTATTGTAATTGTCCAAAGATTTGATGTCGAGATTTTGATGAATCTCGATGTTTTAGACCTCCCTGACTTTCTTGTAAACGAGGCATAGGGAAAGTATTGGAATCCTCCAAAAATTCAATTTTGAGATTTTGATGAATCTCGACGTTTTAGATCTCGTATTTTTGGAACTGTGTGTGTGTGTAAACACTTTAACTTGAGTAAGCTTTCACTTAGGTCAGCCAAATTTTCCATGCATGTATTAGGTACAAAACATAGATTTCTATCAACTTTTGGACTATTTCCGTTAACCCAGAAGTGGTACTTTACCTTTTGTTCATGCAGCTGCAGAGTCTGATTAATTCAGCTTTACTTTTATAATAATTGTTCAGTATGTTATTAATTTGATTTGATTCATTGCTGATGGTTCTTTAATGTACATAATATAAAAATATAATCATTGCCTTGCGGTTTACTCCTCAAATATTCATCCCAATATCTGAATATACGAGAAAGTCTAGAGGAGACCACTCGCGATTTTTAAACTCTGATGTTCTAGTTAGGAAAACAATAAAAGCAAAAAAGTTGTTTTTGCATTGACCATTGAAGTAAGCTTTGCTTCAAAATTCTTTGTTTCAAATTTTCTTGTAATAACATTTCTATTAATATCTATATATTTTTGGTGGGAATAGTTTAATTTAATTGTCCATTTAGTGGAGAACATGCTGTGTTATACAATGCTAAAAACGTCACAAACACAACCCTTTCCCTTCTAACTGAGGTTTAGAGAGAAGTCAGTGTGATGCGATAGGAAAAGTATAAAGTATTTTAAACCAGGCAATTTGCAATTTTAAATAAATTTTTGTATTAGAATGTATTTCCATCTTAGATAGGACCTGAAATGTATTTATATTCTATAACCTTTAATCTTTCATACTTGAGACTACCAGGTGTTAACTTTTAATTGTGGACTGTTAACACTGTTAACATTTTAGCTTGGCACAACAAATTTCCACACATTGTGGCATTATGTACATTATAAAAAGACTAGTTTCAGATAACTACTAATGGCAAAAGCATACTAAACTTTAAAAATGCATGTCAAGTGTTTGGTAACCCAGTGAATAGTTTTGTTTCTCCTTAGATTTCTGTGTTTTTTCACATGGCCCTCCTCAGTACTTTGTGGAATCTATTCCCTTCAACCTCTTTGACCTGCTGTTTGACCCTCTTAATTTTAAAGTATTTAAAATAATGTATTTTTATTCTCTTGTGTATCCATATGTATTGAGGCAGCAGTAAGTCTAGGCTTTGTAGGCTTCAGGGACTCCCTGATCTCTCTGATGAGACAAACACTTGTATAATTCCTGCAGACAGCCCTATTTATACATTTCCTTTGCTACAGCAATTACATTGCTTTTTGAAACTCTGTTCCATATCTATTGTGTTAGTTTGTTATGGAAAAATTAAACAGATTCAGAGCAGCAAGATCATGACACTGAAAACCAAGCAATGTTTACTTCATAGAGGGCCTTTCTCAAAGATCAGTAAGGCCTCATGTTTTTGTTTAACCTTTAATGTCTGTTCACATCATTGCTGAGTATAAGCAATCTATTAATGTTGTGTTTCAAAAAGAGCATCATCACAGGCTCTTTACAAATCATCGGGAGACAGCAAAGCAGAATGCAAGAACATTTAAATGCAGATTAAATATCCATCTTTTTATATTATATACCAGGATGAACCCTCAAATATCAAGTCATAAGAGCAATAAAACTTTCATAAACCAGAGAAGTCCATCCCATCAAACTTGTGTGCTTCAATAATGGCTAAGTTGTCTTAGTACTTCATTCAGATATTTCTTCTTCAACCACATTTTGCAGTATTTGTTCCCGACTCCCACAACCCTTTGTGAGAAAAAAGTACTTCCTGGCTTTAGCCTTAAATGCCCTTCCCTTAATTTCCATCAACGTCCTTGAGTATGTTATTCACTGTTTAACTGAAAACATTTTAAGTTTATTGATCTTCAGTGCATTGAGAGCATGAAATACATCAGAGTCTTCTATTTTGAAATCTGTAAACTTAGAGCTTATTTTTATATCAGTCTTGAGGCATTCCTTATATTTTCTTCATTTGAAATATTTATTTACATTATTTGATATTGCTAATCATTTTCATTTATTTGTTTTTCATGCGTTAAACTCTGAATATAAAACCATGAATTCAGTAGGAATTATTAGAACTAATTTGTCTTTTCTGAGTTTGATTTGTTCAGTTCTTTACACAAGAGCAAATGTCTTTAATTCAAATTATAGTTTTCGGCATAATCTGTTGTTTCTGGACCAAATCTCCTCTTACCCTGAAAGATCTACCTTTCCACTGTATATAACAAAAAACTATTCTATGACATCCTAATTGTAACCAAATATCTACAGTATTTTTCGGACCATAAGGCGCACCGGATTTTAAAGCACAATATCAACGAATGGGTCTACTTTCATACATAAGGCGCATCGGTTTATAAAGCACATTCAGCGAAACAAAACAGTCAGATAAGTCAAACTTTATTCAACTCATCTATACTAATAAAAGGCAAAGTCCTCACTGACTGATTCACTCACTCACTCACTCACTCACTCACTCATCACTAATTCTCCAACTTCCCGTGTAGGTAGAAGGCTGAAATTTGGCAGGCTCATTCCTTACAGCTTACTTAGAAAAGTTGGGCAGGTTTCATTTCTAAATTCTACACGTAATGGTCATAACTGGAATGTATTTTCGCCTATATACTGTACTGTAATAGACTGCAGCTCGATAGCCGTGGGAGGCGGAGTTTCGTATTAAAGCATTTAACCAATCACATTTCAGCCATCATTTGTTGCCAGGCAGAGAGAATAGGCTGCAGCTCGATAGCCGTGGGAGGCAGAGTTTCGTATTAAAGCATTTAACCAATCACATTTCAGCCATCATTTGTTGCCAGGCAGAGAGACTTTCACAATCCGTTGTGTAGGCACTCTAGCACAGAATAAATGTCGATTAACCTGTTGCTTCAACCAATCAGATTTTGAGTTGGTGTCAGTCGGGCCCTCCAGCAGGCGTGTGCAACGTCACCGTATTCAGACCCATTGATTGGATAGAAGCCGATATGAGGAACTCTATGAGGCCACTGAACGCACCGCAAACGCTCCGAGCAAAAGATCGTCGCGCGCACTACGGCCAACTCCATGGCAGGATTCTGGACAATATTATTTGCCAGACACAGACCAGATTTCAAGACCACGAAAACCTGATGTTTGTCATGCTCCACGAGCCCCAGAAGTTTCGGGAATACAAGAAAAATTTCATGCATGCAGCCTTCTCCAGTTTAACACAAGAGCCACAGAGCGCTTTTTGATCTGTCTCAGCTAAAAACAGAACTGACTGTAATGTATGCCATGGATGATTTTTTAGGAAAATCTCCCACTGATCCCCTTGACTTCCTTCATCAGAAAACTCTGAATGAGAGCATGGGGCAGCTGTTCACAATGGTATATTTGGCGGTGAGCATTCCCATGTACACTGCTTCTGTCGAGCAGACATTTTCAGCCCTAAAGCGAATTCAAACTTATGCCAGAAATACCATAGGGCGGGTTCGCCTTTCAGCATTAGCTTCGAATGCGATAGAAAGGGATGTTTTGATGGAACTGAAGAGCACGGATAATCCGTACGACAGAGTAATTAAACTGTTTTTGAGGAAAGAGAGGAGGATGGATTTTGTTTACAAATAATCCGAATTTTTGGTGAGTAAAATGTTGTGATTTTCCTAAATAATATTGCAAGTTTGAGTTATTATTGATGTTTTTTATGTGATGTCGCGGCTGTGGCTGCAGTAGAAAGGAACTTGTTCACCCCAGTTTGTCTATTCAATAAAGGCATTTATTGTGGCTACAGGAGTTATCTTACATATATATATACATATATATCTCTGCCAATCTACATACTGTCAAATAAACGAACCACACACCGTGGCACAACATGAGAGGCTTCGCCTCTAGCGCTGATGTCCGAGGTTCGATTCCCAACAGGGGGTGCAGTGAGTGTGTACGCCTGATGAGCCCAGAATTAGGGCGAAACATGTGTCACGTATTGTTTGCATTATTTGACAGTAAAACTATTTCAATATATATAAAACAGCGCTTCCCGATTCATTTTACCCTCGCACCCTCTTAGTTTGAGAAGAAGTATGAAAAAATATGAGGTTAACGCAGAAAAACAGATCACCAATTGAAGCTTTATGAATAATGGATACTTTATTCGCCATCAATAATTGTTTTGGTAAAGCCTTACTCGGTGTAATCCTCCTTCCATTGTCAAATTTTTTCGTGACTACCCATGATTGAATGAACGATTAAAAAGTAAGAGCGAAGCGAGGGTCAATTATTGAGGCAGACAGGCGACAGCTCAATAGCTCGCAGGCTCGATGTGGTGCACATCAAGTCGCTCTACAATGCGCGATCAGATTCGAAAAAATATATCTTTTCAAGTTCTATTTGGATATAGGTAGGTTCTATTTAGTCGACAGAAATATCTTTGGTAGGAATGTAAGTTGAATTTAGTCTTTAAATTTCTATGCTGAAGAAATATTTATGCAATGATGACTAAATTTAACTTGCATTCCAACCAAACATATTTCTGTCGACTAAATGAAAATTACTTATATTTAAAATTTAAATAGAACTTGAACAGATTCGTAATACCCACGCAGCACTAAGTGCACGTAAGAGTGGAAGTCATCCATTTTAACAAGCAGCGTATTGCACTGATACGAAATAGCCTGCCCATTGAATTATTTAGGAATGGATAGATAAATTAAGATTTTGTACAAATAATGTTTTTCATTTTTCTTCCTCGATGGATTCTGGCACCCCCAGCAACAGCTGCTCGCACCCCAAAGGGTATATATATGTGTGTGTGTGTGTGTGTGTGTGTGTGTGTGTGTGTGTGTGTGTGTGTATATATAGATAGATATACAGTGTATATATATATACAGTAATCCCTCGCTATATGCGCTTTGACTTTCGCGGGTTTCACTCTATCATGGATTTTAAATGCAAGCACATCTAAACATATATTACAGATTTTTCGCTGGTTCGCTTTCTGCGGACAATGGGTCTTTTAATTTAGGTTACATGCTTCCTCAGTTTGATTGCCCAGTTGATTTCATACAAGGGACGCTATTGGCGGATTGCTTAGAAGCTACCCAATCAGAGCATGTATTGCATATTAACTAAAACTCCTCAATGCTATAAGATATGCTTCCAGCGGTGCTTGTTTGCTTCTCTCTATCTTTCTCGCTCTCTCTGCCTGACGGAGGGGGTGTGAGCAGAGGGGCTGTTTGCACAGAGGACACGGGCGCTCCTCTACAAAATGCCGCTTTATCGCGGTGCTTCTGTATACTTAAAAGCATGTATTGATTTTTGATTGTTTGCTTTTCTTTGCGCTCTCTCTGACATTCTCTGCTCCTGACGCGCTCCTTTATGACGGCGCTCCTTTGAAGATAAGATATGTTTGCTTTCTTTTAATTGTGAGAAAGAACGGTCATCTCTGTCTTGTCATGGAGCACAGTTTAAACGTTTGACTAAAGGGTGTTATTTCATGTCTAGAGGGCTCTAATAATGTTAACAGGGTGGGAGAGTTTATAAGGGCTTAAAATATATAAAAATAACCACACAAACATATGGTTTCTACTTGATTTTCACCTATCGGGGGTCTGGAAGCAAACCCCGATCGAGGAGGATTACTGTATAGATATATATATATATATATATATATATATATATATATATATATATATATATATATATATATATATATAGATATAGATATAGATATATAGAGATATAATGTGTGTGTGTGTGTGTATATATATATATGTATGTGTGTGTGTGTGTGTGTGTTTGTATATGTATATATATATGTATATGTATATATATATATATATATATATATATATATATATATATATATATATATATATATATATGACAGCAACACTCATAACAGTGACAAAACAATTACTTTGACAATCATGTTAAGTTATTTTTAAAATATTTCCTTTTCTTTTTCATTACTTCTTTAACACACTACTTCTCCGCTGCGAAGCGCGGGTATTTTGCTAGTTCACAATAACTCTCAACATTGTTCAGTTGTAACATAAAATAAAAAACAATACACTCACTTTTTAAGTTCATTCCTCTTCCACAAATCCATCAAATTCTTCATTTGGTAAACAGTTGGGCGATTTCTGCATCAAGCATGCCCGGATCTCTCTCGTCATTATCCGAGTTAGTCTCATTGCTGTTACTTAGCTGTTTAGTGATGATTGCGCCATTCGTGAAAGTTCGGACGATACTTGAGATTGATACCTTAGCCCAGGCATCCACGATCCATTGGCAGATATTGGCGTAACTCGCCTGCCGTTGCCTTCCTGTCTTGGTGAATGTGTGTTCGACTTCCGTCATCCAATACTCCCACGCAGCTCGCAATTTAACTTTGAACGACCTGTTGACACCGATATCTAACGGTTGAAGTTCTTTGGTTAATCCACCCGGAATGATGGCAAGCTCCGAATTAGTTTGCTTCACTTGGATTTTGACAGTATCGGTGAGATGGGCGCGCATGGAGTCGCAGATCAATAGAGACGGAGATTTGTGGAAAAAGCCATCCGATCTCCTGACATAAACTTCCTGACTACGGTAGCTGTAATGCTCCAACAATCCATCAAGCGGTGAGGCTTTGTAGCTCACCAAAGTCATTCTAAAACATTTTGACAGATTTTTGAGCACCATGTACCACATAAAATCCCTTCGAGGTCAGTAAGCACAACCAGAATTAATACATAAAGCGCACCGGATTATAAGGCGAACTGTCGATTTTTGATAAAATTAAAAAATTTTAAGTGCGCCTTATAGTCTGAAAAATACTGTAGATATTAGTTTTAGAATTTGCATGTGCTGATGTACTCTGACCTGGTGAGTGCGCCATCTTTTGTGTCTTACTGTGCTTGTTAAACTGCCTTTCACGCTGCTAGTTTACCTAACTCATCAGGAGGCTGAAATTGACCTTGGTGAGGTCTTCAGGAAGACAACTTAATTTATTCCTTGTTTTGTTTTGGGTTTTTTTTTTTTTAGTTTTTTTGTATTGTGTCTGATTTTTCTTTTTTTGTTTTTTTCTTTTTCTTTTCCCCAGATATATGGAGAGAAAGGCTTTTCTGGAGCGAGTTGATCAGCGTCAGTTTGAGATTGAGAAATCCATACGTCTGAGCAATATGAAGCGGTGACAGTAACCAGCCCCAGTACCCAGAACCTAATGATCCACTTCACCCATCCTGCCTCTACTTGATGTTAGAGCAGTCTTGTTGTATGGACTGTAATTTACGAGTAATTGTTTGGCCAGGGGGTCTGGTGGTCAGCTGGTGTCCTTATGCTTTAATGCCGTCAAACCCCAACCTGCTTAGTGATCCCTTTTTGCTCTCTTTTGTCATTTTAAAGAGTAGGAATGGGGTAAGGAACTACAAAATTACTGAAGCCACCTTCTAGTAAGAAGCAGAACGTGTTTAAAGCCAGTCTCGGTGGGACATTACAGCATTTCCAGTGGATATAGTTTAACTTGAACATAGGGAAAGAACTGATGACTTGTTTCTGAATTCAAACCTTTTTCTTGGTAAACCTTGGTATTTTCTTTTACAATTTGAGTCCGTAGTACAGTTGTAATTGTGATCTGTTTGCAAATGTTAACTGTTAATAGAAAAAATAAAAATCTTTTGTTTTAAGTCTTTATTTCATCATAAACCAAACTAAAACCAATAGTGGGTGAGAGACACACACAGACTCTTGAAAAAGATGCAACCAGTACTGTCCTTTTATTACAATCAAAGTGTAAAAACAACAGCAAACAAAAACAGGTGTCATGCAAGTTAATATTGCACAGTCCGGCAGTAACATAAACACAACAAACAGAGAAGAAAAAATGCAAACACCAAAGGGAGAAACTAAAGGACTGTCTGCAAGTAAAAACAAAGTTCTGCACTTTTAAAGAGTACCCACTATTGCTTTTAGTTTGGTTGGAAGGTATAATATTCAAAAAGAAAAGGGCTTCTTCCTCCAGCAGATAATCAGTCTAGGAAGATCCTTCCAATAGAAAAAAATACAAAAAACAGGCACTAAAAATGTAATAGTTACAGTTCTAAAAGAAATGCACCACTCCACCACCTCTCCTCCTAGCAATCATCTCCACTCGATTACCAATCGCAGGTTCCCTCCAGTGTTTATTCTTTTGACTCTTTACTAGACACTATTGAACTGTAGCTCAAGTCAAGTTTCGGAAAACTGATGGATTTTATACAGTCCTTAACTCTGTTCACTCCAAAGCATAATTTTAGCCACCATTCCAGTGATGAATGTTACAAAGTTGCCCTTGTGCTTCAGGACAGGGTTTAAAAGATCAAAATAAAACAAAAAAAAGTATAACCAAGACACCGACTGTTCTGTCCTAGGTCAGAAAAATATGGTGAAGTGTGTTATATACTCTAAACAGGATGTGTATTAAATTTATACATATACAGATAACCAACAAAATAAAGGAAATCTCTACCCGAAGGAGCGTCACAGTAATCTGGCATATACTGTATTTTAAAAGTGAATTGTATTAAAAGGATGCAACACACTTCTTTGTGGAGTATTTGCACTATTTGGGTGTTTGAAGATGGTTGAAAATGCAGTCTAATGCATCGGCCGTGAATCTCGTACAACTGCTCAGCCGGACTGCATTAGGTGATCGGGATGGCCATGGTATATTAAGTATATCATTTCCAGAACCAATCACTGACCACTCTTGCTCTATCAATGGACGTATCGTCTTCCTGGTACATTCCACAACCTTCAGGCCAGAAGTGCTTCACCACACGATGAATGTGATCACTCCAGATTGCTGAATGTTGGTTGGCATTTAGCAGTCATGCAGGGGAGATTCCACCTAATGTGGAGAGCGCCAAGAGCCCTTTGGCTCTGTGAAGCTAATATTTGGGTCCTTAGTTTTGTTTCCATACATAGTATTTTTTTTTTTTTGGAGAACAAGGCGACGGGTGATTCCTTTGACTTTTTTTAAATGTTCATTCTAGCATTTTTTAAATTTAATAAACAGTTTATACATTGCAGCCAGACCATATCTACCCTCCCTCTGTCGAAGAATGGCAAGGGACTGTTCCTGGTCAATCTTGCCCATTTTTGTTTTAAACATTTACAGTGTTCTCCATAATGTCTGGGGCCAAATACACATTTTCTTCTTGATTTCCCCCAATGATTTCCCCCTATGCTCTGCAGTTTAAAATTACAAATCAAACAATTGAGATGTGACTAAAGTGCACATTGCATACTTTCAGTTAAGGGGTTTTTCATACATCTCTATCACAACATATAGAAATGACAACACTTTTTCTACATGGTTCCCACCCCACTTCAGGGCACCATAATGTTTGGGACACTGCAATGGCAGGTCTGTTTAAAGCCGTCATATTTAGTACATTGTCGTATGGCCCTTGCATGCAATGACTGCTTGAAATATGCGATTTGTAGACATACCCTGATGCTGAGGGTCTTCTCTGATGATGCTCGTCTGAGCCTCTAATGTAGCCATCTTCAGCACCTGCTTGTTTTGGGGGCCTGTCCCCATAGGTTTTCTCTTCAGCATATGGAAGTCCTGCTCAATTGGATTTCAATCAGGTGGCTGACTTGGTCATTTAAAAATTTTCCATTTTTAAGCTTTGCTAATCTCATGTGTTGCCTTAGCAGTATGTTTGGAATCATTTTCTTGGTGTAGAATGAAGTGCCGTCCATTGAGTCGGGAGGTGTTTAGTGGACCTCAAGCAGATCAGATGTTTCTATACACCTCACAATTCATTGTGTGACTGCCATCAGCAGTTTTATCTTCACTGATTATTTGTGTACCAGTACCTTGGGCAGCCATAACATGTCCAAGCTATAACACCCCCACCACCATGTTGAAGAGAAGAGGTGGTATGCTTTGGGTCTTAGGCCAGGCAAAAAATAGAAGTTTCAATATGACGATGATCTTAAATATGTCGCTGATGTTGCATGACCTTTCCAGTGATTTTAAGTCGTAGCCTTCACTTACAGCACATAATCTTGGTGAGCTCCCATGAAGGATGCGTACCCAGCAATTCACTCTAACTAGTCCGTGACTTGCTCTGATAATACGAAACAGATTTGATTTTTGCCTTTAATTGTACTTGGCAGACTCTTGGAACATGAGAGCTGACTATTAATGGATGCTCATCTGGAAGTCCAATGCCTAGAATGCAGCAATGAGGAATAAGGAATGCGGGGGCCTTGGACCTCACAAACAGAAGAGAAGCTCGTCTGTCTGATGTCTCCTGTTTTATCTGCCACGACAGAATGGAAAAAAGAAAAAAGGAGTAGAGATTGCAGCTGACCGTGCTGTACTTGTTAACCCTTCGTACACCACGGGCTGGATCAGGCAGCACTCTATTGACCATCACAGAAAGGAGCCAGTATGCCCGCACTGGAAAGTTGGCATGTGGTTACTAAGGAATCCATTCCAAGACAAGCTTATCCATTCTCAGGAATTTGGGATTCCCAGGACTCCCGGGAATGACACAGTGCACGGGCATCTCACATGTGAACAGTTTTAGAACTAGCAACACTTATTTTTAGTAAAACTACTGCAATATGTTGACACCAATAAAAGATTAACCTTAACTACAAGCAGTTCGTGCTGCCATATAAGTACAGTACATGTATCTAGTTAGTTGTGGTAATAAGAACATAGAAAACAGAACGTGTTGAGCGTGCGGTCGTCCAGGCGAGAGCGCACCTTCGTGCAGAGTATGCCAGCCGCTGAGAAAGCATACTCTGCCTCCACTGAAGTAGGTGGCACAGTTGTGCAAAACATGCTGCCAACTGCTGTCGTTTTTAAACTCGACAAACTCTGACATTCATACAAGGCTTTCAACACAAACAACTTATGTTCTGACTGCCAACTGGACCCAAGCTCTGCTCCAGTTGGAAACTTGACACCAGCCTGTACTGTTAACAGCACAGACGTCAATGAGCTCTGCCCCATCCCGGCATTCATGAGCTGCAGAGTGCAGACTCCTCCCAGTCCACTGTGCTCAGTCTTAGTGGGACTCACTGTCGCTGGTCTGTTGTTGACTGAATTAATGAGCAACATACTGCACTGTGGACCAAAAAACCGTGCCACTTAATTATTTTCAACTATAACTCTGTTATTTCTTGATCGATTTTTACACACTATATATAGCTTGGCCATTCCCATTCAGCCAGGAATTCCAGCAGTTTCATTCCCGGGAATGGGAAACGTCTAGGAATCCTGGGTTCCTGGTAATCTAGTGGTTACTGTGCTCCTTGAGCTGGCACAATTATAATATGTGCCGTCGAGCTAGATCATCAACAAAGAGAGAATAACATAAATGATCCGGGCGTGAACGACCAACAATACTTTCCTACTGTACCACAAGTACAGAAGCACATGATGAAAGCAAATGTTAATTTAAATGAGAAATGTTATTCTATTGTAAATAAAATGTACAAAACAAGCCAACCCCCGGTATACTGTACATAATACCGCTGTGCTGCACAACTTCACCACACACGATTCACAAAACAATAAAATAAACCATTAATACACAGAACAATCGTAAGAAAAGAATTAATGAAAAGAAGAGTCCATTAACTATCCACTGTTATTAATGATCCTTTACGGTCTGTCCTTGTGAAGGATGCACCGAGCTGTACCTCAAGTCCTCGGAAACTCCTATCAGACACCGTTCCTTACGTTGGCCTGTCAGGTCCTCTCCCAAATGCACCACACAGAACAAAAGGAAAATGATTCTTCCTGAAATTAACTTCCTTCAGTGGCTAGTATGGCTTTTTCTGTTGTTTTTTTCTGTTCCCTTCTTCTCCCCCATTTACCTGCCTTGGCTTTTTAAGTATGGTCACCTTCTCCCCTTACAGTTTATTTGGCCAGGTGCTCCCTTTCACATGAACCATTGGCTTGTATTACAAATCCAGCCACTCCACAATTAACAGAACTAGGGAAAGGTACAAACTGCCACTGGCACCCCACACATACACACGACAGCCATTTCAACTAACTGTGATGTGCCTAATGGCTTTCATTCAATGTAAATTAATGTGATTAGCACCACAGTGCCATGACATGACTGACATACCCCACAGCTAGAAGTAGCCGGCATAATGTGACACTGGCTAAAGCAACGGCTTAGGAAGAAGATGTTCAGTATCCTGAGATGTCCAAGCCAAAGCGCTAAAGTGAATTCCATTGAACTGCCATGGTAGGACCTGAAGTGGGCTGCTCGTGCAAATCAAACCTCACAGATCTGGTGGAAATTTGGAAAAGGGGAAAGAAATCAACACATCAGAAACTGGTCACAGAGCTGTGAAAAAGTATTTGCTCCCTTCCTAATGTCATCTATTTTTGCATATTTTACACAATGCATGGACTCGGACCTTTAGATAAAATGCAATTTTAGAGAAGGGGAACCCCAATGAGCACACAGTAGTCTTCCTCTAAATCCTAACCTTCTTTATTTGAGGAACAAAACACCCCTTATCACCCATGTGAAAAAAGTGAATTGTCCCCATAACTTCAATACTTAGTTGCAGAACTTTTATCAGCAATATTGGAAACTATAATTTGATAGTTGCGGCTGAAGAATGGTTGTCCACTCTCCTTTTCATATCTTCTACAATTTGGACACACTGGTAGGTCTTCAAGCGTGTAGTCCTCATCTCAAGTCCTAGCACAACCACTCTGCTGGGGTTCAAGACATGGCTTCTCCAAAATTTAAACTGTGTTTCTTCTGAGTTGTTCATCCGTAGACTTGCTTTGATGTTCTTGCCGATTGTCCTGCTGCTTAACCCAATTACACTGCAATGATGGCAAGTCTGCCAGGTCTTGTGGCAGCAAACCTCTCCACACCATCACACTCTCTCCCTCAAGCTTTACTGTATGTAGGATCTTCTTACTTTTATGCGAGACATATTAAGACCTGTATCATCCAAAGAGTTTGACTCCCAAAAGCTTGGGGATTATTTTGGTGTTTCCTTGCTCATTCAAGGGGAGCACTGATGTTCCTCTTTGATCACAGAAGTGTCCACCTTGCTCCTCTCTCATGAATCCCATTTTAACTCTTTCTTTATCATATAGTCCTGAATGCTGACCTTAACTGAGGCCAGCAGTTCTTTGAAGATCATTTACTTTTGGACAATGTAATATCTGGGGACTTGTTAAATAGTGCATTCTAATGTATCAGTTCAGGTAGCCTTTTACTTGAGCAAAGTTTTCTTTTAGGCCATTCATCAAGACATCAGGTTCATATAAAATCTCTATAATGCCTAAAATATTGACCACTTCAAACATTTTCAAGCCTGATGGGATATAATTTGATGATTTGAATTACTAATTTGAAGTTTGGTCGGGGATGACAGCCTCCTTTTAAGAGAGTCAGGTTCTTTGAGACCCAGCTTTGGTCCCCATAATCCTCTTCTAATAAGCCGAAGGCAAAAAAGAAATATTTGCTCTGCAGATTATTGCTGGGATTCTCTGCCCCATGACAATCGCTCTCTGGGTGCTGCAATGTAATGATGAATTCTGAGCCTCAATTTTTCTTTTCTTTTTCAGAACATTGTTCACTTTGCTGTCACGGAGTGCTGAATGTATGTGATGTAAGATAAGCTACACATTAATATCCAGACAATACGCTCTGTGGAAAAGGTTAAACTCATACAAATGCGCCTCCTTTATCACACACAAGATGACAGGCGGTGGGGGATTTGGTGTCCTACTTGTTGAATGTTACAAGCGCCTTCCAGCGTTGCGCTTCCCGTTAGGCTGCTCTTGGTAATTTCACTGCTTAGTGCAACTACATCCATCCATCCATCCATTATCCAGTCTGCTATATCCTAACTACAGGGTCACGGGACTCTGCTGGAGCCAATCCCGGCTAACACAGGGCGCCAGCCCACCACATGTGCAACTGCAATTGTTGATTAATTTGTCCATCTTGAACAGGATGCTGGATGATCTATTTCTAATTAAGAATTAACCTGCCTTATAATAATAAGCCCTTTGTGACGGGCGGCCACGGCCATTACCTGGATAGAAGGACCGGGGGAGACAGCATCTGTGAGGCAAAACCTCTCCTGGGACACTAGAGGGCAGCCCTCCTAGGCAGCTGTGGCACCACGGATTCCCGCAGGGCATGCTGGGAGTTGGAGTTTGGCACAGTCCTGTTGGGTCCCATGGGAGCCACCAGGGGGAGCTGCAGAGCCCTACAGTGGACTTTCACCACACCTGGGAGTGATTTCAGGTAACGCTGATGAGCCACCTGGAGCACGCTTCATAAATGGGGCCGCCTCACTCCATTCGAGGAGCCAGAGTCGGGAGGAAGAGGATGAAGCTTGCTAGAGAGGGAGTGAAGGCGGGACAATGACAACGATGATGATGAAGAAGAAGAAGATGACGACGCCAGCAACAACCATTGTGCGTATGGGGCTTTGCTGAAACAAGGGTGAATAATATGTTGCGATTCACTTTGGTGTGTGCCTGCTGTGTTGTTGTTGGGGCAGCTGGAGTGCCCCCTGGTTCCCACCCCTTCAAATAATGGCTTGCATCAGCTGCACACATGGTACCAAATATAGAAATCCAAGGATTTTCAGACCTGATGAGAGCCACAGTCTACAAGGAGAGACACAAAAATAACCGGACTGGGCTTAGGGCTTTCCTGGAAAACCATCTGGATGAAGGCTGGACAAGAATCATAGAACTAAACCCCCTCCTACACGCCCCCTCAAACCGCCGACCGGCTAGATATATCCTGTGAATAGCCCAGTCAGTATTTGCACAACAATCTGTACACAAGTTGCCGTTATAATGTCAGGTGCAAAGAATCGAACAGTGAATCAACATCAAATTTCTTGCGAAATTGAACAAAATGGCCACAGAAACTTATGAAATGATAAAAATAGTGTACGATAATAACAGTTTGTCTCGCACACAAGTTATTGAGTGGCACAACCGTTTCAAGGAAGAACAAGAAAATGTGGACGACGTTCAACGCCCAGGTCGAGAGGGGAGTGGGTGCTTCACCAAGACACTGCTCCCGCACACAATGCTTTTTCCGTAAAGCAGTTTATGACTGACAAGAACATTCCTGTCCTCGATCATCCTTCTCCCTATTTACCCGATTTAGCTCCCTGTGATTTTTACTTGTTCCTGAAAATCAAAACTGACCTCAAGGGAACACGTTTTATTTCATTGGATGAAGGGAAGACAGAAACCTCAAGCAAGAAGACTTTCAGCACTGCTTCAATCAATGGAAGATATGTATGGAGCGGTGTAGAGATCGGGAGGGAGAGTATATAGAAGGTGACAATGCTGTCATTCATCAATAAATGTTTTTTTTACCAATCCGGTTATTTTTGTGTCACACCTCGTATACTGGCATAACATAAGAACCCACCGTGGATGGGATGCCAGTATATTGTAAGCACACTTACATGCATACTCATACAGACAGCAATTTGATCCCAAGACTCCCCATTTTAAAACACACTGCTTGCCCCATCACATCTCCGGTTGCTTCAACTGCCTAACTGCACATTTCTGGAAGTATTTTTGCATTTTCACATTAAATGTCCAGGGACACGGCCTATAAAAAGTATTCATCTCCTTGGAGGTTTTCACATTTTCTTATTATATAACACACTGAACCACAATGGACTTAGTTTGGCTATTTTAACAACTGATTACCAAAAAAACGCCATTAATGTCAAAGCAGAAACAGGCCTCTTTAGAGTGCTCACGTTAATTACAAATATAAAACACAAAAGATATTTTTACCCCCTTCCAGTCAGTATTTAGTAGATGCCCCTTCCTTTGGCAGCCATGACAGCCTTGAGTCTGTGTGCTCAGGTCTCCCTGTCGGCTTTGCACATCCAGGGCCTCAGGTATAAAACTTTGCCTGGCTTTGAGTATAACATAAAAAATATAACATGAACATTAAAAAGCATGAAAATCCATACGCCAAAAAAAAAATCAGTTTAATAAAACCAGGCGTACACACATTTCAATGCAATCTACTGTTTATAAATCACACTCACCTTGTAGATATGCATATGTGAATGCACCTCAACATCCATATATAGAATATGCTAATCAACCTCATACATATTCATATAACCCTATTGGCTGGTAGAGCAGCCATCCACCTGACACACTGAGACCCCTCCACCTGCATCTAGATGTGATCCACATCTGAGAGTGCAAGATTATAGTGCCTCTTCTCTGCATTCTGGGGGGCCGAGGAAGGCGTAAGGCACCATTGTCTGGGTCACTATCACCTGGCACATTTAATGACGTGATTGCTGTTACAATAAATAGCACAGGCCATATGAAACACTGAGGGTTCAGTCAGTTACCAAGCTTACGAAGAAGCCAGCCATCATATCTGTCAAAGCTATTTTACCTCAAATAAATAAATCATGGACTGACCCAGGCCGCCGAGTCTTGACGTTTGTCACTCTCATCCTGACATCACAGATGTGCATTAATAAAATATAAGAGGTATAGCATGCAAACAGGACGCCTCCAAGCTGGAAGGACCGGGGGGGCACCATCAAACACCTGGAGCACTTTTGTGTGCAGTATAAAAGGAGCCCGCAGTCACTACTCGGGGAGCCAGAGTCAGGAGAAGGAAGAAGAAGCTTGACCAGAGGAGTGGAGAAGTGCAAAAGAGAGAGAAGAGTATTGTATTCTATTGTATTATGCTGTGATTGTGCTGAGACTGTGTTGTGCCTGTGGGAAACGGAGGAAGGCGTTTCCCACGAGGTAAAATAGAAAAAATTAAAAATTGTGTGTGCCTTGAACTTGTGTCCCACGCTTGTCTGTGTTGGGTTTCAGGCGGTGCTGGCAACCAGGTGATCCACACAGGTTACGGGTAATAAAAGCAGCTCACTAGGTTGCCTTATTGCAATGAGTGCAGTAAAGTGCTCCGATCACGTTACTAGAAATGTACACTGCTGAAATTGGACTTTAAATTTTGACAAACACTTGTTATGTTTTAAGTATGTACACCCACAACATAAGAAAACCGGATGTGCTGCCACGCTGGTTGGTTAAAGGCTTCCAGCTAAGCAGGCATGACGAAATGAAGCTTGGCTGAGACACTTTTGACCTGTCAGCCAGTTCCCTGAGAAGTGACAAACAATAGAAAAAAATAAACTGATGAAAAACCCAAAAAGTTCTTCAGTGCAAATACATAGCACTGGGAACTAAAATACAGTCTGCGCCTCATATTCATCAATTTTGAGGTGTAATACAATATGTTTGCCATGTGAATACACATAAGAATAACGGCTGAGTGATATGAATTATTATGCGTGCAAGTCGTCATTTAATAATAATTCTTTGGTTTTATATAGCGCTTTTCTCACTACTCAAAGCGCTCAGCAATTGCAGGTTAAGGGCCTTGCTCAAGGGCCCAACAGATCAGAGTACCTTTTTGGCATTTATGGGATTCAAACCGGCAACCTTCCGATTGCCCATGCAGATCCCTAGCCTTAGAGCCACCATTTAGCTGGTTTGGCTGCATTTCCCAGTTTCTCCGAAATATTCTGTCCGCATGTGTCAGAGTTGTTCCATCATCAAGCTTTCTTTTATACATCCCACCATTTGCACACATTTTGTATGCGTAGTCAAGCCTTATAATCAAGGCCCCTGCTTTTCTCCATTCTTCTGTGCCAAACTCTTCAGGCTCTGTTAGGTTGCATGGGGGTCCAGAGTGAACAGCCTTTTCAAAACCAGCCACAAATTCTCAGTTGGATTGAGATCAGGACTCAAGGACATTACCATTGGTGTTTTTATGCCATTCCAGTGTGGCTTTGGCCTTATGCCTGGGCTTGTTGTCTTCCCAGGAAACAAATCTTCTCCCATTGCACACGTTTCTTTCACACTGCCTCGGGTTTCCCTCCAGGATTTCCTTTTATTTTGCTGCATTCACTTTCACTTTCTGCCCTCACCAGCCTTCCATGTCCTGCTGTAGAAAAGCATCCACAGAGCCTTACGCTTCTTCCACCATGCTTTATTGTTGGGATGCTGTGCTTTTGATAATGTGCAGTGTTGGGCTTACGCCCGACATGGTGTTTAGTCAGAAGACCACAGAACCTTCTTTGAGCCGACTTCAGAGTCTCCTGTGTGCCTTCTGACAAACTCTAGTCAAGATGTTGTGTGTTTTTTCTCTTTGCCACTGTTCCATGAAGTTGCTATTGGTGAAGCACCTGGGTAACACTTGTCTGCCCAGTCTCGCCAGCTTCAGACACTGTCACTTGTGACTCCTTGAGAGTTCTCAGAGGTGTCTTGGTGGCCTCCCTTGCTCGTCGTCTTCTTGCATCAAACTGATTGATCAGCCTTTGGGCAGATTTACAGATGCACCATATTTCTTTCCATTTCTTCATGTTTGATTTAACTCGACTCAAAGAGATATTCAGTGACTTATGTATTTTCTTGTCTCCATCCCCTGATGTGGGCTTTTCAGTTTCACTGAGTCAATTAGAGTATTCTTTTTGTTTTCAATGTGTAGGTTTAGCCACCATAGTCACTCACCACGAGCTGGACCTTCCAGATAAGAAGCCTTTATATGACAATCAACTGAAGCCCCAGACAGGTGATCTCCACTGAACTCATCATGTGACTTCTAAAACCTAATTGGCAGCACTAGTGATGATGTGGGCGTGTCCTACTAAAGGGGGTGAATACTTATGTGATTTTATAGTTTATATTTGTATTTAATTCAAATCACTGCATAGAAATCTCTTTTCACTTTAATATTAGTCTTTTTATCAATATAAAAAAAATCCACTGTGGTTCACTGTTGTATAACATTAAAATGGGAAACCTTCCAAGTGGGGTGAGTACATTTTATAGTTTTATTGTACTGTAGGTAGAATATTCACAGTTCTGTGGCTCCTTGGGGTGGTAGAGTGGCACAGCATTTCACACTGCAGCCTCTCATCTGCAGGTGGTGGTGTCTCTCTGTCTGAAGAATGCACGTTCTCCCTACACCTCTGTGGAAGTTTTCTTCAGGAACTTTCATTATCTTTCCACATCCCAAAGCCATGTGAGTCACGATGAATAGCAGCTTTGAACTGGCCCTGAATATTAACTGTAAGGGTGCCCTGTGATGGACCGCCACCTTTCTTGTGATGGGTTCTGCTCTGGGCTATAGGCCAGAATTGTGAATGAGATGAGCAGAGAATTATGTTTTTTCCATATGAAATATCAGCCTCAGTTGATAATGACAATGAATTATTATTATTATTATTCTTAGTTCATTGACCAAAGCGTAATTATCATTTGCAAGATTACCTAAAGATGTAAACCTAGAACATGGAAGTCTTTGTATATTGACCTAAAATGTATGAACTAATTCTTGATCTTTATAAAAAATAATATTTGAAATTTCCTCTTCTGTAGCCCTGTAGTACTATAAACTCTTAATTTACTTTTGAGACGAAAAAAGTAGTATCTATCTATCTATCTATATTATATAGTGCCTTTCATATCTATCTATTATATAGTGCCTTTCATATCTATCTATCATATAGTGCTTTTTATATATATCTGTCTATATATTATATAGTGCCTTTCATATCTATCTATCTTATAGTGCTTTTCATATCTATCTATTATATAGTGCCTTTCAATATAGTGCCTTTCTTACTGATCCATCTATCTATTATATAGTGCTTTTCATATCTATCTATCTATCTATCTATCTATCTATCTATTATATAGTACCTTTCATATCTATAGATCTATTTTAGGGTGCTTTTCATATCTGTCTATCTAGAGACTTTTTAGGTTTGTTCCTCAAAGCTGTAAGTTCAAAACTCATGGAAGTTTCTGTCTTGGTTTGTAAACTGCAGACTGTTAGCCTCATTAAAGTCATAAATGTAAAACACAATGAGAAAGGAGTAGAACAGACTCCAGGTGTGCACAGTGCCAATCCTTCTAATCAGAAGGGGCTGTGCCTCATGGTGGGATGGAATGAAGCTAATTGAGTGAGCAGGATACGACAAGCAGAGCTTTCAGAACCTCTTGATATTTGTGTGAAGTTTTCTCCCTGTTTTTGTCATTACAGTAGCTGGTATGGGAGAGAGAAAGAGAGTGGCAGAAAGTGGGCCAGGCTGTACAGAGTTCTTCTTTCAATGGAAGCAGAGCATCATTCCTCCTCTGATGTGTTGGCCCTCAGCCAAGATCCCAAATGTCAGGAAGGATGTTCACAAGAAGGCCAGAGTGTGTTTATTTATTTATTTTACTCTTTATTGCTGTGACTCTGATATTAGATAGATAGATAGATAGATAGATAGTGTGACCTTTGGCCGGCTTATCATCCCGGCCAATACCCCCAGGCCGCCAGATGGAGCCCTCCCTGCAGTATGGAGGTGCCCCGAAGACCAGCAGGAAGTCATGGGCTTTGTAGTTTTTATCCTCAGCCCTGCTGGATACCACAGGGGCCGCAAGAGGGAGCTGCAGGGAGGACCGAAGATTCCTTTGTGCCCTATAACCCGGAAGTGCGTCAGAGGAAGAGCGATGTGCTTCCGGGGTGAAGAAAAGGACTTTTTGCCTGACCCAGAAGTGATTGAGTGTCACATGGACTGGGGATTGGAATGCTTCCAGGTCAGGGTATTTAAAAGGACTGTGGGAGCTCCCAGACGGCGAGCTGAGCTGGGTGGAAGGGTGGCAACGCGTCTGGGAGTTGGAGGATTGTTTATTGTAGTATTTGTGATTTGTATATGAGTATTGTGGAGGAGAGGGTGGTTTGTGAACTGTGGCGATTAAATAAAGTCAAGTATTGCACTTTTACCTGGTGTCTGGAGTCATGGACAGGGGTTCAAGGGAGCGATAGCGCCCCCTATCTGTCACAATAGATAGATAGATAGATAAGTACATATTTTACTTGTCCCAAGGGGAAATTTAGCATTTATAGAAGATCAGGAAATATTATTAAAAAACCCAACAATAACCATATTCCTCAAGCACACACAAGAACTGCAAAAGAGAGGAGCAAAAGTCTGACTTGGCCAGAGATGAGAGCCGTCACTGTGTGGCATTTTAAAAGCCTATTTCCATAGGTGTAAAGGAGCCCCAGATGTTTCTTGACAGACCTCATCAGTATAACTCATTGGTTTAAAGTCTTCAGTACTAGTGTGTCAGAGAGAGGATGGGCAGCTTTGTCAATAATGGCTTTCAATTTTGTTTTAATCCTCTCCTTCGCTAATTGTCCCATTACTGCACCTGCCTTCTTAATCAGCTTGTTAATTCCCTTGAAGTTACTGGCCCAGCAGACCACAGTGTAGAAAATCACGCTGGCCATCACAGAGTTATAGAATATGTAACTACTAACACTGAAGGAAAATGGTCTCCTAAGAAAAAAATAGGCAGCTCTGCTCTTTCTTCTATAGTGTCTCTGGGTTACTAGACCAGTCTAGACTGTCATTGATGTGGACCTTCAAATGCCTGTAGCAGTGTACCACCTCCACTTACACTCCCTGAATAGTGAGGGGCCTGGAGGCTCTGTGGTATGGCGGTAGAGCTCGTTGATTTTTCTGATGTTTTGCTGCCGGTAATTCTATTTTTATCAGGAAACAAAGCCCTCCACCTGACTCCTATACTTTGTATTTCCACCCCCACCACCCCGTCTCCTTGTCAATACACTCCATTAGTGCAGAATCATCTGAGAATTTTTGCAAGTGACATGACCTGCTGTTATATTTATAGTCTGAGGTGTACAGAGTGAAAGAAAAAGGAGACAGGCCTGTTCCTTGTGGTGCTCCAGTGTTGCTCACATCCACATGACACTTGTGCCTTACAAATGGTGGTCTGCCCAACAGACATTCAGACATTTCCTGAGCAAGTATGGCTGGATGGTATTGAAAGCACTGAAGAAAAAAAACCCATAATCCTCACACTGCTGCTGGCTTTGTTCAGCCTTGTAGAGCAGATCAATGAGTTTATCTTCTATTCCAGTCTTTGTCTCACAGGCAAACTACAGTGGCTTCAAGTGGTCTTTCACAATAGGACTCATATAGTCCAGGATGTGCTGGGATGACACTGGATGGCACCATATGCAATCTGTTGAGACTATTCAGTTCAAAATGTTATGTGGTAATATTTCCTTATAACAAGAATTAACCTCTGTGTACTGCATGGAGTCTGGAAGAGCAGAATTTGCAGTTTTGGAAGTGATGTGACGTCCATTATAGTGGGATTCCCTAGGGAGTCCAAAGAAGTCGAGCATCAGTTTTAATTTTCTTTTTCCCCTATTACTTCTTAACATGCCCTCACTATTTCCCCCCTTTTTGCACTGAAAGCCCAATATAAAAGTGTCAAAGCAGAGCTCAGGCACATTTAATATAATAAGCCAAAATCAAGTGAAATAGCACACACAGATCCTTCTGAGTTAACTAAAGTCGGAAAAGATTTTGTAATTGAATCCATAATCTTGGATATCGAAAAGCATGCGAAGCCGGAAAAACTACCCTCTGGAAGAAAATATCACACTTCCAGGGGTCTTACAGTAGCAACAGAACCCAATTACCGCCAACAAAAGAAAAAAAAATGTCGAAAAATATTACACAAAAAGTTTACAATAGCGAATAAACAGAACGGTACAAGTCCATAAGGTATAAAATTAAGAATTATAACACCAGAAACCTTTAAATCATGACAAATGATACAAATAATAGAAATACAATTAGCTGACTCCTCAGGGATTAATACAGTGTCCCAAATACCAAATATCCATGTAATGTAAAGAATACTGAATGTTCACAGGAGGTGGGATCTGCATGCCATGATTCGTCCCTCCCTGTAATCAAGGCCTGGCTACTCCTGGGCTTACTGTAGTTTTATGAGTTGAGATGGAGATGAATAATAATGAGCAAAACAGGCGCTAACATTCATTTTGCAGGTAAAACGTGAAATTCACTAAGGAGTTTTTTGTCGTTTGAAAAGAATAAGCTTCCCTCTTTCATTTAACATGTTACTAGTCATGTAAGGCGGGATAAATCTAAGTAATTAAAGTAGACCTGAGCATTAATGTTTGCAGCACACTATGTAATTTGTGTGTCTCTGTTATATATACCAGCAAGACCAAGGAACTGGTAGTGGATTTTCGGAGGCCCAGGACCCTCATGGACCCTGTGATCATCAGAGGTGACTGTGTGCAGAGGGTGCAGACCTTTAAATACCTGGGAGTACAGCTGGATGATAAACTGGACTGGACTGCAAATACTGATACTCTGTGCAAGAGAGGCCAGCGCCGATTATACTTCCTTTAGAAGACTGGCGTCCTTCAACATCTGCAGTAAGATGCTGCAGATGTTCTACCAGACGGTTGTGGCGAGCACCCTCTTCTATGCGGTGGTGTGCTGGGGAGGCAACATAAAGAAGAAGGACGTCTCACGCCTGGACAAACTGGTGAAGAAGGCAGGCTCTATTGTAAGAATGAAGCTGGACAGTTTGACATCTGTGGCAGAGCAAACTCCTGTCAATCATGGAGAATCCTCTGCATCCACTGAACAGTGTCATCTCCAGGCAGAGGAGCAGCTTCAGTGACAGACTGCTGTCACCATCCTGCTCCACTGACAGACTGAGGAGATCGTTCCTCCCCTACATTATGCAACTTCAATTCCACCAGGGGGATTAAATGCTAACATTATTCAGAGTTATTGTCTGTTTTTTACATGCATTTTTATTACTCTTTCATTTAATATTTTTTTTTTGTATCAGTATGCTGCTGCTGGATTATGTGAATTTCCCCTTGGGATTAATAAAGTATCTATCTATCTATCTATCTATCTATCTATCTATCTATCTATCTATCTATCTATCTATCTATCTATCTATCTATCTATCTATCTATCTATCTATCTATATGCTGTTCAGTGTTGCGTTTGTAAAAGCAGGGTTACTGTTTGTGATGCTCCATCCATTGGAATGAGAAATTCAATGCATTTTATTACTGAAAATGTTTGTGATGTGCTATCTTTTGTAATGACAGTGACCAGGCGGACACACAGACGAGAAGCAGAGCTGTACGTCGCCACAAGCTCTGTCAGTTCTGGATTGCACTTTTCTTGGTGGAAGTCCCTGAGCAGCAATTTCAGACTGGAGGTGACGTCTATAGTGCACGCTAACCACACAAACCCCTAACCTTAAGTTACACTAATCTTACTTCTGCCAAGAAACTGCAGTCCATAACTGCGATGACGTATGGCTTTGCAGTTGAATTATTATGGACACAGACAGACTCACAGACACTAATCCTTTTATTTAGGTGGACTGAAATGTGAATAACAACACTCAGTTTTGTCCACTTAAGTATTTTTTTTCTAATTATCCTACGCACAGTGTAATTCCTTGTCTATGCTTCTTGTAGCTTATAAAATTGTCTTCATACTGGGAGGTTTCTGGCAGAGGACCTGTCCCAGTTGGCCCTGCAGTGTTCACCATATCCTTGGGTACGTGTGTGCATGCATAACCTGAACTTCCAGTTTATCAACGAGACTTGAACTGTGTATTAGGATGAGGACCGCTGCAATTGTTTTAAAATCAGACATTCCTCAGTCAATGCAAAGCAGCACATGTCAGTAAAGAGGCATGAAATATCTAGAACCGTTTATTCCCTTAGAGCAGGGCTGTCCAACTCTGGTCCTGGTTAGCCGCAATGGCTGCAGGTTTTCATTCTAACCATCTTCTTCATCAGTGAGCCGTTTCTGCTGCTAATTAAGTTCTTTTGTCTTAGTTTTAATTGACGTGACTCAGACCAATGAACTGTTTCTTTTTCCTTAATGAGCAGCTAAACAATAATGAGATACAAAACATGACCAGCTAACCTGAAAATAAAGAAAGAGGAAGGTCTTGGTCATGTTGGTCTGCTTAGGTCATCAAAACATCTTGACGGTGGTCTTAGAAAAAACAGAAAATCAACAATCTGCTGTGACAGAATGAGAGCAGCAGCAAGTCATGATATTCAATAACGACTTTAATTAACAGCAAGAATTGGCTTCTCATTATGGAACTGGTTGGAGTGAAATTGGCTGGAGTTTGACATTCCAGTTTAGCTACACATCTGTTGGCTCGTTTCACATCTCATTTCTGTTTGGCTGCCATTTAATGAAAAGACAAATCAATTCAGAGGACTGAATCCTCGAAAACTGGGCTATTCAAATGAAGGGAAAAGGAGTTAATTAGCAGCGAAAACTGATCACTGATCAGGAAAAGGGTTAGAATGAAAACCTGCAGCCACTGTGGCCCATCAGGGCCGGAGTTGGACACCCCTGCCTTAGAGGTATCCACAGCAGTCTGGAAAAGAATTGGAGATGAATATCAGGGAATCATTGTTCACAAGACATTAGGTCGCATCTCAGTTTTCATCCTCTGCTGAGGAGGACTGCACTAAAGGAAGCCTACATGTGTTCCTTCATTGCCATAGAAAACAAGACAGCAGTATGCTGCTCCTGTTTTAAAGAAGCACAGAGTCCTGGGATGGAAAGTATAGGTACAGTATGTACTGCATGTAGAAAACTGTTTTTTTCCAATTGTTTGCTGGCCTCATGCTGACCAGCATATACCTGGTGGCACAGTAGCTTGCACCGCTTATGGACATGCAGTAAGAAGTTCGAGCTGTGCAGTGGATGTAGTCATGTATTCTTTCCATGTTATTCTTTCATGTACTCTTTCCGTGTTTTTGTTGCTTGGCCTTTTTCACCCCATTGCTTTTCAATTCTAAACTTGAGGTGTTGCTGTTTCCATTTTGGCAGTTCATAGTCAGCAGATTTTCCTGAGCAGCAGATGGTTGTGAGCCTCTCACTTTACTAAGCATCTAAATCGTTATGGCTGTGACAATGACCAGGCACTGGTATCCCATTTTTGTGCCTTGAAAGGTGTGTGAACTTGCATGTTTCGCTAGTTATTAAAAAAAAACAGAGACAGATATTATTAGTTACATGCTCAAGTAAATGTTACAGAAGTCTGCACACATATAAGAAAACAGTAGTGTGGCCCCACAATCTTCCACTGAGAACGAGTGATGATGAGGGGATGGCCTCTTCTAGGTATAAATGGGGTAATTCAGGTTGATTAGGTTGTGGGTCTTTCCTATGGAATGTCCTAAAATAGGACTCATGATGACCATTTTGAGGTGTGGCATATGGCTGGAGTTTGGGGTCTGCTGTTATTTGTGACTCAGGATATCTAACTTCATTGTCCCCTGTCAGAATCAGTCTGAGGAGTGGCTCTAATCACTGATCAGATGGTGTGGCTCCAGTTTTGAGACATGGCCCTGTATGCCAGCTGCTTTGAGAAAGGACTAAAGAGTACTAACCTAAGCGATTAGTTCCTAGAGCTGACGTGAGGAGCAGCAGTCAGTGTAATAGATGGCACAGGATGGTGTTTTATAGGAGCCAGGTTGTGTTGTGGCTCAGATTAGTTAGAATGACAGTAATCTGATCTGGGTTTTGGGATTACCATCTTGATAGGCAACAAGAAGTAAAATCTGGGTGAGCGATTCAGATTACACAGTGGATTTCCACATGAATGCAATCCTCTCCCTTCACCGTGTAAGCAGATGATGCAGATTTCAATACCATAATTAGCTTCAGGTTTATGTACTGTATGTTACAAGTGCCACCCACTTGCACCATTGATCGGTGCAGGGTCCATTCCTCTTTTACTATATACCTTCTTACTGGGCCCTATCATTCGGTCCCATGGTTTCTCTTATCGGTGCTAAACCAATACTACGCCCTCCAGAGGACCACACAGTATCAACTAGAGTCTCTGCAAGTCTCATTGATACTGCAACCAGGATGAAGGAATACCATCTCCAGTTTGCCTCTCCTTTAAGTACCCAATTTCTGTTCAGCTTGGCTCATCATCACACCCCCCAAGCTAGTAGGCAACCTTGGGGTGGTGATCGATAGCCAGCTGTCCTTCAGGGACCATGTTGCTACAGTTTCTCCGTCTTGCAGATTCATCATCCATCTACAAGAGCAGACCGTATCTGAGTATGCAGTGTGTCTGTGACTGTGTGTTCACCCTGCGATGGACTCACGTTCTGTCCAGGGATTGTTCCTGCCTTCTGCCCAATACTTGATGGCTCCAGCTGCACTGAGGTCCTGCCCAAGATAAGGTGGGTTTAGAAAATGGATGTTTTTTTTTTCAATTGCTGAATGCAATTCTGGTTTTAGTTTTCAATTTCACTTTCGTTTTAATTGATAAAATGTGTTTGTGGTTTTCTTTCACTTTGTTCTTTATGGGCATCGCCATTTTGTGATGCTGTTGTTATGGTAATCAATTCATAGGTCACAACACATGGCATCAGCAGTGTGACGGTATAAAAGTCACAATACATGAACTGGCGACACTAAACTGGCCCTAGTGTGTGTGTGTTTGCCCTGGGATGGACTGGTGTTCTTCTATCTGGGGATATGGTGCTAGCTGGGATATGTACCCCTGATCTGGTATAAGCAGGTTAGAAAATGACATGACATGACCTCCAATAAGGAGTTAAAAATTTTAAATTGAAAATAATCACAGCATGTTTTACAAGCAATGGGACATCACAGTGGTGGTCAGGAAGAGTTTAGATTTCTTTAAAAGATTCCTTTGCTGGACTACTTGAAGAAAGAAGTGGCCTGTGTGTCTGTTTCTTTTTACCAAAGGCCAGATGGAGGCATTAAAAGTGTTTTTGGAAACCTGAACTCTGCTCAGTCTGCATTCGGCCATGTCAGCAGAAACAGTGAAATGGCAGTCTCAGCTTTCCTTTTGTTGTGTAGTATCGATCCAGCACTTCCTTACTGACGTTTCTTTCGTGGGGTTTCCACTTTTATGGGTTTTTTTTGATCAACCTTGGGTTTAATGTCCACTTTAAATTGTCTCATTAAGTGTGCTGGATGGGGGTCGATTAAATAGAATATTTTTTCAATCATTTTCCAAATCCACTGAACCAATTCAGGGTCACTGCTGGCTGCCACTGCTGGCCCGTGCCTGTCAAATATGAGCTCTGAAATTGAACATTTTCACAGTTCTGAAATTATCCGTTTTCTGACTGCAGAGCTGTTTTTTAAATTGCTGCACATTGTGTATAATTCATGCAGTGCCTATAAAACATATAATTCATCTCACAAGTATTCACCCCTTTAATATGATACACCTGGTGCAGCCAATGAGTTTTGAAGGCACATACAGTAACTAGTTAAATGGAGACCACCTGTTTGGGGTTTCAGTTGATTGTCATAAAAACACCCCTTATCTGGAGAGTTCAACTTGTGGTGAGTCAGTATGGTGGCCTAACCTACACAATGAAGACAAAAGAACACTGCAAGTGAAAAAGGTGATTGAAAAGCATAATCCATGAGATGAAGACAAGAAAATATCCAAGTCACTGAATATCCTTGGAGTCCATTTAAATCAAACATCAAGAAAGCAAAAGAAGACAAGTGAGGGAGGCCACCAAGAGACCTATGACAAGTCTGAAGGAGTTATAAGTGGCAGTGGCTGGCACTGGAGAGACTGTAAAGAGAACAACTGTTGCCCGAGTGCCTCGCCAGTCACAACTTTATCGAACAGAGAAAAAAATGCACATCTTGACCAGAGTTTTGTCAGTTGGCACATAGGAGAGTCTGAAGTCAACTGAAAGAAGGTTCTATGGTCTGATGACTCCAAGTTGAGCTTTTTGACCATTTGACTAAATACCATGTTTGGGGTAAGCCCAACACTACACATGATCAACAACACATAATCTCCACCATGAAGCATGATGGTGAAAGCATCATAATGTGAGGATGCTTCTCAGCAGCAGGCCTTGTAAGACTGGTGAGGGTAGAATTAATGCAGTAAAATTCCTGGAGGGAAACCTGATGCACTGTTCAAAAAACTTGCACCTTTGAAGATGATTTGTTTGCCGGGAAGACAACAACCCCAAACATAAAGCCAAGCCAACACAGGATTGGGTGTCAGACTCCAGATCTGAATCTAACCAAGAATTTGTGGCTGGATTTGAAAAAGGCTGTTCACGCACAATTCCCATGCACCCTAAAAGAACTTCAACAGCCTTGCAGAGAACAGTGGGGGAAAAGTGCAGTGTCCAGATGTTCAAAGCACACAGACGAAAGGCTCACATGGCTGATAAAGGTGCATCTACAAAGGATTGACTTGTGTAATCAATAATTTTGCTCAGATTAGTTAGATACACAGTAATCTGATTTGTACTTTGGGATTACCATCTTGCTGGACGTGATGGTACAGGTTGGCCCCACGCTACCAAGTCCTTCCGCGGAGCCTCTTGAACCCACTACCACTGATAACTTACCTAAGGGATGAGCCAGTGGATGAGGACACAGCACTCAAACATAGCAAGGCGTTGGCAAAAAACTGCTTCAGTCTTTTTATTGAGAACAATCCAAAATCAAAGTAGTGTTCAATAAATGTGCTGCAACAGTCAATAAATAAATAATCCATAAAAATTGGGTGAAGGTTAAAATTAAAAAAATATCCATTAAAATCTAAAGTTAAAACCAGAGGCAGTTCATGAAAACAATGAGCCCCAATGCTTCCTTCTCAAACCTGGCATCTCCTCCCCTTATCCTGTCGGGACCTGGTAGAAGACCTTGGGGCACCAAACTTTGCCACATACCTCTCCTGCTGCCAGACCCTCTGCATCCACATATCGGGCTGCTCCTACTCCCAGGCCAACACTCAGTAGGGTCGCCCCTTCCACAGCCTCCGGCTCATACAGCCCCAAGATTCACACCCGACTACATGTCTCTCTCAGTTCAGCACAGGCACTCTCTCTATCTCCATCTCTGCCTTTTTCCCCCTTCTTCTTCTTACTTTATCCTCCTTTGTATCTCTCCTCCCTTTTCTCTTGCTGGCCATACTCTTTCCTCCTTTTGTCCCTCCTTTTTCTCTCCCTTATATGCCTCTGTAAACACAGCTCCTCCATCGTGCACCACAGAAAGCCGATGAAGCAAATCAGATGGACTGCATCCTCACATGCTGGTGCGTACTGCCTCAACTACCTCACTGACCTCCTGTAGCTGCGCAAGCACACACACCCACAGAGATCGAGCCAGCCATTCAGTTATTTATTTATTTAAAAACTGGCAGCCTTTTTCTGAGCTGTGGTCCTGCTGTACTACAAGGAGTAAATCTGTGACAGCAATTCAGATCACCCACGTGATTTCATCATAATTGCAATATTTGTCATTAATTTAGGCCACTTTGCAGAGACTTGTTTTCCCATTGACATTAAGCAGTCATTTTCTGTTGATCTGTGTCAAAAAAAGCCAAACATCCACTGTGAGTCCATGTTTTATAACAATAAAATGTGAAAATTTCAAGGTGGTCAATACTTTTCTAGGTACTGTATGATAGCACTAAGTCAGCTAATAACAAAACAAGTGGGCAGAGGTCATCAAAGAGTGAAAGGCCTGGCACCCTGTGGCAGCGTAATTTCACAAATGCATCTTACTTGTCAATACTGTGATTAGCTTAAAGAAAAGAACTTGATGGACATGCACAACTTTCCCGTTGGTGCCAGTTAACCCTGCCCGCCTGACCAGATGGTGTTTCACTGGTCTGTTACACGTTTTTCTTGGGATGATCTCTTATGTCTTTTTTTGGGTCCGTGCGCTGTGATTAACACTGTGTGGTCATTCAGAAGCGGCTATGCCCTCTGCCCAGAGACTCATGGCCACTGGGCCAAGCCTCATCAAAGGCTGTAAGGGACTGATAACCATTGCAAAGCAAGGTTATCACACTCGGGCAGGCTTTTGCAGTGGGCAACCAAAGCTCTGATAGGAATCATCAAAGCAAAGATACTACTTAAATAAAACTCCCCTCCTAGGTGGCCAATTGTTCACCACTATGCGCTTCATAAGAGATGGCCCTCTTTCTTTAACATCCCTATTGCCAAGGCAATACACCCCTCAGAACCACGTCTGCCATAACAAGGAAGACATATCAATCTCTTAGAATGTCAGATTTGGAAGAACTTTACTCAATAAGCACACCAGTTCTGTCAGAGGTGTCACCAGTCGGCCTTTGGACAGACAGATCGGTCAGCCAGTAAAACATTGAAGGGGCAGCTCAAGACTGGGTACAATTAAACCAGTCATTGAGATAGACTCCCAGTCCTTTCAACAGCAGGCAGGTAAACTTTCACAGTGATTAGTGCCAGGGACTTATTGCCACATGTTGTTGATTCAACCCGACTCATCCATCCATATTTCTCATGTAGAAATAGGAAATTTATCCTTAAGTACTGTATAGGTGTATTTGGGTAATGCTTTTGATAATAATGACAGGTAAGGAAGCTCACTCGTGAGACTGAGTTATATCAGTGTAGGTTTTCCTCCAGGTGGTAAGGTTCTTGAACTACAATATGTTAAGATGAGTGGTGACTCTAAATTTGCCCATTTTGGGTTTGTATTCAAGTGAGTCCTGTAATTACTTCCTGGTTTGTGCCTGATAATGTTCGGATAGTCCAGGCCCTGGATGACCCCAAATTGAATAAAGTGGTGCCACATTTGTGACTATTCATGCATGTTTAGTCAGTCAGTCTGTCAGATGAATACTCTTAAATTCAGTTCATTCAGTTTAGGGTCATGAGGATTTACGATTGCCCTGGCAGCACTAGGCATACATCAGGAAACAGGTCTGGACAGGGTGGCAGTCCATTGCAGACCCCTTTCACTTTTCAGGTGATACTAAAATCTCAAAAAGAGGAAGGTGTTGTGGCTGGTGCCTAGGAACTGATCGATTTGTCTGTTTCCTCGACATCTATGACTGGCCCTCAGTCCACCCACCAACATTTCCTGTCAGCAATTCCAAGAATACACATTGGACTGTCTTTGATCAGAAAGTAGATACTCCACACTTTTCATTTCACTGGTTTATGCACACCCCACATACCTTCATCACCTCATTAAGAAATGGGTTTCTTAAAGCCTGGCACACCAAATGTTCTTCATGCAGGTATGGGTATTGGAAGGATGAAATGGATAATTTCTAGGTGAGTGCCATGTATGGCCTCTTAAAAAGCAGTTAATGGATCCTCTAGGGCCACTGTCCACTCTCCTCCTATTCACCTTCATTCCCAATTCATCCTGCTCAAGATTTAGTGGTAAGTTTGACACCATGCCCTAGACAATGTGCCAAACACATCCTCATCCAGTCTTTACTCATCCCAAATGTTTTTTGCGCTTCACTTACTCCGTCACCTCCTGGATTTCCTGTGTGATGTAGACAAGCCCAGGTCATGATACCTAACAGCAGGCTGCTAGGGCTTCACCACTCTGTCACCTCTGATTAAAGGGATGGCATGTATTGGGACTGTAGCTCCTCCTCTATGCCCTCTTCTACTGCCATGTTTGATTTATGAGCCATCAGGATGGCATGCTGTGTCACTTTCTAACCCATGTTTGGTGTAACTGCCTTGTCACCTGCTGTTTTGTGCTTAATTGTTTCCCATGATGACAGTGATGCCTCATCCATAAAAGGAGGACCTTGGTTCAAATTCCAGTCCTGTTACTGCTGCTGTGGAACTTCCATGCTCTCTCCGTCTCCATCTTCTCCCATTTCCTGTCACATGCTAGATTCTACATATATGTGTTTGAGGCTGACTCTAAATCGGGCTGATGTACATTTGCTTTTTGTCGAGCTGGCTGTCTTACAGTGGGTATAGATAATGGGTGGACACAGCAAATGATTACACACAATGGTTCCCTTAAGGACTGTAATGTTGAGACTCAGTCCAACAAAACAAGCCATCCTCTACGGGCATTAATGGATTCAAAAATGAGATGGATGATGTTATGTCCATGATCAGTAACAACTTTAAGGAAAGTACAGAGGCCTTGATGAACTCAGCTGTGTAACACATACAGTGTCTAGAAAAAATATTCACTTTCTGGATGTTTTCCCATTTTATTCTTGCACAACATTGAATCACAATGGATCCACTTGAGGTTTTGAAAACACACTTTCTCTAGACAGAGATGACCTCATGGAAATGTGAACTGTTGTGTCACCCCAAAGAATCACAGAAGTGTGAATACTGTATCTGCAGTTCCTGTAAAAAGTATTTGGCCCCTTGGGAGTTTTCCCATTTTATTGTGATACAACAGTATACCATCTGCACTTCAGAACAGGCAATTTACCTGAAGCTAAGCATGTCTGGGCCTGGCAAGTAGCTGGTTGGGAGACCACCTAGCCAGGGGTACTCAGCCATAGTTTTATAGTTTTAGTTAGCTACAAGTTGGCAGTGCTTTAATGATTTTTTTCATTAGAACCCATTTATTTACTACTAAAGCAATATGTTTTCTATAGCTTGGTTAATTCTTTTCTTACAATTTAGCAACCCTTAATTGCTTATTTTAATAATAATATAATTGCCTACTGCCTATTATAGTTTTAAACAGCTGCACTAAGGATTTAATTGGTGCCTGTTCTCTTTACCAGCTGTTAATAAAGGGGGTGCAAATGACAAAGGAGCCACCAGATCTCTAGCTAAAATGCTTCAATTTAGAAGAAGAAGAAGAAGAAGACATTGCATATATAGGCTCTTTTCAAGACACTCAAAGTGCTTTACATAGAAAGCTACTACTTCAACCACAACCAATGTTCAGCATCCACCAGGATAGTGCAACGGCTGCCAGGACACTAACCACACATTAGTTATTATGTGGAGAAGAGGTGAGAGAAATAGCCAATAAGGGACAGGGGGTAATTAGGGAGCCAGAATGACCAGTCTGTGGTGGGCAATTTAGCCAACAAATTCTGAGGATTCAGGACCGAAGGATAGCACCATTTTTGCAGCATAGTGTCCCTGTTTATGCACCAGGATATTGGGATGCACACACAGACCACATGGTAAGCGCCCTCTGCTGCCCTCACCAGCACCTCTTCCACTAGCAGCCCAAGCTTTTCCTAGATGGTCTCCCATCCAAGTACTGGCCTGGGCCCAAACATGTCTACCTTCAGGTGGATTACCTGCTTGGAAAGGCATGTGGTACAGCTGCTGGCTAAACCTGTATCATGAAGTGTCCAAGTTAATAAAATGTTTTGAAACACATGAGAGAGAAAGGAAAGGATGAAGAGGTACAAATCTATTCTGGACTGTAAAATAAATGGATAATGATCTCAGAAAATGAAAAATCTAAAATGTGGTAAAGATTTGTCTTGGAAAAATGAAAGCACTAACAATCCATATAATTAAACATCAAGTTTCATTATCTGCCTGGCCTGTAATTACAAAGTGGTTGGAATGAAAACCTCCACCCGCTGCCGACCTCCAGGACTGGAACTGAGTATCCTTGGTCTAGGAAAAAGATTCTGTTGCTGCTGAAAGAGGTGCTGATAAGGCCATCAAGAGGCACTTACCCAATGGTCTGTGTGTGGATCCCAATGCCCCAGTGCACTGACAGGTACACTGAGCTGAAAACAATGTGCCTGCCTTTGGATGAGATGTAAAACTAAGGTTCTGACTCTCTGTGGTTATAAAAGATCTCTGGGCATTTTTTAAAAGGTTTGGTGTACCCCAATGTCCTAAGTAAATTGCCCACCTCAGCCCTGTTATTCTGGCCCCTAATTATCCCCTGCCACCTGATGCCTAACTATCTCTCATCCCTTCACTAGTAGATAATA
This sequence comes from Polypterus senegalus, assembly GCF_016835505.1. Taxonomy (NCBI): domain Eukaryota; kingdom Metazoa; phylum Chordata; class Cladistia; order Polypteriformes; family Polypteridae; genus Polypterus; species Polypterus senegalus. Next base: position 43,218,310 of record NC_053162.1, read on the forward strand.
TGTGGTGAAAGTACTGACACAAGAATGGCTGTCGTTGCATCATCTAAGTGGATGTTGCAAATTGGTGGTGCTTGAAGTGGCTCCCCTATCTCTTTGAGTAGGTTAGAAAAGTGGTATAGAAATGTAATTAACTAATTCAATAATTAACTTTGACTCAAAGTGAATTTAGTTTGGCTTTCTTGATAGTAATCAACAGAAAAAAAAAACTTATGTCAAAGTGAAAATAGACCCCTAAAAGTGATTAAAATTAATTATTTAATGATTCATTAAATGATTAATGTAAAATAAAATAGTTGATTAAGTTTTCACTCCCTTTAATATGACACACCTATATCATCACTGGTTCAGCCAACTGGCATTATAAGTCATAGAATTAGTTCAATGGAGATCACCTGTGTAGGGTTTCCCTTGACCTTATACTAAATGCTACTTATCTGCAGAGTCCAACTTGTGGGGAGACAGTATGGTGGCCTAACCTACACAATGAAGTCGAAAACAACACTCCAAGTCAAAAAGATGTTGAAAAGCTCAAGTAAAGGGATAAAGACAAAAAGTTTCCAAGTCACAGAATATCCAGTTAAATCAATCATTAAGAAACAGAAAGAGTATGGCATAGCTGGACATTTCACTAGAGCAGACAATCCATAAGGACTGGGTGTTCATGCAAGGAGAAGACTAGTGAGTGTGGCCACCAAGAGACCTCTGATAACTCTGAAGGACTTATAAGCTACAGAGGCTAAGATTAGAGAGAGTGAACAGACAGCAATTGTTGTCCAGGTACTACACCAGCCATGGATTTATTGAAGAGTGGCAAGGAGAAAGCAACTGTTGAAAAAAGCAGAAGGCATATGAAAGGCTCTGAAGTCAGCTGGAAGAAGGTTCTATGATCTTATGAGAACAAAATGGCGTTTTCTTTTTGCCATCTGCCTAAATGCCATGTTTGGCATAAGTCAAATACTACACATTATCTAAAACACTCCATCCCCTCCATAGTAAAATGATTGCAACAAAATATGGGGAATTCCAGGAGGAAAGCCTGATGAAACCTATGCCTTAGGAGAAGATTTGTTTTCCAACAAGACAACAATGCCAAGCATAATGGCAAAACTAAACAGGAATCATTTTAAAACAACAATGTTATTGTCCTGAAATGGCCAAGTCAGAGTCCAGATCTCAATCCAAATGAGAATATTGGGCTGGAAGTGAAAAAGGCTGTTCACTCGATATCTCCATGCAACCTGACAGAGCTTGAGCAGTTTTGCTAAGATGAATGGAGAAAAATGGTCATGGACAGATGTTTAAAGCTGATAGAAAGAGACCTGTGCACACAGACTCCAGGCTGTCATGGCCACCAAAGGTGCATCTGTTGAATTCTGACAGGAAGCGGGTGAATACTCAGAAGATTAAGAACTTTGTGTTTTACATTCGTCATTAATTTAGACCATGTTGGAGAAATCTGTTTTCAATTTGACATTGGAGTCTTTTCTGATGATCAGTGTCAAAAAAAAAGACATTGAGAGCCAATGTTATATATCGATAAAATGTGAAAATATTCAAGAGGTGAATATTTGTATGGGTAGTATATTTGTTGTGTAGAGTAGAAGGAAGACATGACATAAGGTAAAAATGTAACAAATATACATTTATTAAAGTCTTTACTTTGAATCCCGGAGTGATGAGCTTGGAGAGAGCAATGCTAATCAGTTCCCAGGTCCTCCCTGTGTGGAGTTTGCATGCCCCCCCCATGTCTGTGTGGGTTTCCTCCAGGTGATCTGGGTTCATCCCACTGTCCAAAGACAAGCAGGTTAGGTGAATTGGTGATGCTAAATTGGCCCAAGTGTGTGTGTGTTTGTATATGTGCGTTTTCTCCCTGCAATGGACTGGCGCCTTGTCCAGGTTTTTTCCTGGCTTGTGCTCTATGCTAGTGGGGATAGACTCTAGCTCCCAACAACCCTGGTCTGGATTTAGCAGGTTTAGAAAATGACACAACATGACTGAACAGTTTTCACCCCAGATATGAACATAAGATTTAGATTAATTTGGCTCATTTCAGCTTTTTTTCATTACTGTTTTCCCTTGATGCATATCCAGTCTACATGCATAGAACCACTTCCATGAGGAGGGGCAAACTGGGATAAGTACCTTGCCTATGCTTGAATGTCAGGGTTCTGGAGGGCACGCCTGATGCTAACTGTTTTTTTTCCAAAGAAATGCCCCCACAACATTTAGCTGCTTGTCAGGCCCATCTAAGCCTGTAAAGAGATGCAGTCAATATTGTCATTAAATAGAGTGCATGTGTGATCAGACACCAGAACAGAGTGCTTTACGTCATCCCGCAACTGGATATGCAGCCGACAGCACAAAGTCGCTATTGTAAACAGGATCTTTTTAAAAAATAATACAACGTCTCCCATCAAGCTAAACAGACAGCAGGGTTTTTCAAGTAGGCTAACTGGCTTTTCCCACTAACTGCTCCTCTCTTGTGCTCTTGGGTTCAGCATGAACGATCATTTTTTAAATTTATGATTAACTTTGCACGTTTCTTTTTTTTGTTGTTGATTAGTTTTATCATTATGAGGATGATATTATCACACTGCCATTTTAGTCAGATTTTTGGTCAAGGTCTTGACTCAGATGTTAGGCTTGCTCGTAGGTAAATGATCTTTTGGGTCATGGTTGTAAGGTTTCAGTACAGAAAATCATTGGAGGAACACTAATTTATTTATTTATTATGAATGTATTATTTTTTTATTCTAGTTGTGGTTCCAGGCAGGGTGGACTAGGTGGAGAAGAGTGGCAGGAGTGATTTGTGATAGAAGAGTACCTGCAAGATTGAAAGGGAAGGTATATGAAACAGTAATGAGACCAGCTATGTTGCATGGGTTAGAGATGGTGGCACTGTCAAAAAGACAGGGGACAGAGCACGAAGCGGCAGAGTTGAAGGTGCAAAGATTTTCGCTTGGAGTAACAAGGGTAGACAAGATTAGGAATGAGTTTATTAGAAAGACGTCACAAGTACAACAGTTCAGTGACAAAGTAAAGAGAGGCTAGGTTGAGATGGTTTGGACATTTGAAGAGGAGAGATGAGGGGTAAATTGGGAAAAGAATGTTGAGGATGGAACTGCCAGGCAAGAGGAAAAGAGGAAGTTTATGGCTATAGAAACAGAAGACATGAGGGCAGTTGGTGTGGCACAAAATGATGTAAAAGACAGGGAGAGATGCAAACCGATGATCCACTGTGGCGACCCCTAAATGGGAGCAGCTGAAAGAAGAAGAAGATTCCAGTTGTGGTCCTGTTTCATAATTATTTAGCTTAGTTTTGATGGTTGAGTATTTCTCATTTTACTTGTTATGAATTTTCTCAAATGTGTTAATTTCATTTTTCAATAATTCATTTTTCTTTTATAATCTTTTTTGGGCTTCTTGATGTTTGGAGTATTTTTTTAGGTTTTGAACTCCTTCCTCACATCACCCACACACACCTTTAGCTCCAATTGCCCTTTTTTAACTCAGTCTGGTGCTTTATGCATACATAGGATTAAAAAGCCAGAGATGAAGCCACAGACAAACCATGATACCACCCTACATAGAGTTTTCATTTCTAGTGAGTGGTCTGAAATAGCCAAATATTTCTGCAATCCCTTTATCTCTAACAGTTAAAGTTAGTGCAAGGTACCTTCTTAACTCTTCCTCCTACTTGCATTTTTGGAACATGATGGAGGCATTGCAACCCACCCTAATATCAGTCAAATTGCTCAAAAAGCTTGTGGTGATAAAGGTGCACTCTGTACCAAGATAGGTAAAAGGCAGGGAAGGTAGAATCAGGTAAATTGTTACAGAGGAACTAGGGCAGCATACAGGCTTGGGCAGATTTGCGGTAGATAAAATTTAATATAAGTAAATGTAAAGTATTATGTGTAGGAAGTAAAAATGATAGATTTGAATAAACAATGGGAAGTCTGATACTTGAAAGTAAACTTTATGAGAAAGACCAGGGAGTCATAGTAGATTCATCACTATCTACATCCAGACAGTTGACAGAAGCAATCAAGAAAGCGAATAGGATGTTAGGTAATATATCACAATGTGTGGAGTACAAAGCAAAGGAGGTTATGCTTAATCTATATAAAGCACTAGTGAGGCCTCACCTGGTGTACTGTGTACAGTTTTGGTCTTTATCTTACAAATAAAGGCAGCAGTGCTAGAGAAAGTCCAGAGGAGAGCAACTAGACAGATTCTGGGACTGAGAGGTATGCGCTGTGAGGAAAGATTAAAGGAGCTGAACCTTTTCAATTTAAGCAAATACAGGTAAAGAAGTATTGTGGTTTAAGTGTTTAAAATTACGAAAGGAATCCATACAGTAGATCCCAGCTGTTATCTTAAAAATTTCCACAAGAACATAGGGACATAGTTGGAAATGTATAAACGTAGGGGAGATTTCACACAAATGTTAGAAAGTTTTTCTTCACAAAAAGAACCACAGGCACATGGAATAAATTACCACTTAGTGTGACGGAAAGCAGGACTATATGGACCTTCAAATCTCAATTTAATGTAATATTAGACACTCTTGGTGAACAGGATGAACAAGCTTGTTGAGATGAATGGCCTGTTGTCATCTTAACTATTCTAATGTTCAGACCTTAACACAGACAGATGGGCAATCCCACACAACACTGACAATGAAGACAGCACAAACTCTTAACTAGGATGACATGAGAGGCATTCATTATTATGGAGACCTACAGAGAGAGACACACTCACAAATACGCAGCCACACAAAAAGCTACAGTCATCCTTTGCAAAGGAGACTGACAGACAGGTGACAGACCTTGAGATGAACACACAGATATAACAACTGCATTTTAAAAGTATGTAAACCCACCAACCAGACACTGAGAACCACAAAGAGCTGAGACAGGCAAGCAAAAAGTCTGAGTCAGTTTGTTTCAAATTTCTTCACACAAAGAACCATGGACACGTGGAGCAGTGCAGGGGATAGTGGTACTTCAGGAACTTCAAATCTCCACTTGATGTTAATTTGGACATTCTACAAATGGGATCAATGAGCTTGTTAGGCTGAATGACCTGTTCTTGTCAGTTTTTGTAAAGTTCTGATGTACACATGACAATAATGACCATATAATTGTAATAATAGTTGATTAGGAGAGTCTAATAATCAATAAGTATAATATGATTAGAAAAGTCTTGAGTGCGTGGTGTGCAGACGCTAAGACATTTCAGTTGTGTTTGACTAAAATAATCTTGTATAAAAGGTAATGCCTCCAAACATTATTTATTAAAAGGGTATAATCTCTTACAATCATGTGCTATAATAAAATCACAGACCTAATAATATTAAAATAATGGCCTTTCCTTATTGCCTAACATTAATTAATGCCTAATGTGTTGCATGTTGATTAGCACATGCAAGTAACAGTTCCTCTGTACGAGTGACGATGGCCCTATAATGACGTTTAGAAATCGCATATTTCCCTCACGCCCACGTGGATTTTCTTAGATATTGTATATACAAAGGTTTATAAATATAATGTGACCCGTTTTTATTTTCCATACGATGAACTCGAGTCCGGCTGAGCCTTGCCCTCGATACGCTACCTAGAAATGGACTGACTCATTGAGAAAACGTATGGCTACAGCGTACTCTTATTGTAACGTGGTTATATTTGTCTCTTGCCCCCCACACTGACCTTACTTCGCGAGTTGAGGGTCTGGCCATCAGAGATGACTCTTTCTCCCTCTTCTTGCCTAATTTTGTCCGCCGACCTCAAAAAACGCGCCAATCGCCTTTAAGAGCAGCGAGACAGCTCGCGCGTGCGCCCCGCCCCTTCAGCGCAACTTGCTTGTGCTCAACCGCGGCGAGGAGCTGCCCAGGTCTGGTCCGCTTGCTCCACTGGGGGTGACACCTTGAATTGCAGTGAGCTGGACTGTTAGGCGAAAAAGGGCAACGGCTACTTTGCGGATACATCTTTAGGGCAGTGTCGGGAAGGTGCAGGGGGGAATCTCTTTAAAATCCAACGGAGCGATGGACTGAGCGTCTGGAGAGCAGCACTCCGAGCAGAAGAATTCAAACACCCGGCGAAGTGTTGAGAGCGCTGCAGAACACAAGGCTGTGGACGGAGTGCTCGAGATGTCAGTGCCGGTAAGTGGGAACCTGCGAACGAACGGGAGTGCGTATGTGAGTCGTGCCGAACTGAATCGGGATGCTGTGTCCCGCAGTGAGAGTCAAGCCTGCCGGCCAGCTAACAGCTATCGGTGCTGCAGGGCCGAACTGGACTGGACTGGGCAACGCTGAAATGGACAGACGAGGGGCTAATCCAGTGATGATAAGATGAAGAAAATCGCGTGTATGAGTCAACGTAACACACGCGTGTCAGCACAGGGAAATGCGGAAAAGTTCCCAAAAAGGACATCTTGTGTGACAAAACCTGGTCAGAACATAAGTGAGAAGGAGAGACTTATCATGGAGAGAGTAATTATCAAAATATAACGGGGAGACAAATTATGGGATGATAATAACAAAAAAGTAGAAAAGCTTACCAATAAAATGAGAGGAGAAAGGTGAATAGTCCTTGAAATGCTAAAATTATGCAGGTGCTACTGATGATCAAAATGCAGCGATAAAGGGACAAAGTAAGTTCTCAGGAACAGCATTAATTAAAATGATTCAGACCTTAACAATCCAAACAAAACGAAGTTATGATGTGAAATCAGAAAAAAACAGACACTTAACCCTTATATGGTGCCTTTCACAGCAAACTTCATCAAACACAAGCAAAGTTGGAAGAGATAATATGCACTGTTGGCAGAAAACGATTGAATAGTTTCTCTTTTTTTAATTAAAATGTCTAGGGGGCTCAGGCCTATAAAAATATTCAAAGATGTAACAACATTGCTAACTAGAATAATTCAGATTACCAAGAGTTAAACTGAAATCTGATGAATTGTTAGCTAAATAAAAAAAGTGAGCTGTTACCTCCTCCTCCTTCTCCTCCTCTCCTCTATTGTGTGTCTTCACCGTGCTTGGTGAGACGTGGCACATGTGCTGCCTACTGCAGATGCCTGTGAATGCAGCATGGAGGAGAGCAGAGCACAACTTTGACAAGTCTGTCAGGTACTGCCAGGCTTTCAAATGAGAGCAGCTGGCGTGCAGAAGACTGACAGGGATTTGGAGGTCCATCACTCAGTAGGATAAAGAACATCATCTCTGATGGCCTGTCTGTCTCTGAGGTTAAATTAAGCCTAAGGTCATCTTGTTTGACCAAACACCCTTACCTCATGCAGATTGCAGGTTTAGGTTTGCTCTCTCATTTTGTGGAACTACTCGTCTTTGCTATTGAGCTTTGTGTCTGTGCAGCAGGGCTGTGTGGTACAAGCCTTGATTCCACTAATGTCTTCCCAATCTCCACTGACCTCTTTTCTCAGTGGGTAGTTTTGTGATGGAGGAGCAGTGTGGTCGGGAAAATTGCTGTTGCTGTTTGTTTGTTTGTTTGTCTGCAGATGTCTTCTTGTGTTCAGCCACCTGTTACCAAGTCCTTTTTAAAGAGTTGATTTAGTAGCTCTGGACAGGAGAACCCACTGGGCATGACTGCTTACATAGCTAGTGGTCAGTTGGTTTGATTTGTATGACCAGCTGTCACAGTCCAGGCTATTTTTGGGAATACTATAAGCCTTTGTGATGGTTTACCTCGGTGTATTCATGTAACTGAGGGGTAGCAGAAGTGTCCAGAAGTAGGAGTTTTTAAGGATGGTAGTTAATGGTGTCAGTCCATCGTCTATCTCCTGTAGGGATTTTGTATTTGATGATCTCAGCTTACACAATTGCACTGAAAAAATGGCTAGAGTGTGATGTGGCTTAACATACTTCCATTAAAAAAATCTTGGCAGGCAGTGTGGTGTACCTGTTAAAGATTTAGACTTCAAACCTTGAGTTTGTGAGTTCAAATCCTTCTACTGACACAGTGTGACCATGAGCAAGTCACTTCACCTGCCTTTGTTCCAATTAGAAAATTAAAATAAATGTAACCAATTACATCTCAAATGTTGTAAGTCACCTTGCAAGAAGATGTCAGTCAAATAAGTAAATAATAATCAAAGGAGTTTCAAGTGTTGCCTTGTCTCTTCATTTGCAGTGGTATGCAAAGGTTTGGGCACCCCAGGTCAAAATTTCTGTTACTGTGAATAGTTAAGTGAGTAGAAGATGATCTGACCTCCAAAAGGCATGAGGTTAAAAATGAAACATTTTTCAGCATTTAAAGCAAAGTTAAAGTATTACTTTTGTTTTGTACAATTATAGAGTGAAAAGAAAGAGTGGAGGACAATGCAACAGTTGAGATCTGAGGTCTCTGATAACTTTTACCAAAGTCTCAGACCTTAAATAGCTCATTAGGACTATGGTCAGGTAATGCAAATTTGAAATCTTTATAAAATACTTTGACTTGTCAAGCTTTCTCCCAACAATCAGTAGCCATTGGCTCCTCTAAGCAGCTACCTAGCACTCTAAAATTTTAAATAAATGATGCCCACAAAGCAGGTGAAGATTATAAGATGACAGCAAAGCATTTTCAGGTAGCTGTTTCTTCAGTCTGCAATGTAATTAAGAAATGGCAGTCAACAGGAACGGTGGAGGTCAAGTTGAGGTCTGGAAGACCATGAAAACTTTCTGAAAGAACTGCTCCTTGGATTGCTAGAAAGGCAAACCAAAACCTCCATTTGACTGCAAAAGACCTTCAGGAAGATTTAGTGGACTCTGGAGTGGTGGGCACTGTTCTACTGTGTAATGACACCCAACCTTCATGGAAGTGTCTTCAGAATAAAACCTTTCCTGCTTCCTCACCACAGAATTTAGCTTCTCAAAACAAACCTGATGCATTTTGGAAACAAGATCTGTGGACTGAGGAAGCAAAAATAGATCCTCTTAGCCAGAATATACAAAGGTATGTTTGGAGAAAAAAAAAAGAGCGCACATTTTCATGAAAGGAGCTCCTCTTCAACTGTTATGCATGGAGGTGGATCAATCTTGCTTTGGGCTTGTGTTGTAGGCAGTGGCACAGAGAACATGTCCTAACGCCCTTCACAGAGTACAGTCACTGTGTGCTTACGTAAGTTTGAGCAATAAAGTACTGTAATAACAAAAATAATGTAACCTTACATTATTTATGTATACACATACCAGTTCGGTTGAACAAACACAGAAGCAGTAAATTTCAGTCTGATTAACATTCAGTCATGACACGGTAACATTATAATTAAGATCTGAAAATGGGGGAGATTTAAACAAAATATCCAGTTAATAATAGACTTGGAGAAAACAGACATCTTGGGTTGTCCACAGTCAGGTTAACAGATAAGGTGGCAGACCTTGAAACCCTAGCCCAGGTGGCATTCTATGATATAAGTACATGTTTTAGCCATTTTAATATTAAGATCCAAAGCTCCCATTGTCTCTGTGTGACTTCCCATGTCAAGGAGTTGCATCTTATCAGTGTAACACTGACATCAGTGCCACGGCAGAACATCAAGAAGAGGAATGGAATAGAGGGGACTAACAAACAGAGGCCCGAAAAAGAACCGTGTGCTGAAGAAGTGGAGGTAAATTCTCATACCGAGGTGACATCCATTGCACAAACCAGCAGATCATTCCATAGCTTTGCTGTTGTTTTATTAACCTTTGGAATCTTTAGTAGGCTGCCATCATGAGATTATATAGTAATGTACATTCTTGTTAATATGTATAAATTAAGAAGTTCGGACCACTAAGCAGGATCTTGGTCATTTAAAGCTTTGTATGTAAGAAGAAGGGTTTTGAAATTGGCTTCAGACATAAGAGCAGAATTTATTTGCTCGTACTTTCTGCTGTAGTTCTGGTTGATTCTTACAGCAGCTTTTAATTGAAGGGTACAAATAGAACACATGTGATTAACAGTAGTAAATTTACAGTACTTTAATTAACCACATGGATTAACTTATCTGTGTACTGCATTGTTAGAAAATTTGTGAAGTTTGTTTGTTAATGCACAACCTTTTTTACCCACAAACTTTAAATTTGTACTTCTCAGCCTAACTTGGGTTTTGACATCTAAATTCTGACTTTACGCAGTGGGGACAATTTAGAGTCAGGGTAGCAAGAAATACTTTAGTATGGTCTGTTAATAGAGATGCTGCAGCCTGCAGGCTGTGGTAACAGTGTGATGGTCTGCATGACTGCCTTTCAGCATTGAAGTATGAAGGCGGTTTCTACCGATTACACTTAACCTTTCCTTTAATGAAGTATTTCCCTTATTATTTTTGTCTCAGTTATTTATTGCAATTTAGAATTCTTTGCATCGGAACAAAATCCAAAGATATTGTATTTGAAAATGGTTTCCAGTACTAATAACTAGTCAAGCCCGTAGTATCCAGAATGTGTGCTGATTGTAGAGTTGCATATTACAGAGATTCAAAAGAATTATCCTGGGCAGGGAATGTAGAGGTGTTATTTTGGGAAAACATTCACTTGTTTCAGGGTGTATTATGCTGTGGCTAGTCATTGATTGGCCACAGCAGCCAAGCTGATTTAATGCAAATGGCTTTTTCTGTGTTGACGTTCATTTCAGTGCACACACGTGTAAAATGCATTCACTCATACAGAGCTCATTCTACATGAATACATACATTAAAGCATAATACAAGAAGCAATGTAGACAGTGCACACCAAGCAGTTGTAAGCTAGAGCACAGAAAGTGCGTAATGTTTGACAGATACAGAGTATCAGGCATACTTAACTTACCCAGAGGAATAGATTTTTCTTTATACTAGGGAGCTTTGCCCCCTGCTCGCTTCGCTCTCCAACCCCGCAAGGGCCGGTGCTATGCGCCAGCCACTTCTTGCCTCTGACGTTTACATTGTAAAGAGGGGGGCTCAACATACACCAAGGAGACGCAGTCGCTCGTCCGAAACCCCCTTTTAAATGGTGATACAATGGGAAACAAATCCAGTTTTTTTTTTTAACCTCCTCTTTGCTCGATCAACTGCTGGCTTGCTGCTGCTGCCATGCCGCTTGATCTGCTTCTCGCACCGCGCACTTCTATCATATCACCTATGTCCATCTATTCAAGCTCTTTTCGCTTTTACCTTTTCATCAATATCGCATTGACTTTTGATTCTGTGTTTGGAATTACATCGTGACAACACAACGTATAACTACCCATGAGTGAATATCATTTCTTTCTCTCTACAAGAAATGTATCTGACAGTAGCATTCACACAAATGAGAAATGATTGAACCGTGTGCGTGGTTATGTGGACAGGACTTTTCCAAATCTCTTAGCATAAGCTCTTGTCTTGAAATTTTCTCTTGCAGGATTTCACTTTTACCAAACAACAAATCTTTTAATTCTTGTGGATACGCCTCTTTGTTGGGAAGAAACACTGCTTTTTTTTTCCTTGATGGCAACACGAATTAGACAATCTACATGTCTCCGACTTAAAGTTTAAATCCGAAAATATATTCAATCTCTTTTCACTGTTCTGTTATTTCACCGAGTACTAATTTCCGTTTGTTTGCGCTAATGCGATCTTTACTATCATTTTTTTGAGACTTTAAAATTTTCATACTTCCATTATGTCTAACCTGCTCTGCAAGTGTACCGTGACAACGTTTTTGGAATCTTTTAATTCTCGCAGATATGCCTCTTCATTGGGAAGAAACACTACTTTTTTTTTCCCTGATGGCACCACGAATTAGACGATTTACAAGTCTCCGACTTAAAGTTTAAATCCGAATAATATATTCGATCTCTTTTCGCTGTTCCGGTATTTCTCCCGAGTAATAATTTCCATTTGTTTGCACTAATGTGATCTTTACTCTCCTTTTTTTGAGACTTTCAAATTTTCAGAATTCCATTATCTGTAACCTGCTGTGCATGTGTACTGCACCAATATTGTTGAATTCTGCTCTTTTATATCTGGCCCCGGGCATGATTAAATCTCTTTGCACAAAGACTCGTCTCGCAGGATGTTAATGTGTCTCTCTGAGAAAATCATGTCTCGTCTCCTTGCAAGATTTTTTTTTATAATAGACTTGTTTTTTGCCTTATAGGCAACATTTGAGTATGGCTTAATAGCACCCTGCAGAAAACACAATTGATGTATGCAGTATCTTGTTTGATGTGGAGGTGTCGGACATACTTGTTTACCTACCCAGTAAAACTGTTACACAAAGGAATAGACAGTTATGTTGCAAGTGCAACAGGTCTAAGGGTAGAGCATTTTGGTACTACAGTAATTAGGGGTTAGGGATACAGCATCCCCACAAATGCACTAAATAAGATGAGAGAATAAGATGACAAAATATTCATGTAATTATTGAAGACAAACCTGTGAATAGGCGGATGTGTGAATCGTAATCCTTTAAATCACTAGGAATGACCTGTATGTCAAAAGGTTTGCTAATATATAATTTTTAGTAACTTTTATCATTTCCACTTTCATTCCTAGACAGCACCAGGGATTTCGGCTAGTTGTCCTGCATTTATAAGCTGGAAAAGCAAATTTAGATGTTAAGATGTTATTTGGCAAAAGATAGACATGAGTCAGAAATGTCACATATAGTAAATTGTGTGCTTATTCAGTAATACTAATGTTTAAACCTTAAGAGTTAAAAATTAAAAAACCTTGGCTAGCTAGATATATTGAAGTTTATTTGTCCCCAGGGGAAATTTGGCTTTTTACAGAAGCTTTTTAAATAAATTAATAAACACATACACTATGATCTGATCACACACCAGAATGACTAAAAAGAAAGAAAACTTTTGCCTTGGCAGTCCCAATCCCAGTGAAGCATTATATAGGCATATTGCCATAGGTATGGAACAGCCCCTGTAGTGTTTCTTGACAGACGTCTGCTCAGTGGTTCATTGGATGAAAATCCTCAGTGTTAGTGTGACAGAGAGAGGATGTGCAGCATTGTTTATAGTAACACAAGACTTGGTTGCAATTTTTTCAATTAAACAAATTTCTGAGTTTTGTTTTGCATTGAAGAACAAGTTGTTATCAGTAATGAAATTGTGTAAATTACTCACAAAATTTGTTAAGGACATAATAGGAGAAATATTTGCTGTGAAGGAAACAGTTACGTGCAGGACTTGTTTTTGGCTTTGTTCTCATTACTAACCTTTACAGATGTTATGGACGGTATATATAACTTGCCTGAGTGCTCATATAAACACACTGGGATGCTTTCAGGGATGAAATACTTAAATAAAACTTGAAAAAATGCTTGTAACAGTATGAATATAAAAAAAAACTGACTCAGATAGGTCTGCATGCCATCATGTGTCCCCAAGGTATCTGTGTTTGCAGCACTTAGCCAGAAGTAGCAGTTAAAACATGTTCAGATTGGAGTGAACAGGCAAGAACACAACCTCCATGAAATGTCTGAAATCTTCTGACAGCGCTTCTTTAAAGTAGTGTTAATCTAACCCAAAATGTCCACCTTAACAGCTTAAAAAATAAAAACAACTACCTAACTAAATAAATTACAGAGCTTTTTCTGGCACAGACATCTTCATTGGGACGTAAACAGTATATGACAATATCTGTGTGCCCGTGTGGCTATCTGGTGCTTTAGTGGGAATACAACACAGAGCTGGCACCCATACAAACATCTGTAAAGAGTGCAATGGCAGTATCAAAATCACCCTTTAGAAGAACATTAGGTAAAGGAAATAATGCCACACCATACCTTCAAAAAAGGGTGCTTTGATTAAAAATATTTTTCTGTCCATCCATTTTTCTGAAACTACATGCACTGTGTCTCATAGATCCAGAATCCTCATTTCATACGTCAGATTGTTTCCATGTCCAACTGGGTTTTTCATGTTCAGTTTCTCCAGGCCTTCAGTTTTACTCCTATATCTCCTATATGTTAGGATATTTTGCAACTCTATATAGGCCCTGTAAAGGTGTATGCTTGAGTGTACCCTCCAGTGTACTAGTACCCCATTCTGGGTTGTCTCCTGCCTTAGATTGGATACACCCTTGTTGCACTACAGGAACTTTGCAGTTACTTTCAGCTGTAGCCTTCATTTACATAACCTTCACAAGTTGTGGTTGGTCGCAGTGTTTGTCCATGACCACATACAGGTATGTGTAGCATTCCCAGCCACAGTCTGGGTGCTCAGTGAGTGGCCACAAGAGAAGCCAGTAGTTTGGATTGTGTCGTGGCCATAGAGAAGTTATTAGTCAATGAGCACTCAGCCAGATGTACACTGCATACAATCCTGTCATCTACAACCAGGCAAATTTTGTCGTCTTCATGAATTATGATGCGTCTTCTTTTTTCATTCTTGTTACAAAGGAAAGCACATATAGCAGCAGCAGTGGCTACTACCTGGTTGTTCTCCATGTTCTTTGTTTACTTTTGCACAGTGTGACAATTCTTATTCTGTTATTATATATTATATATTCTGTTATTATTGGTCTTGCACACACATCAGACTTCACGTTTTAAACTGGACATCCAGCACTAACATTCATTAAGTTCAAAATATCATAACATTGATAACCTGTCTTAATCCTACTCATTCAGCTCTCCGAACTGTATGTCGAGTTCAGAAATAAAAATGTGGAAATCTGTGCTTTGTGCCAAGACAAGACAGTCATAGTTTATAACGATTAAATTAACAATGAGCAAAATTACTTGTGACAGTCTGCGTGGTCAGCAAGGTGTTGCTTTGGGGGGAATGGTAGCATAGGACAGGAAAAGAACCCAGGAGGGCTGATGTATAGAGAAGGAAACTCGCACTAGATGCAGTAATATAAACTAACAGGCCATTGTTGGAAGAAGGGCATCTGGAGAAGATGGTACTTACCTTACATATGTTGGGTGCTCCAAAAGAACAATTGGCAAAAGCACCAGTGAAGGGGACAAACAGAGCGAGGTAGGATAACTCGTGAGGAAGCAGGAAGTGTGGACAAATGAGTCAGTGGGTCCATGGGACTGAAGGATGACAGAATACCCCTCAGCTGGTGAAGGGCAGCATGTGCTTCACAGTTGGCAAAAACCGAAGTTATCCTGTTACGTGTAAACAAAATGCAAAATATGGGGGGTCCTGGGTAGTGTGGGATTCCATTATTAATTAACTTTTTGTACCGACTTAAAGTCAGAATTGGTAGATGAGGATGGGGGACTGAAAATAAATGTTAAAAATATGGTATGATGTTAAAAATTGCTCAGTGCCCATTACTGGGTTTGCGGTAAAATTAGCAGTTAGGGCAGGAAGGCAGGCATGCTACACAAAAACACAAGAACAT
Organism: Polypterus senegalus; assembly: GCF_016835505.1. NCBI lineage: Eukaryota > Metazoa > Chordata > Cladistia > Polypteriformes > Polypteridae > Polypterus > Polypterus senegalus. The sequence continues at coordinate 43,233,625 of NC_053162.1, forward strand.
AATGGAGAAACTGCCCTGCTTGGATTGCTATTTTCAGTAAACTAATTTTGATAAATTGTTTAGTTAATAGTCTTTTACTTTCACCTTAAGGATAAATTATAACATTCTCCACAAAGATTACTGCATTGATGTTATTGCTCCATACCATCTGCTACCATCACCAAGTAATAATTTCCATTTGTTTGCACTATTGCGTTCTTTACTATCATTTTTTTGAGACTTTCGAATTTTCGTACTTCCATTATCTCTAACCTGATCTGCATGTCTATTGTGGCAATGTTTTTGATTTCTTTATGACATTCTACTTTGTCATCTACTCTTTGTCTTTTATTTCCGGCCCTGGGCATTGTTAAATCTCTTGGCACAAAGTCTCGTCTCGCGTGACGTGAAAGTTTCTCTCTTCAAAAGATCACGTCTCGTCGCAGGATAAAAAGTCTCATCTCTCGAGATTTTTTTATTATAATAGACAGTTGTTCTAAAATGTTCTTTGCAGCCAGTTAAACAATTAACACATCAAGACAGGTGTCTTAAATTGTTTTTTCCTGCAGGTCACTTTTTATTTCATGCTGTTCTATTGGAGGCAACAGTCTTTAGCACTATACACCTCTGTTGCTTCCTCAATATTTAAATCCTCACTGCAAAGTCTGCTACCATAGCTTGTTACTTTCTTTTATTTATTACATGTGCTTTTTAAAACTATATTTCATCACATTTACTATATAATGTTAGGCGCTGTAATGTTTCAATGCTCTGCTTTCAAAGCGCTGTGTGCTCATATATTTCCATCTGCGTTTCAGAGCGGGTATATGGTATGTCAGGGCTAATTTAAAGCCCAACAAAGGCATGCAGCAGCTTCATGAAAGAGCATGTTGACATGCTAGTCTTTGTTGCAAAAAATGTTTAAGTTATAAGGACATCATAGTTTATTTATACAAAAAGACAATGTGCACAGTTTGCATTATTGCAAAGCCCTTAAATGTGTTAGTGGTCAGTTTGTGTGATACTTTTCAGAACAACTGTTTACAAAGGACTTCATTAATGTTCTCTTTTACTTGCGTGTTTATGTTTGTTTTAATATTTTTATGTACAGTATACTGTTCCCCGCAAACAATTTCAGGATCAAACAAGCTTAGTAAAAGATTACAATACATATTCAATTAACACTTAAGACATTTGTAATATTTCATTGTACCTCCCCAGTGACAGAATTTGTTTTCAAATTGTGTTAAAAAACTGTACTAGATTTAAATCTCTTTACTTTTTACTGTTCACAGAACTTTACTCTTACCTTTTGCAAAATATTGCATTACTTGAATTATTTGGATTTAATGACTAAAATCTCTATTATTTTTTCCATCAGTGTTTAGATTTTAATGCATGCAGATTTGCAATTTATTTTTATACATTTTCACAGCGTTACATTATGCACTGTCTGGGATATCAAAAATGGTATTGAATGTCAATATCGACATTTGAAATTTTAGTATCATGACAACCTTGATATATACAGATTGTACATTGTGATACAGATTTTTAAGTCAATGGACCTCAGTTACAGTGCCATTGGCTAATCAGATGTATCTAAAGTGTATATAATTCTGTATATATTTACACTTTTTATTTTTAACCATTGATAATATTATTCCATTTGAGCTGCTGATCATTCTACCTACAGTCCGTGGCGGTGTTGACTTTAAGGAAATTGCAGCAGAGGTCTGTATTAAAGCTGTATTTGGTAAAGTTACAAAGGTGGTTTAAAGTTGACTCATTCAAAGCTGAAAATTGCTAAAAACTTTTGACCAGGAGTGTCCAATGCGTCGATCGCGATCGACTGGTAGATCGCAAAGGCAGTGCAGGTAGATCGCGTTGCATTCAAAAAAAAATTTTTTTAAACGTTAGTCTATCATATATCCTCCCTATGGCAATTGCCACTTGTTTGACATACAGGGCGGCCAGTCTGAGATCTCTTATTTTCCAACACACCGGTCATCCTGCACGCACGATCAAACGCGCTACTGCAAAACTCCGGCTGTGATCTAGTTAGCCTTCCAATTTATATCGACTAAAGAAGGGATTTCAAAAAAAAATTGTTTGGGTAGGGTATGGGCTGGATGTGGAATTGGAAGAGGATTTTTTTCTCACAATGTCACAATCGAAGTGCGTTTGTCTGATCTGTCAATCTATTATTACTGTTCCAAAGAAAAAAAAATTACGAAACTGACGTCCTTCCAAAAAGCAATCTGAGAAAGAGAAAGGAGAGGGAAGTAAAATCGCAGTTAATCGGACAGCTGTCATTTTTCACTCGGTTGAATTCAAAAGCTCCTTGACTGCGTTATTCAGCTTTACTTATTTATGCGAGTCAGCCTTTTCCCACATGACGATTATTAAATCCAAATACTGTAGTAACCATAAATGTATTGAATTGTTATTGTGCCATAAAGGTAATTCAGTTATATCTATACTAATAAAAGGCAAAGCCCCCACTGACTCACTCACTCACTGACTCATTGACTCATCACTAATTCTCCAACTTCCCGTTAAGGTAGAAGGCTGAAATTTGGCAGGCTCATTCCTTACATCTTACTTACAAAAGTTGGGCAGGTTTCATTTCGAAATTCTACGCGTAGTGGTCATAACTGGAACCTATTTTTTCGTCCATATACTATAATAGACTTCTGCTCGATGCCCGTGGGAGGCGGAGTTACACCTCCCATGTAATTTAGTGCCTGCCCATATAAGGCCGTCCGTCAGCGGCAATCCAATAGAAACACTGCCGCTAAATATTCACGGGTGAAGGACTGTGCTTATGCAGAGGAAGATGAGATGGTCAGGGTGGTGTTTGGCACAAACTCGGCGAAACTGCGAGAGAAACTTTTAAGTGCCGGGTCTTAGCTAACATTAAATACAGCCATGGACATCGCACGAGATGGCACCAGCACAGCTGAGAAACTTCGATGCATGTACACCGAGCGGCTCACGTGAACTGACGCAGTGCACAGACCAAAAGCATCAGTTACAAAGAGTGCTGAACAAAAACCGAATTACACAATTGAGAAGGCAGCAAAAAAATATGAAGCGTCTGATACATAGAATCATATTCATAAATCCAGCTACTGCGGAAACAAAGCACATGGTGGAAAAAGTCAATGTCCTGCTAAAGGAAGACAGTGAAAAAAAAAACCCGTGCATGCAGTGTGTCACGTCTCAGATAAAGAGGAACACAAAATATATATATATATATATATATATATATATATATATATATATAATTTTTAACGCTGATCATTGATTAGTATTGTGAACTTAATGATGATATGCAAGTGGAAAAACATTGTGTCATAGATTAATTGGTAATTTGTCCCATACTGAGTGTGGTCCCGGTGATTCACTCGCAGTCCAATCTTCTCCGGCTTCATGTGACCCTGAACGTTATTAAATGAGTTTGATATTGTTAAGTTGTTTAAACTTATTTTGAATAGTAAAACTGGCTTATAAATTATTCTCTACCCGTCCACTTCCTTCTTGCTTTTCCTGCTGCAGGTTTACAGAAATTTGGAGCCTAAACTAATAACTAAAGACATCTGTTTAAAGTGCATTTTGTGCAGCAATGCTACTGTTACTTACTTATTTGCTTGTCATTTGTCTGCCACCTCAGAGCTGGCCCCAGGTGGCCAGCTTTCTCCTGATGAGTCTCCCTATAAATTTTTGCTTGACGTTTTCTGCATCCTCCTTTGCTCCTTCTGCCGTATTTTGAGCACATTTCAGATTCCTTCACTTACTCACCTGACTGTTCTCACATCTTTGAGTGCCTCCCCCCATCTTGGCAGTACATACTGAATGTTACCAAATGCCTCACTTTGTTTGTGTTTGCGAAGTGTTTTGTCACCTTTTTTTTGTGTTTTTCTGTGTGCAGAGATGTTAACAACGCTTTTCTGTGCACCATCTGCTGATTTCTTAGAGTCACTGATCACAGAACTATGCAATTGAACCACTTTTTTAGTTTTAGCTCCCCCCATCAATAAGGCTGTCATTCATTCATGTCGCTATTTTTAAGACTTGTCTGGATATGTGATGGCACAAAGGCCACAAAGTCTCTGTGGGGCAGCATGCGATAGTGATATTAGAAAGAAAGAAAGATGCAGCACCCTATGAAGGCTGCCTCATTAGCCTTGACGTCATGCAGCGCAATGTGCTGGATCAGTGCCACCACTGAGGTCCTCAGAATGTCCCAGTTATCCTCCATGCTGCAGATAGGAATGCACATGCCAGCCCAGGTTAGCAGTAATGGCAGTAACGTGACATTCATTTTCTTCCTGGTGGCCCACCAGTCACCCCCTCCCCATAGCCTAGACCCAGCTTTAAGCCACCTTAGCAGGTATTAGCAGTAATATTGAAATTTTCTGTGCTTCTAATTGCTTTTCTGTCCTTTCTAATAAATAGTCTGCATACTACTTGCATTTTGAAGGAGCACTGTGATGTCGTCGTAAGCTTTTTATTCCAGTGCAGCATGCAGCTCAAATCTTTGAGAGATGGTACTGAGGAGCCCGGAGGTTAAATGACATTTCCCAGTATCAAGGCAGATAGTCTTGTAATATAGTTTTTGCAAAAGGCTGACATTTGACAGTTGTCGTAGATGATGTTCCACATACATATTCATAGCAGTCTCTAGGAAACTCTCCGCATTTCAATACTGTGATTGAGGCCTGGGCTACTTAAAAGGGTTGCCCCTGGCAACAGTAAGCCATCAGCTGGCTCTGCTGAGGTTTTGTTCCCTAATTTCCAGTTCTTCATCACACTCACGAGCACACACTCCAGCGGTAATGAAAACACTTAACAGATTTGTTGATTTTGGACTTGACGGCTTCAGCAGAACTCTAATCATGTTTATGCTGCTCACAGAGGGGAGGCTGTGTTTTTCTTTTTTCTCTGACTACTTGTTGAATTATCCAGCTAATCAAAGGTACTGGTTATTCCCCAATCACATATGCTCAGACCTTAACCCCATCAGTTCCAAATATCACCCACAAAGGGGGAAAAAACACATCCAATTTGAATCCAGTGGAAGCAGCAGGTTCCTTTGGTTGATTAGTTGTTATTGATTCTAACAGACAAATATGTAAAGCTGCTCTTAATCTCATATTCTCCAGCATGTTGTGCTCTGGTTGATGGCAGAGTGGACCACAATCTGTAGGGCTGACTTACGTATGGATTGGTTTGCCGCCTTACTTAAATTAGAGGTAATATTTCATAATATTGGTCTTTATTTTGTAGTGGAATGTTCCCTTTGGAGCAAAGGGTAATTGCGAAGTTGTGGTTAAGGCATTGATAGAAGTCATTTTAGAGGTGGGCAGCAGCTGGGATTAGTGGTGGGGGGGATGGGGAACTGTTGCTGACCGTGTTGCATCTAATTTGGTCTGATTGTTCAAAAAAATCCATTAACCTTCCATCAACCCCAAACGACTGCATTGGATCTTTGTTTTGGAGTACATAACCTTGATATATGTTTATTCAATAATTCATTCATTTTAATTATTGATAAAATTCATTTACTTGGCCTTTCGAGTCCTTTGATGTGGACTACTTTTACTCACCTTCATTGAAAAATATTAATTTTTACTCAATGTGTAAACTAATTTGGTAGGAATGATTCTTTTTAAGGGGAACCATTCATACTGCTGCTTCACAGGTATGGTATCCAGGGTTCAAATCCAATGTCAGATCATTTTTCTAAGCAGGTTTTACATGTTTTCCCAGGTCTGTGTAATATTTCTTTGGTAGTCTGGTTGTCATCCCACATCTCCTGAGTACCATGAACAGAAGTCAGAAACGTAAAGGGGTTAAGCCTTCCAAAAAGTGCCACAGAAGTAGGAGAGGATCACCACCGGCCTTGTCCAAACTAGCCTCACCCCACACCAGATGATGTCTAGTATGTTAGACCTGCTGACAGCAGTTACTGATCTTGCCACTGAACTAATGTTGGATCAGTACTAAAATTTTGACTTTAGTGTCAAGTTTTCAGGCCACAGTACTGGTACCAGAATGGTTCTGAAGCAAATAACAGGTAACTGCAAAACTCCCAGTCTTACTTGAGCCTCCCTGGTGTGCTGCTCTATGTTCCTCATGATAGCTGTGAAGTCCCAGTCGCATCAAAGCAATAACCGGTCCTCCATAAAGTCCCAGTTGCATCAAAGCAGTAACTGGTCCCCTGTGAAATTCAAATTGCTTCAAAACATGTACTGTAGTTATATTTTGTGAAGTCTACAAAAACTCTTGGTTTTCCACAGTTGCAATAGCCAGTGTCAATGGAAGTGGGGGAGTCCTGGAACTGAAGGGAAAGCTGACTGTTATTTCTGGTACCAAAAATCCTGAAATGCTGGTGCCATATCATTTTAAAATTTGACATTTTTGGAACTATTGCGGTACAGATATACGCATACACATCCCTACACTGGACCATGTCATTTTAAATGACTAAAAATCACTGGCCATATCAAATTATGCGACTGAGTACTGACTTTCTAGTGCAAAAATTTTTGTCCCTTTTTCTGACGGCCAATAGCCTTTTGCATAATGGAGCCTTTGCTGTACGAATTGTTAACTAGTACAGGGAATTCTGCTGCAATCTTGGCCCTTTCTTTATTTTCCATTTTTTTGTGGTGCATACAACATGAGGCATCTGACAGACAATCTTCTCTTCACATTCTTGAATCCTTATAACTCCATAATTGTATATGTATAGTCCTGGATTGGCTAAAGTGGAACTGACAATGTTACACTATGGTTCTTGGCATTTGGTGTGACAAGGATTCGAAATGAGTACATTAGAGGGTCGGCTCAGGTTGGACGGTTGGGAGACAAACTCAGAGAGGCAAGATTGCGTTGGTTTGGACATATGCAGAGGAAGAGATGCTGGGTATATTGGGAGAAGGATGTTTTGATAGAACTGCCAGGCAAGAGGAAAAGAGGAAGGTTTATGAATGTGGTGAGAGAGAACTTGCAGGTGATGGGTGTAACAGAACAAGATGTAGAGGACAGAAAGATATGGAAGAAGATGATCTGCTGTGGCAACCCCTAACTGGAGCAGCCGAAAGAAGAAAAGAAGACACTATGGTTTTTTTCATGAAATGCTTAGGCTTATTCAGACCGCTATTAAACTGGACTATAGATTTTAAGTATTGGCCTCACACTAGACATCTTAAAATTCAGGGATCTTTATATAGATTATATGTTTACACATTTTTGTTTTTTTTAAAAGGTCGAAACTCTGTAAAAGAATAATTTTCCCTAATCCACCGCCAATGCTCATACTTAGAAATATTTAACTAGTAAAGAGAAGAATATTGGCAGCATTTCCAGACTTTATCAGATATTGTCACAGTGCTGACCTCTAAACCACCCCTGGTAAAGAGATCTTTCACTTTCAGACAAAAAATGGAATTCTTCTTCTTTGAGAAAAACATTTTGAAATTCAGTTGAAAATCATGTATCCAACACACCTTTTCAACAAAAAAACCATTTCAGAATTTTCAGAGATTACGACTCAGATGTGAATAATGCCAAGTCAGTTCTGGCCTCGCTTGGGCATATGTTTTGGGACTGTTTTTGAAAAGAGTTTTTCTTATCTGATAGATGTTGCAGGATGTGTGATCATTGAAAATCCTCTTACAGCAATCTTTGGAGTTATTTCAGATGAGCTTAGACTATAATAAACTGGCTATTAGTTATTACACTTGGCATGTCGACTAAGTCTGCTCAACTGGAAAAATCTGATGGCCCCCCACCATAACTCAATGGGGAAATTGATATTTTATATCATTGAAAACTTGAAAAAAATGTAATTTTCAGTGATTGGGATAGTACAGAGCGTCTTTAGAATTTGGCAAGATTTCATTAATGCTATTCTGAAATAAGATTACTAAGCTGCTGGCTGTGTTTCTGTTAAACTCCTCTGGTTTTAATTAATAAGAAATTGTATAATATACAGTGGGCCTTTTTTATTACTAATTAGTTCTCTGTTGTAGGTGAGAGTCTGGTTGAGAGTTTAGCACAGCTTCAGCGATGTATGGGATGAATTATATAACTTCTTTAAATGTTGTAGTTTTATTTTATTGCAACATATGTTTTGTTTGTCATATTTTAGAATTTCTTCTGTAGCACACAGATTTTGAACCAAGAAAATGAAAAAAAAAGACCTCATTCTAGGGACCTGAATCCTCCTGTCTCATATAGGTTTCCTTTCTTGTCAATGAGATTGAAGTGTTCATGCCAGGTAGTGATAATGGAGTTCATCCATCTTCTGTTAGATAAGGAATGCCAGAGAAGGCAGAAAATGTCTGCTTGTTTATACTTCAATGTCTCTTGTAGTTTGCACTATTTTCATTGGGTGGTGGATGTTTAACAGCTTAAATTAAAGGTGTTTCACTCTGTTCCTGGATTTCTGTTACCTGTTGGTTTTTAGGCTGCGCTGTTCATTAGATTTTTACTTAACTGGTCTTCTTGTTTCTGTATTCCTGTATAAATAGCCTGCAGTATCTTGCCTAACAACGCTCTCTTTACAAGTTTAATTTTAGCACACAAGTTAATATTCTTTTTGTAGTGCTTTAATTCAACAGTTTATTCTTTACATTTACATTTGCCTTTACTCACTTAGCAGACACATTTATAGAAAGCTAGTCACAAAAGAGGTTAACATAATCAATCAAACATCAGTTTGGTGACTGTTTAGGAAAAACTGTTAGAGAACAAGTTTACAAAGTTGACCATCACAAATGGAGAGCTTTATACAGCATCAGGCTAGTTCCTCTTATCTTAGCAATTAAAAACTTAGCATCAAAATATCATTTACATACAGCAGATCTTCACACAAGAAAAGAATGCTTCCTAAACAGTGTGAAGGAGTCTGCAGTTCAGATGGAGATGGGCAGCTTGTTTCATCAGCTAGGAGCTACACTTTGAAGAGTTTGGATTGAGATTTGATGCTATGCAGCGGAAGTATTACTAGACAATGCTCGCTAGCTGAGTGGGTGAGAAGGACCTCATTAGTGCTTCCATAACCATTGACTTCTCTGTTAGCAGCCATCAAAGGTTTGAACTTTATACGTGCTTTATGTGAGGAGTGGTTGTGTCTTGCCTGGTTGAACCCAAAATGTGCCGATACATTTTGAATCATGTGAAGTCGCTTGGTAGCTCATGAGTTGCATTAGTCAAGATGTGACCAGACCAATACCTGGACCAGACGTTGGACTCCATACTCCATCAGATGTGACCTGATGTAGTGGAGTCTGCACATTCTTCTTTTGTCTCTGTGAGGTTTTTCTCTTATAAAAAATACAGTCACTTTGTTTGGTTACTCGTAACTTGACCCATTTTGAGGAAGAGTGTGTGGGAGTAATGAACTGGCACTCTGTCCAGAATCATCTGCCACTTTTCACATAACGCTGCTGGAATAGGCACGATCTCCCTATATCTCAGGATTGCATAAGCAGATTACAAAATGGATGGATGTTTGGATCTGTTAACCCTAAGTCATGGAACATGTATGTACTGTAATTCCTGTATTGTTCATTCATGGAATTGGACACATGTTTATGAATAGCTAAAAACTTAAAACTGACTAAAACATTTGCCCTTAAACATTGGTAAAATAGAAAAAATAGGAGCCTAATTCAACTAAAAGTTTAGTAAAGGCATTAGGGTGTGCCTTGATGCTGCAATCCTCTTTTAAATACTTCTATTATGTTTTGAAGTCAAGAAAAATGAGGCCTAATACAAATAGGATTTCAATTAGACGGCAGAATTAGTCTGAAACTGCTGATGGCTTCTAATGATGTTTACTAGCTTAGGCATCACAGAAAGAGAGACAAGGTGACCTGCTTGGGGGGTCAAATGCATTCAGAAAGCATGTCAGTGTTGTCTTCCATGAGTGGAGCTAATTTATTATGTAGGGTTGCAAACAATGTGAAAAAAATGACAAGAAACAGCTCTGAAAAATGACGGTCACAGTGCAGCAGGCATACACTGAAGATTCTGTTGTGAGAAGTGGGCTGTCTGTGTGTGTATAAATTAAATAGAACTGAAGATGCCACCACCCATTCCTTGAACTCCACTCCCTGCAGTCTGTTGTTCAAGGCCTGGTCGGAGGCCATTGTCAAGCTTGTTAAATTGGAAGAAACAGCTCACCCAGGCGACTGCTGAGAGGTTCTAAATAGGTCAGGAATTCATCTGTCCAGCTGTCCTCTTAGACAGTAATCCTCATCTGAGTGACTTTTACCAAATTAGATCAGGAGATTCCCTTCTGTGCTTACTAACTCTCCAGCAAGAAAAGCATGCTGGAGATCTTTACATGCTCTTAAAAATGGTATAGGCTGCTTTGTGGTTGTGCATTAATTGCGTTCAAAGTCAAAATTGACATCTGAGCCCATGCAGTATCACAATCACAAAAGCTGGAACACATGGTTTTTACTTAACCTTCAATTATACAGAATGTGTGGATATGTTGCAGTAAAATGTCCTCTTGTCAGAAGGTACAATGCCTGCCAATCACTCACAAGTGTATTTGCTTCAAATCTTCATAAAATAATAGATTTATTTTTCACAAAAAGTATGCCTGTGTGGCTTAGTTGTTAAGGCCTTGGACTTCAAACCCTAAGATTGTGGGTTCACATCCTGCTACTGACTCTTTGTAACCATGAGCAAGTAACTTGCCTTTGTGTGCTTTAGTTGGAAAACCAATAAGAAATGCAACCAATTATTTTATAAATATTGTAAGTTGCCTTGGATAAAGCTGTCAGCCAAATAATTAAATGTAATGTAAATGTATTCCAAACACAACAAAACTCTGTAGAGCACAAAGCTGAAATGGAATTGCCTATAACAAGTTGAAAAAAGTCCCAATACAGAACTCAAAAAACAGCAAAAGTGTCCAAACTCCAAAATGTACAAAAGGTATAACCACAGCAAAATACAAAATAACTCACTAGCTTCAAAGCATATTCACAAATGAGCAGCTAGGAACTGTGGAAGACCCGCCAGAGTTTGTGGCAGTGATGGCAGGTGGCCCCACCTCTTGGGGGATCACCCACAAGACACATGGAACATAACAAAAACAGATCAAATACTTGGGCAAAATCAAAAATAAAAGAATGAGACACATAACATAAATGGAAGAATTAAAAATGATGATATGAACCCTGACCAGGAAAGGAACCCTGGCTGAGACATGGCAATTTTCCAATGTTGTTACTTGTCCTAGGGTCTATATAAACACTGGGAACTCCAGTTTCTGTATTACATCTTGCCCGAAGAAGGGGCCTGAGTTGCCCCGAAAGCTTGCATATTGCAATCTTTCCAGTTAGCCAATAAAAGGTGTCATTTTGCTTGACTTCTCGCTACATTCATAATAGCTAACATGGTATTTAAGTGAAGGGACCAAATCAAAATAAACAAGGAGAAAAGTGTCATTTGGCAATTCACGATGGCTAACCACAACTCACAGTTAGACAAAAGACGTGCTCTTAGCCAAAAACTATAATCTGACAAGGCAATGAAATTGTTATCCAGATTAGTTAAAAAAAACAAGACTACAGAAATCCCTCTGTGGCTGCTATTAAACTTTTTTAGCAGTGTTGACATTGTCCTCCTATGAGCATAAGTGCACTGTTGCTGCCTGATGGGAACTATAGTCCAAACTTCACAGCTGGTTTATGCCCCCATCATTACAATTCTTCCCCCGATAGACTGTATAGCTTTTGTTTCAAGTTGGACCAGCAGTTACACACATGCAAAATGTCATGAAAATCAGTTCAACAATGTTTGCGTGATTAGCAAACAACCAAACCTCTTATGATTTTATTTAACATAGATGAGAAGACCATTACTTCAGAATAAGTGGCCTGGGCCACAAACTGTGTTTACAGAGGCCAGTTCATTGAGATTTAAGGTGTTTAAGGTGCAGAGCTGCCGTGGAATTTGTTGTTGGCATTTAGAACATTGAGGTGACCTCAGAGAGTCCAGTCAGTCATGTTTAAGAGGGCAGCTCATAATAAGGAAATAAGATTTCTTTCTCTATAGTTTCTAAATCAAAACATTCAGTTTTTTTGCTTGCTGTAACTATAAAGAACTTGGGCTGTAATAACTCAACAGTGCAGAAAAAGCTAAACTTTATAAAACTTATATGAACCCTTATGACCCCTCAATGTAGGTATGTTTCAGAAATCACCAAATAAAATGAATAGATAGATGGGGATTAATAAAGTTATCTATCTGTCTAAGGGGAAATTCACATACTCCAGCAGCAGCATACTGATAAAAACACTATTAATTAAAGATCAATAAAAGTGCAGTGCAAGTTAAAAAAAGCAAGGTGGAGAATGTGAGGCAGGTATAACAGTCTATAATCTTGTGTAGTGTTAACGTTTACCCCCCTGGGTGGAATTGAAGAGTGACAGTTTGTCAAGAATGGAAACTGACATATATCGCATTGTATTAAAAAGAGGGTGAATTGGCCTACATTACTAAATTCAGGCCAGTCGACGTGCATCCCAGCAATTTTTATGAAAGCAGGCAGAAACAAATAATTGGTATGCGTGTTATGGTAACATCAGCACAGGTTTAGATAGGAGATGATAATTCAGTCATATGAAGTTTTTCCAAGAAGGAACTAAACGGAGAATCTGAAGCCATAAAATACAACTTATAAGAATAACTTGGGTGGTTAAAACCTGAAAGCATACAGACATTATTAAGAAGGGCTGATAGGATGTGAAGTGTAGTAGCAGTAGTAGCATCCTATGAGGAATGCTGATCACTGAGGCAGGCAGTGTATTGCAGTGCTTAAGGCAGTCATTTTAAACCAAAGAAAGTTGCTGGTTCAATTCCGAATCCCCATCCCGACTAACTGTGTTACCCTGAGCAAGTTGTTTCACATGCCTGTGTTCAAATGGTAAAAAATAGTCTTGTAAACTAAATATAATGAGCATGTAAGTTGCCTTGGATAAATGTGTCAGCCAAATATATAATACATTCAGCACTTGTGATTTATGGATTTATGATTCATGGATCCACCTGTAAACTAGGTCTGTCATCATTAATTAAATGGAAATCATTTTGTGAGTAGTAAACAGGAAAGATGTCATTCCCACCATGCTGTGCATTTGAATTAAAGACAGGACTCTCAACCAATAAATAAGGGGGAGATCAAATGCACGCTTTCCTGTTCACTATGAATGCCACCTTTCCAGAAAGTTACTGTTAATAATTTAGCAAAAATGCACACTTTTTGCACATTTTGACCATATGAGCGGATATTAGACATGTGGATTATACAACCTGAGTTATGCAAGAATTCTCTTTTTCCCATGGAAATATTCACATTGTTTGCCATTGTCCAGAATTAGTCACTGCCAGGCACCACTGAGTTTAAATATTCAAGATGTACTTTCTTTATAAAAAACATGAAATCAAATTTTTTTTTCAGCCACCACTATACACTACATTGGATAAATATATTTAAAAAAAAAACTTTTGGGTGGAGTATTCCTTTAACAAGTCGACAATAAGATGTATCAAGAAAAAAGAATAGGAAACTCTTGAAGCTGTTCCTGCAGTTCCACCAGTGAGCACAAAAAAATCTGCATGTTACTGTTTCAGTACAGTGCAGTATACAGTAGTTACATATTTTACTTTTTTGTTTGTTTTACATATTCAGCTGTACTGTATTGTCCAGAATGTGTTAAATAATTAACTGTATATTAAATAATGAACTTGTGATCAACAGTAAAGTATTGGGTGAGATGAGAGATGCAGAATATACTTATGGATTTTCACATTCACATTTGTGGGGGTTAGGGGTGTGATAACTGTTAGGATAACTGTAATGATAAAGAGTGTTAATGCAAAAGCTGTATAATATCAAAGGGCAGCAAGGTAGGAGAGAGGTTAGCATTGCTCCCTTACAGCTTCACAAGACCCGGGTTCAAATGGAGTTGTACATGGGTTTATTTCCGCACAAACTGGTCAAACGTGCCTGTCAGGTTAATTGGTGACTCTAAATCATCCTTTAGTGAAGGAGTGTGTGTGTATTGGGGTGAAAAAATTGTGCTTTTTACATTGTGTTAAATAAGCCTCATAATATTGAGTTTGTGTGAGGAATATAGGATTTTTTGATAAGATACAGCTTGTAAGTGAATCAATTGTGAAAACTGCATTGTATGATTCATAGAGCAATGCTAGCCGCAGTTTAATAAGTGTGTGTGTTGTTTGGCCAGGAGGTTAGGTGAGCAAATGCATAACAATGAGCTTATGGGGATGAACAAGTGTGTTTTAAGAGGAATATAATGTTGGTGTGTATGCAAATAGATTGAAGGATATTGGGAGATATGCAGATGTAAAATCAAACACCAATATAATGCTATAACAATTAGCTTGCATAGGATTTAAACTAACCAATCTGTGTGTGTGCTTGTCAACATGTTATTATATTTAGCAAGAAGTAGTTTCACTGAAAAGTACCAAGACAATTGGAAACTATCAGCTGTCCAATTTTCAGTCGATTCATCTCTTGCTAATTCTTGCATAATCAGCCACCAAAGCACCCTAGAAAGGAGAGGATTTTGAAGCCCTTCTTCAGCATTATTGTCAGATTAGCCACTGCAGTAAAAACCCAACGCCTGCCAGCATCTCAGATGGCCTAAGAGGAAAAAGATGATGTAGCGTCTTGCACTTTAACGGAGCATCTTAGCTGAATTTAGAAGATACAGACTACAAGAGCTATAGTGTCAAAAAACTGTGTGAAGCTTGCTGTATGGACTTTGATTTAAATCATTCAGGTTGTATGTTTTCTTCTATTTTAATTCCTTGTGTTTGATATTCCTGGGTTTTCAACAAATACTGTATATGTATATATAATAGATAGATATATACCATAATATAAATAAATTAAGATAGAGTTTTGGTATTTCACTGAAGTTACCTTGTGATTTACTGTGACACTAACAATGACCGAGGGGTTAAAGTTTCTATAGGATAAAGGACTGATATACTTATTCAGATTCTGAGGATCCTGATTAAGATCATAAAAGGTTAAAACACTGTAGAGACCTCCGTTCATGTTAGTATTAGTCACTGGTAGATGCGGTTCACCCTTGCAGTCAGGGGAAAGTGAGAACAAGATTCATCTCAGCCATTGTTTAGGATTCCAAGTATTGTGGGGTGCACTAGAAAAAAAAAAGGTTAATAAGCTTAGGGACAGTATTTAGGTATTTCTGTGATTAATCTTGTCCACTAATAAAAAAAAGAGAACCTTTGGAAGCTAAAGTGCCTTTTGTGTGCACATTCACAATGAAACTTGTGTGTTTGATAGACTGATATCCCGTCTGGGGTTCACTCATATGCTGTGACCTATGGTGCTGGCATAAGCACCTCTTCTTTTAATGAACTAAGCAGGCTCAGATAACAGGATAGACCGCTCTATATAATACACAAGTGAGGCCACATCTGGGACAATCGCTGCCTTTTTGATCTCATTTCGGTCAGACAAGAAGCATGTAATAGAGTTGGAGAAAGTCCACAGAAGGTCAGCTATGAGAAAAAGACTGAATCTGTTCATCTTTACTAAATGGAGATTGAAAAATGACAGATGCATTTAAAATTATGAAAGGAGGAAGTAGAGTGACCGCCAGATTTCTTCACTGTAATCACATTGCTTGACAATGAAAAGATTATGGTTAAAGGGATATATATTTTACTTTTATATTTTTTGCCTCCAAAATCATAACATTTTTCTAATTTGCACCTTTTCACATTCACTAGTCAAAATCCTGCATATGTTAAGACAGGCATAGAGTGTAGCAAAACCACATCTTTTAAGATCAAGGCAGATAGTGTATATTTGTAAGCATCTGGTTAATCACCAAATAGCTAAACAGATTAAGCTCTGTGGGTTGGATTTATTTAATGTAAAAACATCAGTAGCAAGACAAGGCTGAAGCATTTTGCAGGTATTATTTAAAAATAGCTTAGTGCCTCAGTGCTATGATTGACTGATATGTGAGTCGTGTGGTTACTGGCAGCAGTAATGGCGTGTCTGCATTTTTTGGCTTTCGCTGAAAATGATATGGTTAAATAAATTGCCACATTTGGCATTTGTGCCCTTTTCAATTTGAATGTAGGCATTTGGCATGCCTGTTAGCGTGGGGTCCTTGGCTACAAACTCATCTTGTTCAAATAAAAATGGGATTATCAGCTGCCTGCCTGCTTGTGAATGCGATGGATAGCAGGAATGTCCTCTTAGTGTTTCCATAAACATTTATAAATGCATAACCCTTCATGATTTTGTACATACTTAGAAACATCCGGCTTTGAGATGTTACTGATATCTTAGTATAGACTATTTGTTTGGGTGTTTGTTTATAGAGCAGAATTTAAAGTTTTGGGAAAGCGTGAGCACTGTCTACTTAACAGTTGAAATAGACAGAACAAAAAGCAAATGATAGTTATGTAGTCTACATCTGATAGACTGGCGCTGGTGTTTGACCTACTACAAGACTCACACGTTTTGAACATTTTGAGACAATTATATGGACAGCTCTTAGCATGACTGAGTAGCTAGAGGTTTAGGTTTGTGAGTCTTTGACTTTGAATTTTTTACCTGGCTGACAAAACCACCAAACTTCTTAATCTTCATCCTTTTCTTCAATATTCGTGACTAATCCTGCATTGACGGAGAAATTGGTATGAGATGGAGGATAGTGGCTGGTGACATAAAAAAAAAAATCAATCACGTGAGTTGACTGGCATGCATATGAAAATTCTTTGACAGACAAGATAACACAAATAAGCATGAAGAGGTTTAGAATGGAATATGTGGCCCAAAACTCGGCAAACGGTCACAAACATAAAATGAGTCAAAGGCTGAGGTTTAAAATGCCAACCAGTACTGCTGCTAAGTCTACAAACAATACAAGGCAGAAGTCAAGAAACAAACTAAGAACATCTTATTACAGTAAGTGTAAAAAATTTACTTCATCAGAATCTAAAGAAAGTCCGGCTTTACGGACTGCCTATAAATTCTGCCACCAATCGGCGACATGCATAACTGAGGGTGATGGACAAACTTCAGGCAGGAGGTGTGCCCAGTGGCATCGGTAGAGGCAAGGCATAACCATATTCCTGTCTTGGTTATTTCTTTTGGCATGTTTGCATTTGAAAACCTGTCTACTTTGATTGAGTTTTTATATAAATTTTCCAGTTTAAGGTCATAAGAGGCCCTAGACAAGTAGCAGCATTTTTACAGGGCATAACTAGCCTATTTAATGTGCTGCCGGCCCATCATGGCATACTTGCATAAACTGTCTGGAGCACGACAAATTTAGTGTTGCTGAAGCCAGGCATATAATATATACAACTGGAGACAACTGTGAGTGAATTTTGTTTAAAACTGGGTGGGAACAATTAGACAGCTTACCGAGTGTCACATTTTATAAACCAGTCCAAGCTCTCAAAGTAGGGATGCTGATTTTGAGCAACAAAGATCAGAGTTTCTCTTGTTAACCTGGTGCGACAGTCTACAAACTTATGTTTACGATGGACCTTCTACTGTTGAAGTTTCCTAAAAATACCTTATTTAGACATATGTGTTGCAAGTGCAGAAAACACACTGCATGTTTTAAAAATAAATGTAACCTGATGCAAAGAGAAAACCTTTGTGTAGCATTAGATTATATACTGGCATTTGATTGCATTAATGGAGGAATAATAAATGTGAATGATATGTTGTTGCAGGTGCTGTGTGTGCTCATTGTTGTTCAGAATTACAATGATACTGTAGAAGATGATGTAAGCTTGAAAGAACTGGCAGCTATACATGTGAAAATATGAACTGCAAGATATACATTTGAAGTAAATGGTGTGCCACACTCTGTTAAAAGGACTGCTGTTAGGAAAGCTGAAAACAAAGAGCCACAAGAGATACAGTCATCTTCCAACTGCACGTCTAAACAAATAATTAAAGAATGTTACTGTCTAATTGGAAATGCAAACGTGCCATAACAATATAGCCGCAGCATTTAAACACGTTGTATATCCATAGAACGCAATGCTTATCTAAACTCCATTTGTAGTTATGTCTTATAGTGATGCAATAGTTAAAATGATAGAAAGACATCATAGCAGACAGAGGCACTTCTTAAAGGTGTGTGTGTGTGTGTGTGTGTCTGTCTGTTTCCACTGTTGCAGCGCTCATTACAAAGTGAAAATTAATTGTTTAGCTTCAGTTACATTGTGCTGCTGAGCTCCTGAATGAATAATAACGATAATTTTAGCTTTTTATTTTCTCTCAGTGTCTTCAGTATCTTTTGCTTTCTCTGTGATAGCCTGACGGCAGTTTAAAACCCATGGACTAGAGGAACTGGGGGTGGTGGGTTTTAGGAAGAAGCCCTGTGGGTGTTGCCTTTGCTGAACAGGATTTCGCCACTGTTCACTACACATTTTTTAATGGGTTGTCCCCAGATGTGTATTGTCATTTGAGAATCACGTCTGTCCCCATGAAAGTAGGGCTAAGTAGGAGTTGCATATCAGCCTACCGTGCATGCTGTGTTACCAGGCTATTCAATTTATGGTGGTTTATGATGGTGTCACAATTTCAGTTTGGTCCAATAGAGGCCAGAGGTTCTGCAGATGGGGCAGACAAGTCAAGAATTTTGTATTCAGGCCTGAATGTGAGTAGACTGAAAAAGTTATGGAGTTCGCTAAAACAAAGTCAGTGTGAGTCATCTTAAACAAATTCTCCAGGTTTTTGATGAATGGAACACAAGCTCTTACACTAGTTCTTTCAGTTTATCAGTTGTTCATATTCTATTCATCATCATCATTAAAAAAATATTTTTCAAACTTAAACCTACAGATCTTCTTTATCACCTTAATTTATTTAGTCTTCTCTGTACAAAAAGAAAAAAGAACTTGTTGAAATGCCAGTCAGCAAGTTGGTGTGAAATTCAGGTGTGCTGCTTCATTTTCATGATCTGGTGTGATTTTCACACATACTAGTTGAAAGGTCGGGATGTGTTGGTTGGTCATTGTTTTCCCACTGTGAAACTGAGCCTATGTGCATGTCTCCTGCATCAAAATAGGAATTGTTCTCAGTACTTACTATACGTAGACCTGCATGTGATAAGCAGAGACCCTTGAGGCCTTTCGTCTGTAGCCTTTTTCTCCTAGGCATTTTTATTCTTTATGCCAGGCAGATGACATTTAACATTTATTGGACCAGTTTGACTATGATCAAGCAGATACTGTACTGTGTGACTGCTTTGCCTGGCATTTAAAAGACAGACTAACTTTATTAAGCCAAGGGGTGCTTTATTACTGAAGGAACGTCCAGTGAATGACGACATTGTCAGCCTGACAGTGACAACATCTCTTCCTCACATTTTTCCCCTTTTAAACTTTTTGACAGTAATTTTTGCATTACATTTTAGCTGGTTCAGGACTCTCTGATGTTAGAGTTTTTCCATCCATTCATTGTTTTGAAGCTGCTTTTACCCAAATAACATTGGCCACCTGGCAGGGTCTAACTCTGGATGGGGCACCAGTCAGTCACATAGCCCACTCATGCTGAAGATGAGCCAGGTAACAAATCTGCCTCACTTGCACATTTTTGGGATGTGATTACCCACACAATAACTCTGGCAACAGCAGCTAGAACGTGCAAGCTCATCTGGGACAGAATTTAATTGTCGGTCTTCTGGAGCTGTGAAGCAGCAGACCTAATCATTGCAACCCACTGCTGCTTCCACTGGCATTTTTGTTACAGTCAAATTATTAACCTCTAGTATATCCTTCATATAATGTGGAAAATAGAATTGCTAAAAATATTTGTGATGTGGCTTTGCAAGTGCATGGTACACTGTGTACCATGAGATCTGACCATCCTTATTTAACTTTTTGCAGTTTCAGTTCTTTATCTGGTTGGGGACAATTATGTTTCATGTAATTTACATTTCACTAGTACAATCGTGCATTGTTCCCCAAAACCTAATTAGAATCCTTCAGACATGCTTTCCTATTCATTTACCTTAAACTTCATTTACTACCTGCCTGCTTGGCTCTGAATGGAGCTGTCAATTTCTAGTGATTTCCAAGGTTCATTTTCTTCATTAAGTCGTCTCCTTACGCATATATTGCAGAGAATCCATTAGCCGTCCTGCTGCAGAATCATAAAATGTTTTGCCCAAGGGTTAATTCAATCAAAAATGAGATGAATAAGGGTCATAAAGGATCAGCCTCTCCTTGTTGCCAGAATTTTGCTGACATTTGAATCAAATGGTACTCAGCATCTCTGGCAGTTATGGGGATAGAACACTCATTTTCAAATAAAAATATTTGGAGTATGTATGTGCTTAGTTTTTTTGCTCTCTTCTTAAGCCTTGATCTGTATTCTGAGGTCCTGAATATGAACTGTGTGTTTATTTTTATAATAAATTGTTTTCAGTTGTTAGAAATTATTTTACACTTTTTTTGTTGAGGTTTTATTTTTCCCTGGGCATCACCATTTGTATCATCATCATCATCATAATACACTAATAGATGCTATGGAACACAATACTCAGGTAGGCTGTGACATTTAAATTATGCTCAATTGGTAACAACAGGGGCCAAAATGTGCCAAGAAAATATCCCCCACACCATTACAACCCCACCACTAGAATGAACCATTGATACAAGGCAGGATGGATCCATGCTTTCATGTTGTTGATGGCAAATTCTGACCCAACCATCCAAAATGTCTGTTGTCCAATTTTTGTGAGCCTGTGTGAATTGTAGCCTCAGTTGCCTGTTCTTAGCTGACAATAGTGGCACCCATTGTGGTCTTCTGCTGCTTGATGTGGTGTTTGTTCAGAGATGCTCTTCTACATACCTTGTTTGTAACAAGACATTATTTGAGTTACTGTTGTCTTTCTATCAGATTGAACCAATCTGACATTCTCCTCTTAATTTCTGTCATCAACAGCATTTTCACCCAGAGAACTGCTGCACACTAGATATTTTCCCATTTTAGGCCATTCTCTCTAAATCCTTTTTGTTATCACTGGATTTTTGACCTTCTGCTCTGTTTTTGACTTTGCTTTGGATTACCATATTGAGACTTTGTCTTGGATTGCTTTTCTCTACGTCACAGAGCTTCACTTTATTTCAGAGTATTTTCATTAAGAATACATCTTTTATTTTACAAACAGTCTGTGTGGCTCTCTGTGTTATCAGACAGGTTTTTTTTTTTTTGCCTCTGGTGGGCATTTTTCAAACTGTTCAGGACTTATGTGCTTCGGCCACTTCGGCAGGGAATGACTGGTTGGAAGATGGAACATAAGTCAGAAATGGGCAAGGTCTAACTTAGAAAAGCAAGGCCATCTTTTATCAAATCGAAAATGTAAGTCAAAAATCAAAATAGGATAAATGCAAGCTTTACCTTGTTTGCCAGAAATCAATACCAGAAATAGCACCAGACTTTCAGAAAGTATCCACAAGTTACTCAGGACACCAGCTTAAATATAGCCAGGCTAATAACATCATTTAGTGCAACTTCCAGGGATATGGCCCCCTAGCAGCCCACTTTTGAATTCCAGCAGTGGGTGCTCAGAGTGGCAGCTCCTGTTAAAAAACAAAAGAAAATAATATTAACTGTCAAAACAAAAGTGTAAATAAGACAACAATGGTATTTTAACAATATGCTTGACTTTACACGACACATTCTCTTGTGGATGCTGTTTCTACGCAAAGGGTTTAATGACTGTTCTTGTGCCAGTACTTAATGTAAATCTGGAGGATTCCACCAGGTGGCAGTGTGAGAAATCATCACTTTGAGAAAACAACATTTGGTTTCACTGTGTTGTGAGTTGAGGGAGAACCTGAAGATAAAAATTCTTTGCATTCTAAAGCTGTTGCAAAGGTGCAAACAAAAGACTGCAACAGTGACACAGAAGATGATATGTGAAACCTTTATATGTATTGTGTTATTACGACGGGGAATATGCAACCCTTGTATTGCCTATGCGAGAAATGGATGAAGAAAAGTACCATGGAGGCCATTGCATGTCAGCCTTAAAGTTTGATTGGCTTCACTGCATCAAAGCATTCATCAAACATTGAAGCACGCACATTGATCCTGTTGGAAATGCAATGCGGGTTGCTGTCAAACTGCATTATCTTGCACCAGCTGAATCCCCACTTCTTTTCTCAGACATTTTTTCACTTTGCACAGATGTATCTGTCTCGAATTTGCTTCCATTTCATCTTGCATACTTCCACATCCACTTTCAAAGAGCTGGCGATTTGATAACAGCTGATCTGACAGGCAAGTTTGTCATTATGGAGATGCTGATAGTTAGCAATGATGCTTACATCACATACAAAAACTTGAATGCACACACCACCCAAATTTTTCCTAGTACTGCAGCTTGTGCACACGTTGTGTTTATTTCTGACGGCATGCTCAGAGAATATGTGGCAATCGTGATGTGTATACGTAAACGTTCCTAGTGTCAAGTATATCCTGTCCCTTAGACAAAAGCTGTAATCCAGTAAGACAATTAGCACTTCATGTACCTGTTTATTCACAGAAATCTGGTTTCTAAAATGCCGTGTAAACCTCCATTCTGAATAGGGAAATTGATAATCGGGATTCTCAGAAGCCAATGACCCAAAGATAGCTTACTTGGTAAATAATTCAATTACTGTATGTGGCCATGTAAAACTTTAACCAGCATACAGTTAAGGATTTTGTAGTCTGCACATGTCTGTTAGTCTCTGTCATCCTTCTCATGAATTTGATTTCAGCAGGAATGGATCGAAGCATCCACAAAATACATTTACAGAGGCAGATGTTCAGTCAATAGCATTATTACTTTTCCTGGCTGAAATAATGTGTCCCAATATTTCAGAAATAGACAAAGAGAAATATGGAGAGAGTTCCATCCTTCAGTCAGCTCAGTCTACTAATATACGCCTTCCCCCTGAGAAGCCCGGATTTTATAGCACTTTGACCTCTAGGGGCCAATGGTCAGAGCCATTTACCCTCATTGGGTGTCTTCTCTGAGCTTTGAAGGCAAAGGGAGATGACACAGTTAGCAACAGCGCCCCCTTTAGGGTGATATGAGATACCTCTGATAAATCTGGAAAGTGCTCTTCCGATGCATGGCAATGTTTTAATGTTTTAATAAACTACAGAAGTTCTGCTTGCAAGATGCTGAGATTCTAAGCCAGACATTATTCAATAAACAGGTACAGCTTCCTTTGTCTGTGATTTTCATTGTTGCTAAAATTGAAGATCAGGGAAGCCTCTCTTTGAAAGTGAATCATTTTTTTTTTTTGTGGTACATTTTTTGTATTTTGGTGTAAACTTGCCATCAGATTTAGTTTCACCCCCCCTTTTTCGACACTCTTCAGCTCCTTTGCACTCTTGCTGGCTCCATTCCAGTAAGGCCCAGTAGATATGGTAGTGGAGTGTTAATTTATGCCATAATAATGCTCCATATGTCCGCAGCTGCAAAGGTGTTACAGTGAAAACTGCGTCATTAAAGAGTGCCGGCATCACGGCTGCTGGTTACTGCCACTCAGTGTAAATATGCGGCTGCTCTATTAATTAAAGCAGATTTTCCACTTTAAGATGGCAGCAGACGAGTCCTTACTAATTAAGTTTCCTGGAACAAAATGAAAAAGTTTAATTTTGCAGCTCTGCTTGAGTGTGACCTTTGGTTATTAAGGGTGCAGTGTAATTCAGGATTTAAAAAAAAAAAACATTTCTGTCATTCGATGCAGTTCTATTAAATGCCTCTGTTAGACGCACTGCAGCCAGCGGGACCTTTCAATATTGCCCTTCATTGCTAGCAGGCGGACTTGAGAATTAAAAAACATTCCCGTCAGAAATGATTAAATGCCACCTCATTATTAGCAGGCTTAAAAATGCAATTTATGTCTGGAGACCTCTGACAGCGAAAGGAGGCAAGCTGCTTTGCATCTGTAAGCCATTGGTTTAGCCTTTGAGAAAGAAAATCAAATGCAGGCTTCCCATGTGCCTTGAAGCCAAGTCACCTCTCTTCCTCATGTCCTTCAGCTGAGGCTCTGTGACCCATGCGATAAACCAGAGTTTGCCCTATTTAGACGCCAGCCCAGTGCCCCTCTGCTTTCACAGTTTGGTGTGACACTATCACAATGTGCTTATTTCATGTAAAATGTGTATGAGGCCATGGATAACAGAAATGGGGTGGGGGGTGAGGGGTTCAGATGTTTGTTACTATTGATGAGTGAGGGCCTGTGGGGATGTAAGGTTATGCATTTGAAAGCTAGGTCAGGAATCGGGCAATAAAGTGCCTTGGTGTCAAGTATGCCAGCCATGACAGCTTGTGTAAGTTTAAGTGGGCCTTCACTATAAGAAAACACTGGGGGTAATCATATAAGAGAAGGGTAGTGTATGATGGCATCAGAATTCCCCTCTGTAGCAGGAAGATCACTTAATGTTTTTTGTGACTCTGTGCTACCCATTACAGTGGGCAAGGAAGGAGTCTAGGAGAACAGGGGTGCCTAGGGGAGTGCTAGGCAGATAGCCACAGGAGGCTCTTAAACCCATTCCCGACCTAAGCAGTATTTTTTGAGGGAGCCTGAGAATTAGTTCATATCCAGGGTTAAAAGGCCCTTCACGCTGTAACCTGGCTGCGCCTGGAGGCCAGAGGATAGGTAGTGGCAGGAGGAAGTGTGTTTATTCAGATACAATATTGAAGGAGGGGTGTTTGGGGTGATATTTTGGTGGGAAAGAATAGATGGCATCCTGTTGATCAGACAGTAGTGCAAACAACTAGGTGATTTGTTTTCTCCATGTCTGTCCTTGTGGTTCGTTGTATGGTGGGTGTAGCAATGCGCTATCAGCACATGCCCCCAACCCCTCTCTCTCTCTCTCTCTCTCTCTTTGAGTAACCCATTACTGCTTGCATTACAATCTTCATTATGTTTGATGTTTTTGTACTAAATACCCCAGTTTTGTGCATCTTCACGTTATTTTTTGTTTGTATATGCCTTGAAAGTGGGAAGTCAATCTGATTATTGATATTATCTGATGGTGTGATTCAGTGTGTGCATGTTTGAGAAGTGGTGCTGCTTGCTGAGTGCATATGTCCTCTATAGCTAAAGTTTAGCCAATTGCAGCTGTATTGCTTATTCATAATAATGAGCTGGGTTGGTGATTTTCAGATGATGCAGATGTTGTGTTAAGGAGTCAGCAATAAGACTGGGTGTTGGCACACAGTGTTCACAATGATCCGATTTGATTCGATATCAATTTTACCTTGATTGAAATAGCTTCCTTTGATATATTTGAAGTGGTGGCTTTTTCAGAGATTCCTTAACCATGCCTATGGAACATTAATATAATGTGACCAACTTCAGCAAAATTAACTAAATAAATAAATAACTTAAGATCTTCCTAAAGCCTGGGTACAGAAACTTTACTGAATTGCTTTCTGGCTGGTATACCATACTGCAGCTCAAAAACTTGTATCATTTGTCAAAAGCCCTCGATTCAACAATGGTGTAGGGTCTTCTGTCTTTACAGATAAAAACTACTATACATTCTATTATTTTTTGGGCACAAAGTGAATTAAATGAAAGTTTGGAGCTACCCAATGTATCCAGTGTGAATTTTTTAGGCTGTACTCATTTAGATGTTGACTGCGATTATGTTTATGGGTGACGTCAAGATAAATGATTTCTCTAATTTGTTGTGTTACAACAATAATTGATGTCCGAGTTACACAGCTTACATATTCCTTTGCTTTTATCCAGTTGTTCTTTACCGACACACTTTTTGATTCTACAGTAAGTCCACACATCTGATTTAAGTGTCTAAGACAGAGATTTCAGTTAAGGAGGATGCCATTTTATGCAAGTTAGTAAAGTGCTTTTTTGTGGAAAGTCTTAACAGAAACATTAGCTCCATCTACTGGACTGGACTCTGAAAATGAAGATAAGTAAAAGTCTACATGTAGTAATGAGCAGGGTAGAGATTCACAAGATTGATCTTGAGACTTTAAGAATTGATATCAGATCATTTAAACAATCAGAAAATTAATATTTTTACCTAGGCCTAGCTAGCAACATAATGAAAGTGGGTGGAGGCCTCCAAAATGTCCCACAAAAGCAAGCCAGGACCTTCACTAGCCTATACTGGAGGCTCATCTCCAGACTGCAAGTCCCTAAACTATCTGCTGGCTTCGGCCTACACTGGCCTAAAAACAAGAACTTACTCTAAATGTTCAAACTGTAAAGTAAGCTTTATAAATATATGAGAGAACCACCCAACTCTGGCTTAAAATATTATTAAAATATTTATTTACAAAATAGAAATATAACAAAAAGTGCATAAAGGGCGAAACAGAATTGCCAAAAAAGCATTTCTAGACAAACAAGTCTCAATACTGAATCCAAGACCGAATCCTATTAACAGAGGAAAATTAAAAAAAAACAGGAAATCCAACGCAAAAAACAGTACTTACAATGAATTCCTAGAACCTCAATGTACCACTATAGGAGTGGGGATGTTGGGGTGACCCTATGCAAGCAATAGACTACCATTTGAGGAGACAGAATACAAATAAAAAACAAATCTAACAGAAGAAAAAAATCAAAGCATGACAAATATTACACTAAAACAAGAAACAAGTACAACCCAGGAAAAAACCCTCTGATAGCAGTGTAACACCAGTGATGTGTGTGAGCCAACACAAAGTATTGTTCATAACACGCAGGTTTACATTAAGTCTGAATTTATGTCATTCATTGCACAATTGTTAATCGCTTGTCAGTGGTCATATTAAGAAGCTCTTTGTAGTAGAGACTGACATGCCATATCTATAGGACAAGAGAAACGTGACGTGCCGATACACTGTGCCTGCATCTGCCTGGCACTCTGACATCTCCTCCCCCCACAACCCACCTGGCTTTAATCTTCCATCAAAATAGAAAAGCAGCGCAGCTTTTTGATTTATGATTGTCTCATAGATGACAAGACAGACAAAGAGAGAGAGGGAGAGAGAGAGAGAGACGGCACCCCAGATGTGCACTAGATAAAACTGCTATGAACAAAAGCCAAGCTAAATTGTCGATATTATCTCAGGGGCTACCAGCTGAAAACAAGCAGCTTGCCATGTGGCACTCTGGTGCTGCTTAGGGGAGGTGAGCTCAGGATCCAATTGTCACCAAATTTTGGGATTGCAGCTGCACCCTAACTTGGTGGCAGCCTGATTTTGTTTCTGCGGATGTACAGATGAAGTGATAAAGGCAAGCAATCTGGGAGTTCTAAGCATTCACACTTGAGATCTGAGCCAGCATGTTAAATGAGATGCATTGAAAGAATTTAAACATGCAACATGTTTCAGAATTTTGTAAATGTAAACAGCAGTCAATCAAAATGTACATTTTAATGGCAATTATAAATTCAAACATCTTGATGGTCTTGATGTAGAAACAGGATACAAAGTTGAGACCTTGTAACACTCCTGGTGCTGTATGGACTCTGTAAGGCAAGTGCTCTCTGTTCCTTCTTGATGTAAAAGTAAAGTGTCAAGGGAAATAGAGATGGTGTGCTTTTCAGCACATACAGCTTGAATAAGAAGCATTCACCTCTCCATTTTATAAAGCACCGAATCATAGGGGGTTTAATTTGGCCTTTTGACACTGATGAACAGTTGAAGACTCTTTAATGTCAAAATGAAAACAGATCTCTGCAAAGTGGTCTAATTAATTACAGATATAAAACACAAAGTATTCACGCCTTTAATACGACACCTGGCTCAGCTGATTGCTTTTAGAAGTCACATAATTAGTTCAATGGAGATCACCTGTCTGGGGTCTCCATTAAATGTGGTATAAATTTAGTATGTGGAAGGTCCCACTTGAGTCAGTATGATGGCCTAACCTACACAATGAAGGCAAAAAGAACATGACTGAAAGATTCAAGTCAGGGGGATGGGGACAAGAACATATCAAAGTCACTGAATATCACTCAGAACTGAGTAAAAGAAACATTATGAAATTGAAAGATTATGGCACAACTGTACATCTGCAGGCCATCCACAAAAACTGAGTGATCATGCAGGAAGGCATCTAGTGAGGGAGCCCACCAAGAGACCTATGATAACTCTGAAGAAGTTACAAGCCACAGTGGCTGAGATTGGAGAGCCGGTGTAGACAACAACTGTTACCCAGGTGCTTCATCAGGTGCAGCTTTATGGGAAAGTGGCAAAGAGTAAACCACTGTTAAAATAAAATACTGAAGGCACATAGCAGACTCTAAAGTCAGCTGGAAGAAGGTTCTATCATCTGATGAAACCAGACTTGAGCTTTTTGGCCATCAGGCTAAATAACATGTTTGGTGTAAGCACATTATAACAAATATACTGTGAAGCATGGTGGTGGCAACATCAGGCTGTGCGGATGCTTCCCTGCAGCAAGCCCTAAAGTGATTGTAAGGGTGAAATTAATTCAGTAAAATACTGGGAAATCCTAGAGGAAAACCTGATGCACTCTGTAAGAAAAATACACCTTGGGAGAAGATTTGTTCCTAGCAAGACGACAACACCGAGCATAAAGACAAAGGTACTCAGCAGTGTTTTAAAAATACCAATGTTAATGTTCTGGAATGGCCAAGTCAGAGTCCAGATCTCAATACAACAGAGAATGTGTGGCTGGACTTGAAAACTCTGTTCATTCAGGACTTTCATATAACCTGACAGGGTCCGAGCAGTTTTGCAAAAACGAATGGAGAAAGGGAAGTGTTCAGATGAGCAAAACTGATCGAGAGAGACCTGAGCACAAAGACTCAAGGCTGTCATGGCTGCCAAAGGTACACCTACTAAATACTGACAGGAAAAGGGTGACTACTTGTGAGATTATTTATTTTATGTTTTATATTTTTGATCAACCTGCAGATAGCTGTTTTCACTTTAAGTCCACTGTGATTCAATGTTGTTTAAGAATAAAATGGTCAAACTTCTAGGCATGAGTATTTGTACAAGTTGAAAATAACATACATTTAGTTGACTATTTAATAAAATAAAAACAAGCAAAAAGCCAGCAGGCACTGCGTCTATGAATCCATCTCTACAACCATTTGTTGGACCTGCTTAAACTGGAATCAGGTGTACGGCAAGAGCCCTCCTAGTTTGAGGCATTGCACATACACATCTACACCATCATCCACAATCACTAACCCTAGGCCTAAGTCAACTGAAACCGCTATGGACTGTTTTATTTGCTTTTGTATCTTTTCATTAACTTCAATTAACATCAAGCTGTTTCTACTAAATGGGCTGTCTAGGTAAAATATAGATGCATACTGTATATATTTATTTATATATATATTAATTAGATCTGCTGGTTGTTCTATTGTCAACCTTAATGTATAAATATTTAAATTAGAAAGCCTTTTTCCTGATAAGAGTGAAGGTTTGTTTTGCACTTTAGTGGTTAATTTTTGCTTAACAATACCTGTTTGATTTTGTATTTATTATACTTGCATTATTAGAAATTATCATATTAATTAATGATAATAATGCAAGTAAAAACAACTGTCTTCGTTTTTATTGATTAACCTATGGAAAGCGCCTTAAGTTGCATGTAAATGTATAATAAGGTGCTATATAAATTATTATTATTTAGGTTGAATGAGAAACAGCTGTGTTAGCTAGTAAGAAACACAGCAATAAAAGCTCCCACAAATCTCCACTTTTTGAAACTTTTTGATTACAGGAATCACATGTAGCCAAGGATGCTCCAATTTGGGGACTGAATGTAAGCCAGTAACCAATCCACAGCATTGTGGGTGCTAAACACAGATGAGTGGATCAAGCCATTGATGTGTTTCAAAGAATAGTATGTGATTCTGTTGTTGACGTTTAAACAAATGTGCATATTTTATAACAGAGAAACCAACTCCTTTGAATGTGAAACACTCCTTCTTGTTCTTCTTCTTCTCCTGGCTACTCCAATTTAGGGGTTGCCACAGTGGATCATCCGTCTCCAGTCTTTTATATCATTTTCTGCCACACCAACTGCCTTCATGTCCTACCTCATCACATCCATAAACCTCCTCTTTGGTCTTCATCTTTTCCTCTTGCCTGGTGATTCCATCCTCAACATTCTTTTCTCCGATGTACCCCTCATCTCTCCTCTGCAAGTGTCCAAACCATCTCAATGTAGCCTCTTTTTACTTAGTCACTGAACTATTGTACCCGTGTAGTCCCTCTAATATACTCATTCCTAATCCTGTCTACCCTAGTTACTTTGAGCAAAAATCATAGCATCCTAAACTCTGCTGCTTCCAGCTCTGCCACCTGTCTTTTCATCAGTGCCACCATCTCCAAACCATACAACACACCTGGTCTCATTACTGTTTTATAGACTTTCCCTTTCATTCTTGCAGGTTCTCTTCCATCGCAAATCAATCCTGCCAGTTTTCTCCACTCAGTCCACAATGTCTGCTCTCTCTTCTTCACCTATTGTCCACTGTCTCTGTTGCTTTGGACTGTTGACCCCAAGTATTTAAAGTTGTTTACCTTCACCGCCTCTGCTCCTTGCAGTCACACTCTTCTACCACCTTCCTTTTCATTTATGTGCATATAATCCCATCTTTCTCTTTCTGTCATCCTCTCTTGTCTCCACTGTATACCTCAACCTCTCCAGGTTTGCCTCAACCTGCTGTTTACTGTCACTACTGATCACATTGTCATCCTTGAACATCGTAGTCCATGGAGACCCTGTCTGACCTCATCTATCAACCTGTCCATCACCATTGCAAACAGGAAGGGGCTCAAAGCCAATCCTTGATGAAATCCCACTCTCACCTTAACCCAGGCTGTTGTTCCAACCACACACCTCACTGCCATCACACTGTCTTCATACATAGCCTGTACCACCTTCACTTATTTTTCTCATACAGTACCATAACTCCTCTCTTGGAATCCTGTCACACACTTTCTCTAAGTCCACAAATGAATGTGAAATATTAAAGGATAAAATTCGGCAGATTTAGCGTCCATTGTTTTTCCTGCATGCATTAACAGCATAACATAACATGCTTAGACCTGTGTAATGCAGTTCAGGGTTATCAGGATCTAGAGGCAATCCTGGCGCAAGACAAGAACCGCTCTTGGATGTGATGCCTTTTCAATCACACAACCTCACCAGGTGTCCTATCATGCGTGTCTTTAAGATGAGGGTGGAAAACCGAAGACCAGGAGAAAAGTCCATACCGTCTCCATATGGGTGTCAGCTGAACACAACATTAACTTGTACAGTAGGACACTGAATCTTGGAGACAGCTTGGCTTTACTACTGCTCCAATGTGACTCATCCACACAATTGCAACTCAGAAATTAATTTGAAATTATTCAATTTGGAAGACTGCATTAGCAATTCTTATAATATGATGTCATTTAAATCAACTTCAATTTAGAGTTCTTTTATGAAATGCAAAACATGCCTACGGTTTACTGGGTATTACATGTCACACTTCCTTATGATGTGGCCAAAATTTGCATTCTTTTTATATTCTACTCGTTTTGCAGCAAGTTTTGTGCAATGTTTCTTCCCACAAATTCATATTATTTAATTTATCTGAAAGGTTATTTTCAAGAAGTTCACAAGCAGAAACTGATTTTTTTTTTTTAATCCAAAAATGCTCATGCATCCATCCATGAAATGACAGCTGATTGTAAAAGCTGAAATGACTGAAGCAACCTCTCCAGCCTTGAGCTGCATATCTGGATGCCGATAGCTGGATTTCTTTTTAGTTTTTCTTTCTCTCCTTTATGGGGGACTGCAAAACTGGCAAAGAGATTGTGTCATAACAGCGTGTCCTTAACTTTTGTTGTGTTTCTTTTTGGTTTTTTTGGCTTTTTGCCTCACACTTGAAACAATGCAGCCTTTGGTAGTTGAAAATGATGTTTATCTTAAGTTCATTGGACTGCAACAGAGAAGAAAAAAGTTACAAGTTATATAGGTGACAGACGTCATACTGACATGATGCTTGTAAGTGAAGATCACCTCCAATGGAAAACTCTGCTTCCACCTTGTTATCCAGCTTCTAGTTGTAATTTATCTCCTAATCTGTTACTTGACAACTGGCTGATTAGGGCACTTCCAGCCCTTGTGACTGAGATGACTTTTAGTTTTTCCTGTGGTAAAGACTCTTCAGTAAGATATGTATGTCACTGAAAGCCACAGGTTATTCCGGATTTAACAACAAGCAAAATTTGTCAAAATTTATTTTTACTATAAATGTGTAATTGATTGCAAAAGATGGTTTAAGCTTTACTCTAGTCACCATAAAAAGATATATACTATGCAACATAAGAATCTGACAAACGGGAGGAGACCGTTCAGTCCATCAAGCCCATGTGTTTAGCTAATAGCTAAGCTATTCCAGCATCTCCAGATTCTTCTTAAAGGTGTTCATGGTTTATATTTACATTTACAGGTAGTCCCCAAGTTACGGACATCCTTCTTACGACTTACGAATGGGGCCGCATCTGGAATGCATGCGCCTCAGTAACTGCCGCTCCGTCATCTTTGGCCTGGGGACGCTGCAAGCAGTGGCTGGACAGAGGTTGGAGGGGGGCGATTTCACTGTTTGCACAGTGTATTGTCCCTCTGACAGCTCCTGGCGGCAAGCGGTGGCCCGTGGGCCATAGTCACCCAGGCCACAGCTATTGCTCTTGTGCAGGACGGAGGCTTGATGGGGCGGCTCGCTGCCCACCCACCACGCCGCCACAGCTACTGCTCCTGACTGGATGCAGGCTGGATGGAAGCGGAGGGGTATGTTTCACTGCCCGCCCACCACACACGGCTGCCCCAATGCTGCAAGTGGTGACCCAGTTGTGGCTGAATGGAGGCCATTGATGGTGAATGAGGTGGAGGGGGCTAGCATTGTAGTGTGCCTCGGGTGGCTGCCTGTTAAATGGGGGCGGTGGTGGGCAATTCACTACCCGCCTTTGGCTGCACCGTGTTCGTTCTTGGTGGATGGATGCTGCAGGCAGCATACTGTAGTGGAGATGACTGTGTGGCGGTGACTGTGTGGCGGGCAGGTGGTGAACCGCCCCTTGCCAACCCCATTCATTCTCAATAGTAAGCCTGCTTGTACTGTTACGTATATAGCTTGTCTTCTCAGTACATCAGACGTGTTGACGACGGGTGCCTTCCTGCTGTGATAGCGTGTACAGTGCTGTACAGAAGAGCTCATCTTAACCCTTTGTCTTCACCCTTCAAGAATGTCTGTTAAACGCAAATGTGATGCAGGTGCTGGTGATACAGTAAAGAAGAGAAAAAACATCACCATTGAAAATAAAGTAGAAATAATAAAAAGGTCAGAGAGGTGAAACTCCATCATTCATTGGTAGAGCACTTGGTTACAGTTGGTCAACAATAGCATTTATTAAAATAATGTACCTCTTCTGACTTGCATACAAATTCAACTTAAGTACAAACCTACAGTTCCTATCTTGTACGTAACCCGAGGACTGCCTGTACTTATTTGGCTGACACCATTATCCAAGGCAATTTACAACATTTATGATACAATTGGTTAAACTTCTTTTGGTTTTCCAGTTGGTCACACGTTGTCAGTAGCTGGATTTGAACCCACAACCTCAGGGTTTGAAGTCCAAAGCCTGGTTTCTGCTTCAATTCCATATCTTAGTAGTTTACTCAAAGTTCCACAACTCTTTGCTTAAAGTGCTTCCAGGCATCGATCCAAAGTGCACTTCCTCTTCATTTCCAGTCGTGTTCTTGAGTATATGATTCTCCCATAGGCTGAAAGAATTCAACTGGATTGTAAATAGGTCTAATTCTCTGAGTCTGTCAGAGTATGACATGTCCTTTTGTCCTGGGGTATACCTGGTTGCCCTCCTTTTAACAGCTGCAAGTGCTGTTATGTCTTTCTTGTATGATGGAGAACAGAACTGCACACAGTTACTCCAGATATGGTCACATGAAGTGACAAAGTGGATTATATAGTCTAAGCTTAATGTTCTCAGTTTATATTTGATCGTTTTTAATGTATAACTTAAAATTTTGCTTGCCTTTTTAATCCCTTCTGTACATTGTTTAGGTGATGAAATTGTTGTGTCAATATAAACACCTAAATTCTTTCTACAGGTCACCTCCTATGTGACAGTGTCTCCCATCTTGTATTCATAATTTAAGTTCCTTTTGCCCACATGCAGCATTCTTCTACATTAAACTACATTTTACAAGTGTTTTCCCAGTTCTGAAGATTGTTCAAATCTTCTTGTTTTTGCTTCTTCCTCAGTATCTTCTATACATCCAGTTCTAGTATCATTTGTGAGCTTCACAAGTTTACCAACTATAGCCAAATCTGTGTCATTAATATAAGTTAAAAACAGTAAACTTCCAAGATTAAACCACTGAAGGACTTCACTGACTCACTTCTCCTGGAGCATTGTCCTCTTCCCTGTACTCTTTGTCTCCTTCCAAATAACGAACCCGAGATTTCGTTTTGTGGGAAAACATGATGCCAACAGCTTCTGGTTTAGGAATTAATCTTTGTTGTGGGACTTATTAAAGGCTTTTTTAAAAATCCTAAAATAAATGATGTTGTATGTGTTAAATTCAAAAAAATGTAAAAGATTGGATTGGCAATATCTTTGTCTCCTAAACCCATACTGCCTTTTATTTAGTATGGACATGAGTCTGTAAACTTTTGTTTTATTTGTTCCCCTTTCCAGCTTTGCCCAAAAGAGTGAGTACATGCAGTACATAATAAACTATGTAACCCAGGTCATCCATTTTTGGGCTATCCAGTTATTTCTCATGTTTTTTTTTCTTTATTTCTACTGTAGATCCTATCTGAGCAGCAGTGGGTACTTTACTGAAATCCTGGCATTATACTCATCTCAGCCGTATTCATTTTGGGGTGTAGGACATTTTGTGTGATCACAATGAAACCTGGCAGTTGATGGAATGAGCCAAATGTATTTTACCAGTTTGCGCCTTTTAATGGATGTCCTCGGGGCTCCATGCACCATTCTCCAAAAATGAGGGCACAGCCAGAATCAAGAGCTCTTTTGATTGTTTGCTTTTTAAAAGTGTTATGGACTGGGGCTGATGGGGCTCACTTTTAGCTGGAGGCGCACAGCATGGCTTTCCAGGCTGTATCAGTAGTATGTTGTGAAACATTTTATCCTTTTCCCATTACAGTCTAATGACCTTGAAAACCAAGTTAATTTTTGCTAAAACGTGTCCCAGAAAGAACATTAAGCCTTGTTCAGTGGAGTGGCTGGTATTTTTAGAAATGGTCTGTGACTTTACTATAATTTGATTCTGTTTATTTGAGGTTTTTATTTGAAATTTACCAGGGTAGGAGTTTTAACGTATTTTAACAAGTATTTAGAGTGTATTTTTAGATACTGCAGGTTCAAAGACCAGTGGCCCTCTTTAACATTGTAACAAAAGGTGCTATATAGGCGACTGACCCGACACAGAGGCACGTATAAAACCAACAAGATTTTATTTTTCTTTACCTGTGGGTGCACGTCTTCCCCGTGACCCACAGGCGATACACAGTCCTCAAGCACTATTCCACCACACAGCAACAACCTTTCATTTAACCACCACTCCTCCACAAGCAATAGTCCTCCTCCCCCCGACCCTGGCTCCTTGAGTGGTGTTGGCTGGCCCTTTTTAAAACCCAACCCGGAAGTGTTCCAGGTGCCTGACCACCTGGTCCTAATTGCACCTCCAGGGTGGGGCTGAAGATTCGTCCAGCCAGGCTGCTGAGTCCATGCAGCTCCCTCTAGCGGCCATCAGAGCCCCAAACCAGACTATGGAGGACTCCATCTCTGATGGAGCCCTGCGGGTGGTTGAGGAATCACCGTCGGCCAGGAAGGCTGCCACCAAGCATCCCGGGGAAGGTACTGGACTGCCCATGGTGGCTCCCCCGGAACATAAGCACCAGGGTGTCCCTGCCGGGCATGGGACCATACTGTCCTTCCCAACATACACCAATACACTGAGCTCAGTTTGTGATTTTTTTTTTTACAAAAAAATATTTCTTGAGCTAAATACTGTGTTATTATGTGGTGAAGTGTGTCTGAGGTCCAGAACTGGTAGACAAGAGCAGGTGCTGGACTTGTTAGAATAGGCGTGTGAGTGAGGAAAGCTGGTATGACTGCGAAACGCTTAATATGGGAATTATCTGATTTCCTCTTTCATGTGTGCAAGCACAATTAGCATAGCCATACCTCATTAGTGATCTGTGGTTCATTAGGAAAGCACCTACACTCACAGAGTTATATAAAAGGTCTGAGTAGGTCAGG
This sequence comes from Polypterus senegalus, assembly GCF_016835505.1. Lineage (NCBI taxonomy): Eukaryota > Metazoa > Chordata > Cladistia > Polypteriformes > Polypteridae > Polypterus > Polypterus senegalus. The sequence goes on from NC_053162.1 coordinate 43,269,996, forward strand.
GGGGAACAGAAGAGATCAGAAAAGAGAGAATGGCAGAAGAAAATTGAAAAAGAGGAGAAAGGCAGAGTCGGGCAGGCGAGTGAGCCAGGGTGTGAGAAGGAAACTAAGCTGTTGGGTTGCCCAATGGAGGAGTATAAGCAGAGTTGTTAAGCAGGATTGAACAGGGGCCCCAGGGTTCCTGCTGGACTGATGGAAGATGGCAGGAAGAGGGGGCCAGGCAGTTACTGATGGTGGTGGCTATACTGTAGTCAGATTATAGATGATGTTTGCCGGTGTCTCAGCCCTGTGGAGCAGACCTTGGGGTGAGCTGGGGTGACGTGACAGAGAGAGTGAAGCACTGGGAACAGATAAGAAAGGAAGCCTATAATTTTATTATTGTTTTTTTGGTTTTAACTTCCTCAATTCCACTATTTGCAATATTGTTTTTTATGAATTGTTATTTATAGAAGACTTTTGAATGCACTCCATTTTTTAAACCTGTTTTTTGATTGAATAAAATTCACTATTCAATTTTTCACCATAACTGTTGTGTCCTCACCTGCACTAGTTCATCTTTGGCTATAACTATCAATGTTCTGGCAGAGGAAGATGCCCATGGTTGCAGGCACCTGGGGCATCACACATTAAAGCACTGTTTGTTAATATTTGCTTTGTGAAAAACAGTTTGTTCAGTAATCAAGGGAATGATCATTGGGGCTAATGGATCACTGGACAATGGAAGTGGTTGACAGGAGTGTTTTAGAGATTGGCAGAGTGGAATGAACAGGGGAATTATTCTCAATAATTGCAGATGTCAGGTTACGTTTGAGACAGACACACTGAGTGCACCATTGCAAGACAGAAAAATGAACAAAGCTAAGCCAAAGAGCTGTAGCAGAAGGCACCCTGTGGGACAGTTGTGACCATGTTGGTCACTATAGACTGCTGGATGCACATAAAACATAGTAAATCATTCTGTCTCTTGAAGTGGAAGATTCATTGGGGTTTCTGAAGGAGCTGCTAGATGGTGAGGTACTTGGATTTTGTAGGACATCCCATATACCATCCATGCTTCTCAAGATGACCCCAGAGATTAAGTCTGAAGTGGGGCAGGTTTAAAGATTGCTTGCTACAAGAACAACCCTAATTTTGTAGTTCTTGCTGTATTTTTGGGTTTAGAGCTTTATTAGACTTCTTAAGAATAAGTTGATGTTTTCTGCATGACAAAGTGGAGAAGCCATGCTATGGGCAGATGGATTCTGACATACTGCACAGTAAGTTTCAGTGGAATAACACTTGCGGTTTGTTTATACATCCATTTTTTTTCATCTTCCCACTTCTTAATTTATTTAGTGAAACAATGTTACTGTAGCTCTGGGTCCCCTGTGGTCCTAAATAGGATTAACTGGGGTTTGGAATGTTGTGTTGCTTGTTTTTTTACCAGGTTGAGAGTGACATAAACAATTGTCTGTCTTCATAACATTTAAGAACAGATCATTTTAGTTAGAATTGTGTTGGGAATTGTTGGCTTTCAGCCTGATAACAACAAATGTATTTTTAATTAAACATGAAAAATATTTGATGAGAACAGGCTGTTAAGTCAATGTAACATTTTCATCTAGTGCATTGAAATAGCAAGTCAAGATATCAAGACCTCTAGGGGACAAATCAGAGTTGCATCATAACAGAGCAAAGGGCAGGAAGCAGTTGTGGTAGAAACCGTCCGTCACTGTGCAAACTCAAGCACTTGGGACTAATTTACAGTCACTTGTTAACCTATCGCACACATCTTGGGTTGTGGGAGGTAAAACCACTGTATCCAGAGCAGCAGTTCTCTGTCATTTCTCTTTCCTTACTACCTCCAGGAATTTTAAACAACTGTGTTATGAGGTGCATGATTTCTGAATTATTGTGAGCAAATAAATTGAACCAAGAAATGAAAAATATACACCAGAAATCTGGTCAAAAATCACACAGCGGTCCGAACGGAAGAGGCAAAGAGATCAGGCTACCAAAACCAAGGGGCAAAGACAAAGCAAAGTCGAAGATGGCAAAAGAGTTCTCCAAATCTGACGCTAGGGCCAATTTGAAATGAGAGTGACTAGCACTAAAGTACTTGAGAGATTTGTTAATTGTATCTACTGAGAGACTACAAGTAATATAAGCACTGCCGTATTTACAGAGTCACATTCTGCAACGTGAATACTGTAATGCAACTGAATTGATCATGTGACGCTATTCAGGCAATAAAAACGACATTCATGAAAATTAATTTTGTCTGTTCAAGTGAAATAAAAAACATGCCGTACTTAAAAAAATAAAATAAAATAAATACATAATAAAAAATGAAGTAAACAAAATAGCAAAATTATATGTATTAAATGCAAAATAGCACCACAGCTTGGAAGTACCACCATTTTTTCAATCTTAAATTGTTAAGTAATGAAATCTTAATGTCAGGGATACACTGTGTAATTCTGGCATGATTTTTAGCCTAATTTGCAGCCTACAGCTAATTTTTCTAAATTGACCAGAATTTCAGCTTCACCAGCCGTTGTTTCATGTGCAGTATGAGAGTGGATGTGATTCCTGATCACATGATGGGAGGAATTTCTGTCTTGTCAAAAATTTCAGTCAAATGTCTTGTAGTGTGAGTAGTCTCATGTGCAGATTTTTGATGTTGTCATTAAATTTCCAGTAATTCGCTGTGCAGTGAACGCATATTGGGGTATTGTCGTTTTCATGTTTTGTTTCACTGGTTTTTTTTTTCAAAAAGCAAAGTATCGTATAGCAACACACATACAGTACAACTAAATGGCCAATGACAAGAGTATCTTAGAAAAGGTTTGCTAGAATAACTATGAAAAAAACACACAACAGTTAATTAAATAAATTTACCTACCTGCAGTTCTTACTGTAAAATAAACAGTACCGTTATGACTGAGCCTCAACCATCCATGTGTCCAGTTACTTTTCTTTGTTGACTTTTTGAGAAGGCTGTGGCCTTATTATTTTTTTTGTTTGTTTGTTTTTTCAATTGATAAAGCTTTATTGCAAAATGTCAATGAGTAAAATTGTCTATTGGGGCCATATATATATATATATATATATATATATATATATATATATATATGTATATGTTTAGTCTCAGGCCCCACATTGTGGCATATAAATCAGATCTGAAATTTTCACGTACAGCTTCAACATTCAAGACAGGTGTCTTGTCCAGTGTGAGTTGTCAATTGACCAAGGTTTCTAAAAATTGCAGTGTATGCCTGGCATTAACAGGAAAAGCTAATGGTGACATTTAACAATGTTTATTTTTAGTTTTTTTTTATGTATGCCAGTGCTATTTTAATGAATTATTTTTAATGTATGAACAGTTTACTAATTTGCTAAGACTATGAACTATGAAATTACATGCAGCTTCTTTTCAAAACAAAAAAAGGAAAATTGCTTCTAAATGTCTAGAAGTCCAAATGAAGGCCAAGCCTGCTTCATGGTACAGCAGATCTTTATGTTGGATTTGATAACTTTAAATGTAAATCTTCTACTGCATTCCTTCAGTCCCCGTATTTGTTTTTTAAGGAAGGACAAAGACTACTGAACATTTTTGACTCTCCAAAACAATAACTTTTCACTCTTAATTAATATTAATAAACATTAAAACTAAATGTTAGATTTATTTATTATTAATAGAAGCAGCACCCAGCTCTGGTCTGCTGGTCTGGCTTCAGTCTGGTCTAGTGTTTCATTTGCTCTGAGCCACCAGGTGGCACTGTCATTCAGACTGTAGTAAAATGAAAAAAAAACAAAGAAAGGTACCCTCAAGGTCAACATTTTGGGTTGGGACATAGGGACATACAGAAGTCTGTAGTCTTTACCTGATGAGATGAGTGAGTTTTGAAAATATTGACAAAGATTGTGGTGTGACAACGGTGTGGATTTGTATACCGGACATAAGTAAATATACACACACAAGTAGATTTTTAGCTTTACATATTAAATTAGGGCTAAAATTTGCCCATGTTCTTTACTGTATATTCTTCCATGTTAGTATGGCATTCTAAAACCAATCTAAAAATGGTGGGTATCCAAGCATGTTTTTTTAAAAATAATAGTATTTTCATTGTCTGTGGACTGGGTATGAGAGAGACAGGGAGAAACTGTGCAGGCTGCAAACACTGAGCATTTGAAGAGGGATGTAGAAAGAGAGCACTTGCTTGTTAAGAAAATACATTGGCCTTGGCATGTGGGTACTTGTCAGTCTCAATCCTGGCAAGCGTCAGCTTAGGGAGGTGTGGAACAAAAGGGAACTGATATCTTGGACCAGTTTGAGCAGTGGGAGGTTTCACACAGGCACAGGCCTTTGGATGTGGTATAGGAGAGTAAAGACATGGTTGGGAAACCAGCAGGAAGTCTCATATCAGGACAGTACGAGATGGAACAATGGAGATGAAGTGTGGTTGAGGATGAAGACTCTAGTTCAGTGGCTGTATAACCATCAGTCCTTCTGAGTGCCACCTATCACCAACAGAGCTAGTCCATTCCTCTGCTGAAAACCTCTGGTTACCTATAATTTTCCCAAAATTTTTATTTATTTCTTTATTATGACTGATGTTTCTTTGCATGTCATATGTGTCTTGAATAGGCTTTTAGTTTTTTAGTAGAGACTTTGCATTGGGTTTTAGAGATGAAGAAGTCTGGTGATCATACTTGTTTTTGCACATCAGATGTTCTTAATAACATTAAGAATAAGTCATGTTCTCCAACAACATTTTGTTTTTCTTGTGAGCGTTGCCATTTTGAGAGTTATTTGTTGACAGTTGCAATGTTGTTGGTAGGCAATGGTAGCCAGAAGTGTGCAGCATGTGACATCACCAGGTGAAACATATAAAAGTTAAGCCATGCACTTCTTGCTTCTCCAAGATAAGATTCTTCCAAAAGATCTTTGCATTCATCCTTTGTTGTTACTGAATTCCTGGTTAATATTAATTTTGACTGAGATTTATGATTTAATATTTGAATCTGGTTACATGTTTCTTTTTAATTTTGGTTTTCAAAATGCACAATCTCCTGACCATGATCCTCTGTATATGTCCTGAACACTCTCTGCTTAACATTTTGTCTTTCTGTTTTTGTCCATTGCTTTAAATTTTTTGTCTTAGAGACATTTCTTGATTCCAGTTCTACTCAGAAGCTGCTGGCACCTTGTGCAGTCTGTATATCTGTTTGGAAACCACTTGTGACAGGTCGTATCTCAGTTGTGTTAGAAGTCAGCTTGGCGTGGGTTATTTTAACTTTTTATAGACTAGGGGAAATATAAATAGTTAAGTATACTTGCACATACCTGTGGCCAGAGGCTTGACATATGCATATGCAGTTTTATATACAGAAGTCAGGGTTTATAAAAGAAAACTTGATAGAAGAAAATGTGTATATATATGTATGGCAACTGTGACCCATCTACATTTCAAAGAAAATGAGATTGAGTAGAGAAAGGTAGTGAAACCAGCTATATGATGATTCACACATCTAATAATTCATATCACAGAGCCGTTATTATAATGTGTATTGATGTGACAAACGTATTATATCTCATACATGATAAATATGATGCTCAGACTGTATTTTGGTTCCCTTTTAGTAGGGAACTTTTTTGGCTTTTTGTCAGTTTATGTAATGTAGGCTACAGGTTGTTACTTCTCACCAGCCAACAAGTCAGGGATATCTCAGCCAAGCTACCATGCATCATGCCTGTTGTTTTGTATGTCATTAACTATCCTGCAAGGTGCCTCATCTAGGTTTTGTATGGTATGGTTGGTGTACATATATAATATTTAATTCAACTTAAAAAGGCAATTTGCAGCACTGTTTGCTTCTCCTAACATAACTGGAGAATCAAAAATTAAGGTGCTTTTGTTAACCTTAAGCAGTTAAATTCTATTAACTTGGTACTGTATGTGGTGCCTGGCTTGTTGGTAAGGTATCTGGCTGAACCCTCCGTTTTTCACACTAGCAGTCCCATCATTACATTTGCCAGGTAGAATGTGGCTGCCCACTCAGATGCTGGCACCTGATGCCTTTCCCTGTTCTCCAGAATACAAAGGAGAAGCACTAAAATGTCACACATGATATTGTGCGCTCAGTTGTGGGGTTTAACCAGATACTCTTGAATTCAGGTTGCAGGGTATTGTCAGGAGGGAGGCTGCTCTACCAGCCAATGAAGTTCTTCAGCATTGTGATTGCATATTAATGAAGTTCATTAGCCTCATTAAATGATTGCTTCAGGATAGGTCAAGTACACACATTTACAAGATGAATATTATTAACAAAGGTAATTAACGCAAAAATGTGCATGTGTTAGGTTTTATAAATTAGATTTTTTTTTTTTTTTTTGCCATACAAATTTTCCTGTTTATTGGCATGCACATATTTTCAGACAGCATTTTATGATTGAGACCCATGGAGATGGAGGTGCTGCATGGTGTTGTGCCTCGGGTGCTCACGTGATTCGGTGCATATTCAGTTCCCAGCATGGAGGGGGCGGTGTGGAATTGATTGTTAGCAGGATGTGAAAGGAGCCCAGAGTGACTTATCCACTAGAGAGTGTTTAGGTAGTTCTTGCATTCATACTCTCACAGGCGAGTCAGCGAGGCTAATTAGTTGTACTACATGCCAATGGGGAGTATGCCGTATTGCTAGCATGTAGCAACACAATTGGGAGAAGATGGTTTAGAATTGACTTGTGGTTTCTATGAAGGGTAGTAAAGTTGAGTAAGACATGTGGAAGGGGAAGGTTGATAAGTAGCCTCGCTGTAATCGGTTTCAGTTCTTTTGTCTCACAGATCGTACTCGGCACTACTGAACATTTTGAAGAAAATGCAAGGAAGAACAGATTTAATGAAATTGGTGTCCGTATTACAGTGAAGAGTATAACTGAAGTTTGGCGTGTACTCTGGGGAACATGTGAACTGAGGGAGAGGATATTTTGAAATAAATGAAGATAATGTGATTTGGCCTGTGAACATACAGAAATAAGGGAGGTGCGGAATCAGTCACGGGAGAAGCACAGAGTTATTTCTGTTACTGAACCAATAGCCCAGAGGTACTGAAGAGGAGTCATTTTTACCATTTCATTTTAACTTTGGAGGATGTCCATCCAATGGGACTTTTAAAAGTGTTTTTATTTTTCCTTTTTCTTTTTAAGCCATTGCTGGAGTGGGCTGCATATATTTGAAAGTACATGAGTTATCAAGTCTATATACTGTATTAAAAAAATAGCGAAATTGTACATTGTGTGACATTTCATGCAACCCTCATTTTTCCTCAAAACCATACGTCATATAGTATACATCTATTTATAATTTTTCATCTTCATTAGGAGAATGCAACAATGGTACTCTCATGTCAATACAACCAATTTAACACGCATGTGTCAAACAAAATACCTTATATACATCCGATCCACTAAGAATAGTAGTAGTTCAGTTGTGTGTTAGCAGTCGACAAATAAAGCCTATGTAACGGCACATGCTTACAAATTGTATAAATGCGTAAACATTCAGTTGCTGGCAAAATCATGACTGATGATCATGCAGGAGAATTCATATTCCTTCCGTGTGCTAATTTAGATACTGGCGATACTTCAGCAAGTAGATTACCATTCATCTTGCATATAAGACAATTTTTAATAGTGTTAGCATTTGCTATAACTATAAATAAATCTCAGGGCCAGAATTTTGACCATATTGGAATATACCTGTGGACTGATGGACACACCCATCTAGTTTATTATAAAACAAGGCACATAATTCAATAAAGTGCAATCATTCATTATTTTTTTGCACTACAAAACTTGTAGTTGGTGTGTCTGTGCTGTTTCTGTCATTGCAGGCTCGGCTGATGAACTACAAGATGCCCAGGGTTTCATCATGCCGGAGCCAAAGGCACTGGGCATCGCACCCCTGGCCTAGAGAAAAACCATTGGACACATTAGAGAAAGTATAAACTCTGCAAAGGTCGTGGTCATGGCCGGAATTCAAGTCTGTCTTCTGGAGTTGTGAGACAACACAGTAAGCACAGTTCTGCCATACTGCATACGTTACTTGATAATACTTTCTATTTGTCTCTGAATAAGTGCTTTTCTATATTTGTATAACATTTATTTTTCAACAACCTCTCACCCTGCATCTTTGTCTCATGGCTTGATTGAATAAGTTCTTTTAACTTTCACATCATCATCCTAAATTAATATCTTATTTTCTTGCTTTTCTGTCATGTCTCCTTCTATTCTGTATTTGCTTTGGCTAAAAAAATCCAACTCTTTCTTCAAGGCACAGACTCTTCAACCCCTTAATATGTCTAGTAGCTTTTCTCTGGACTTTCTCCAATACTTTTATGTCTTTATTCTGATAAATACACCAAAAACTTGACACAGAATTCCAGATGTGGCCTTGCTGGTGTGTTATGCAGCTGTTTCATGTTTCATTTAATGGCTTTAGCAGAAATTACAGAGAAAGTGTTCACACACCATTAGGCAGCAGTGTAAATTAATAAAGGCACACTTACTCTCAGTTCATATTATAGCCTGCTAAAAAAGATATTTTTTCTCAGTATCACACTTTTTAAAATAAAGATTACCACAGTCTGGCAATTCCATTTAATAAAATCCAAAGAAAAAAAATGTGAAGTGACCTTTCTAATTGCCTTTTTTGTACAAAACCAAAATTGTGTCTTATACCCAATCTTATTCCATTGCAGCTTAAGTCCCTGTTACAGAAATCAGCAGTTCCATGAGACTACCCAAGTTCTGTTCTAGCAAACAAGAGTGCAGAGACATCTGTGTCTAGGAATGCTGCACCATTTACAATATAGTGCCTTCATGAGTAAGGAAGACCTTATAAAATATCTATGATAGATTAGAGGCCTACTGTGAAACTAACAGAACATGGACATTGTTTCCATTATTGCTGAATTCCTTGATAGTCATACACTGAAAAAGTACACCCTGAAGTATACTACCATTCAAATATAACAATGTAGTTAAGATTTAAAGGTTACACTGCACTACTTTGAAGTTAATTTACCAGAATCTGTCAGTAGCTGACAGAGGTGGGACCTCAGTGTGGTCTTCTGCCACTGTAGCACATCCGCTTCAAAGTACAACACGCTGAACATTCACATGCTTATCTGCACGCCACTTTGCCAAGAGCTGCTATTTGAGTATTTGAGGTCTTTCTCTTAGCCTGACCATTCTCATCCTCTGACCCATTTGCTCACAGAACAGTGCTGTGTGAAAATCCCCAAAGCAGGGATGCCAGAACCACCACTTTTGGTTGGTCTCTTAGATCAGCAGTTTTCAACCTTTTTGACTTGTGGACTGACAGAAGTCTGGGAAAGTCTATGCAGACCGGAATGGTGGATAATATAATAAACTGATTTATTCTGTATCATAATTTGGCCAACCCTTGCCACAAGGGGAAATTAGTGCCGGTAGTATCTTTTTAAATCCAACTTCTTAATAGGGTAGAGATTCTACCATTTAGGTTTATAACATTAGATTGGAGAGCGGGAGGTAGGTGATTGGTCATATTTGGAATTTCTAGTGTTCATATTTAATACATTTGGAAAGCTTTGGTACTCTTCTTTGCTGGTTTGTGCAACCAGGTTGCATGTACAACTGATGCATAGGACAGAACATAATGCAATTTTTCATTCAAAATGTTATCTGAAAAGTGTTCACATTTATTAAAAACTTGACCTGAGAAATCACTGATTTTCAAGGAATGGCAAAAATATAACATAGACTGGTACCAGTCCATGGACCCACAGTTGGGAAAAACTGACTTAGATCACACATACATCCAATTTGAGTGTTTGGTCAAACAACATTTAAACACCTTGGTCATGCTGGCCTGTCATACATTATTTTAATAGTTTTACATTAATCTTCACAAAACTAACCTCACATATTGTAGATTTGTGGTTGCAACAAAATAGTAAAAACTTGTTCAGGAAGGAGAGTTTACAACAGTGAAATCCAGAAGCTGTCCATATCTGTTTCTTGCTACTTCAGCTTCAAACTCTGGTCGTTTCTTACCTCTGCTCAGTAATTTCTACAGAAAAAGAATGAAGTCTTAAACAGCCCTATGTAAATCTGGAAAGACCCCTTCAAGCCTGTCCCTTAGCATTGCCAGGTGTTCACAAATCAAATGTTTTATGTCAAAACACAGAATTTTTTTGAAATATTACTTACTTGTCTTTAGTTTTCCTGGACCATCATATTCTGTCATCACTGAAATATTATCTGTTATGGTCAAAATGTTCTCTTTCCTTCCTTGCATATTGGAATTTGTTTTATATAGAAATTCAAGTATATTTCTTAAAAGCCAGTTTTGTGCACCACGGTTCATTTTTAAGTAGGCGCAGTTTTCTTTAATTCTTAAGTTTTCTTCGTGCTCAAAATATATACAGCGTTTTATTTTCAATTGTATATGCAACTTAATATGGTACTTGCCCCCTTATCAGCCAATATATCTCGGTGTGGAGACAAGCATGTCTATGGTTTGTGCCCATTTCATCACAGAAGTGTCCATAGATGTACAATTTGAGAGGCCTGCTTGTAATAAAATTGATGTATGCACAGTTTTCTCCAAAACAAATGTACCTTCCAGTTTTCACCCATAATTCTTGCTATTACTTCTTGTTAGTGTAAAAAACACAGTGTTGTAATTATTTTTTACCCAGCAAATAAGACCTTTTGGCTCCTGTCCTTGATGGAGTAACATTTGTGCATATTCCAAGAAATTTCTTCCAGCAGACATTGATCTGTTAAGTGTTAAAAATAGCTTCTCTTTGTGTACTTAATGGACTTCATGGCAGTACCTGTACTCATTAACACTTTTTTCTTCATAAATAAAAATCAACAGTTGAACTTTTCCACAAACGTCACTAGATTCCTCAACCTGAATTGCTGATGTGGTGTCTTTTTTCCAACTGTCTGACCGTCATGCTCCCTCTCTCCTGAATGTGTTGCATAAAGCCTGCTTCTCAGACTTTGTCATTATTTTGGAGGCACCTTACTCAACTCCTGTCCTCTTTTATGCTTCACATCTTTGAGGACGGCTCCTTCCATGTGCCTCCTATGCTGTTTCTCCTCCTTGTTCATCTAACAATCACACTTCTTTCGATTATGTCACCAAAGCCAGACTGACCAATCATATTGCTCTAATGAACAGGAACCATAGTGTTTTATTATATAGTAAATGTATGGTTAATATATTGTTTGGCAAAGCCCTTCAGTTTTATTTTTATTATAAAACAAAGGTTCTGTTAAAAATATATAAATAAATAAATGTTGGCTAATGCTAAAATGTATGCAGTGTGGAGCTACAGCTCACAGAGTACAATGTTCAAATTCACACTACAGACAGCTCCCAAAGTAACAAAGATGCAAAGGTATGCAGTGTTAACTTTCCTGCAGGCAGCATTCAGGCTTGTGACTTCAAATGTTTTTAGAAACTTTACAAAGCATGCAAGGGATTTGACCTTGAGGAATGGATATGGTGATTTCTGTTCATGGCTAAGCCCGCTTGTCAACAGCACTGACGGGCATTGGTGTAAATGGTACTTCATATGTACCCCTATATGATGAGCGGCCGTAAGAAAAGGAAGCTAAACAAGTTTAATCCTACTTACTAAATAATGTAGATGCAGTTTTCGTTACCTTTCTTACAGGAACAAAATTGTACTGATGATTTTGCTTGCTCTTAATGTGTTTTTGCATTAAAGATTGTTTTTCTTAATGTATGCCCATGAAGGCCTGCTGCTAAGTCAAATGGAGACCTGAAATGTACTGGGAATGAGTGATATCATGGGGATATAGCATCCAATCTTGGATTGGTCCTTGGATCGGCTTTGAAGGCCCTTGAACTAAGAAAAATGCGTGCATAGAAAATGGATGGAAGCAGATCAATTTCTAAGTGGCAGATGTAATACCCATGTGTATTTTAGCATTTTATCCTGCCCACATGTAACGATTATGACTGTTTTGTCGTGGCAGAGTTCTAAGGTGATGTTGTTTTCTCTTGTAGCCTCTTTCTTACATAGGCCATAACAGAATGCCCCAAATCCCATATTCTTACCACACTGTCAAGGTTTACTGCTACTGTAGTTCGGTAATTAGACAGAATACCAGAACAGAGAGGAATAAAAGTAACATACAGGTAAAATTCCGTTGCAACAAATATCTTTACAACAAAGAATTTTTATGGTCCCGAAAGTTTCCCCATATGACACGAGTCTATAGAAAACTCATTATACAGTAGTTTTTTTTTCTTTCTTCAGACTTTCCTCATACTATTTTTTTTTTTTTTTTGCTGTTTTTGTTTTCGGTGGTTTTCAGTGATACTTTTTGAACATTTGAAAAATATCCATTGGAATTTAACTCATTGTCACCCTCCTATGGAATTCATATTAGAAAACCAAAACTTTTAGATTTTTGCAGCTCTTGTTTGCGGCAAAAAGAAAAAGACGTTGCCAGTGAATCTGGAATTTCGCCATTGATACTGTCAACTTTCTTGAAAGACTGAACAGAAAAGAAGAAAAATCTCAGGTTGCAAATGTATGCATTTGAAAACCCTGAAAAGTCGTTTTTATGTGGTTCAGTGATGCTTGTTCAAGAAACATTCCTGTTAATGCGGCACTCATTCAAGAAAATGTGAGGTTTCTAAACTCTCTTGGGACCTCTCCCAACTGGACAACACGCTGAAGAGCATCCTGAAGTGCAATCACAGAGTCTGTGAAAGACTGTTTATCTGTTGCCAGGGCAACATCAGGCTCACAGCGCTGGGGCGGCTCTTCACCATTGCAAACAGAAAAGATCTCAATGAGTGTTGCAAGGAACAGTATTACCTGGCTGTGACCCTACCTGACTGCTATGTCCGAGTATAGGAGAGTGGAAAATCCCGCTACAATAAATAACCGTGCTGTTCCTGTTTCGAACTGAATAAAGCTGGTTTTGCTAAAGTACTGAGACTAAGCCTCGTGTTTTGGGGTGCAAGACAGGGACTTATAGCGTGCCCACGATCTTTTAGGATTCGCTTCTGTGGCGCTTCACTGCAGCGTTGTGAGCTTGCAGTTGCCCTGCCCCGGCAATGGACAAACAATCTTCCACAGACGTGGCAATCGCGCTTCGAGACGCACTTCAGCGTGACATTCCTGTTGGGTGAGGGGATCCCAAAAGAGTTCAGAAACCACACAATATGAAGAAGAAGAAAAGGATGATTCGGCTTCTGATTGATAACCCTGCAGCCCACAACAGTTTTCCGCATTTAGATAATGTTCGGGTTGAATTCTTCTCACCCACTTGCACAGCAGTGCCTCAGCCATTGGGTTTGGGCATCATTCGCACCCTGAAAGTGTATTATTGCAAGGAAATGCTGAGAAAAATTCTCATCGTTATAACTTGTAGATAGGAGAAGATTAAAATTAACATGAAAGAAGCTATTGAAATGATTGCAGACGCCTGGGCACAAGTTAAAGAAAGCACTATAGCAACAAATACAGAATCTCATTACAACAAAATTTTCATTACAATTAAATATTTTTTAGGTCCCTGGCAGTTTGTTGTAATGGAATTTTACCTGTATTTATTCATGTATTATATATAATATGCCCAGAAAAACATGTGAGTGCAACGAGTGTTGGTAAAATAATACAATCTGATAATAAGCAGTTCATCTTGCATGCCACATGATTACCACCTGGTGTCTCTCTTTCTTACTGTTTTGACTGGTCTCTGCTCTAATGTGGTCTGGCATGGCCTTTTCCATGAATGGAGCAGCTGAGAGAGAGAAAGAGAGAGTGAGACCCGCATGGCCTCTCCTCAAGATAGAAAATGGCAGAGAGAGAGCCTGCAGCCTGCAAGCATCCACATATCATGGCTCTGTAGTCCCTGACACACCTCCTTGGCCATTGTGGAGGTTCAGCATTCACTAATGAAACGACTCATATATGACCTAGCCTCCAGTTCAGTTTCTTTGTTCCTGCATGTTAATATCCTTTCCATTTTCAAAGAAAGAAGGAATACATAGATAATTAGATCATGAACTGCCTTTCCAAACCTGCCTTCAAGTCCAGGGGCCTCATGTATAACGCCGTGCGTAGAATTCACACTATAACATGGTGTAAACACAAAAGCGGGAATGTGCGTATGCACAGAAAATTCCAGATGCAGGAATATGTGCGTATGCAAACTTCTACGTTCTTCCACTACATAAATCCAGATCAGCTTAAAAAGTAACGCACGTGCATGTGCCTGCTGTCCCGCCCCAACTCCTCTCAGAATTACTCCTCTATGAATATATAAATCAATATTAATAGCCCTTAAGCTCAGCATTCTGTGAAAAGACAATGGCAAAACCACAAGGAAAAATAGAAGAATTTCAGCAAATACCAAGGCAAGGAAAAACGTACTATTTGTTGGTTTAAACAGTGGTATAAACAAGAAACGTAAGAGAGTGACATAGCGTGTCGGAGAAACTCGAAAGCTCAAGTTCACAATAAAAAAGAAGTTGCATATCAAAGTCTCTGTGAAAAGGCAAGTCGCAGCCCACCGTCTGAGTGTCATATGAAAGCTTATTATGGTACAGAGAAAAAAAAAGACACACAGTGGGGATAAAGCACGAAATGTCAAACTTAATCTCGAAATTTCCACTTTAATCACGTAGTTTTTTGTCATTAAAGTAGAACATCATAAACTTTAATCTTAAAATTGTTTAATTTACTAGTTTCTCAAATCCCATCATAACTAAAGTAGTACGTTAAATGCTTTGTTTTGTATTTGATCTTCTATGTGCTCTATGTGTGTGAATAACTATGTGCTTCTTAAACCGGCTTTCTCTTCCTCCGACAGGACATAGAATCCATTACATTCATGATATTACAGCTCTCTGAATAACTAAAATACTGAGATGTATACGTGATATAATTTTCATGAAGACAGGAGTTAAAGAACGTTATTAAACATGGGAACACGGTGGCACAGTGATTGTGTGTGACCTTCGATAAAATAATTTATTGCAGCAGTACTGTCTTTTTCAAACATACTAACCTCCAATTCCTGTTGTTCCTTTTCTTTCTCCAAATACCCAATCGCCACACAATCAGCTCTGTAATAGACATTAAGCCATCTGTAAGCTTAGAACGCCGATTCTTCAGAACCTTTAAGGAACACTGAAATATCTTCGTAGTACATGTTTAATTATTCTATCCTTCATGCCAGTCCCAGTGAAGCATACAGTGCGAGGCAGGAACAATCTGTGAACGGAGCGCCAGATCCTTGCTAGCATAGCGACACCATGTCCTTTAATTATTAACAATATAGATTATTTAAATAAAGTTAAAGTTTTATCTGTATAATATAATAAACATTTTGCTGCATTTCATATTAAAAATGATATCGTCATCATATGTAAATATGTGCTTTATAAAGTGGCTCAGGTTGTGCAATATTATAACTGCATCGCAAGTTTACAGTGAGGTGATTGTACAAATAAGAACAAACAGTTTTACAAGGAGCAGTTGATGGACTGATTGATTGTGTTTAGAGCTCTTGGGATGAAACTGTTTCTGAACCGTGAGGTCCGTACAGTGAAGGTTTTGAAGCATTTGCCGTGTGAGAAGCAGTTCAATAGACAGCATGGCTGAGGCAGCATGTGCTTGATGCTGTATACCGATAATTCTCTTTCCAATCAGCTGCTCCGAGTGGTGCAGTGAGAGTAATATGGAAACAGATGATCCGCTGTGTGCAACCCCTAATGGCAGCAGCTGGAAGAAGAAGAATAAGAAAGTGCAGTGAGAGTAAGAACGCTAAAGCAGCTATGGTATTTAGAATAGTTTGACCAGTCTGTGGACCATTATATTGTTACAGGTTAATTACAATCAGATGCCTTAAACTAATAAACAATATGCGGTTGATTTCAGTGAATTTATAAAGCCACGTCAGCAATGTGGATCTGAAAAAGAAAGATAAACCACACAGGAACAGTAGCATTGCTTCGACGCTTGGTGACACCAGTCTGCAAAACCAAGCGGAGAACTTGCATACGACAGGGTATGAGGTACCGTGGAAATGTGTGTAGCTTTACGCCAAGTTTAGGTTTTATACATCGCGATTTCAACGTGGAAACTTTCTTACACAACATTTCTGCGCATATACACCATTTATACATGAGGCCCCAGGTGTTCCACCTGTCATGTAATGTAAGGTGTCCTCATACAGTATGTGATATTTGGAGCTCATACTAACTAAAAAAATGCCTGTAACATGTCCACACAGCCTCACACCCGCTCTGGTCAACTGTCCCACTCTCCTTTGTAGGTGGCCGGACCACTTAGCAGAAATGCTTATCAGTGATCACATTGCTAAAACTTTGGGGAGTTACAATAACTTATTTTCAGAAAGTCCGATCATTCCTTAAGTGACATTATATCATTCAGATGTTAATTATATCATTCATTTATCACTATGCTAGATATTGCAAATACACAGCAAAGTAAAACAACAGCAAAAGATCTTTAACAAAGCAATGTTTCAGAAAACAATTATATTTGTGTAATCCTTAACTCAGTTAATGTCTGTTCTGTTTTTTTTTTATTTTAATCAGCATAGCAATAACCAACGGCAGAAGACAAAATAACCTAAATGTTGAAATGTAAGAATTCTTTTTATGCCCTAAATCAGTTTATGAATGCATTCAAATTTCAACACAAAGCCCCTTTTGAACTTCACATTTCCTGGGTAGTGTTACTATTTTGAGTAACGATAGAAACGGTGTAGTCTTCTTCCTTGTGCTTCTCTTTCATTAGTCAAGTTGATTTATTTTGTGTAGTGCTCTAAAGTGATTAAAGGCTCAGACTGCTTCACTGTCTTCTACTGCACATCTTTGACTAGCATACAGCTTTTCAAGTTTTTCCTCTGCACCTCTGGTCCTTTATGCTTACACACATTTGTTTTTAAAAGATCCTCCAAGTTGTATTCATTTTTGATATGTAAGCCCAATATTTTTCACAGATTATCCTTTAGAGAAGCTGACAAGTTGGAAAAATGAAACAAGTTGGGAAAATACTCAAAAGGTTTATTTATATTTTTATGTTTGTCTGACATTTAGGATGCATTTTAAGTTTGTACTATTAGCACGATTTGTCACATGCCAAAGTATTGATTTGTTTGGTAAAACCAGTTCCTGTGGTTGAGTGAAGAGGCATGGAGAACTCTGTTGAATGCCTTCAGCAGAGGCCTTTCCATCAGTTAATTTGCACATGACACGACTCCTCTCATGTTGAAATAAATAAAACACCAGCATGCTTATTATTTTTTTACAAAGTAAAATTCCTGCAGCAATATATCCAATTCAAATATTGTCTTTTCTTGTGTGACAAGGATTTTGTTTTCCTGTTTTATTTGTCTTTTCCGCTTCTGACTACAATACACAGTACCTCTTCAAACGCTTACTGTCCCTGGTGCTGCCAGAAAGCTGTCACTTTTCAAGTTTCCCTAAACCAGCAGTGACAGAGGCATTTGATGAAGGAATAAGAAATAAATCAGACAGTAAATGTATAAATAACTCAATGCATCGCAGTAGCTTTCTAGTTAGAATCCATCTGTAATGTTTAGGGCCTGTCATTTCCCATTAGCGAGCCCCATCAATAGCCAGCGATGAATGTTCAAAGATTTTACCCTCCTACAAAGTGATGACCTTGATGGCCGCTTTCATGCTGACTGGCACTGCCTGTGACAAATGGCGTCTGTTTAGTTATATGGCATGTTCATGAGGCCTAAATGTGGAGAGACTGAAATGATAATGCTGTTTAACACATGGGCTGTAGTCCAGGGGAGGCACTGGAATCCCTTAGTTAGTTAAAAGAGAGGGCAGTCTGGAAGGCCCATCATGAAACACACAGCATAAAAACCCATCCTCCTCCAAACCATCAAGTATTCTGATCAAAAAGTGATCACTTAGGCCTCTGTGTGAACTCTAGTCCAGTCCGGCATTGAGGCTGGTTGGCTCATACACAC
Source organism: Polypterus senegalus (assembly GCF_016835505.1). Lineage (NCBI taxonomy): Eukaryota > Metazoa > Chordata > Cladistia > Polypteriformes > Polypteridae > Polypterus > Polypterus senegalus. Next base: position 43,288,057 of record NC_053162.1, read on the forward strand.
TCTTTAAATTGTTCAGATCTCTGCTCCTAGAAGTATGTAAATCAGAGGTTGTCACATTTAATGCACTGTTGCTCTCACATTTTGACAGTTAATAAAGCTGAGGAGCGACTTTTAACATGTTAACTGCCACAGTGAAAATAGGTAAATTTGTTCCTGACGCCACTGCAAAATCAGGGTCTTATTTTAATATACTACGGTAATTAAGTGCACTTTGTTATTGATCAAAGCTCACAGTAACAATGAGTTTTTTCTAAGAAATAAAATCTATTTGAATTACCTCATAGTTGTTGCATGGAACAGTACATTTTTTACTCTTGCCAACTGCTCGATAACTCGGCCAGGTCTAACACATTAGATTTTGCACAATTTGGTGCAATTAGAATCTCCATCCATCCATCCATTATCCAACCCGCTATATCCTAACACAGGGTCACAGGAGTCTGCTGGAGCCAATCCCAGCCAACACAGGGCGCAAGGCACGAAACAAACCCTGGGCAGGGTGCCAGCCCAATTAGAATGTAGAAGTTTCCATTTGAACTTCGTAGTGATGAGATGCTAATTATTGAGAGACCTTTAAATGGCTAAAAAAATAACTGAAAGTGAAATATGGTGATGCTATGCTGATTTTTCATTCTTATTTCAGATGTCTGCTATGTTCTGTTTACATGTGTTACCCACAAATATACTCATATTTGGCACTGCCTCCCTGAAGACAGTTTGAGAGATAACAGGTTGGTGGTATCCATCTATAGATGGATAGATAAAGTTTTATACATCCATCCATCCATCCGTTCAGGGGAAATTTATCTAATTACAGAAACTCTTTAAATAAGTAAGTAGCTTGTGTGTGTATATACTTATTTATTTATACTGTAGTTTGGCAGTCACAGTGAGGCATTATGCAGAGGTATTGCTGTTAGTATACAGGAGCCCCCGTAGCGTTTCTTGACACACTTCTGCTGAATAAATCATTGGCTGAAAGTCCTCAGTGTTAGTGTGTAAGAGAGAGGATGTGCATTTTGTTCATAATGGCATTCAGTTTTGTTTTAATTCTCTTCTTCGCCACTATATCCAGGGGGTCCAGAGTTTTCTTATAACTAAGCCTGCACTTTTAATTAGCCTGTTGATTCGGTGGGCCTCTCTTGAAGTGAAATTACCAGCCCAGCACACAACAGAGTAGAAAGTCTCACTGGCCATCACAGAGTTATAAAAAAAATGTGATGGTTGTCACTTCTCACATAAAAGGAACGCAGTCACCTAAGGGGAAAAAAAGCCTGGTCTGCCTTTTCTTATAAAGTTACTGTGTGTTCTGAGACCAGTCCAGTGTGGACTCCCAAGTACTTTTGGGAGTACATCACTTCTACATCCACTCCCTAAATATGGATCAAATACTGTAAGTTTACTCATAACTAGGCATATGTGCTGTCCCTCCCACTCAAATGTGGTGAAGTAGAGGAGATACTTGAGGAGCTACATACTGCACACACAGAAATAATAAAAGTAGAAGACAGTTTAGAAAATCCATGCAATGAAACATGCATTAGAACACACACTGGAGGAGGCCACAGTACACCAAACACTCCTCAACCTAGAGAGGGAAAGATAGCAAAGCTAAAGGAATCTCCTACTACTCCTCTGACCAGAGCCATTTACACAGATTAGGTACTTTGTGTCAGTCTCATTTCAGCTACTTTTCACATTTTTAAGCAAATGAGAATCTACCAATAAACATCATAGAGATCATTGTGGCTATAGCCAATAGATGGGAAAAGTTCCTAAAGTTCACCACAGTCTCCTTGGTTTTTGCAAACATAGAACTACATGTGATTTCACCAGCACCACTCACTGCCATTTGCAAGGCTCTTCATTGTGTTCTCCACTTACACAGCCTTTCTGAAGTGGCTTGTTTCAGACCAACATGTGCCTTGGGGAGAGGGTTCCCATCTTCATTTTGACAGTCTAAATCACTTTCTAATTTTTCTCTTATTTGTCCCCTGGCTGTTCATTCGTTTTGTTTTTTTATGTGATTTTTTTTTTTATTATTATTTTTGTTTATTCTTCCTACTTTTTCAGAGTTGGTTCAGCACATAATTTATTCATTTTGAGCACCTGTGTCTATTTTAAACTCCCTAAACTGAGTGTGCCCCGGTATTATTCTTCATGTTGTCTCCTCAAAATCACATCACTATCTCTGGCCTTCAAGACGTAGTAAAATCCAGTCAAGTGAATCTCCTCTTTTCTCAGCTAAGATATGGAGTGCGGTCACCTTGAAGCCCGTCCTTGTTCCTTTCAGATCTTGCAGGTGTACAACCAGAAGTTGATGCCCATTCATTTCGTATTTTAAAAGTGTGCAGTTTGACTTGATTGAGGCCTCATCTGTCGAGTCACATAGGTGTGCAGTTTGACCTCCCTGTGGCCCGATCTTGTCAAACCTTGCCGGTGTGCCACTCGACTTTCCTTGCAGCAATGCAGTTAGCTGTCATGGGAGCACAACTTGACCTGATGGTGGCCCCAACCTGTCAAACTGAACCACTGTGTGGCCTGGTGTCCTTGCAGCATGATGCTGTCAGCTCCTTGAGGCCTGCAGTTTGACATTGCACATTGATCCTGTCACTTGAGTAATTCTGCTGCTTCTTGCACATCATTGTTGGATTATTCTATCGTGACAGCTGTTCAAAGGTCAGATCTACTGTGATTGTCACCAGTTGTTGAGTTGTGAGCTGACATGTATCTCCCTTACAGTACCTACTATCTTCTAGCTGAATTTTGAGAATAGTTTCCTGTCCCTCAGGATGAAGAGAGGAAGTTACTTGTCAGACAAATCAATGACATGAAGCCAGGAGATCAGACCCCAGGATTTTCTGTGCGGAAAGCACTGCTTTGTATTGACATGTTAGCTACCTGTTCCCATCCTTGGGTGTATTCCTAGAAAGGCATTTTGAGGTTTTAATATCTATCCATCAATTTTCAGACCTGCATAACCAATTATAAGGTTTCCTTGGCCTAACACAGTACATAAATGTGTATTTCTTCAATTTGGCCTTCATTTAATTTTCCACTGCTCTGGCAGTTGTTTTAATGGGGGCTGTGGTTTGGAGAAATGCTATTGTGAAGACAAATGGCATTCCATGGGCAATCACTTAAGCAGCTTGCAGCTTGAGATCGCTGGTACACATTTGGCGTGTCTGTACTTAGGGTGATGTTGATGCTCTCCCCATCTTTTCCCACCTCTGCTTGGCTCAGCTGTCAGAAGGCAGCTGAATTAATGTGTCACTTTTCATTAGCGAAAGCTCTTGTTTGTAATACTGACCCAGCAGAGAGATGCCAAGCAGCCCACCCCACCCTTCCTTTTGCCTCTTCTGTGTTGAAGAAAGCTGGGGCAGCATCACTTTGACCTCCATGTACTGTATGTTTCTGTGCTTTGCAGGGGATTTTGCTTGGAAACAACATCAATTAGGCAACTATTTCATTTTTATTTAGTGAAAAGCTTTTTTCACAAAAATGAAAAAAATTATTCTTTTTTAAGGGGTTCAAGGTAATCAGGAAAATTAAAGATAATAAAAATCCTTCTTCCCACTTTCTATTTTTATTTAAAACCTCGGAGGGAAAGCTGGCATGCTCTGGCAGAACAGGAATGTTTATTTTCTTGTATGGAAGTCACCTTATATAAAGACTGAAATGACTAGATCCTGTCCCAACAGCACTGGGCAAAAGCAGGAAGCAGCTGGAGATTGGGTGCCAGTTCATTATATATATTATATTTTGACAAAAAAATAAATAAAAGTTGGGATGTCAACTGAGTCACCATGTTTTAATTAATTAAAAAGTTTTGAACAGAATTCACACCTGTTGGTGCCTAAGCTTCTTGCACTTCAGCTTAACTAAACTGTTTGACAGGAACTCTGTTCGTAAAAGATGCCTCCTTCCATGCAGCCAGGTTTTTTAAAGCCAGGGTACTGGAAATACCATCACTGGGTGGTTTCTCTGCAATACAGGGAGAGGAGGAGAGGAAAATGTTATCAACAGTGCCTCCTCTCATCTTGGTGAGATCAAACCTGTACCTCGATCAGGCCTGTAAGGAAACCTTTCGAGACACACGTGTGACTATATATATGTTTCTTGGTTTCCATTTAGGAAAGAATCAGCGGTTGAGTGCCTTAAACTTTTGTTAATGAACACATCAATAAAGAACTGCTGCAGTGGCTTGGTGTCCTAAAACATTAACATTTTCACATTTAAAAAGTGTTGCTTCAAGTTTTTTTTTTTTTTATTTGTCCTGTTATACGTGATGTTTGTGGGCATTTTAGGCTTCAGCATTTAGGATGAAAAGAGGTGTGTGTGTGTTTGTGGTGCTGTCAGCAATGTATAAATGTAGCAATGGCATATGAAGGTGACCCTGACCTGAATTTCAGTCTTTCTTTGTCTCTTCACTTGCAAACAAAAAAAGAATAATTTTTTAAAGAGTAAATTATGGTTCTGAATACTTGAACAATCACACTTCTGGTGGACGCTGTCTTCTGTTCTTGGATAGGATGCCTCTTGTTCACAAGCCCTCTGTACCTTCTAAACTTGTTCAGGGTATTCAAGATCTTTTGCTTACATTAATTTCAGCTTGTGCAGGCTGGTGACCTTTATTGCTTTTCTGGGATAGTGACGATTTCTCAAAAGGCTTCTTAATCTGACTAGTCACCTTATGTCACTTGGTCAGGACCATAGTGGCTGCGTGTTTTCATTGCAGTTTTCCAAATTCTTTGCTTGTAATTAAATCTCTCACTCAGATTTTGTTTTTTCTTGTACAGAGTATGTAACAATTAACTTGTTCATTTTGGCACGTGGTTACACACGAGTTATGAAGTAGTGAAGGTGAATTGAATTAAGCAAAAATACCTGAAAAGCAAAGAGCCGTAGCAGTGTTTACCAAATTAAACTCACTACAAAGGCACATTTGTATGAATCTTTTAAGGCTGAATGTCCCGATTAGGACTCATTATTTGTGTTTAAGTTGAGTGAGATTTCAGTGTTATTGAATATCATTGATATGTAATCCCCCAGACCTCCCTAACTGTATTCCTGTATTGGGTTTTTAAAGAAGTGAATATTCCTGAATGCTTCATTTGCACATAAATGTGAGTGCAGTGCCCCACTGATTAATTGTTAATTACTTACGAGACTAAGCCTATCCGAGCAAGGGTGTGATTGAAAGAGAGGACAAAAAGATATTGTTTCTCTTTTTGGGGGAAAGAATAATAATGAAACTCACTGACAAATGTTTATGCAAATGTGAGTATAAGGACCAGTATTTAGCACAGTGGAAAAGACTGCATTTCTGTTACTGTGCTTTGTATCGCAAGGTAAATATAACTGGCGGCTGTGCCATAACCTTTTTTGTTTTTAGTTTAGTGCACTGATAGGCCGTCTTATTTGTGTGTCCCAGATTTTTATATCATTTGTAAGCTTAGTTAACTGGTAACAGTAAATGTCCCCAGCAGGAGTGAATGAAGGAGTTTGGATGGTCATCTGTTCAAGGATGTTCCACGCCTTGCACCCAGGATAAGCCAGGATAAGCTCCAGTACTCTGCTACCTTGAACTGGATGAGAACATTAGAAATATATAACATTATTCTATTTTATTATTCTCATTGTATCTGGAATGTTCTAAACCTTTTTAAGCAGATTAATTTCTGCTGCTAATTATAATGACTAGTTTTTGTTGATGCCACCCCTCTAATTTCCATTCCAAAATTAAATGGTAAAATTTTCCATTGTTGCTTTCCAAAAGAGTACTGATGAATTGAAAATGTGGGTATGTTTTCAAACTATTTAGACAGACGGCCCAAACTGGCACAAGGAAGAGATGGAACTTAGTTTACTGAGCTGTAATTTTTCAACAGAATCATTGGTGTAACGGATGCCCTTTGTACCCCCAGAAGCTATGTGGGAGCTCTAGACCCAAAGGGTCCCCTCATTAGACCTCCTCAAAACCAGCAACAAAAATATATATTTATTTTTTGAAATAGGCTGAGAGAAACCATGAGAAACTGATATGTTGCTTTGCGTGACGTCACAGGCAACAGACATGTGGGTATTGAAATCTGCATTAGTTAGCAAGTAGACAATAGAGTTCCATTATGATAAGAAAAAAATATCTAAGCAGTGTTCAAATACTAGCAAGCAACTGGCACAGAAAATTATTGCAATACTAAAGTATGGTTAAATCATTGGTAGAAGAAGAAGATGATGACAACATGTGGAGCATCATAGTGAGCTCGACACAGGGCTTCTCCTCCTTTCTTCCCTGCCCACCCCTTTCCAATGCACACCACTATAAGACCATTAATAGGCCTAAGTAGAAATGTGGATGTGATGTATTTGAACAGAAATAAGTCAATAAAATCACTGGAGTCTCTTTTCCATGAATTGCACTAAATTGAACACATACAGCTCAGGTTTAATGTAATTTGGCCTCCTGAAAAACTATTTATTTAAACTGTTTCTGACTTCAGCGGAGCAGTTGGCTAGTTTGAAATACTGTAGAATCTGTATTTAGTGCTTTTCTAAAGATTGATGGAAAAAAAAGTGTTAAGTGCAGGAAGTTTGTTAGGACCCCATTAATTCAGGTCTGTGTTTAGGGTTTATATAATTTCATTGCAAGTATTTTTATGCTTTCTAGTTATGATTCACTTTAAACTGAAGAAATTGGGACATGTTCAATTTGTGGAATTATTATTGTCCTTATTGTTATTTCAGATTATTTATCTTTGTAATGAACACCACCATTAAACCACCAGAGCCTAACGCCTGTTTGTTTCATGGCGCATACAACCTTGTACTTGCTTTATTGCGAGGGGAATAAAAGTCACATTCACACTGCAGCTCAATTCCCAACTTTTCACTTATCTGATCTTTTTAGAGATGTGTGATTAGCAAAAAATGACATGGAATCAAAACGTTTCAGAATTGATTTACAGATTTACACACATTTTGTACCGACAGCTTTGCATCCAAACCCTCCACATCACACTCTTACCACCGCCGGCTCTTCTGTCGTATGCACAGTGATAACTGCGCTCACACTACAAGCTCTGATCTTTAATTTTTTGTTTGTTTCCTGTGCTGTTGTGAGCTTTTGAGCTTGAAGACACCCTGCACTGACATAATGTGAAGTAGCACAGGACTGTCAGCATGAGTATGATCTCATCTGCCTGACCAATTTGTTTTTATTCATTTTGCGAATTCTGGGCACACTCAGGATCGATAGGTATCTGTACATACTCATACCGGATTTGGATCACTTTCAAAATTAATTTGAGTAGTCAAAACAAAAATCAAATATGAGGCAAAGATCAAAATAGAGTCACTTTTATCTGAAGTGTGAATTAGCCTTTAGACTGGCACTTGTTCATATTTGAGCTGTTTTATAAAAGAAACAAAATCCAAAAAAGGGCAAATGCCTTAAATGCTTAATGAGAGAGCATTAAATTGTAGTTCTACTCAAAATGCTCTTTTGGGGACTGGGCCACACCTTATCTATTGCTTTGTCTCACAAATTTTGCATCACACAAGTAAGCAGTATTTAAGCAAGTTTTCTAAAAGCATGTGTGAAAGAGCCTAAGTAGATTAAGAAGTTCTCTGAATAATATGTTCTATAGCCTGCAGAACAGTAGTTTTAAGTGTATGCTTGCTTTAAACAAATGCTCATTGCAGGTAAGCTAACTAGCCCTACTGTACATTCTCTGAATACACAGGAAATGAGGACAGGCAGTGCCCAAGTCTGGGCGGGAGGTTTTCTTATCCTTACAGTCTGGTGTCATTCCTAGCAGAGCAGATCTTCTCAGCTTTTCCCAAAAGTTAGACTGTATTGATTCCCTCCTTATTTTTCCAGGTATTCTGTAAAATATTTGACTGTCTCCAGGCCCCAGCGTTGGAGGTAAGATGCCATGCATGGTTTGCTGTGAAGCATGAGTGTGGTAGTGTGCAGTACACTTTCTTTTTTCCTGTCACTTGTCAACAGTTGCTCGGATTAAGGCAATGTTGAGAACAGGTGCCAGATGAGAGGATAAAAAGCTGTTTGTTAAATAAAAAAAGCAAAGTCATCTTCTGGTATTCAGTTAGTGACTGTTTGCCAAATAATGAATTAAGTGGGTAACAGGTAAGAATTGACTTGCTAAGGTCCAGGCTCCTAGCCTTTAATTTCTGGCCAGAAGGAGGCAGTTTCTAGGGTACCACTGCATGCCCATCCTCTATATACATTTTGCTTTTGATAGGATATTTGTGTACTGTGTGTCCACACTTTAAGATCATGTTGGCTGAAGCTGCCCCAGCTCTGTACACATAAAAGCATCGTTATGCATCAATTTGCTGTTGATTCAATATGAATGAATATAATTAGCACAGTTCTTTACTTTCTGTAGCACAGTTAATGACAAGCATCACACCAAGTACAGTATAATTACAAAGAGAGGCATTTTCTATGCTGTGGTGCCCTGGACTGGTAAAATCATTTCCAGAGAGGCCAACCAAATCAAGAAGCTAATTAAAAGGGCAAGCTCAGTTACAGGACACTCTCTGGTCCCCCTGGAGGTATTAGCAAAGGAGAAGATTAAAATAAAACTGAGTACCATTATGATCAACACTCCACATCCTCTCTGTGACACACTAACACTGAGTACTTTCTGCTAAAGAATCATCCGGGAGAAGTGTATCAAGAAATGCTGCGAAGGCTCCTTTATAACAACAGCAATATGCCTGTATAAATGCCTCACTGAGACTGTGACTGCCAAGTCAGAAGTTTTCTTTTGTTTTTTTGTTTTTTTTATTTTCAACCTTTTTAGTCATTCTGATGTGTGTTCAGACCATAGTGTGTATATATTGTGAAGTTTTTGAGACCCCAACCCCCCCTCAGCTGTATGGTGCACCAAACTCTTATCACTACCCCAGCTTTGCAGTGCACTGAAACTCTATATAAATGCAGAAAGGGATTGCTTGTCCTTCACCCAGGCAACTGCAGGTTCACAGTCTCACCATGTTATGCGCCGGTCGGCCAGTGGTTGATGTGGAGAACAGTCTAACCCAGCCACTAAACCTGGCACATTTACTGTTTATTTGCTGTGCCTATGTGTAGTAAAGTGCTAACTCCCATTTGAATAAAAATTAAGTTGGTTTTCCTGAAGCCTGTGGACTCCTCTCAGGTGTAAAACATTGGCTCATGTATCACAATATATATATTTATTTATCTACCTATTTTTATGTATTGATTTATTTAAAGAACTTCTGTAAAAAGACACATTTTCCTCTGGGGGCAAATAAACTTCTGTCTATCTATCGATCTATTTATAGGTCTATGTAGAAATAAGGCTGGCTCAGCTGGGAGAGCACAGTCATTTACTAGAATCAAATATGAACTCTATACTGTGGACTAAACTGGCAGACTGGTGCTTTTCTTTACCTTATCAGATACTTTAATCCAAAGTGCCATACAAATCATAGGGAATGGAATCATAAGAGTACTAAACTGCAACATTTGTGATTCACAGCCATTGTTACTGTGCCACCTGATCTGCCAGAATCACAGCAATTCATGAGATACACAGTCCTAAAGCACAATTATTACAGGATATCTATCTATCTATCTATCTATCTGTCTATCTGTCTATCTGTCTGTCTGTCTATCTGTCTGTCTGTCTGTCTGTCTGTCTGTCTGTCTGTCTGTCTGTCTGTCATAAAATGCAAGAGTATGTGTTAAAAGTCTTGTGTAGCCTAGCAGAGGCAAAACTGTGTTCTAATGCATCCCAGAAAAATGCTTAAGTCATCATCTCCACTAATACTTGGTTGTGTACTACTCATTAATAAATTGATGATAAAGCACCCTCCATTTTTCTGATATGGTTATAGTCACTACATAATACACCACACAACCCTTGCATTGCAGACTTTGTATAGGAAAAAAAATGCATTCTGCATTTTGTTGTAGCATTATCACATTCACATATGCAATGTAAACCAAAGGCCTTTTGAATTTAAACATTGCTATTTTACCTTAAACACAGAGCTGAATAACAGCTTTTAGGTCTTTGGGGCAGCACATTGCATGTGTGTGTCATCTTCATTCTGGATATAATTAAATGTGCAAAAGGCCCTGAGCATCACACATACTGCCAATCACACTGAAGCCTCAGCAGACTGATGGGATTAACAGTGGCATCGCAGACGGCCATCTATCAGTTAGACCAATTTCAGTACAGAAAGCATTAAGAAGAAGGAAGAAAATCACATTAACGGCATTTCTGTCCACACAAGACAGGCAGCCAAATCTGAGGCATGGTGGTCAGGGAGTGGAATGTATGTGACCAAATTGGCTTTGTGGGGGACAGGGGCTGAAAGCTTGACATGTTTATATTGGGACTGTCAAATAGGAATTTATCAGACAAAGAGACCACAACAGACTGTCAGACTTCTGTTGTTTGTCAAAATTTACAAATAGAAGGTATATTTACTATATATGCTATACAGTATATACAGTATCTATAAATACATATATACTGTACATTCATAGAGACAGACAGAGAGAAATATATATGTGTGTATATATATTGTGGCATCCGGCCGGGGCTGGAGCCCGGCTGGGACGCCCAGGAGGACCGGAGGAGGGCTTGTACCTCCTCCAGACTGTGAGGGGGCGACCGCCATGGTTATGTTGGGGGCCACAGGTAAAGGGCTTGGAAGCCCAGGCCTGTAGGGACCCGTGGCCACTGCCAGGTGGCGCCCCGGTGCCTGAAAAACCCTGGAGCCCAGCACTTCCGCCACACCAGGAAGTGCTGTGGGGAAGAAGACAGGTGACACCTGGAGGGCTTCCGGGTGCGCAGCCAGCACTTCCGCCACACTGGGGCGTGTCTGCGGAGGAGTGCCAGGAAGTAGCTGGAGCCCATCCGGGTTCCTATTTAAGGGGCAGCTGGAGAGAGGACTGGAGGCGGCCAGAAAGGCTAAAAGACTGTGTGTGAGAGGCCCGGACTTTGGGGGAATCGGTGCAGGAAGCACTGGGGTTTGAGTGCACGTAGAACTGTAAATATTGTACATAATAAAGGGTGTGTTGGGTGAACATAAGATGTCCGTCTGTCTGTGTCCGGGTTCAAGTCTACAATATATGTTGTATTTTTGATTTTTGTCATTTTTTTCTGTATTCAAACATCTTTTCAAATCCATATACTGTACCATACTGGTACATATCTATACTAATAAAAGGCAAAGCACTCACTCACTCACTGACTCATCAATAATTCTCCAACTTCCCGTGTAGATAGAAGGCTGAAATTTGGCAGGCTTATTCCTTACAGCTTACTTACAAAAGTTAAGCAGGTTTCATTTCGAAATTCTACACGTAACGGTCGATAACAGTCGACAACGTCTGCCATGTTGAACTTTCTTATTCATGGCCCCATCTTCACGAAATTTGGTAGGTGGCTTCCCTGCGCTAACCAAAACCAATGCACGTACTTATTTCGGTGGTATGATGCCACTGTCGGCCACCATATTGAACTTTCCAACGTCACTAATTCTCCAACTTCCCGTGTAGGTAGAAGGCTGAAATTTGGTACTTATTTTGTTGTTTGATGCCACTGTCGGCCGCCATATTGAACTTTTCAACGGTCTTTGTTACTTATGGGCCCATCTTTAAGAAATTTGGTACGCGGGTTCCCAACGCTAACTGAATCCTACTTACGTACATATATACGTCCATAGCCTGCAGCTTGGTCACCGTGTGAGGCGACGTTGGGTCCCCCATCCCAATACCTCCCACGTTGTTGGCTGCCTGCCTATATAAGGCCGTCCTTTGCTCCAGTCTCTTCATTCCCTTCCTTGCTTCGCCACGGTATTCACGTCTCCCTGCTGATAATTACAGCCTTTTAATTTAATCCACGGCTTCTCCGCTGTTTTATTGTTCATTTATTACGATTATAGTTATTGTGTAGGTATTTTAGACTTACTTTACATTGTTCAGGTACCCATTTCCTTTATCGTTCCAACTGTACCCCCATTAACATGTCTATCGAGGTGATCACCATCGATCAAAGAACTGTCACTTAGCGAGTGGTTTCCATGCCCGGTGATGGCACCTGCCTTTTCCATTCTCTTTGTTACATATTGCATGGCCATATCAGGCTCACTCTTGATATCTGGAGGAACATTGTGTCTTATGTATTGAATGACTGGGACAGGTTCAAGGTGTGGACTGATGATGGTACAGGAGATAATTATTCTACACAGGAGCACTAGAAGAGTGAAATGCTTAAGCCCTTCACCTATGCATCTGCATGTGAGTTGATGGATGCCGGTGAATTGTTCGGTTGTCGCTTTCAAGTGTACTGAAATGGCCAAATATTTTACACCTTTTGACAACCGCCAATGCCTCATAAACATCTTAGATTGACACGTGACGATTTCAGTAGTGAACACTTTGATGTTTATGAATGTTTAAACTCTCAAAAGCTGGATGTAAAGTTATCGATGAAACAGGTTGTATACTTACAATGCTTGACAGATGCCGAATGTCTCTTCAACACAAGTCCTACAAATACTGTCGTAATTGAAACAAACCATGAAACTCAAACCGATTATGACAGCAGATTTGAGATTTGAAACAAGATTACTGTTCACATGGCCAATTGTACGTTGCATGCACAAGAGTAAGCTCAGTGCACAGCTTGGTCATATTACAACCGGAGGGCCGAACTCACAATGTGGTATACAAAGAGATCCTTAACAAATACTTATTGGTATATTTTCCCTCAGTTTAAAAAGGTTTAATTTTCTTCTTAATAAAAATTTTAAGACAGCACTTCGCCGCTGCGAAGTGCGGGTATTTTGCTAGTAAGTTTATATAGTAAAAAGTGCACATATATATAAATTATTGTGTGTGTTGAATTATATTATTGTAGACATGAACACATGATACCCTTGCAGAATACAAAAATATCCTTGTGTCATATCTAATGGGCCACCGGCATTAACTGGTCACAAGGGGCATGGTAATGGTCAATATGGTGAGTCCAGCTAAAGTATCTTGAGTCTGTCAAATCATTTCAGTTAATTCAGTTAATTTCTATTCTGTTAATTTCAGAATTTGCAAATGCAAAACCAAGAAACATTCTGTGTAACCCCAGCCAAAGATTAGTTTACAGTTTCAATTTTATTTTCATAGCAGTTACTTCATCTTGTATATTTTTTATGCTTAACTCGTTTGATAGTCGCTTCTGATGGTAAGACAGACAACATTTCCAGTCATCCCCACTGAAAGAAGTACCCCTCGCTGCAGGAGACATGATGAGGCGTGGTCAAATGTGGGTGAGGTCGAATGATCAAATATTACCATTTCAGGATGGTAAGACTTTGGATGTGTATTAATTTTTTCATTTTGCTAATAATTATTTTCTTTATCTTTCTTAATAGATAGACATATACTTTATTTGTCCCCAGCAGTAGTGATGATGTTGTTTATTTATTCATCACCATCTCTTACTGTATCAGAATGCAGTGGTAGGTCTAATCATATGCTTGACAGTCTGGCCTCTGCTTCAGCCCCATCCAGTTCTCATCTCTACAGCTGCACAACATCCAGTGAGAACCTTAGTCAGAGCAGCTCACTTCTCCTGATCTTTGAAACTGATGCAGGAAAGTGATGTAGTGTTAATGTCCAAAAAAATAAAAAAGCATTAAAGTAACTTAACTAATGCAGAAATGTATGAAAAATGGCTTCATGACACGTCCTTAGTATTTCCATTACATTTAAAAAAAACTTCATGGCTGCTTTTTCTAAAGATTGTAATGATTCAGTACTTCTCTGACATTGTAATTTAATGGCCAAGTGCCACAAAATAATCTGGTGTCTAAAATGTTGGGGTGCATTTGAACTTGGGACTTCAGCACAAGTATTAAATCTGTATTGGGTGGTACTTTGAAAGATTTTGTTTTCAAGAAATTTGGACTTCAATTAGCCACAGACCCTCCACCTCTAACAACAGCACATGAATCTTTTCATCACTTTGAGCTGGAATCCACTGCCTATGAAACCAATTTCAGCCACATGTTATTGTAATATGAAATTAAAAACATGTATGATTACATTATCACAGTTATTTTTGAATGTGACTGCTACAAAAATATGCAATAAACAAAATTGTAGAAAAAACCCTTAAGTGACTAGACAATTTTCAGACCAGCTAACCATGTCTCTGAACGCACCTGAATGCAGTAAGGAGATTGTGGGTTTGCTGCCTGGGTCCTCCCTGCATGAAGAACACTTTGAGTAGTGAGAAAAGCATTATATGAATGTAAAGATTATTATTATTAATATTCCACCATGGAGACATTTTCTTACTGCTTTAGTTATTTTAAGCCATGCTGTATTTGTAATTATTGCCTAGTAAGCTGGGTTCTTTAGTTGATGTAAGTTAATAAGAATATTGAGTTTCCATTAGACATTTTTGTTAGTTTGGTTGGTGTCTCTAAATTGGTGTTGTGGTTTATATGTATGCTGCTTGGTTCCTGCCTTGTGCCTAATACTACTGGGAAGTCATTGCCATTCAGCCCAACCCCAAAGCAAGGCATCTCAATTTGTTAACTGAACGCCCTTTGAAGTGTGTGTGTGATGTGTGTCTGAAGGTATGCTTTCAATTAACTGTGTATTTCCTTCTTCCTACATTCACCTCTCTCCATGGCTGGCAGTTATGGATACATCTGATAAGTATTTGTGCCTTAAAATGCTACTTTTCACCTATTCTCTCATCTTTCTCATAAACACAAGAAGTGACATAATTAAAACATTGAAACAAATAAAAATTAGATTAGGAAAAATATGACACTATACAATCAATGTTTTTATTTTCTGTCAGTTGCTTTCATTCCAAGTTCTCTCTGACATGTGCCTCTCCTGGGTTAAACTTTTCGCTTGGTGGGATTTCTTTCTCAGCCAAACAATCGGTCTTTATTTCTTGTGTCTTTCATAGTGCGGGGTATCACAAAGCAATTCTTACAGATCTGATATTTGGACCCGGTCATTAAATAGCTTGTTTAACTGAACATTTTTACTTGCAAATCAGTGTACGTTTGCCTCTTCAGCTCTCACAATGAACAGTCGGTGGACACAAACACATACAGAAGAGGACAAAAGCAGCGTGCCAGCACAAAAAGTCAATGAGCTGTGTGGGCAAGGCAGAGTGTGAGCTGTAATTGTTCATGTATGAAGTGCTGGAAACTGATGTGTACTCATCACTCTCATCTTAGAGGCATTACAAAGGGTGTCGTAGAAGGTTACCAGGTCAGCAGGTGTGAAAAATGAATAAGGAAAACTCTGAAGATGTTTGAATCTGCTGATTTTTAGGAACAGTCAGAACAAACTTTTTCCTTGGTGTCCTGAATATCTGTGAAGGATGACATAGATGGTACTACTTTTAAAGACAATCAGAATGGGGCAGAGTGAAGAACGCTATGGGGGCCTTCATCTGTGATTTGCCAGAGATGATGTACGTGGTATAATGGTATATCCATGAGGAAGTCAGGTTAGATGCTGGTGTTTAAAGGTGCTTGTTTTGAATGGTGACCACCATGTTTTCTGATAGCCTGTTTTTAATATATACAAATAAATCGTACTTCCAAACCTCGACTTCTATTCTCCGTGGAAAAATCCAGCATCTATATATTCCCCAAAGACTTTTTCTGAAGAACTTATTTTTATATCTACATTTTACAGTTATTTGCTTAGCAGGAGCTTTTATTCAAAGCAACTTACAAAAGAGGTCAACCTAATTGAGTAAACATTACTCTGTAGGACTCTTTGGGAATAAGTGTCACTGGACAAAATTACAAAATTGATCACCATAAGTGAAGAGCCTAACTGCCCATGTTAAATAGACAGAAATTCACCACACAACAAACATTTTCAAATACTTCATAAATTTATTGAGGGGTTCTTTCCACCAACTAGGAGCTACACATAACAGAGCCTGGCGGCATCACCATTTGCCATTCATCAGCTGGTCTGAGTAGTCGAGATGGAGTATTCACAGTCATGAATTTTGATGTACGTTCTTCAAATGAAACTTCCTTTTGTGTGTCTGTCACTCACTTGGTGTTACCTGCCAACATTAGGAATCAAATGCTAAATTGATACACAAGGGCCATGAGTATTTGATCACGCTCTAAGATACCCCCAGAGCGCAGTTATCTTTAATTTCAGCCCACAGTGTTTTTAAATTTTTATTATTTGTGTTCCTTTACTTTATCTTTTTGACAAGCTTTGCTGCCTCTTGGTTTTTTGTCTGGTTACTTTTTGTTTTATTCAATGAGTATGCATCTATATGTACTAAAACACTGCCTAATTTATATTTCTTACCATTGTACCAGTCATCTCTCTGACCTTTGCAACTATTATGGCCACGGCTCCTCATTTGAAAGAATTACCAGGACAAATCCAACCGTAAAATTAGCAGCTGGCTACTCTTGATTTGTCAAGCAACAAAAGGTGAGCTGACAGCAGGTCTGATTAAGAGGTGAAATGCAGTTGGAACCTGTGCATCAGCTATCTGTCAGTTTTAAAGTAGCCATTTCCTTTATCCGTCAGTCCAGTTTCTATGCTCGAAGTGCTCTTGTCAGTATTGCCAGGGATTGTAGATTCACATCATATCAGGCCATTAAAGGACAAGCTCAATCAGCACTTCATTGGGCCAGTTTAGGGTCAATCAGAACATTTATTGGGAATCACGATGGTACAGTAGTTTATGAAACTTCCTTTCATACCCACTTAGGGGCACTGTTATACTGTTCTAATGGGCTCCTCCTCAGCCTTGGCCACACAATGTATTAGCTATTTAACAGCACTGTTGCCTAACATCATTATCAGGGTGTATTTTGTAACAGTACAAATCAAATGCAAAACGGTATAAGCCTGTATTTTGTAACTAACTGTACTACCCATCTAAGATGGGCTGAAATCTAAGTAATCAACAGAGACTTCAGCATTAACGTTTGCAGTGCACTATGCAGTTTCTTTGTCTGTTATATGCCATTTGCTATGGACTTTGTTAAAGTTATGTTTGTGATGCACCATCCATTGGAATGACAAATGCAATGCATTTGATTGCTAAAAATGTTTGTAGTGTGCCATCTTTTGGAATGACAGAAACATGGCAACTGGATGGACACACAGACATGAATCTTTTTATTGAGGTTGTGATATATGGCCAGCCAGTCATCCCGGCCAATACCCCCAGGCCGCCAGGTGGCCCAAATGCCAGCAGGGAATTATGGACAATGGAGTTTTTATCCACAGCCCTGCTGGATACCACGGGGGCCGCTAGAAGGAGCTGCAGGGAGGAACGACAGTATTTTTCCCTACAACCCGGAAATGCATCCTAGTCACATGGACAGAAGAAATGACGAGCGTCCAGGTTGAAGAAAAGGAGTTTTTATCTGACCCGGAAGTGTTACCAGTCACATGGACAGAGCGAGAGAAACACTTCCAGGTCAAGGACTATTTAAAGGACTGTGGAAGATCCCATGGTTGAACTGAGTCGGGAGGAAGGGTGGCAACGCGTCTGGGAGTCGGAGGATTGATTTTATTGATTATTATTGTGTTTATGAGTATAGTGGAGTGGAGGGTGCTTTGTGCACTTTTTGTTCAAATAAATTCATAATTTGGACGTTTATCTGGTGTCTGGCGTCTGATCCGAGGTTCAAGGGGACAATAGCGCCTCCTATTTGTCACAAGGTATATTTTTCAACTTAAGTGCAAAACAATACCAGCGTGTATTTTTTTACATTTAGAGCAAAAAGCAAAGGATTATCGAGACATATTTTGTAGGCCATTTCTCATTAAATTACTTTTCCAGTTCTTTTCAATCATATCAATCATTTACAAAATCTTAGCGAGTTGGGGGGAGTCCCCAGAACTCCAGTAAAGCCGGTCATGTATGTGACATACCCAAGGACTTACTCCAACTAGTCCAACCTTGAAAAAAATCAGACAGCTTTAGTTTTGTCCTTAGTAATTTTTTAATGGATTTCTGACCATTTTCTTTAAAAGGACCACTCGTGTCAGCCACTGTGGAATAACTGAAATCTGGTTGAGCTGGGGGTGCTGGTTTTATCCTATGCCCGGGCAGCAGAGAACTAGAAGCATGGTGTTGATATCCAGTATGGCCTGCTTGGTTCGTCATTTTGCCTTCCTGTCTTCAGTTTTTGCTCTTGCACTTACTGAAGTTGTTTCTGAAGGTGCCATTACAAAAATAATGAATTTTGAGCCACCCACAAGCTCATGACCTGGGACAAGTGTTCTTTTTCCCACTCAGTTGGCACACCTTCCTTCACTATCCTAGTTTTTAAAATAAGGCCTGTTGTTTTCTGTGTGGAATATTCCTGTTCTCACTGGGAATTTTATCTGGGTGGTCCAATTTTCCTCCTACATTATAAAAATAGGAATGTTAGATTAATTGACAGTTCTAAACTGGCCAGTTGTAACTTTGTATGTATGTGCATGTTTATAAATCAGCCACACAATGGACCTCTGCCCACCACTCCACTCCACTCCTCCACCGGTCTGGATGCTGCTGTGTCCCAAATAAACCCCAACCCGAAGTGCTTTTGAATTGAGTTATGTAGATTTGAGAATTTTATCGTAAACTTTATATTTGAACTGTGCAAATAAGTCCGATTACCTGGAGAAGACCATGAAAACCTGCAGGCTTCAAACACAAAGTGCTCCACCTTGGAATTAAACCAGACAATGCAATCCTCTACCCCCTCACAGGAGGACATGCATCATCAGTGTATGAAGACTCTCTAGTTTCAGGTAGTGTGTGCTCATCAATTTGTGTGGACAGGGATTACCACCTAAAATCTTTCTTTATTTCCCAGAGTGATCCCAATAGACTGCAGTGTACTGGTGCCCCCACTAAACCTCTAAGGTTTGTTCTTCTGATCATGCTGAGATGGTCTCAGACTTCCTTATCCTCAAAATATGGGCTGATTTAACAGATGGAAATTAGTTGTATGTCCTAAAAGTGTTATAAAGTCTGAGTTGGGATGAGGAAGGGCTGAAGTCTAGCCCAGTAGGATTGGGCACAAGACAAGAACCAGGCCTGGACAGAGTGGTTATCACATCCTGCAGGTCAGCTAGTCATAGAATAAAAAAAAAGCACAATAAAGAAATGTGAGAGAAAACAGGGTGAAAATAAATAGTCACAATTAAATAGTGTGCTTTTCTTTTTAGAAACAACAGAACAGAGTTAGGGCTTCACTTTATGTTTGTCTGTTACAAAAGGATATATAAGAATGGGCATTAAATCTGATTGTTTCATAGATCAGACAATTGGTTGCACCACCAATCTGTACTCTTACTCAGTTTTTTTTTCTTTTTCTTGGGCCACCTGCCACTGGACATGCAGCTCCTGATAAGCCAGAGACGTAAGCAAAGTGGACAATGGTAGGAAACGCACTCCACCACCTTCTCTGGTGCTCCGGGAGCGCTGCTCTCTTGGTTTTGTACAGATGTTTCCTGTAGCTACAGACGACCTGAGTAAATCTAGCTCACGCTGCAAAATAATAATAATAATAATAATAATAGCAATGACGGAGAAAACCTTTAGCTTCAGGGGATTTCTAGTTCTTCATTCCACCTTTAGCTTTTCACAGTCTGCATAGGTAAATTAATATTTGTTGAGTTTTCATAGTGAACTTTTAAGTCTTCATATATTTATTTTTTCCTGTGGCTTCACCATAAGCAATATAATGAACAGCATTCAAGAGCATGCATATTTCTTTCTTTGATTTTTTTTTTTTACTTTCCTGTGAGTTTTCTTTTCAAGTGCCTTTCCTTCACTGTTTATTTCTGACCCCGGTTAGAATACTGTATCTTTTATTTTTATTTTTCATCCCTTAATACGAAATTAAAGCAAAAGGCAAACTAAATTTAAATTAGAAAAACTGGACAAGTGGCTTATTGTTATTGTTTTTACCCAGAAAGTGTCACATTTGGTGCTGTAAACTCTGACTCTATGGTGCAAGTACTGGGAAACTCCACATGGCAAGAAACAACAAAACTGGACAAAAAGCACCACCCTGAGAATGGGAGGAAAGAAGACTGCCGGTGGGGAAAACTTGCTGATACATTTACTTTTGATTTATAGAGCAATTTGTTGTGCTCCCTAATCCTGAAAAATATTTCCAAAATCCATATCATGGTTAGAAAACTGGTGCCATAACAGCATAATGGACTTGAGTTGACTCAAGGAGAGTGCCAGGATAGATTGGTAACGCTATCCAAGCAGGAAATGTAGTTTTTCACAGAAGTTCATTAATTAATAAACATTGTAACAAATAAGAAAAACACCCTGAGATTCACAAAAGAATGAAATTCTCCCCAAAAAAAGAAAGATATTTATCCTAGTGGTTTCTATTCCATTTCCTTATTTTATAGGCCATACAGTTCAGCGTCTTACACAACATACCATCCTCAAACAAGCTTAAAAGAATATTGCAAGAAAAAAATTCAATCTCATGTTTTCACATATAGCAAATATAAAAAAAGTTCTTAATAAATTTAAGTCCATGGTGACTAACTTTGGACTGTAACAATCAGTATCAAATCAAAAAATCTCAGTTACTCTTACCCCATAACGTACATCTATTTTAGCTAAAATATTATTAAGTAGGTCACTTTCAGAAAATGCTCTTGTGAACTAAAATGGAATGCACTCAGACGGCCCTGAGCATTTGAATTGAAGACCCGTCTTCCCCCTGCATGAAGTTTACATGTTCTCCCCGTGTGTGTGTGGGGGGGTTTACTCCAGGCGCTCCGATTTCCCCCCACCCCCACTTTCCAAGACATGCACGTTAGGTAAACTGGCGACACTAAATTGGCCCCAGTGTGTGTGTGTGTTTAACCTATGAGGGACTACAGCCCTGTCCAGGGGTTGTTCCTGCATTGTGCCCTCTGTTAGCTGGAATAGGCTCCAGCCCTTCTCCATGACCAAGGTCTGGATTAAGTGGGTTAGAAAATGACATGACTTTCTCCCGTTCATGGAATGTCACACGTCCAGCCCAGTAACAGCTTGTTCATTGGCTAGCACTGCATTTCATGTGCAAAATTCACTGAGAGATGTGTTCAGCTAATCTAAGCAAGTGAAAACATTATCAAGAAGGAAATGTGGCTCAGACTTGTGCATATCCGCGATACTTCGACAAGTAGAAGTCACCCATGCAGTATCCCAGCCTGCCACTAAATAATTCTGAAGTGCTCCATTTGTGGGTGTGAAGATCAATATAGTGGGGGGAAGGCAGGTCTACAGTTCAAGCACTCGTTCACATCTTGAGTGCGTTCTGTTGTAGTTCACAAGAATGTTTTTTGGATGTGACTCATTAAACAATATTCTGTAGAAATACAGTACATGTGTTTGGGAAGTTTGTGAGTATATGACTGGATGAGTAACATGAGTTTTTTTTTTTTTTTTGCATGGACATTTTGATATTGTTTACTGCTGTTCAATGTTGGTCACCATAAATTTATATTGAAGCATTTTTTTTTATCTTCATTCTGCATGAAATCATGAGATTATTTTTTTTTCTTGGCCCTCACAACAAGCTACATGAGGTAAGCAATATAATTTTTCAGTGGTTATTCCTTTAATCTAATTAGGGCTTAAGGGGCACCTGAGCACATCCTGCTAGCATTGTGTGTAAAGCCCAAATCAGCCCTGAATGGAGCAGCAGGCTACTCACACACACACTTACCGGTACATGTGGGTTATTGTTGTGAATTCTAAGTTTTGTTCATATTTTACTGGCTTCAGTATAGCATAATCTCTATGTTTCTGATATCAAGGATTTTAAGTATTTTTGCTATTTATTATTGTTATGCCATTTATAAAACAAATTTTTGTTTTGAAATCACCACATTGTTTGTTTGGAAGTTATGAGTATTATAATTAAGAAAGTGGTTTGCAGGTTTCTAGGCAATATCACTCGAAAGCTGTGTCGAGTGATGTCATAACCGCGGTGACATTTAAGGTGGCATTGGGGGCTTTGGCCTTGGAACCCACCCAGGTTTATTTTCTCCATCATCTCGCTACTGGAAGTTTTTATTTTTCTGTCCAACATGGCCAACTGACCATAGGATCAAACTTATTGTTCAATTCGAGACTTAACAAGTTGAATTTAGTAATTTATTACATGATTAAGGGCTCTGCTTTATCTGTTAGTTGTTTATCTGCATTATGCAAGTGCATATTGATTTATGGGGCGGCACGGTGGCAGTGGGTAGCACAGCTGCCTCACAGTTAGGAGACCTGGGTTCACTTCCCGGGTACTCCCTGCGTGGAGTTTGCATGTTCTCCCCGTGTCAGCGTGGGTTTCCTCTGGGCACTCCAGTTTCTTCCACAGTCCAAAGACATGCAGGTTAGGTGCATTGGCGATTCTAAATTGTCCCTAGTGTATGCTTGGTGTGGGTGTGGGTGTGTGTGTGTGTGCGCCCTGCGGTGGGCTGGCACCCTGCCCAGGGTTTGTTTCCTGCCTTGCGCCCTGTGTTGGCTGGGATTGGCTCTGGCAAACCTCCGTGGCCCTGTAGTTAGGATATAGCGGGTTGGATAATCGATGGATGGATATTGATTCATTCTTATTTATTATTTTTAATACAGTATTCATTTGCATACTTATGTATTTTTGTTTATTTTTCTTTTTACTTACAATTTAGTTAACCACATATAAGGCACTTTGAGGTACATGCAATTTGAAAAAGTGGTATAGAAATAAATGTTTTTTGTAGCTCAAAACACTTGCCCTTCTAGTATTGGGATTCTATCAGTGTATTTGGCGCACATTTATGGCTATTAATGTATGGATGTAATGACTGTGCTTTTGACCAGAAGATTGGTTTATGTACCTTTGTCTAATTATATTTAGATTTCCTGGATTTGAATAAGAACGACTTTTCTACAGTTCATCTTCTGAAACTGCATTTGTGGTCTGCCATTCCCAACATCTTGGCAGTACAGTAATGTGTGAAGAAGGCCAGAGTATCTGCATAAGAACCCCGCCTGCAGACATGACAAGAATAACATAGAAAAACTATACAGACAGCAGTCATCCATGGGATTCAAATCCATGACTTTGGATCTTTAGTGGTAGTGATTTAAACCCCTTTGTCACTGTGCTGACCTTAAATTTTTGTTTCATAATTGTTCTACATACACTTTTAATTTCACTTAGTACAGGTTCACTTGAGCCTCTCAACACATCAGGCAAAAATTGGCCTTGTTGGGGCTGTGCATTGCAGGGTCTGCTGACAATTTATAATCCAGATTAAATTGATACTCCCACCTTTGGGGATGTAGGAGGAAAACTCTTACAGAAATGGGGGGACGTGCACACTCCACACAGATGACAACCACACGCTGAATTCAAGTTAAGGCTGCAATGCTAACCAGTACATCGGCTACTCTCATTTGCATTAAATAACATAATGCGTTCAGAGGAAGTAATAACAGAGAATCTGCATGACTCCAAGAGAAGTACATTTGCTATGAATGTCATAAGAAACTGTAATGGCTGGTACTGGCTATTCTCTTCTATGCCATCAGCTTAAAGGTTTCCTGTTTAAATTGCTGATTATTTGCAGTTATTTAAAGCAGAGGTGTAGAAAGGTTTGTAAGAGCCAAGCTGTCCTAGAACACAGTAGTGCCTATAGGTTTTTATGCTTAGTGCTTTTAAAGTCCAAATTGCCTGAAGAAGGAGCCTGAGTTGCCTCAAAAGTTTGCATATTGTAATCTTTCTAGATAGCCCCTAAAAGGTGCCATTTTGCTTAACTTCTCACTACTTGAACTACATTCCAATAGATGGTGCACTGCAAATGTTTACACTGACATCTTCATTGATTACTTAGATTTCAACCTGTTGTGAATTTGGTATACTCCTACCAAGGTGGTGTGACATTCTAGTCTTTCAGTTTTTCAATTGACCTGATAATTTTCACAACTGGAGACTTATCAAACCCAGATAAATAATTATAAGAACATATTACCATAGTCTGAATATCCACCTTATAAAATAAAATAAATCTAATTCTTATAATAATGGCCAAGTATTTTAGTAGATAGAATTAATGGGGGCTATCAAAAGTCTGCTTGATGTTAGGTGAATATGATTGACAAGCTATGTTGGAGTGAATGGCTCATTCTCATTAAATATTTCTAATATTTTAATACAGTGTGACAGATGTCCAGGGACCTTGCCCCGCCGGGATGCCGGAACTATGGAAGTACCGGAAGAAGGGCAGTGTTTTCCCGGGGCCACAAGGGGGTAGCTCACCTGGGTTGTACGGGGCCACTAAGATGGGGTATTCAACCCTATGCTACACCATGGCCACCACCAGGGGGCACCTGGGTAGCCCCTGGACTTGAATATGCAGCACTTCAGCCACACTTGGTAGTGCTGCCGGAAGGAGGACTGAATTCCCTCGCAGTGCTTCCGACACATCCGGGGACTGAATAAAAGGGCCACCTCACTCCAATCAGGAAGACGGAGTTGGGTGGGAGAAGGATGGAGCTTGCCAGAGAGGAATTGGAAGCGGCTGAAGAAGCAGAAGAGGAGTCAAGAGAGACTGAGCTTTGGGTGATTTGTACATTGTGTGTTGTTTTGGGTTACGGGTTGTCAATAAACGTGTGTGTTTTAACACATCTTGTGTCAGCCTGTCGGTGTCCGGGTTCAACATGTCCACAACAGTTATAGCTGATCAGCAAAAGGGAACAACTTTGTGTAAAATAAACAGTTACGTGCCACCTTTTAAAAATGAAACAGCACAGGAAAAGGGAAAGGGTGCAGTTTGAGTGGCAGACAACAGAACAGTGAGAACCTATCTGAGGGTCGGGTATCTCGAAAGGCACTCCCTGAAGATTAATTTGAAGGAAGGGACATGTCAGAAGATAAAGGGGGGTGGGGGGTAGATAGGCCTATGTGTAGCCCATCTTAAATTGGAAATCTTTAAATCGTAAGAAAGCCTCTGTTGTTTCTCCCTCTGGGGAATAAGTGGCATGAAAAGATATCACTGCACAGGGTGATTGAGTTGTTTTCAACCTTTTTAAAATTCATTTTGACTGTGTGGAACATTGAAGCACAACAGTGGTGATTTATAATAAGGGAGATGATCAAAAATATTATCTTTATAAATATACTAGGGGCAGCAGTGTGGTGCAATGATGCAGTGGTAACACCACGTGATAAATAGACCAGGGTTGGTGTGCCGGGTACTCCCTGTGTTGACGTTGCATGTTTTCTGCCTGTGTTTCTTTCCACAAATCAAATACATGCAGGTGAAGTGGATTGGTGTTGCTAATTTATTCCTAGTGCGTGCGTATGTGTTCACCCTGTGATAGACTGGCACCCTGTCCAGGTGTTGTTCCTGCCTTGTATGTGATGATTGGAGAAATATGCTCCAGCTGCCCCATGACCATTCCCTGGATAAGCAGGTTATGAAAACTGAATGGATGGATAAATAAAGCCATAAAGACATAGCTAATCAAAAATGACCTATCGCTGTATTAGCTACCATCTTAATTCTAAGAGTTGCTTACCCAGCATCCTTTATTCTTACATTAGGACTCCCAAGCAACAAATTACATTTTTAATCTAATTTTTTTTATTGGAGAACAGAGATAACAAATGTTCTAATAGAATAGGAGTCTATGGGGACCAACACAGGATCACAGCAAACAATTTAAAAACATCTGTTAAAATATCTCACGTTACTTCTTTCTCATAATCCACATGTCAAATTACCTTGTCGCATGCTTACAACATGTAAAACCTATCATTGGCTAAAATATTGTAAAATAGATACTTTCAGAAAATCAGAGCAGCGTACCCAGAGGAAACACATTCACGTGGAAATTAGCTTTTATCTAGCGAATAAGTGGAATTCAACATTAAATTCAAAAAGCTTGATCTTGTGTTAACACGTTTCTTCTCCGTGCATTGCTCTACTTTTGCAAAAGATCATTTTGCCAGAAATTCATGCATTTTGCCTGTACATATTAAAAAAACTATTTTTTTATAAAGTAAGAAATTGCAGGAAATGGGGAAATAACTTACACATTTTCAGTTATTTCATTTGCCAGCCAAGAGAGAATCAGTTGGTGAAATGACTGGAGTCCAGTGAAGAGTCAAGTCAACAAGCTGTAAAGTCTAGGCAAAGTGAGACTAGTCTGGTGAGATTTCTGGTTA
Organism: Polypterus senegalus; assembly: GCF_016835505.1. Classification (NCBI taxonomy): domain Eukaryota; kingdom Metazoa; phylum Chordata; class Cladistia; order Polypteriformes; family Polypteridae; genus Polypterus; species Polypterus senegalus. The sequence continues at coordinate 43,314,316 of NC_053162.1, forward strand.
TGTCATGTAAAATGGTACAAAGAACACAGATAAAGAGTTGTGGTACCACCTTAGTAACCCCATATAATTTGACAGGTTTTGTGGAAATAAAAATGCAATTAGTTGCGGAGATCTCCTTACAGATACAAGCCCAAAACAGAACTGAAGCACATAGCTGTTTTTGTGGGTTATGATAAAAGTCAGTAGGAAACGATGGGTCCAGGAGGACAGATACCAGAAATTAAATCATTGATGGAAGGGCCGTCAATAAACCGGTCTGCAGAGGGAGAAAGAGGAAGAGGATCAAAAAAACAGTGCCAACCCCTGGCTTGGTGGGCAACTTTATTCATTAGAGCCCTTAAGCTGCCTCCCTTGCATACATTTTGGGTTTTCTTGAACAACCAGGATGCAAACCAAGTGTTAGCAAAATGAGCGCAGTCCAATGATGAGTCTGGCCTGACAGTTTGGCAAAAGTCTAAAGGTGCTGGCTAAAGCATAGGAGCATCAATTGTTACTATTGTCAGGTTCTTGTAGGATTCTATTCGTCCATTCATCCATCCATTGTCTAAACCCTGTTTATCCTTATTAGCAGTGCCATGGGTAAGCTGGAGCCAACCCATTAACTATAGGGCAAAAGGCAGGAGCAATCCTAGAAGAGGTTACCTGTCTGTCGCAGTGTGAATAAACACTCCTATCTATCTATCTATCTATCTATCTATCTATCTATCTATCTATCTATCTATCTATCTATCTATCTATCTATCTATCTATCTATCTATCTATCTATCTATCTATCTATCTCTCTATCTAATCATTGCACCTGCATTGCACAGGTGCTGCCTGTAAACTGTCTCAAGTAGACCTCTGAAGCAGCAGGGCCTCTTCCCTGTGAGGAGATGGTCATATTTGGTTATTTAGTGTATAATCTGATTAAAAGGGGCTTTTTATTAACTCCTGTGAGCTGTCTGTGAGTTAAAAGGCTGACTGTTCTCCTTTTGGCCTGCCCTAGTAGGAGGCTTCTCCAGATCGTTCAGAAGGTCTCTTAATAGGAAATCCCGTGGCAGCATAAGCTGCTCATTTACTTAGTCATTTGTTAGCCCGTTACACAGCCATATTGCTTAAAGATGATAAGACCACCAAGTTTAGACATTAATGGTGCTATGGTTCACCTGCAGAGAATTTGATCTTTCAAATAAAAATCCAATGTGAACTCTTAAAGCTTGGCTGGTCAACTAAACACCTTGAAAATATTGACTTCATTAGGAACTTAAAAATTTCAGGCAAGCTCACTTAGATTATGGCATTTTGGAAAGTGACCAGAATATTTACACACCCCCTGTATTCTAACTTGGATACTGACTGTTTGCCACTGCTCTGCATAAGGAAAGTATAAAAATGCTTTTTAATTGACATTTTTGTTTGAAGAATCATTTTTGTTGCATTGCATTATTGTGATTTTGAAGCAGTCCATCTTGCTGACCTATACACCAATATTGAAGACTGCCTTGTGCTGCCTTTTGACTACCATTGACTCTTATCCATAACCTTAAAACATAAGAAGCACCACTGAGCATTTGTCATTCGGCACTGATATGTACTTCCATTACCAGCTTGATAATAGGAGCCCATCATTAGTATCATATCCTCTCAGGGTTAAAATGAATGATACAAAACACTTTGAACCTTTAATCTTATTTATAAACACTTCACCCACCACTTGTCCGGTTTATAAAAATTCATTTCTCCAGCCTTTGTAGTTTTTCCAGTTAACTCCTGGATCAGCTGTTCTGCTCAATCCTGAACGCTTGTCATGACTTTAGTGTCTATCTGTTGGGTGAATCACAAGAACACTTCAGTCTGTGTCTTTGCCATACCTCTTAGTCAGTAAGTCTGTTCATTTAGTCTTCCCCTTTTGTCATTTTCTTGTATGAAGATACACCTTAATTATTTTGTTTCATCTTTAGCAGGGTTGTTAATAACTGGATTATCCATTATGAAGTAGCCCATTAATTCATTTTGTGGTGTGGTGGCACCACATTACTATCGAATTAGCATAATATGCACATCATGTGATACGATAAATGGTCACCTCTGACATACTGAGTCATTTGAGATTAGGATATTATCAGTCTACACGTAACTGTACAGGTACCATTACTTTTCTTGCTTCTTCTGGTTAAAGACAAATTGGTGTGTACTTCAACAGTGATTTAGGATTTTGTTTTGTGATTTAGCAAAAGATAGATTAGAATTCTAAGTAATGAAGTCAGCTAGTTTTGATGTACACCTATTCTCCCGGTACCTTTTACATTCTATCTGCTCCGCAGAACACATGGTGCTGTAATAAGTGATTTGTTTAACACAACTGAACCAATATTTTAATCATATTAAAATGATATTCAAATCTATGGAATAATTGGTAAAGTTGGCTAATGTAATTTTAAATGTTCAACAAGGCTGAGCAAAACTAGCATCTGTCAGGAAGTCATCTGTTTCACATCTCTTGGCTGTTGCATTTATGACACTGTAATGTTGGGTGGCTTGATTTATACATGAAGAGTGTTAAATTGGAGAGAAAACTATTTCAGAAAAGTAACAACAATACAGCATCAAAAAAATAGCAAATCGTTCAGTTGTAACAAATTAATGTTTCTCAAATTTGTAAATGCCTTCATTTCTGTTTACTCACCAGGATTTGTGGAGAAATTCAATTTGTTCAATTCTTATGAAACCCAAAACAAACAAGGAAAATCACACAGCGATCGCAGATATGTGTGTGTCCAGCTGTGTAGAGAGCTGCACAGCACCATCTACTGACATTCTCTGGAAGTGGACATACTTGACAGGTGGATTACATGGATTAACCACTGTTTAGCCTCCAAAGGATACTTAACACAAACATGAAAATTTAATTAAATGATGTTTAGAGTATTAGTAGCCATTGCTTCATTTTAATTACTTTTAAGTTTGCTGTGGTTATCTGCCTCATCCCTCCAGAGACTAAGTTTCAAATCCTAGCCTGGTCATTTCTTGCTGTGAAGTGTACACATTATATCTGTGTCTTCCTGATTTTTTTTTTTTTTTTTATCAAATTGCTCTAATTATCCTTCCACTTCCCAAAGTCAAGCAAGTTAAACTGACTGGCAGCTCTAATTTGGCCTTCTATGAGGGAGCATAGATGTGTGTGCCAATGTGCCATGTGATAGATAGAAGCATAATCAAAACACTAGACCCCTTGAACTACTGTATCTTCAGGGACCCTAATGAAAAGGAATACATCATTTGATTTTAAAATAGATCAACATGAAAACTTGAGATGAATGGGTCCTTAAGGTCCAGGATGGTGAAATTCTATCCTGGCTTCTTGTACTATGCTGTATCTGTAGGCTCTGTTCTTATGGAAATGGCAAATATCCAAAACCCTTATTTATTTATTTCTATTTTTCTACTAACATACACTCAATGAGCAAATTCTTAGGAGCACTATACTAATACTGGAGAGGACTCCCATTTGCTCACAAAACAGCCTCAAGTGTTTGTGGCATTGATTCCACAAGATGTTGGGAGCATTCCTTTGAGGTTCTGGTCCATGTTGACCTGACTGAATCACACAGTTTTGGCAGATTTGACAGCTGCACGTTCATGCTGCAAATCTCCTGTTCTACCAAAGGGTGTTCCTTACCACTGAAGAACACTGGACTCATTGTCATGTTCATAAAACCATTTTGAGATGATATTTGCTTTGTGTGATGATGCATGATCATGCTGGAAGTAGCCATTAGAGGATGGGTAAAGTATGACCATGAAGGGTTGCACATGGTCAGCAACAATACTCATGTGGGCTGTGACATTAAATCTATGATTAATTTGGTATTAACATATCCAAAGTGCGACAGGCAAGCATTCCCTACATCACTACCACCACCAGCCTAGACCGTTCACACAAGGCTGGTTGGGTGCATGGATTCATGCTGTTGGCATCAAATTCTGACCCTAGTAACAACAACAACAACAACATTTATTTATATAGCACATTTTCATACAAACAGTAGCTCAAAGTGCTTTACATATTAAAGAATAGAAAAATGAAAGACATAATTATAAAAAATAAATCAACATTAACATCGAATAAGAGTAAGGTTCAATGGCCAGGGGACAGAAAAACAAAAACTCCAGACGGCTGGAGAAAAAATAAAATCTGTAGGGATTCCAGACCATGATACCGCCCAGTCCCCACTCAGTATCTTTGTGCCTCAGCAGAGATTGAGACTACATTTTTTCCATTCTTCAACTGTCCAATTTTAATGATCTTCTGCTCACTGCAGCCTCAGATTTCTATTCTTGGCTGACGGGAGTGGAACCTGACACTGCCTTCTTTTCTTGTACCTCATTTGCCCCAAGGTTCAACATGTTGTACTTTCCGAGTTGGTTTTCTGTTCACCCAGGTTACACAAAGTGGTTATTTGAATTACTGCAGCTTTTCTGTCAGCTCGAACCAGTCTGCCGATTCTCCTGTGGCCTCTCTCATCAACAAGGTGTTTGCATCCACAGTCTCTCATTGTTATTTATTTATTTACTTTTTTTCCAAATTTCTGAGTAAATTTTAGAGGCAGTTCTTGAAATACTCAAACCAGCCTGTTTGGCACCGGCAATCATGCCATGGTCGAAATCAGTGAGATTGCATTGTTCCCCATTGTGGTGTTTGATGTGAACATTAACTAAACCCTCTGACATGTATATTCGTGATTTGATGCATTGCACTGCTGGCACATGATTGGCTGATTAGATATTTGCAAGGATAAGCAGGTGTGCAGGTGTTCCTGATAATCTGTTTAAACAGTGTGTTTGTAATCCATAGCAGTTCATGCATATCGCTATAGTTAAAAAATGGATACACCGTCATTTAGTCAAAAACTTCCAAAGGGCTGGTGTAATTTTCAAACAGGTCTTGGAAGATATTGGGACAACTTAGCTATCAACAATCCAAACGATCCTGAAGGATAAATGGTTTCCTCTTTTTAATCAAAATTCTTTTATGTTCTAAATTATTCAGCTTCTACTGCACTCAAATCTCACAGTTTTTTAAAAACTGCAGGATGTCCATTTCAGTGAAACTGCTGAACAGATTGCTTTAAAACTGGTCCTCATCTGTCTTTTGTAAAGAAATGTTTCCTGTTTTCTGTCATAAGCAAACACTCCAGGAGTTATGGGGAAATGAAACTGTTAATTGCCAAGCTGAAACAAATCTGCAGTGATCGCTTTCGCAAGCCTGTGAGGAGTGTGACCATTTGATTTAGGTTCATACAAAGACTTTCTCACATTTTTTTTTCCGCCTCTTTATGTGAATACATGCTTTCTTCTTAGCATTGCCTCTTTGACCACAGTGTGAAAAGTGTGCCCTGCTGACTGTTATAACCCAGTTTTTCAGTTTTCTGTTTAGATTTGTTTATTATTATTATTATTATTAGAAATAGTGGCAGTATTATTATTTACTAGCTGTGTTACCCATATAAGACAGGCTGAAATCTAAGTAATCAATGTAGACCTGAATGTTAATGTTTGTAGTGCACTATATAATACTTATGCCTCTGATACATGCCATTTGGTATGGGATTCATAAAAGCAGTGTTCATTTTTGCAGTGTGCCATCTGTTGGAATGATAGAGACATAGCAACCAGATGTAAATGCAGACACTTATCCTTTTATTAAAGTGGATTTTTTTTTTCTTCCATGGTGCTGGTTGCTTTAAATTGGGAACCCACTGGGCTCTTTAGGTCTTATTTTCTGATCTTCAGGACTTTACAAAGCATTTGAGCAGTGCTGGGGGGCAGTGATCTGTAACTGTGTGGCACTTGCTTTACTTGGTAGGTAATCAAGATATTTTTGAAACCTAGTTGAACAGTTCCAAGTGCACTGATTGCAACTGGAATCACATGAGCCTTCGTTCTCCGGATGCACAAAATCTCAACCTTGAGGTTTTTGTATTTGCAGAGATTTTCGACCTATTTGACAGAGTGATTTGTGTCATCTGAAACTGCTACATTGATGAATAGACATCACCTCTTCAGTTGGCTCCAGTGGTATGATTGGTGTTTATGCCCCTATCATACATAACAGTGGTGTTCTCCAGCTTGCTGACATTTTCAGGCTGGTGATGATACCAATGATCAGGCACTAGGTGGCCAAGCTCAAAGGTAGCTAGCTATCCAATTGTGTCAATGTTTATATTCTTTTGGCACGAGGCATAATAATTCAGCAACAATATGACTGATGTGTTCTTGTCACTGACACATGCTGCACTTGCTAACAACATCTATCTTGAAAAAATTCATCTGATGATAGGGTATGGTAAGTGCTTGAGCTTCAGCTAACATGAGGAGACTCTCAGTTTGACCCTTCAACCCAGATCTTCCAAAACTTCCAAAGGTTAGTTTCTTGGTGACGTAGTCATTTAATGTCTGTCTGTAGAACTGTGGGGCTGTTTTGAGGAGAATTTTTTTTTTTGCAAATATGCTAAAAATATGCTGTTGTCTGGGTACAAATATCAAGCTTGAAGTATTGGTGCTTAATTTCTTAACGGATTTTGACAAGAGAGTACTTCCGTTTCTGTTTTTCGTGTCCCCTTATGAGTCATATATTTGTCCAAGTTTGATGTATTTATATTGGCTGACAATCACACTTTTGTACATGCTCTCGAGATCATTGAGATGATGCCTACCACTTCTTTTAGGGATGTCCATTTGGTCTGTGTTAGTTTTCTATTATTATTATTATTATTATTATTATTATTATTATCCTGCTTGCATTTCATTTATGTATTATTCTCCTAATGCCCCTATATTTTTGTTTTCCTTCAGACACATACTATCATTGTTCTTGCAATTGGTTAGTATACTCTATTCTAAATTAAAGGCTGTCAGGAACACAAGAAATGTGCTTTTAAGAGGTTTTTAATTTTCTCAAGCTTCATCCAGTTCAGGGCCATTTGGGAAGGAGAGTTTTGTGGCAGGAGCCAGTCCTGGAAATAAAGCCAGTGCATCTCAGGACCCACAAGCACTCGGACCCACTCAAATCCATTGACGAGTCCCCAAGTCAATTGACCTGCACATCATAGGAATGTGAGAGGACAATTTTGACAGATATGTGGAGGTCCAGCAAAGTTCATATGTACAGAGCCCCAGTGATTCAAACCCAGAACACATGATCTGAGAGTTAACGGTGCTAACCACTGCACCCAGTGCCACCCTAATGTTGCCTTTTAAAACCCACTTCATCAAAGTAAGTGGCAAAACTAAAAAGGTGAAATTTACAAGTTACATTGGAAGGTGAACATTCTTAAAAGTGATACTATCAGACCTCTAATCCACCTTTAAATTCTGCTGCAGGGCTCCATTTGCGATGGAACTGTAAGATTTTAATCTCCAAAATTACTGCATTGCTCATCATTGCTTGATCCAAAAGGCTTTCTGTCAGCTGTCACAATAAAGATCAATTGCCCAGGCACACAAATGTATTTTTATTTTTCCTTGTCTGACGTCATTAACATTCTCAAAGTGACTGAAGGGTGTCTTTGCTTGCCCACACTTGTCTAACATTGCTAAGGCAAGGTTGTGAAGATGTGCTCAGATAGCTTGAGGATGTGGAACTGCTAGTGTATGGGTGTCACCAACATTGTTTTGCCTTGGAATGTTGACAGAAATTAGATGTCCAACATGCTGATTCATTTGAGAACTCTTTAACCATCATGTGGCTGTTTTGGATTACGCTAGTGGCCTGCAGGCTTCCAAAATGTGTAACACAAATGAAAAAAGTGTTGTTTGGGTGCCTAACAAGCTGCAAGTGTCCGCCTTGGCATGGGTCATTTCAAATACTTAAGAATCTGTGGGAGTCCAGTAATTAGCCCCATACTGTTATAGTTGGCAGGCAATCTGGTGATTTGTAAGAGAGTGAGAGAACAGGGTGGGATGCATAAAATACACATTCTCATTCAACCTTAAGAACCAAATTAAACTTTGACGGCAGGTTGGATCTGCAAAATTTGCTTAAAGGTTGGTAGAGCCCAGGGTCTTAACTTCTGTTATGCACAACCACCCACATTGTCGAAGAAGAAGTAAAATAAGTAAAAACAGCTGACAAACCCACAGAAGCAGGCCATGCCCATATCATCTTCAAACCTTAAAGGAATACTCTAACCAAAATTAATATTTTTGTCGTTACTTAACCCATGTAGTTTATAGTGATGGACAAGAAAAAAATTTTATCTCATGTTTTTATGCAGGATTGAAAGAAAAAACGTTTATGATATAATATAAGTCAATGGTGTCCCGGGCAGTACAACAGCAAAAGATCTCATGTTACTCATTTCACATAATCCACACGTCATCTCTCCAGTTATATGCAAATCGTGTGCCTTGTTGCTAAAATATTATTAAATAGATATTTCCAGAAAAATCTGTGCACACCATAAACAGGACACCCAAATCACATGGGATTGACTTTTTCTGTTTTAGCTTGTTGCTTTGATTAGTATAGATGTCTTCCAATTACAGGTGGAATCCCGTTGTAATAAAATTCATGGGAAAATAAAAATATTTTGTTATAACAGAAATTTTGTTATAATGAATATGAGAAAAATACGTACACTTTTGTGACTGGAGTCACCAGTGATTCGCCATTTCTAATGGCAGCGGCACAAGAACAGCTCCATAGCTGCTTTGCTGTGTATTACCATGTGACGTGCTTGTTGCATGAAGTTTAGAACATTTAATACCCAACTTGGACTCACCTTTCTGTCTCTCATGCCAACTAACTATGTGAGTCAAGTTTGACAATACTTGTATAAAAAAAAAATTAAACTGCAAAAAATATTTTATTTGAAAATGAGACATTAGATGCAAGTTTTTTAAAAATATAGAAATATAAATACGAATTCAGAATGAAAATGAGATGTTAGATATAACTTTTTTATGGAAATACAAACATGCTTCTATTTACTTTCGAGCCTTCAAAATTGTTGACAGCGTTGAAGGCACAATTCCAACTGCTTTCACTACGCCGTTTTTCTTCATTCCGGAATCAACATTTTCCAGGATTGTTAATTTTTCTTTCAGAGTAAACTGATGCCATTTCTCACTTTTTTTGTTGCTTGCAAAGAAAACTTTGAGAAATGCTATAAAACTCAAACAGTACAGTATCCGCACATGACACAACTACCCACGTGGATGCTGGGTGGAGCATTAACTCAGAATTCGGCCTTGCTGAGACTACCCAGAAACAGAAATTTCACAACAGACTGTCACTTTGTTTTGATCTAACAAGAAAGAATCAGCCTGTTGCATGTTTCCTGAGACTCGCGGAAAGTGTAGGTGCAGCATTAAGTATTTTTTGCATCACATTATTATCTTCAGTGGCCATTTTTGGTAAAAAAAAACAAAAACATTTGGTTATTGGCATTGTTAAAATGAAATCCGTTTAACATGATGTTGTATGAACATTTGCCCAGGCCAGTAAAAAGTATTTGTTATTCTGAAAATTTCTTACTGCGTTATTCGCTATAACGGGACTTAACCTGTATACTGTTTTTATCATTGTTTTTACTACACAATGTATATACTTTTATTTAGTTTCCTCTTTATTATTTCATTTTTTTGTACTCCTGTTGCATAATCCATAGGCTAAGTCATCCATTCATATTCATTCAGCGTCCCAAACATATGTATTTTAAATAAAACATTTCTAAATAAACAACTTTGGGATACCTTTCATGAACAAAAATGAAATGCGCTCAAATGTGTCTGAAAATTTGAATTGAAGACCCACCTCCTTGACTGATTCATTGGTCAGGAGTCCAGCCCATTAACCACTTATTCATTGGTTAGAATTGCACTTCATATGATGTCAGCAAAAAAGTGTGCACTGAAAGACATTAAAACACTAAAATGTAAAGAAAAGTGACTACAAACATTACCAGAAAGAGAACATGCCTCATACTTGTGTATATCCGTGAAGCAGAAGGTCTGTGGAGCTTCACAGAGTGCTGTTGAATAATGCACACTACTACAGTTGTGGATATAAATATAAATGTAATGACGGGAGGCAGCCTTAGAATTCAATGGCTTGCATATTCTGTTTTATTTAACATTTTTATAATTAAAATATGTTTGTTTGGGATGTTGTGAGCATATGGCTGGATGCCTTGCAATGTGGAATATGCAACACGAGTAACGAGAGACTTTTTTACCATGGACTTTTTGACAGTATTTGCTGTTATCCAGTGTTAGTCACAATAGACTCCTATTTAATCAGAAACTTTCTCATCTACATTTTGCATGAAAACATGAGATTAAAAGTTTTCTTGGCCATGACCACAAACCATGTGGGGTAAGAAACAAACATCATTTTTGGGTGGAATATTCCTTTAAAGGGGCTCCAGACAGATAAGGTAAAAAGAAAATAAATGAAAGTTCTAAAGCTCCTACCTTGGAAATCTGCAGTGTGCAGACGGTGGTGTGGAGTTGTGCTTCTGTTCCTTACAACTTTAAAGGAAACCACACTTTCAAGCCCATTCAGTCTATTCAGGGACACAGTGGGCTAGAGTCTATCCTGGCAGCATCTAGCACAAGGCCAAGAAATCGCACTGGACAAGGTGCCAGCCCATCACAGGAGCCATTTACACACAGGGACAATTTGGAATAAGCAATACGTTTAGTGACAGCAGTCGGCGGAAAGCAGGTAATAGTGCTGGATGGGACCCTCTTGTGCATACACACACACTAGCATTCATACAGGGCCAACTTAAAGTTGTCAGTTAACCTAAACTGGATGTCATTGTAAATGCAGAGAGCCCCACAAACTTCACAAAGTCTACAAAGCAGGAGGACAACATGATTGCTCCAGACAGTGACTGCAACAACAACAACATTTATTTATATAGCACATTTTCATACAAACAGTAGCTCAAAGTGCTTTACATATTAAAGAATAGAAAAATGAAAGACACAATTATAAAACAAAATAAATCAACATTAACATCGAATAAGAGTAAGGTTCAATGGCCAGGGGGGACAGAAAAAACAAAAAAACTCCAGACGGCTGGAGAAAAAATAAAATCTGTAGGGACTGATCACTAGATTTAAACCCAGGATGCTAATCTCTCTGTTTGCTCCTCCATTAAAACTAAAGTTATTACAGGTTCAGTCTGAAAGTGTTTGTAACTTCATTTGTGCTGAGAGATGCAGCAGCCTAGCGAATTAAAATCAAGCAGCCGAATCTATTGGTTGGCCATTTTGTCTGAAATGCTTTGGTCAGTTAATGATGTGTTCAGACTGTGGAAAGAAAAGCATTCAGGTTCAGCGTTTCCTGCCAGAATACTGTAGGACCAGCATTTCTAGCATCTCTTATGAAATCCATTAGGGTCAGCAGCAGCCACCAAATGCACAGACACTTGTGTATTTGCAATCGATCACAACATTTCAGCGCTACTTTCGATTCCAAGCATTGATTTCAGTTTCTGCTTCATTGAGTTAGACAGGCTTGCAGTTTGTTTGGCTTCTTTCAAAAGCACTCTTCTAAATATTACTTTCCAAGCAGAGTTGTTGGTTGGTAAAACCAGCACAGACTGCATTTCCTCAAGGATAAGACATGTTGTAAACCTTTTTAAAAAGCAGACAGTACTGTGTGTTTTTATCAAATGCACTACCAATGACAAACATCCAGATTGTCTAACTTAGATTGTACAGTATGTCTCAAATGGAGTGATGGGTGGGGGGTTTTACGGGGACATGTCATTAATTATTGTATGCAAAGTAATTTCTTTATAATTGTGACATTGAACTACTGATCTGAGAGAGTTAGCAGTCCATATATTTTGTGTATATTTTTGGTCATTTATAATAAACTGTAGTAAGTCCCTCATTCACCGTTCAGTATTGGCTGCTGCTTTGCACTGTTTGTTGCTAGTGGAGGAATTTTGACCTCTGTAACGATGAACTGGATCGAGCAGGTTAAATAATGGACTGACAGAACACTTCTCTTAACCCAAAGGATATAGATACAGTGGTGTGAAAAACTATTTGCCCCCTTCCTGATTTCTTATTCTTTTGCATGTTTGTCACACAAAATGTTTCTGATCATCAAACACATTTAACCATTAGTCAAATATAACACAAGTAAACACAAAATGCAGTTTTTAAATGATGGTTTTTATTATTTAGGGAGAAAAAAAAATCCAAACCTACATGGCCCTGTGTGAAAAAGTAATTGCCCCCTGAATCTAATAACTGGTTGGGCCACCCTTAGCAGCAATAACTGCAATCAAGCGTTTGCAATAACTTGCAATGAGTCTTTACAGCTCTGGAGGAATTTTGGCCCACTCATCTTTGCAGAATTGTTGTAATTCAGCTTTATTTGAGGGTTTTCTAGCATGAACCGCCTTTTTAAGGTCATGCCATAGCATCTCAATTGGATTCAGGTCAGGACTTTGACTAGGCCACTTTGGGTCATTGTCCTGTTGTGGCACCCAAGATCGCTTCAGCTTGAGTTGACAAACAGATGGCCGGACATTCTCCTTCAGGATTTTTTGGTAGACAGTAGAATTCATGGTTCCATCTATCACAGCAAGCCTTCCAGGTCCTGAAGCAGCAAAACAACCCCAGACCATCACACTACCACCACTATATTTTACTGTTGGTATGATTTTCTTTTTCTGAAATGCTGTGTTCCTTTTACGCCAGATGTAACGGGACATTTGCCTTCCAAAAAGTTCAACTTTTGTCTCCTCAGTCCACAAGGTATTTTCCCAAAGGTCTTGGCAATCATTGAGATGTTTCTTAGCAAAATTGAGATGAGCCCTAATGTTCTTTTTACTTAACAGTGGTTTGCGTCTTGGAAATCTGCCATGCAGGCCGTTTTTGCCCAGTCTCTTTCTTATGGTGGAGTCGTGAACATTGACCTTAATTGAGGCAAGTGAGGCCTGCAGTTCTTTAGACGTTGTCCTGGGGTCTTTGTGACCTCTCGGATGAGTCGTCTCTGCGCTCTTGGGGTAATTTTGGTCGGCCGGCCACTCCTGGGAAGGTTCACCACTGTTCCATGTTTTTGCCATTTGTGAACAATGGCTCTCACTGTGGTTCGCTGGAGTCCCAAAGTTTTAGAAATGGCTTTATAACCTTTACCAGACTGATAGATCTCAATTACTTCTGTTCTCATTTGTTCCTGAATTTCTTTGGATCTTGGCATGATGTCTAGCTTTTGAGGTGCTTTTGGTCTACTTCTCTGTGTCAGGCAGCTCCTATTTAAGTGATTTCTTCATTGAAACAGGTGTGGCAGTAATCAGGCCTGGGGATGGCTACGGAAATTGAACTCAGGTGTGATACACCACAGTTAGGTTATTTTTGAACAAGGGGGCAATTACTTTTTCACACAGGGCCATGTAGGTTTGGATTTTTTTTTCTCCCTAAATAATAAAATCTGCATTTTGTGTTTACTTGTGTTACATTTGACTAATGGTTAAATGTGTTTGATGATCAGAAACATTTTGTGTGACAAACATGCAAAAGAATAAGAAATCAGGAAGGGGGCAAATAGTTTTTCACACCACTGTATATTGAACAAACTAGTGTAGCAGCACCCTATCTGTGTGAAGTATGCATGTCCACTGTATGCCTATGAGGGTTTTTCCTCCAAGAACTGTGCTTTTCGTCCCAAATTCCCTACAATGTATGTGGTAAGTTAAATGTCAATTGTAAATTTTTTCCTTTTTTATTGGAAGTATCTGTGAATGAGTCCTGCTATGGACTGTTGCCTCACCCCAGGATGTTACCTGCCATGTGGGAAAGGCTTCAACATCCTACCAAAATAGAACTGGACTAAATGAGTTTGAAAAAGTTAAACCACACTTACTCTATAGGTCCACTGCTCTATACACTAGTGTTAAAATGTAAAGGCAGTTTGAAAATTATACGGTAACTGGAACAGATAGAAGCTGACGTAACACAACACGTTCAGAATGGCTAATGGCTAGTTTGAAAATGCACAGTGCAGCAGTCTGCCATTAGTTGAAGCCAAGGTCAAATGAACACGGATGCTCCACTGCGGGATTTTACTATTGTTGAACAATTCACCATAGTTAGATTTTTTTCAGCTGTTTAGGTAGCCATCTTGCACAAACTTTATGGTACCCCAAGAAATTATGCATGGCTTGTGCAGGTCAAAACCGTATATCCAAATGTACAAAAACAACAGAAAACGTAATCCATTGTACACAACCTCTCCTCCTCTTAGGGACAGACTAATCAGGTGACAAAGGACACCACAAAGTTGGTCAGCACAGGCCTTAAAACCTTGAGAACTGACTCCATCTGGCCCTGCGGCTTTTCCTGTGTGTAGCTTCCTCAGTTATGTCTCCTTACTTAGTTATAGACAGCCCATGCTGATGGTCAGAGGTTGTCTTGTCACCCATTCCATCTGATGTAGTAGAAGTAGATGTGATGTAGCAGGGATGGTTTGGGGGTCATGTCATTGAAAGAAGGTGGCAGTGTGGGGGAGTGGATTTAAAAAATGGTTCAGGACATTAACTTTGTTCACATCCCCTTCTATCACCTGATCCCTGAATTGCCCGAGTCCAGTAATTATGTCCAGTCTTTTCCAGAAAGATTTCATGTTATTCTGAGTGAGTTTGGCTTCTGTTTTAGCTTTAGTGGCTTCCTTTCTTTCACTTAACTTTGTCTTTAGTATTTGCCGTGTGTTCTTCAGAGCCTCTTTGTCATCAGATTTGAATGCTGACTTGCTTGGTGTTCAGTTCAGGAGAGAACAACAATTTCAATACTAGTGTTCTTCAGAGTGTAGACAGTAGAACAATTTATGGTTTCAATGTATTAATGTGAAATCCTAATTTATGCATGTAAACAGTATTGATCCCATGTGCCTATGTGGCCAAAGATGTAATTCGATGTTAACAACGCCATTGTGCATCTCCATTCCATCCCTGGACAGTCACTGTGAACTTGGACACCTCGTGGTTCACAAATTAAGCACTGGGTTCCAGTTTCTGCACCTCTAAACTGAGTTAAGTGGACAAATGGATTTTTTGCTTGTTTGTTTGATTATTTATTTAGTTTATAAATAGAGCACAGTTGCGCAAGTACATGGCTGTGACAGGTATTTATTAGGCTGGAATACAAAAATTAATAAATGAAGAACAGCAGTAAGTGCCGATAGGAAGATGTATGTGTCCAGTCGGACATGGGGCTTTTAGCACTTTCACGGCAGATGACTTCTGTTTCTGTTTCTGAATTCAAGACGGCAGCTGTTAAAGTTTGTACCAGACTCCAGTCCTTATTCACTTGGGAGTGAGGAGTTTAGAGATGCAGAGCAGCCAGTGGCGCTGAGCGTGAAGATGTCTGTTGTTGATTATACTAAGGAATGGCACAATTTGAAGTTTTTGCCATCGGTGCATTCCTACTGCACTATGGAGATTCCCGTTACCACCCACACAGATACCTCCATTTGCTCTCTCAAGAGGCTGATAGCCCAGTTTTTGTGAGCACAACATTTTGTCCTTTTTTATTTCTTACTTGGGGGAAGGGGGTGCTACAAAATGGGCAAAGAAATGTGAAGAATAAATATTTTAACCCCTTGTTTTACAGCCAAGAGTAAATATTTCCTGAGCAGGATCATCAAGGCCTGGTGGGAAAATGAACCCAAGGAATGTAATTTAAAGTAGGTAATTTGTGCTTGCTGTTTACAGTTTAGGCAATAGAGGCCCAAGGGGATTCAACGGAAACAATCAGTGATGGAGAGAAGACTCCAAGGGTGAACATAGGTCAGACAGAGCAGTCTGAAAAGTCAGGAAGTTAGAAACGTGGGACACTTCTGAAACTCTGTGATGCCTTGGAGCAGTGTGGTATTTTAGGCATCCTTATATCTCACAACCCAAAGCACTGTCCACTACTTTTTTTGTTAACTAGTGGTGTTGGAACCCCAAAAGTAATGCTAGTTCTAACAGAGATGTTGACGTATCTGGCTCCACTTATGCAAATCTTTGGCTCAGTAATGTACTGGAGGCCAAAAGGATGCATGTCTGTGTCTCAACTCTTGCTTAGTCTATGACTTCCAACCAGTCATTCATTTTAATTCATTTTCTGAACACTTCTTTTCCATGACAAGGTCACTATAATCCAGAAGGTGTCCTAGCCGCTTTAGGCTCAAGGCAAGGACCAATCTGAGACTGTTTAGTTTCTTATTTCTGGACTCGGCCAGTAAACCCAGAAAAAGTCAGTAGTGTGAAAGTAATCTAAGCTGCATAGCATTCCCTTTAGTGTAGGCCTTTATACATAGTGAAAGACAATCCTGCTCCTGGCTTTCACTCCCAAGTATATTTTTTTAATTTTGACATACGTTACTCTTGTTAACTAACCTTTTATTTATTCACATGGATTGCCAAAGCTCAGTCATAAAAAGAAAGGAAGACACTTGACAGACGAGAGGAGACTATTCAGTCCATCAAGCTCATTTATTTAGCTACTGGTAATAGCAAAGCTGTCCAAGGATCTCAGCCAGATCCTTTTTGAAGGTTGTCAGTGTTTCTGCTTCTGCTACATGACTCAGATTTCCATGACTCTTTATTAGAATAAGTGCTTTATGGCTTCAGACCACTTCACTTCAGTACACATGTATTTTGTCAGCATGCCCATGTCAATCAAACATAGAAAGCTGTGCAGTTTACTTCTGACTTTACGCTGTAGGAAGATAAGTAAATAAAGCAAAGTTTAATAATATTCGATCTGGCTTTTATACAAGTAACATACAAATGTATTTATATAAAGACCATCACAAAACATAATCACAAACTGGTCTTTGCATGATAACTTGGCGAGATCTGTAGCTGTGCTGTTTCACTGAAGGACAGATATGGGGCAGACTGACTGGCAGGATGACGATGGACCTCTTGCTGCTTCCAGATGGTGCCATCTTTCGCCTCTACACCTGGTGCAGCTGCATTGTTCTTATATGTGAGTGGACGTTTCTTGCGGGGAGGGCTTCTGTTCTCTTTCTCGAATGTAGAACCCTCGTCCTCATCTGAGTTCACCTCTGTTATAGCACATCTTTATTTCAAAACAGCAGTGTCAGATCGGGGGGGAGCGTGAACGCAACTGAGAGAATAAAACTGAATTAAAAAAAAAACACTAACCTTTACAAGTACCATACATTTACACCAGTTGTAACAGACTCAAATTAAATGTATGTTTTTATTGTATAATAGTAACAATAACAGCACCTCACTTTTCAAAACGTTTTTTTTGACGCGGCAAGGCTCGAACCCATGACCTCTTGATTATGAGTCAATAGTTCTTACTGCTGTACTACCAAAGCAGTCATAACAACAAAGTACACTAACCCGATTTCTATTTCTTCGGTTCTAGTCTTGAATAAAAGCAAACTTGTTTTGTTATACTTATACCTTTTGTGAAAGTACTTATTTGATATTTGGAATTCAGTCTTCACACATTATACACTTTATGTCAAAATTTTGTCATTAGTACTAAACATGAAAAAAGTTTGTCTTTTTGGTATGTGTTCAACATTTCTGTCATGCTACACTTACATAGATCTTTGTAGAGATGGAACACACATGAAATTCATGTGTTCCAAATAACAATATATTATTTACACTATACAGCTCCCAGTATTTCACTCCCAGATAAACAAGGCTGGGAGAACTTTTTGCGGCCGTGGCAGAATGGGATAGTAGGCTGCTTGTGCTTATCGACACATTTACAAAACAAAAGTCACTGACGGAGAGGTGCGAATGGATTTAAGGTGGGCCGAGTTTTTTTGTAGGCTTTGGTAATTCTAGTGTTAATTCCCTTCCTCCTTAAGAATCTCAAATTTTTATATAATTTTTTTTTTTTAATAAGCTTGACAAATAACGATTGGGCAAAAATAAATTAGTCAACAGAAAGCCGACTATGTTGGTTCTATTTTCCCTTTCTGTGTGCTCATCATTAAGCTACACTTTTGATAAAATATTTAGACAAAATTTAGAAAGAAAAACACTTGAGGCACAGAGATTTTCTAATCCTTTCCAAGCAAAGAAACCCCTTTGTTGATATATTTGTTGGTGTATATATACACGGAGCAGAATAGCAGATGTAATGAGCAGAGAAATGGCCTCTGCCTTTAACCATGAGAACTGTTTTCTATTTTAGACGTTAATTAGAATCTGAAGACCTCCAGCTCCAGGACTGGGCACTCATAGTGCACAATGTGCCCTACAAAATGAAACCACCAATATGTTTGTTTCCCACATGGTCATGTCTCTTGTTAGCTCACCCAGACACTTGCAGTTGCAACACTTTTGAGTACTCTGACTTGAAAATGCAAGCTTTTCATGAAATTCAAAGCTGCAAATGAAATCTCACCCTGTAAATGACCCGTGATGGGAATCATATCACTGTATAAAGAATCCAAGAGGGGTCTGGGATCAATGTTTGTAACAGTTGAGATTCCAGCAATCCCACATGGAGTGTTATGCATTGGCCTGTTGTCAAAACATTCCCATAACGCCAGTAACTGCATTATATTACAATAATAAATATCTGCATTAATCAGTATGTAACATACTTAAATCAGAATAATCCAGTTCAGTGTCACGTGGTACTTGCCCCCTAAGGTGGGATCAATCCCCGAACAGTGTGTACTTTTTCACACTTAACCATGCTCACAGCCAGTTTACAATGGTGTATTAATGTGGGTTTAGTGGAACTCACTCTGTGTGTTATGTCTTTGTTGTAATGAGGTTGTTGTTCTCCTGAGAACAAAAAAAAATGTGGTTAAGGACACGGTCATAACAAAGAAAAATATGAGATCTGTCAAACAAAACTAAAGGACAAAATCAGAATCAATATTGAGGAGCAAAAATTAGTTCAAGAACGAAGCGCTAAGGCTTACTTGTTGAGAAACTAACTATAACTAAGATTTGAGAAGAACAGAATGTATATTCACTGAGGGATAGCAGATGTTGTTATTGCCACCATAATATATCGCCTCACTTCCTATAAAGCATGCAATGAAAAGAAAAAAAACAAGACATTTTAAACAAAAAGCTTAAAATGTCAAAGTAAGTTAAAATAAAAAAAACAGACTACAAAAATATAAACCTGGATCTAAAAAAATGTGAACTGTGTCGAATTACACATAGTAAATCACATAGTATCACATTGGCCTCTCCCAAACAGACAAACCCTGTCCACTTAAGCACTGATTACAAGTGATGTATGCACAGCCTATCACTCCTCAGTATGCCACACAGGGACTTGCTAGCTTTTGTATGAAAAACATACTAGGATCCCCCCCACCGCCCAACCCAAAGACTGCTTTGGTCCCCAAAAATAACCTTCTGTCCATACATAAAGGCTGAGTCACCTTCACAGAGTCTGCAGATATAACCAGGAGTGCCCACACGTTTTCGGCTTGCAAGCTACTTTTAAAATGACCAGATCAAAATGATCTACCTACATTAACAATGCTATATACACTCACCTAAAGGATTATTAGGAACACCATACTAATACGGTGTTTGACCCCCTTTCGCCTTCAGAACTGCCTTAATTCTACGTGGCATTGATTCAACAAGGTGCTGAAAGCATTCTTTAGAAATGTTGGCCCATATTGATAGGATAGCATCTTGCAGTTGTTGGAGATTTGTGGGATGCACATCCAGGGCACAAAGCTCCCGTTCCACCACATCCCAAAGATGCTCTATTGGGTTGAGATCTGGTGACTGTGAGGGCCATTTTAGTACAGTGAACTCATTGTCATGTTCAAGAAACCAATTTGAAATGATTCGAGCTTTGTGACATGGTGCATTATCCCGCTGGAAGTAGCCATCAGAGGATGGGTACATGGTGGTCATGAAGGGATGGACATGGTCAGAAACAATGCTCAGGTAGCCCGTGGCATTTAAACGATGCCCAATTGGCACTAAGGGGCCTAAAGTGTGCCAAGAAAACATCCCCCACACCATTACACCACCACCAGCAGCCTGCACAGTGGCAACAAGGCATGATGGATCCATGTTCTCATTCTGTTTACGCCAAATTCTGACTCTACCATTTGAATGTCTCAACAGAAATCGAAACTCATCAGACCACGCAACATTTTTCCAGTCTTCAACTGTCCAATTTTGGTGAGCTTGTGCAAATTGTAGCCTCTTTTTCCTATTTGTAGTGGAGATGAGTGGTACCCGGTGGGGTCTTCTGCTGTTGTAGCCCATCCGCCTCAAGGTTGTGCGTGTTGTGGTTATTTCAGTCAAAGTTGCTCTTCTATCAGCTTGAATCAGTCGGCCCATTCTCCTCTGACCTCTAGCATCAACAAGGCATTTTCGCCCACAGGACTGCCGCATACTGGATGTTTTTCCCTTTTCACACCATTCTTTGTAAATCCTAGAAATGGTTGTGCGTGAAAATCTCAGTAACTGAGCAGATTGTGAAATACTCAGACCGGCCCGTCTGGCACCAACAACCATGCCACGCCCAAAATTGCTTAAATCACCTTTCTTTCCCATTCTGACATTCAGTTTGGAGTTCAGGAGATTGTCTTGACCAGGACCACACCCCTAAATGCATTGAAGGAACTGCCATGTGATTGGTTGATTAGATAATTGCATTAATGAGAAATTGAACAGGTGTTCCTAATAATCCTTTAGGTGAGTGTATATATACTGAGTATCAGAGGTGGGTAGTAACGAGTTACATTTACTCCCATTACATTTACTTGAGTAACTTTTTAAAAAAATTGTACTTCTAAGAGTAGTTTTACTGCACCATACTTGTTACTTTTACTTGAGTACATTTGTGAAGAAGAAATGCTACTCTTACTCCACTGCATTGTGCAACACTCGAATCGTTACTTTTTTCCCATTAGATTAAGTCTGACAGACAATTTTCAATCTGCTCTGTGTAGCATATGCTGTCATGTTATGCACACGCCTTCTATTGCGTCTCCAGCTCTGACGCAAGGTTTTGGATGTTCCCTAAATTAAGACACTGCAGCTTTGAGGACAGATGTTGCATTTTTCGTTTGAAAGCATTAACTGAGCTAATCATATTGCCAATGGTTTTCTCTTTTCCTTGCAGCTGTAAATTAAGCTCATTCAAAATGTTTGTCAGATTGAAAAAAAAATGGCAAGTCTAGCGGCCATTGATCGTTATTAAGTTGCTTGTATTCTGCATGTTTAATGACAAGGAGAAACTCCTTTTTCTCCGGCCAGAGGTCTTGAAATCTCAGCAGAAATTTCTCCCTAGCCATCTGCCTCAACGAAGGCTTCTTTTATCATCTGTCCTGGAAGGACTTCTTATGCTTAATGATCGAGTGACTCACCTGGAATGATGCTTCGGTGTGTCTGTCTTTGCTTTTGAGTTCAGCCAAGTGAAAAATGACGACTGTCTGATTAACTGCGATTTTAGTTTCCTCTCCTTTCTCTTTCTCAGATCGCTTTTCGGAAGGAAGTCAGTTTTGTAGCTTTTATGAACAGTTCAAAAGTGCCTTTCCACATTTTCCTTGTTTCGAATAGCAATGATAGATTGACAGATCAGATAAACGCACTTCGATTGTGACAAAAAATCCTCTTCCAATTCCACATCCAACCCATAAACAACAATTTTTTTTTTTAAATCCCTTCTTTAGTCAATATAAATTGGAAGGCTAACTAGGTCACTTAGATAGCTGGAGTTTTGCAGTAGCTCACGCGTTTGATCATGCGTGCGGGATGACCAGTGTGTTAGAAGAAAAGAGATCTCAGACTGGCCGCCCTGTATGTCAGTCAAGTGGCAAATGCCATAGGGAGGACATATGATAGACTAACAAAATAATAATATTTTTTTTGAATGCATCGCGATCTACCTGCACTACCTTTGCGATCTACCGGTTAATTGCGATCGACGCCTTGGGCACCCCTGATCTAAACACTTAAACACCTACATCCGTAAGGATGTCCTAAATACATGGAGGCTGATACACCTTTGGTAATGTCAATGATGTGTTGCTCCCATCATGGTGTCCTCCTTTTGGGGATGTTTCCCATCAGCCTGCAAACCCAGGTGCCTTGTGCCCACTTATTCATGTTAATCGCTTGAGATGTACAGACACAATATAGAAATTTAAATGCTAATTAGTATTTATTAAGAACAGAATAACAAATTAACCAAGTGAAATAAATGATAGAAATTAATAAATAATAGTAATGCCCTAATAAAAATACAGCCTTTCTTAAAATTCATAAAGCTTGAACCCTACTTTCCATTTGAGATAATGGTAACAGCTCTGTCAGACGAGAAGTTGTCTTGTGGGGCTGATTTTAGATTCAGCAGTTTGGCTGATACACGGGACGACATCTTTGACATCCAGGTGAATGGAGTCTCACAGAATGAAATCTCTCTGTTGTCTCTCTCGAACTGTCCATACTTTATGCCAGTATTGCCAAATGGGCTTCGTACCTTATGATGTTGCACAAAGATAATTGCTTACTACTTTGACGATGAACAGCTTTGCCTAAAAGCTTTCATCAAGAAGATATGTACAAAACTTTCTTTCTTGTCAGTGGTGGTTTATGTGTTTTATCTTTGGTTCTGTTTAAAATCCACCTGAAATATATGTTATAGGCTCCTCAGTAATTCTGCACAAAACATAAGAAAGGAAATAATCAAAATACATAGGAATAGAACCACACCTCACAGCATTGTTCTTCACAAGACTTTAACAGCACTGATTCGTGTCCAGAGAGCTTATTTATAGGTCATTGCAGTCCATTTGAGCAAAACTTGTAATCAATGCTAATTGCAGCTTGCTTTTTATATAGTGCCTTCAGTTTCCAAAATAATTAAAGTAACAGACACACGCATGTCTTTGAGATGTGAGAGGACAATAAGCACAGGCATTGGGAAACACACAATCTCTGTCCAAACTAGGCAATACCATAGTACACTTGATCCATGTAGTAGCTAACCATTGGGTCACCCAAATCAGTAAATCAGTAAAAATTAAAACTGGAGATGCATGTGATAACAAAAATGTGAAATTGTAGGACTCTGGGACAGACTTGAGATAGATAAATAGAAATTTCCAAGAAGTAACAATTAGAGTTTAACTGCTTTCACCATTCAACGGTGTTTTACAAAACAGACTTGGCAACTACAAGGGATGATAATTTCCCGGAGTGATGGACTTCACTTGTGTTGGGGTCTTATCCTGAGTAAGGGCAAAGGTTTTTGTGAGATGTACCAACAAATCAGTGCTGCTGCAGCAGAAAATGTGTGGCTGTTGTACTTGACAGTGGGGGTGAAGTGGCAGCAAGAGAATACTGAGCATGCTGCATTACTGTATTTACCTATACCCACTACCTAGTGACAGAAAGAATAACATCAGGAATATAAGTAACCAAAATGAGGTTTCTGTGCAGGGTTGGTTGGGTCAATCTCTATGGCAGGGCGTAGAGCTCAGCAATATTTAATTAACCTCAGAGTAGAATTGCTACTTCTGCATATTTAGAGGAGCCAACTGATGTGGTATGGTTGTGTAGTTGCACTGCCCCATTAGGTTATATCTCTCAGATGGGCTGGGAGCATTTCAGATTCCCAGGGAGGTGCTGAGAATAAAGTGGTTTTGTCTGTCCAGCTCAGCATGGTGCTATTGCACCCTCATTGGGATGAGTGGAATGAAAATGATGATGAAAATGAGCTTTCATAATAATCTACCAGAAGTTACGCGTGTTAAACAATTTTACATGAAGGGATGGAGAATATAAGAGAGAGCAGGTGAGTCTTTGGTCCGGATTTTAATGCCAGGACAGACAGAGCCTCACAAAGGGAGAAATCAAGGAAGACAATTCCAAAGAGGATCATATGGTTCATCCATTCTGCTAGTGACACTTGCAAGGGATTTGATCACACATGTCTACTGGGATCTGTGTGAACAAGCTAGGCATCTGAGCAACATGGAAAACATCCTTTGCCTTGGAATTCTTTATGGGTATTTATTGCTTGTGATCCCTGATGATCAAACCTACTGGTCCTCCAGTTTGCTGACTCACCAAGTTGCATTTTCTTTTTTTTCCCACAGTTTCTTAACTGACCTAAAGAAGCTAATCTGTTCTTTAGCTTTCTCAGGCCTTTTATCAACGACCACATAGTTTGGTTTTATTAATAAAAGAAAGACGTTTCCTTTCGTCATGGAGAGCCTCTGTCTAAAGAGGAAGTGTAAACACTGAATCAATATTTCTCAGGGGTACGTTTTAGCGGCTGAGTCCCTCTGCCTCATTAAGGCGCTCATCACTCTAGCAGATGGTGACATTAAACCAGCTATCTTCCCATTTCACATTCTGGGACAGCCACAGACCTTTGTGACCATAAGCTTTATTACTTCAGTCCTTTGTGCTCTGCCTATTTGGAAAGAAGGACTTTAAGCAATATTGGAGTGAACAAATGTTTCAAAGCCTTGTGAAGTTGTCTTCCTTCTCTTGCATTTCATGCTATGACATTATTGGCTTGTTTGTTTCCTGGTAATTTCAAAGTATTTTTTAAGCTCCATGGTAAGTGGTGCCCCTTGAGTAGAAATGACATTGAATAAAAAAATGTCCAGCAAATCTGCTGAAGGCAAACATGTGCTTGTGTGTTTAGAGAGCTGATCTCTGTTCAGACTGTACATCTCAATGTATCTTCTTCTTCTTCTCCTTCTCCTCCTCCTCCTATAAATGTTTCTTCTGCTTTGTCTCCTCAAGTTGGGGCATTGCTGAATGACCTGGTGTACCCACAATGGGCAGGGCTCACTGGGAGGTACAGACACCACTGCCTAGGCACTTTGTCTTGAAAGAACCAATAGAGCCCTTGTTAGGGATTGTCCACTTTGCTCTTGGCAGGACCGCAGTCTCTTGAAACAAAGAAATCTTTCATTGTTACTGATTAATTAGAAGGATCAAAGGTATCAAGAAAGTGCAGTGTCTGATGGAATGTCTGCCAATTTAAGGACTGAAATCCATCCATTCCTCCATTATGGAACCTGCTTAATCTTTTTAATATAAATTGTCTTGATAAAATTATAAATAATAACCTGGTTAAGTTTGTAAACAAAACCAAACTAGGTGGGATGGCAGATGATGCAATTCAGAGGGGTTTGAACAGGATTTTAACTTTGGTAGACGTGTGACAGGTGAAATTTAATATAAGTAAATGTAAAGTATTACAAATGGAAAGTAAAAATTGTAGATTAGAATACACAGCGGCAGGCCCGAATCTTAAAAGTCCATTTCATGAGAAGAACCAAAGCTGGTGTCCCATTACACACTTTCTATTCATAGGGGATGTCAAACTTACAGTTGCTGATCTTGTCACCAGTGGATAATAATTATATGGCTAGATCTCACAGTAGATGACAAACTACACAACTCTGTGTCAGCAGTTTAGAACTTCCAAAGTTTTGCAAGTTTATCTGACCACCAGTAATGTGCTGTCTGACTGAGCTGGTGGCTGTGTAAAGGGTTTACTCGTATTGCGAGGTCAGCTGTAGTGTTGAACCTTTTTATAACAAATTTAATATAATGTAAAGCACAAGTACAATAACTAAAAGAAACTCAAACCTGAAGCACATCTGAACAGATGCCTAGGAACCCAGTAGTTACTTGCCTTGGTTGGAAGCGGATTGCACCAGTTTAAATCCCTTAGCCGGGGTGCACTTGTTAAATAGAATTAAACTATTCAGTAGCAGACAACCAAACAAAGAAGCAGGTTCATTGCTAGACTAAAGTGCAATGAGAAGAAGCAGTAAAAGTCAACTTTATAACGATAATAATAACTCAGCACAGAGAACAACATGTAAACCTTAGATACAATAACTAAAAGAAACACAAGCCTGAAACACTTACCTCACTTGAACAGACACCTAGGAACACAGTAGTTACTCAACTTTTTTTTTTCTCTTTTTCTATCATTTTATGGTATGTAAGACAAAAAACTAGACAGATAAGCCTCTCTTGTTTGTGAGGTCCAGAACACCCACATTCCTTATTCCTTCTCACTGCACTATATATATTGTTCTTTCAGCTGAGTGATCATTGATTATCAGCTTTCACGCACGCAGAGACCACCCCATGACAGCATTTGTTTAAATTTGTCAGGGTGAGTCGCAGATTGATTGGCAGACTACGTGACTGGCGAGCACGGGAGCATGACTGCCATTGACTCATTTAAGATCATGTAGATGAAGTCTGCAGCTGAAAATCATGGAAAAAATTGTATGATGTGACAGGACTTTTAGGAGTCATGTGGACCCTCCACTATCTACATCCAAGTGTAAGCAGTCAAGAAGGCTACTAGAATGGCATTTTAAATAGCCTGCCATGTGGAGTCCAAGCAAGGTCAAGCTTAAGTTATATAACTGACTAGTGAGGTGCCACCTGG
Source organism: Polypterus senegalus (assembly GCF_016835505.1). Taxonomy (NCBI): domain Eukaryota; kingdom Metazoa; phylum Chordata; class Cladistia; order Polypteriformes; family Polypteridae; genus Polypterus; species Polypterus senegalus. Next base: position 43,340,740 of record NC_053162.1, read on the forward strand.
AGTACTGTGTACAGTTTTAGCCTCCATATTACAAATAAGACATAGCAGCACTAGAGAAAGTCCAGAGAAGAGCGACTAGGCAGATGAGATGTGTTTTAAAATTATGAACTGAATTAGTACTGTGTATCCTGTCTCTTGCTTTAAAATAAACTTTTCAACAAGAACACGGATAGAATTTTTCTTAAGAGAAAATTTCACATAAATAGAGAGAACTAGAGACACATGGAATAAATTATCAAGTAGGACTTCATAGACCTTCAAAATTCAACTTCATTTCATTTTTTGAGAATTCAGGTGAATAGGATTTGATGAGCTTGTTGGGCTGATTACCCTTTTCTCATTGAAATTGTTCTAATCTGTTTGAGAGTCAATGTAAGACGGAAGCCAGCCAGCATGGTTGCACAGATGGTGCACCAGTTTGTCATAGAGTCCACTCATATACTCCCTTTCACTGAGCCAGTTCCATTCCGGTTTGGAGATAATGCACATGTCTGAGGCATGTTGTAGGAGGCTGGAGTACCCAAAGACATGAGGAGAATGTAAATAAACACCACACATGCAGTGACTAGGCGCTACAACTGATTGATTGAAATCCTCTTTTCAGTATATCAGCATTTTTGATTGAAATCCTCTTTTCAGTATATCAGCATTTTTCTCCTCTAGTTTCCCAGCTACATCCCAACGACATGTATTAGGTTAATGGCTGACTCACCCAGGACTGACTCAGGCCATGTCCTATTGTGCCAAGATAGGGTGTGGCTCTAAAGAAGCCTATAATGAAAAAATGGCTTCAGAAGAAGGGTGGATTTTGCAGTAGACAATTTGGGTATATTCATAAAAGCACATTTTTCAAATGAGGGTCTCTATTACTTCCTCTTGGTTCAGTTGCTATTTCAGGATTCCCATGACCCTTTCTATAAAGAAATGCTTCCTTGGTTTCCTTGGTGTCCTCAAATATGTGACTTTCTACTTAGCTGATAATAGTCTGAGGACCTGATTTTGGTCCGCACAGAGCATTTTCTGTTCAACAATGAAGAGGCCCCCTGTCAGAGTATGACTTGCCCTTTAGACCAGCATATACTTTGTTGCTTTTCTTTAAATGACTGCTGTGCCTTTTTGATATCATGTTAGTTGAGACTTCTGTGATCCCAGTCATATTAGCACATTAGAGAAAGTTTGCATAATGACCCTTGTTTACAGTCTCATTTTGGTTAAACTCGTAATCGCACATTGTTCCAGTTCTGCTCATTAAGGCATATTCCAGAAGCAGAGTTCAACCCAATCTTGAACATAATAGTAGTCCATTGCAGTGCACACTCACTCCAAAAGCTCATTCATACTGTGTCCATTTTGAGGGGTTTATCACACATACCACTCTAAAAGGGAGGAGAATAGAGAAAGCTCCAAGAACATATGGAGAAAATAAGCTAAATCCCTAAAGAAATTACCAAGTGCTTGGAGTTGAGGGTAAACACAGCACCACTGTTCAAAGGGAACTCATGTGCAGCCTAAATGTTCATGATAGCAAATAGTAGGTGCTGCTATAAAGTTCAATGCAATATGACAACTGATATCACAGCAAGAAAATTAAAGCAGATGCCAAGTGGGATGTAAGGGCTAAAAAATGAGTACCGATTGACAAGAAGTGCTGAGTCTGCTTCAGTGTCATAGAGTCGGGCAGAGGATGAAACATTGACATAGCAGATTTGAACTGCACAACAGAAGAGGTGAGCTCCCAGGCATAGGCTGAATATTTAAAACTGACGGAGACGCTCCTACTTAAAAGAGACCACAAAACCGAACAAGAGTTTCCCAAGAGTTACGTAGCATGTGTTCAGAACAGAGTTCAAAGATCTGGTGATAGATGGGCCGGAGTGTTTGAATTTACAACTCTTTAGGTCTGTCGCAGAGTTGTGAAGATGACTTGAGCCACTGTGGTTAAGACAGCCGCGGGGTGATGTGTTCATGGTGTTTGATCTGAATTCAGGCCTCTGGTAGCAGAGATTTGAACCTGTTGTAATCAGATAGTGTCTTGTTCAAGAAGATCACTGAAAAGAGGTTTTCATTTCGCCGACAGCTACTGTAAGTAATGTGGGAGAAAATTAATTATAGGGATGGATTCATTTACAAGATAGAAAAAAGAAAGATCTGAGATGCATTTTTCTCCATGTTGTTAACAATGTCATCAAGGCTGACGGTCTTGTTGGTGTAATATTGCAGGAATAGAATGTTGTGATTTAAGTTGCAAAAACCTTTAAAGATGCACTTCAATTGTAGGAAGATGGCAGTCTGAAAGTAGGCAGTGAGCTCATCAATACACAGTGTCTCTCTTTGAAGAGCTGGGTATGACCCCCATATGAACATGAGATCATCCTGAAACATCGAGAGTCATAGTGGCAACATGGTGGTATGGAACAGAAAGGGCCAAATGCTGAATCTTGAGACACACCACACTCTCCACTAATGATGCAGAGACAGGAACACCTCCAGGCATGGTGCTGTCCAGTGTGTCCTGTAGGGTTCCTTAACACTAAGGTCAGGAGCACAAATGGAGAGCCAGCATCAGTAGAAAGGAGATGATGATTTTTAAGACTGAAAGGATTCATACATGCTGTTAAGTGAATCAGATTTTTGAAAATGACCAGTGTGTGCATATGTGTGTGGACTCTTGTCCCATTTTTTTTTTGGCCCTACCTTGTGCCCCCTATTCTCTTTCTTCTTGGCACTGTACTAAATGGGCTCAGTAGATGGATGGATGGTCATCAAAGGCATCGGATTAAAATGGCGTATTAAGAAGATGGCTGATATTCTCTTGAGTAATGTGTATCTTTAACACATGTGGTTGCTTGTAATGGTGGACTATCTAGATTCTGAATCACTGGACAACACAGATTTTGCTTCCTGAAGATTTTTGGGTATATTTTGTGGATTTTAGCCTGCTGATCACAAAAATCACCTTAAATTTTCTCATTGCAATCACCTATTTTTGTGATTTCTTCTTATATTATAATTGTACATATTGTAGAGGATGGACTGGCACCTCAACTGGAATGAGGAATTAAGGCCTGGGCCAGGAGGCTGTAATGGATAGACATTATGCATGGAGGCATAACCTAGCTGGGGTGAAAGAATAGTGGATGGTTGCGGGGAGACTGCCTGGCAAGAGCAGTTCCTTCTCCAGTATGATAGATAGCAGTGTTCCTCTGACATAGTGCCAGTATGGACACCCACAGGGCATGCTGAGTACTGTAGTCCATAAGGATATCCCTTTTGGAGCAGAGAGTGTCCATACTGGGACTATGCCAGAGGAACACTGTTGTCCAGTGTAATTTTCCCGTAGGTTTTCTGAGTAGTTCAGATATAAAATGACTAGGAAATGTGGACTTCCGGTCCTCCCAAGATCAAGGTTTCAGCCCCAGTAATTCGTGAGTACCAGCAGGTTGCTGCACCGCATGTAGCTCATGGGCAGCAGATGGTGGAGCTGTCATTATTCTTCTTATCACATAACTGGCTTCTGCAACTTGCTCGACACTCTGCAGTTACTGCTCTTCTTTTTTTTCTGCCCTGTCATCTTCTCAATCAGTTTGCCATAAGAAAGACGTGAACCCAATGACTTTTTGGAGGTTGCTGGTATCCACATTTTTTTTGCTTGATCAGTGCATTACATTGGAGGTTTTTGATTAAGACCAAGATCAAGGTTCTAGCACCAGTGCTTGGCAAGTAATTACGTGACAAATAAACACAAACCTTTAGCATTTTATATACATCTAGACAGAGTGTCAAAAAAAACTGCTGCATTATGACATTTTATTATTTAGTATATTGCTGTGGATGCACAGCACAAGGCATGACCTAAGTGGAGATAGGAGAAGTCATCTTAGCTTATGCTGTAAGGAGACTTGAGATGCAAGATGCTTCATGGTTTGAGTCCACAGCGATACTTTGTGCATCTTACAAGTTTTGTGATGGCCAGGCACTTCATCCATTGTTCACTCCCTACTTGTGTCCAATTCTGTCTGGATAGAGTGCGGGTCAGTGAGATCTCAAACTGGGTTAGCAGATAAAAAAATTAATGGATAACAGGCTGGAGCTCACAAGTTCAGTTGTGTGACAGAATATTTCACAGTGACTTATTGAGAACAAGTGTGGTATATTTGTAGAACTGTGGGCTCTAGTAGTTATAAACAGTAGTTTGTATAAATTGCGTCATTTTGTCAATCGTCTTTTGTCCTCGTGTGACTCTGTGACTCTTGTCATGCCCAATTATGTGCAAGGTCAAATGGCTTGGGATTTATATTTCCAAGCACACTTCCTTCTTATTTTACCGCCTGTATGGCAGGTCATTTTTAGCAGTAAGAAATAACAAGTTATCTACACGCCTCATATTCCACAGAGAGCTTTTGGAGATCTTTTTTTACCTGAAGCCATTTGTACAGTAAGCAGCACTAAAAGCCCCAGTATTTATCAGAAAACAATTTATTAACCTTTTTTTTTTGTTTGTTTTAAACCATCTTCTGCTTACTTCAAATGAAATATACTTACTTCCGTGTCTGTGATTCTTTAAGTTGATCTTATGTCTCAGTTATTACTCTATTTGTGCTCTACTGTTTTGGAAACACAGTCATTTCTCCTTGGGGATGAATAAATGTATGCTGTAAGATGGCAGAAGTATCCAGATGGCAAAAGAAGTCGGGTAGCTTTTAATTTAGTGACATACAACATATGACTTCGCCTTGTGTGGTTTTGGGTGCTGTGTACTTGAAAGATGGGAAAGAAATCGTAATGGCTGAGTTCACGTTACACCCAGTGGGCGCATTACTGCTTTGTCCAGGGATATTTCAGATCCTTGACCACCCAGCCAATTTTTAAAATCCTAGTAAAATCTACCCAGTCCAAGTTATATCTTGATATTTAAATGATGGGGTCATCAATTTAACACTTTATGTGTGCCTTATTATTTAATTAGATTTGTGAAGCTCTAGTGCTGTTGCCTCAGGGCCTTGGTCAGGCCTGGTCACTCTCTTTGTGCCCCTTGCTCATTTTCTGGGGGCTTTCTGGGTTTTGTGCTGCATATTCAAGAGAATTACAAGTTATGTTGGCTGGTGACTCTGTCATGGTCCAGTGTAAACGAGTGTGTCTTCCATCCTGAGTCAATGCCTACCTGCTGCACTGCCTGCTTGATAGACATTTAATGGAATTATGGGTACTCTTGGTATTATATTAGTCATTTCTCACTCGTGAGAAAGATGGGAACAGCTAAAATTGAAATTATATAATATAAGAACATAACATGACATTGTTGGACTGCTTTATCCAGTTCAGAATAATGGCTGAAACCACAACACTGAATCTGTGCAATAACAGCAATAAGCTGGCAATAACCAGTACAATGTAATGTTTCTTTAGATTATATAAATTTAAATTGATGAAATCAATGTTAATATTTTACAAAAATGTCAGGGTCCCAGGGGCTGGAAGCAGTCCCAGCAGCATTCGATACAAAACAGTAGTAGATTGCAGAGTCCACTAAAATACACGTGTGGATGAATTTAGAATCAGCGAATTCAGCTGACACACATGGCATTTGGGGAAAAAAAAACTGGAGAAAGCCAGAGGAGAAGTCCATTGAGACTCAGGGAGAACATGGAAACTCCATATAGACCGTGACAAGCTAGGAGTCAAACCCAGAAGACGGCAACAGTAACCCAGCCAGTATGATATAAGATTTATCTTATCTAAGATACTCAGAACCACTTAATCCAACTCACAGTCACAGGGACTGGAGCATATCCAAGCTCCACTTGGCATAAAGCAGGAAACATCCTAAGGCATGGTGTCTTTCCATTGCAGGGCCCACATACACGCACTGACACACACAAAGTCTCATCGGGCCAATATTTTATGGGAAATGATTTACACAGATACAGGTCGAACACGCAAACTCTACAAAGACCGTGATAAGAAAGGAGTCAGATCTCCCAGTACTTTATGTGTGAGGCAAAAGATTCAGCCGCCATTGTGGTAGCTTCTTGCCCAAGGCAACATCATGTTGATCCAGATTATATTAGAACAATTTTTGGTCTGAACTGACGGTATGCTGCCATACACATTCATTAATTACAGGGAATGGAGAAATGTTGGTACAGAGTACCAGTGTGTAACAGTCCAGTTCAATTACTGACTTTACCCTACCTTATGGTGTAATACTAATCTTGTCCGAATAGGGTTTATTCACTTAATTCTTCCAAAATAAGAGTCAAGTCTTGAAGGTCTACTTTGTAACCACACTATTTATTCATTAATTCCATGTGCATTCTATGGCTGTGTGAAGACAAACTTTATAATGTTTTTTTGAAATTGACCTGTAACAAGTTCCCATCTGTGCTCCTGTGTTCTTGCTGAAGAACTTAATGTAAAATAATAACTGGTATCCACCAAATGCATAATTTTAAACTTCATTCATGTTACCTCGTAATCTCCTTTTGCTCAAACTGAAAAGTTCATCTCTCTTTTGGTCTCTCTTCATAGCTCATCCCTTTCAGTCTCAGAATATGGTTTGGTATCTGCAGATTTGACCAGCTTATTGATTATATTCTCGTCCAGAGAATTTGTTGTGACAAGTGTAGAGGGTGTAGCAGCCACTCAACCCGACACAGACAGACATAGGAGGCACTTATGAAAACACAAATGTTTTTTATTTTTTCTTCACCTCGTGGGAAACGCCTTCTCCATTTCCCACAGGCAATACACAGTCAGACTAAGCACAAACACACACAATACTCTCATCTTCTTTCTCTCTTTCTCCTCCATTCCCCCTCAGCAAGCTTTGTCTACCTCCTCCCAATTCTGGCTCTCCGAGTAGTGTCTGCTGGCCCCTTTTATAACGCCCCCGAAAGTGCTCCAGGTGCTTGATAATGCATTTCCGGCAGCACCCCCTGGCAGCGCCCACGGATCCCAACAAGGTTGCATCAAACTCAATTCCCATGGAGCCCTGCAGGAGTCCATACACCGCTGCAACCCAGGGGGCTGCCATCTAGCGCTCCAGGGGAGGTAATGCTGTGGCCATGCTTGCTGCCCCTGTCCTTCCAGCTTGGAGGCGTCCACAACAGTGTATAATAAAATTAGTAGCGACCCAGCACTAACTCCAGAGAGGCACCACTTTAACAACACCTAATTCTACATAAGCCTTTGTTTTTGATTTTTAAGCCATTTTTTACCCACCTACCCACAGCATCTTGAATACCCATTTCTTTTAACTTAATAACTAACCTCTCATGTGGAAACTTATCAAAATCATATTTAAACTCCAGATAAATAATCATATATTATTTTACAAGTTTATACAAAATATCATTGTTCATATTTTTAATTGTATAATAAGCCATAACATTCTTAGGTTTGTGGTGAGCCAGTGTACATCCCAGTAGCAGTGGGCTCAAGACCTGAAACAGCCATGAGCAGAACATCGGTCCACAGCACGTACACAGACAGCCCCCAGTGGTCTAGTTGGCCAGTTAACCTAATTAACTGTCTTGAGAGCACACAAAGTGTACACAGAGCACAAGCAGGCATGTGATTCAAACCCAAGATGTTCCTACCATCTCACTGCGCCACTATGCTCCTCAAAAGTAAAACGTTAACTAAAATGTGTCATTATCTCACATACATTAACTAAAGCTATTACAAGTACAGCATTTTGTGAATTCATGTAAATTAACTAAGGTTAATCTCTGTTTAAAACTAGATGTTTTTTTAATGTGTAAACAAGAATGTCCATATTTTTATGTAGCGAATTGTTACTTATCTGTTTTTAATCACTTAATTCTTGATCTTCTCTGACTTGCTTGCAAGTTTCTAGTTTCAGTTTATTTTTAGTTAGACCCCCAGGGAGAACATACTGGAAGAGAATGCCCCAGAATGTAGTCATCTATTTTTTTCATGGAAAATGTACATAATTGTAGTTAAAGAAATTGAAACCATTTAGCACTTTTATGTATTTATTGTATAACCCATTTAACTCATTATCAAATAGCGGTAGTTTATTTGAGCTAAAGGATGTTTCTGTACAGAAGTTTGTGGGATTTGTTTGTGCCTTCAAATTACAAATCTCCCCGTGGTCAGCTAACAAGGATACCCACTAAAATTAAATTGTCAGCTAAATTATGATAAAAACACAGTGTTGCTTATATAATAAACATAAAAACTATAAAATGTTTAAATAATAGAAGAAACTTGTTCAGGCTTTTGACGTTCCACTACAGTGAATGCCTATATGACAAATGAATATAATTTAGAATATTATCCCCATCTCGTGCTCCCCTCGCTGCCCCTCCACTCACACACTTCAAGCCAAAATGAACCCCAAATTCCCCCATGTCTCCATTTTGATACTTTTCTGGTATGCAGAGAGCCTTACCCCGCTATGGAGGGGAAGCTTTATGCTAATTGCCCTACACTTTTTGCTACTTATTTCTTTGTCCGTCTTGCAGTTTGATTTTCTGACTCACTGCCAGACTCTTCAAAAAAAAAAAAAAAAGTCTGTCCTTTGAGTCAGAGTTGCCTGCAAGGAACTTGTGAACAGGAAGCCATCATTAAAAGGACCATTCTCCCGGGAGAGCACTGCATTCCAGAAATGCTTGACAATGACCTGGATACACAATGGGTGAGGACAGAGAGAGAGACGGGGCGGGGGCTTCAGCCATTGGGCAACTCGAACATTAACACTGGGGAATATTATTCGGATGTGGTTTGATCTGTGTTGGCATGGTGGTCTTGATGGTCTGCGAACAAGGCGTCATTTGTATTGTATCTGCCGTCTCCTTGTATACTGTACTGCATATCTAAAGAGCACTTGCTGCATATGTCATTGCGTCAAAATGCAAACTATGAAAAAGTGCTAACTTTGTTCCATTGTTTGAATTTCCCTCCAAGTATTCCTGACAGTTTGGCTCTTTGTACCCCGTTCCACTGCCCAGGAGAAACTGAGAAGCCCACATGTTTGAAGGTCAGCAACCCATTAGGTCACAAGTAAAGCAAATGACCCATCTGTCTTCCTTCTGCTACTGTAAGTCATGTAACTACAACTATAAGAGGGCTATCTGGAAGTTATGTGTCAGGCAGCTGGCTTTATTTGTTTTTGTTCCTGTTGGGGGCTTCATGATACTTTTCATTTCCCCCTTTTGGCACACTTTTTGAATGAGTCCTTCTTAGCCATTTTCCAGTATGTCCAGCCATTTTCCAGTATTTGCAGCCATTTTTCCAGTATTTCTAGCCATTTTCTTAGTATTTTCTTAGCCATTTTCCTGTCACGTTTTATAAATCAGCTTACATTACAGCAGAGGAAGAATGTGTAGTTATTAGTTATAGCAGATTTGGGCCATTATACAAAAGTAAATTGAATGTAGACAGGAAAATCAATAAAGCAGTACATCCAAGGTTCAAAACAAGACAAATCTTCAGAGCCGTGTGAGCTAATGGGAGTCACCTACTTTGCTCATCTTTTGTATGTGAGGCCTGCACAGACGCCAACAACAACAAAAACATTTATTTGTATAGCACATTTTCATACAAGCAATGTAGCTCAAAGTGCGTTACAAGATGAAATAAAAAGGAAGTTAATATAAAACATAAACAAACAAGATTAGCCAGTACTGTTATACAGAATGTAACAAAAGAAAAGGTAAGGTTGGATGGCCAGTAGGACAAAAAAAATCACTCCAGTTAGGCTGTAGAAAAAAAAAATCATCTGCAGGAGTTCCAAGGCCAAAAGACTGCCCAGCACCTACTGGGCATTCAACCTAACATGAATGTTTTAAATCAGTCCTCCTGGTTTTCAAGTTTCATGTGAAAGAATTTGATGATGATGGTCATCTGGACATCTGGGACACCCTCTGTTCATCCATAAACTCAGGGGGCAGCAAGGTGCCTTAATCAGATTGCCTACACAGAAGAACCAGAAAAGACAGCAGAGAATAGTACAAATTAGTAAAGAGTTGCAGAATCCAGAGGAAAATAATAATTCAAAGCCCATATAGACTAATAAGGATGTAAATAAAATGTAGCTTTGAAAGAGCCATTTTAAAATAATGGGTTTTTAGACGTTTTTAAAATTATTCTACAGTATTATCCTGGCAAATTTCTATTGGTAAAGTATTCCACATTTTAGGTGCATAACAGCAAAAGGCCAACTCCAGCATAATATCCGTGTTTGGTCCACAGATGGGGAGTTGTGCTACACAAAGTATGTAGTGGTCTAGTGTGTAAGACCTTCAGTTGCTGCCTTGAACCTCTGTGTGACCCTGAGGAGGTCACTTAATGTGCCCATACTCTGGCTGTATTCTGACTTTGTGAGATGTCTTTGACTGAGGTGTCTGTCTAATATGTAATAACAATAATAAAGTATTAGCCAGGAGGCGTTTGGAGTTTTTATTCAACTCTGTGCCCCTTAGGACACTTTCAACTCCACAACAAGTGCGCTTTGGGCCAGTGCTTTGTCCAGGACCTACCTTGCACCCGGAGCCTGCCATACTTCAGAGCTGCATTAAGCAGGTTTGCTATTTTTATATAAATCTATACATCAATATGTGTACTTGTGTGTGTCTATACAGCACCTTCAGAAAGTATTTAGACCCCCCTTCACTTTTTCACATTTTGCTATTTTGATGAAATGTACTAAAATCATTTTAATTCATTTTTTACTTATCGAGCAACACTTTGTATTCCAGGATGACAAAGCAAAAACACCACTTTAGGAATTTTTGCAAATTTCTTAAAAATCATAAACTGAAATATCACATGACACAAATACTGAAACCCTTTACTCAGTACTTAGTTGAAACCCCTTTGGCACCAATTACAGCCTTGAATCTTCTTACGTTTTATGTGACAAGCTTAACACATCTGGATTTGGGGAATCTCTGTCTGGTTGGATGGAGATCGTCAGTAAACTTCTGTTTTCAGGACTATTTGGAGATGTTCGAATGAGTTTGGGCTCTAGCTGGGTATTTCAAGGAGAGTCACAGAGTTGTCCCTAAGCCATTCCTATAATGTCTTTGCTTTCTGCTTCGCTTTTTTTGCCTTATCGGAAGTTGAATTTTTAGTTCAGACTGAGGCAAGGGGCACCCTGGAGAAGGTTTTCATTAAGGGTACCTCATGACTTTGCTCTGTTCAGATTTCCCTCAACCCTACCTAGTCCCCCAGTCCCTTCAGCTGAAAAACACAGTGTGATGCTGCCACTACTGTGCTTTACTGTTGGAATGGTATTGTGCAACTGGTGAGCAGAACCTGGCTTTCTTTAGATGTGACATTTAGAACTGAGGCCGAACAGTTCAATTTTGGCTTTATCACGCTAGATAATCTTATGTTTTATGCTACTTTTTGCAAACTCCAAGCTAGCTTTCATATGTCGTCTGGCCGCTCTGCCCAGATTAGTGGAGTGCTACAGTGGTGGTTGTCCTTCTGGAAGTTCCTTCCATCTCCACACAGGTTCTCTGGAGCTCAGCCAGAGTAACTGTTAGGTTCTTGATCACCACTCCTGGGTCCTTCTCTCCCATAATTGGTCAGTTTGACCAGGTAGCCAGCTCTAGGAAGATCTGTGGTTGTTCCAAATGTCTTCCATTTAAAATTATGAGAAAAGCCAAGCAAAATGACACCTTTTATGGGCTAACTAAAAAGATTACAATATGCAAGCTTTCGAGGCAACTCAGGCTCCTTCTTCAGGGGCCAACAGGCAACATCTTGCCTGAAGAAGGGGCCTGAGTTGCCTCGAAAGCTTGTATATTGTAATCTGTTTAGTTAGCCAATAAAAGGAGTCATTTTGCTTCTCTTTTCTCTATATTCATAATAGCTAACACGGTACAACACCCTAGTACTACATTTAAGAATTATGGAAGCCACTGTGTTTTAGGGAACTTTCAATTGCATTTTTTTTGTAGCCTGCCCCACATCTGTGACTCAACACAATCCTCTCTGTAAGCTCCGCAGGCAGTTCCTTTGACCTCATGGGTCGGTTTTTGCTCTGGTATATATGGTCAAGAGCAGGCCCTTCTATAGACAGGTGTGTAGCTTTACTATTCATGGTAAATCAATTGAACTCACCACAGGTGGACTCCAAAAAAGATTTAGAAACATCTCTACAATGAGCAGTAGAATGGGATGCCCCAAAGCCAGATTTCAGTTATTATAGCAAAGGGTTTGAGTACTTGTGTCAATTAGATAGTAAGGTTTTTATTTTTAACAAAATTGCAAACATTTCCACAGTCCTTTTTTCACTTTGTCACTCAGGGGTACTGTGAGTTGTTTAAACAGGGAAAAAATGGAAAAGACAAATGTAAATGATTTTAGCACAAAAAGTAAGTGTGTCTTTAGTGAGAAACTGCTCTGCAATGCTGATATGGACAAAACATGTGCCTTATAGTAAAACAACATATAGTATACTGTAGCATGGCTGCTTCTCCCAGAAAAAAAAACAGTGGAAAAGTTGTTAAGATGGACAATGTCACTTATTTTCCCAATAATAAAACTTTGTAACCTAAAATGCAATGGTAATATACTGCATTTAAAAATAGCAATTTATGAAGCAATTTTTCTTACTTTAAAAAGGCAGAGAATTATGCTTGTTGTTCCTGGGGACCACAGCGGAGACCCTTATTTTAATCAGAGGAAGATCGTCAGGCTGCTGTGCTCATTGTGCGATTCTTCAGTTAAATCTGTGCATTTTACTGTGATGTAAACAGTGAATGTATGTTTGTCTGTGAATGTTTTGCCAGTCTGCCAGGCACTCTGCCCATGAGGCTACCAACTGTTGATCACTCTCTACTCCTTGGTGCAGGCCATGCAAATAAGTGCATGAATGCTTGGCATTTTTGCCCATATGCACATCTTTTTATTTCTAGGCTGGATGGTAGCTGGTGCGGTGGTCAGAGCTTCAGAGAGCAAGGTTTGATTTATGTGGAGGTTCACTGTGAATACCCCAGTTAGCATGTCTTTAGGATGTATTTGCTGGTTGTAATAGGCCCAGAATGAATGAGTACAGTTGTTCACGTTAATATGCCAACGTTGCATGCAAGGCTGGCTTCTGACTAACACCAGATGCTGCCATGTTATTCTCCATTGTCCTAATATCTCTGCACATTGATTGTTGTGATTTTCTACAGTCTTCCTCGAAGTATGGCACTGAATTACAGTACTTCCTGCCTAAAAGGACTCGGCTTCTGTTCTCTGTTTCGTCTAAACTTTACCCACATTCACACCTTCCAGAAGCTTACTCTCTGCCCTTCATTAATTTATTGTGATTTTGGCACCCACTGGCCCCACAGTGGTCATCAACCTTAGACGTTGGTGATTTGGCAATCCTCTGGTTTGCCTTTGTTGTGGGCCTAATGTGTCTTTGCAAAGCCCTGGAATGCTGCAGTTCCACTGCTCATTTTCAGGAGTGCTAATTAGGCTGGCTCTTGGGTTCATCACGGCTAATCCCTTTATTGTAGGCAGGTCTGTGAGAGGAGAGGAGAGTGGCAGACGGCAATAAACAACAGCAGGCTGGCAGGCTTCTGAAATTGGCACCGCCATCTCTGGACTTCTATGATGCAGTGGACCTTCTCATCTAGCAGGGTGAACACAAAATGCTGCTCAGTGCTGTACATTTCATTCCTGTTGACTTTAAATTTCTATTTTTTTTTTCTTTCAAAGCAACATGGATATAATTCACAGGAAGAGACCAACACTTCCACCTTTTCCTGCCCTAGTTCTGGTTTAACATTGCTAGGTTGTAGTTATTGCAATGTGACCTCCACATTTCCTCATCTTCACTTTTAGTGGAACAGGGTCAGCTTCAGCAGGCATTCAGCATGTCTCCAGTGAGGCTAAGGGTTCAATGACACTGGGCAGTAGATTACTGCAGTAGTGCATAGCTGTATAGAAAAAAAAATTCTGACGTAATATATCCGGCCACAGGACTGAGTGATTAGGGTGGAGTAGCAGGCTGTGAGGGTGACCTTTTATTGAATTTTTTTATTCTTTCTGTGTTTCTTCCTTGGTTACATACAGTATATTAGATTTTACACATACCGTACTCTAGTAATACAATATCAGGTTATCATTTGGATTTTAATAGTGCCGGCCATGGATAGTGCTGTACATGAATGAGGCTGGAAGGCCGTACAGTGTGCTAGGGGAGGACTTTGAGCCCACAGTTTAAAGTAACAACAACAACATTTATTCCAATAGCGTATTTTCATATACAGGGTGTAGCTGAAAGTGCTTTTCAAGATGTCAAAGAAATAGTTACAAGAAAAGAAAACCAAATTGAAGTTAGATAAGAATAATAAATCTCCTTAGCCACTGTATCAGTATTATTTTACAGCATATAGTGCCTATATGTGTTTTTCAGTTACCTGCTGAAGGCAGCACATGGCACCCAGCTGTTCATTGTCACTACCTGGTGTTGGCCTGCTATATTTAAAGGAGATAGCACAAGCTTTTAGATGTATAGCCTGGGGTCTGGAAAATTCCATCCTGAGGAAAGGTTTTGAAAATTGGATTAAATGGACATCATTAAATAGCCATGATGGTTATGAGCCTCATAACACCAGAGCGTGGTCAGTGTTCTCAGGCAGGTTTCACATTCTCCCTGTTCATTTTTGTAGACGCTCCAAAGATGTGCAGAATAACAAACTGATGACTACAATATCATCCTGTTATTATTATTATTATTATGTAAATTGCCATCACCTCTACTCAAGGTGATTTATATAATGAGAGAGAGAGGTTGAGAGTATGCACTGATAACCGTGCATTAGCATATCCACAACATGGCAAACCACTTCAGGATCCCAAATTAGGACCCAAGCGCAACTGTGCAATGAGTAACATCTCAGTACCACGTTAAATCGAATGGAGTGGAATAGTGTGAGGTTTTGGTTTTTTTTTTTACAGTGGTTGGAATGCCAACTCCGAGTTTTCCCTACAAGTTGGACAACCTGCTTAAAATGATTTATGCACTTTTTATACAATCAGGTTAAATGACTTTGTTGAGGTCACACCATGAACAAAGCAAATGAGTGAACCAGCAGCCTTGTAGTTTAAAGTCCAGTGCCTGGGTGACTTCATCACTCTGCTTGTCTTCTGAGATGGGTTCTGGGTTTGTACATAAAATTAACTTCGTTACATGGTATCTGACAATGTCAAACAAGCGAACCAGCCACCATGGTGCAATGTCAGAGGCTTTGCCTCAGGCACTGACGTCTGTGGTTCAATCCCCATAAGCAGAAGCAAAGGTGCATACACCTGATGAGCCCTAATTAGTGTCTTGTCATGTACTCTTTGTATTATTTGACAGGTACTGTATCACATATCTATGATCTGCTTTTCTCAACTGAGAGGATGTGGCGGATATTTGCTGATTGGGGAACCAACCACAAGCGTTACCTGGTAGGTAGCCATACATATAATCAGATTGCGATTCACACTTATGAAATAAATAAAAAAAAATATATATATATATATATATAGTAAGAGCCACAATCAGACAAACAGACAGACACCATTCTTAAGTCCACCACACACGATTTATTTACAATATTTACAAGGTCCAACGCAGTCCCGCACAGCACACAGCGCTCCAGCACCAAACACCCTTTCCTTGGGCCTCTCAATGGTTCTATCTAATCTAATATAAAGCACATAAGCCAGGAAGAAAAAAGTCACATTGACTTGCCTGAGGCATTCAGTAAACACTTGCTTTGCCTTATTTTTTTCTGTTGGTGTGCCCCCCATGCCATTGTCCATAACCATTATGTCAATATTACGTACATAAAAAAATAAAATCAGTTTTTAAGATTTCCCATTATAGCTCCAAGTCCAAAACTTGGGTTTATTTGTAGTAGGCATGGAGGGAAGCTCTTAAAGAAATGAAGAAAAATAATGATGTTGGCTTCGTGAGCTTCATGAACTTTGCTTCGGTCATGTGCTTATGTGTAGGAATTACTGGTCATCAAAACCTCATAGGTTCAAGTGTCAGGGGCCAGTCTGTGGTAGACTTGGAGTGAAACTATTTCTTTGGTGTTCAATGTTCTTTGCAGTTGTGGCAGACCGCCAGGGTCGTTACCTGGCCAGGATGCCCTAATAATGTAAGAACCAGGGGAGAGAAAGCTTATTCTGGACACTACCTCCCTTGGAACGCTAGAGGTGACCCCCCCTTGCTTGTAGCGGGGCCACAGGTTTGGAGCATGGAAACTCAAACCCGCTGGGGCCCATGGCCTCTGCCAGGGGGTGCCTGGACCTTGGCTGAGCTCAATTTAGCAGCACTTCTGCCACAACTAGATGTTCTGCCTGAAGAGGCTTGTTGGATACCTGGGGTCCTTCTGGGTGTCCTATAAAAGGAGCCAGAGTCGGGAGGAGGTGGATGAAGCTTGCCAGGAAAGGAGTGGAGGTAGAGAAAAGAGAGAGAGAGAGAAGTAAAGGACTGGGCTTTGGTGCTGTTTTGTGCTGCTGTGGGGAGCAAGAAAAGTACTTCCCATGTGAATAAACAGGTGTTGTGTGGCAAACTCATGTCTCTGCCTGTCTGTGTTGGGTTTGGGCGGTCACAAGCACCCCTGGGCTTCCACACAGTGTTTGTTTACTTTCAGTCCACTGGATAGTGGCAACATGTCACATGCCGGTTGGCTGTGCAGGTAAGAACTTTACTGTATATGTGACAACACCAGTATGGCTACACCATTTAACAGTATATCACAGTAGTGGGGCTTCTTCATAGGTGGCCTTATTTAGACCACCATGTTGCATTCCATTTACAGATGCTGAATGGACCTTGCCATCCCCTGATTGATCATCATTTTGGGGCAGAATTACAATTTTATGGTGGAAGGCAGAGATATGTTCTTAACATTTCTCATCTGCAGATATCAAAACTGACAGCAGAGCACAGTGAGTCTTCTATCTTAAATGTCTATTGTAGGCGCCGTGTGAAGCTCATTTGTGTGCAAAGCCTTATGTATCAATGAATACAAAAAGATTTTGCCCCCTCTTCACTTTACTCTGTTTTCTTCATTCACCCCTTAACTGCTCTTGTGTGCCCCATTTCTTTCTTCTGTCATCTCCTGACATCTCAAGAGTTGTATAGGTCAGCTGTGCCTTGCCATTCGGGTCTTAGGACAATGGCCTGTCCTGTTTGGAGCTGGATGTGGGCCTCTTTTTAGTGCTTTCCTCATCTTTTATCTTTTTGCATTTTATTGTTCAATACATACTCAGGTAAGAGGAGTAGCGGCAACAAAACTGTGCTTTTATCCCTTTAAATCCATTGTGGTTAAACAGAGATGTGTTGTCCCCTGTTTTTAACCCCTATGAGAAGTGCTGGTAATGAAAACTGAATTATATATATATATATATATATATATATATATATATATATATATATATATATATATGTATATACTGTATATATATATATATATATACTATATATATATATATACTGTATATATATATATATATATATATACTGTGTATATATATATAGTGTGTATATATATATATATATACTGTATATATATACTGTATATATATATATTTTTACTGCATCGACTGTAGTTCTATTGCTCATATTAACTGCAGCAATCCTGCCTGTCTTTAAAGCTCCACTGCTGACCAAACCCTGTAATCGGCCACTGTTTTACTCACTTTATCATTATATATATATGCCACATCTGAGAACTAATAACAGTGATGAACAGCCGTTCAGGCATACTGAAACATATGGTGCTCTCAGTGCTAACTGTCGTGACACTGCCTCAAATCAATAGCACTTAGCGTTCTGTGGAGAAACTGGAGCCCGTTACAAAACAACTTGTGGTTTTTGACATTTTAGGAACATTTCCTAATGGATCAGTGCAGAACTGTTTTATCCCCATGCTGGACACTGTTACTTGATTGTAAACTTTAGCTGTTAGTGATAGTGCATGCATCTAATGGCACTAAAGAAATGAAAGAGTAATGTTTGATGTCTAGGACAATGACAGAACTAGCTGGATACTTTTCCTCTACTTCCCCATCTTTTCACACTCAGTGGCCTGTCTTCTCCTAGCAGACAGAGATTTAAAAGGAGGATTTGTGAAGCAGTGTAGCTTGGAGCAAAGATGACCTGCCCCTTGAATATTTAGGGCTAATGAAGAAGGAGAAACTTGACATACATTAATTGCAGAGATATTATTATTATTATTTATTATTTGCCCTTTATGCAAGGCAACTTAAACCTTTTGAGGTATAATTGGTTACTTATTTTCATTTGAGCACAGGTAGATGAAGTGACTTGCTCGTGGTCATACAGTGTTGGTAGCGGGATGTGAACCCACAGCTTCCGTATTTGAAGTCCAGTGCCTTAATCAGTTACCACACTGCCTGATTCTAGGCATGAATGTGCCAACACAGTGGACTGTAAACTTCCAGGTTTCTGGTTCAGTTCCTGCCATTGACCCACTGTCATGTCATTTCTAGACTGCTTAATCCAGAACATTGGCGCGGAGATGGGCTGGAGCCTATCCCAGCCTGCAGAGGGTGCAAAGCAGAAACAAACCCTGGACATGATGCTAGTTGCCCCACTGAGTCTCTTAATGTGCTTGTGCTTAAGTCATATGTGTAAACAGCTGAACTGGGTATCTATGCTTGTAGAGGACATTGGGTGTTTCCTGTAGAAAGTCGTGCTTTACAAAAAAAAGATTGTTTGATTATTTATTTAGTATTAGCATTGGACACCATTGACATAGTGGTTATGATGAACTGACTGCTCACCCTCTGCATAAATGCTGGCACTGCCAATGCTTGGACCAAGCTCATCTCTCAGCTGGTGAATCTGGGCTTTTCTGTGGGACACCTGTTTGCTCCAGTAATAAATACCTAAAAGGAGGGAGTGGTTGGCCCTGTAATACCCTGATATCTACTCTAGTGCTGGTTCTTGTTTTATGTCCTTTGCTGGCAATATAATAGTTGCATCCCATGATTCTTTGCAGGCTAAATAGTTTCTGACTGTCTACCTGAAATTTGAAAGTACGCCAATACCTTCGAAGCAAGCCCCTGACCTAATCATCTTTCTCTCACTACAGACCCTCAAATAACTGCCTTCATTACCTCTTGATGGGATTATTGCAGTTCTCTTCTGCTAGGAAGCCATGTTCCGACACATTAAATTTCTAAGGGTCGTTGTCTTTCTTCCAATTAGGATAGTGGTATTCAAAGTCACATAATTAACACCCACCTTTATTCCACTTACCTTGATAAACCTGTCAGACAGCTGAGACCTCCTGCAGTCAGCTTTCTAGTTACTCATTCAGTGATATGGTGCCTACTGCTTGTCATTGGAACAGATAAGCTCCTTAACTCCCAGCCTTCTCCTCCTTCTCCCCTTACGTAATTCTGAAACTACTATTACTTAAGCTGTGATACTTGATTTACCCTCATATTAAGCTCCATTATGGGTGTAATGTCTGTTTTGTTGTTGTTTACAGTCTGCTGTGTACCTGCTTCCATATACATTTTGAAACTTTTAATACAAAATGCAGTATGTGTCCTACAGATTGTGCTTTCTGTGTAAGATGTGCATGTTCTCCTTTTGTTTGTGTGTTTCCTCCTGCAGTCCCAAGACTAAGTTTACCCATCATGGAGAGCGTACAGTCGTGTGAAAGAGTAAGTACACCCCATGGAAATTGTTGACCTCTTGAACTACTAACTGTGCCTACAGAAAAAGGTGATATACTTGAATAAAAGCTCAATAATAAACATAATTTATTCAGTAAAAATATCAATATATGTAATGGTCGTCTAATAATAATAATAATAATAATTCTTTGCATTTATATAGCACTTTTCTCACTACTCAAAGCACTCTCCACACAGGGAGCACCCAGGAATTGAACCCACCATCTCCTTACTGCAAAGCAGTGCACTATCACTGCATTGCCAGTGTGGATTTTTGAAAAAAGTAAGTCCACCGTTGGCCTCAGAAGCTGGTATGGCCCCCTTTACCTGGAATGACCTCTTATAGGTGTTTTGCATAACTGCCCATTAATCTGTACCATCAACTTAGTGATAGTTTTTTATCACTTCTTCCACTAAATATTCCATTAGTTGCAAGATGTTTGTGGGTTTTCTTGCATGTACTGCTCATTTCAAATATCCCCACAACATTTCATTGAGATTCAAATCAGGGCTTTGACTAGGCCAGTCCTTATCCCTTCCATTCTTTTTTTAACCATTCCTTTTTGGGTTTGCTAGAGTGCTTTGGGTCATTATTGTGTTGAAAGGTCCTTTTCTGGTTCAGCTTCAGCTTTTGGACACATGGCCTCACATTCTCCTCAAGCACACTTTGATATTCTACAGAATTCCTAACTGGTTCGATGACTGCAAGCTGCCCAGGCCCTGAGGCAGCAAAGCAATCCCAAACCAGAACATTTCCATCACCATGCTTCATAGTTGGTAGGAAGGTCTTCTCCTGAAATGCTGTCTTTGGTTTGTGCCCAACATGTCTACCGTCACTGTGGTCAGACAGCTCCATCTTTGAATCATCTGTCCAGAGCACATTGTTCCAGAAGACTTGCTCATTGCCTAGATGTTCAATGGCAAGCTTGTAGACTTGCTCTATTGTTCTTTTTGCACAGCAAAGGCTTTTTCATGGCACACCTCACTTGAAAGACAAACGTGTGCCATCCCCTCCTGATTGTACTGTAGATGCACACATTTTGACACCAACTGTTGCAAGACTTGCCTGCAGATCCTACAATGTCATTTTGTGGTTTTTGGAGACTTCTTTTAGTATCAAACAGTTAGATCTTGGACTGAATTTGCAGTATTGGCCAGTTCTGGGTATATTAGCAGCCATTTAAAATCTATACCATTTGTAGGTGATTTTACTTACAGTGGAATGATTGATTTCAA
The DNA here is from genome assembly GCF_016835505.1 of Polypterus senegalus. NCBI lineage: Eukaryota > Metazoa > Chordata > Cladistia > Polypteriformes > Polypteridae > Polypterus > Polypterus senegalus. The sequence continues at coordinate 43,361,659 of NC_053162.1, forward strand.
ATAATCTGGTGATCTTTTAAATACCTTTCTAGACTCATAGGCATTTACAGCCTTGTTTCTGAAGGTTTTAGGGAGCTCTTTTGATCTTGGTATGATGACACCACACATCTCAATAGCAAAGAGAACACCACAGCCTGCATATCTGTTGTTTAAATAAGACAGGGTCCACCTGCATTCTTCCTAGGGAAGGTCTAATCTTTGCCACTTTATCTGGAACACCTCATTTAATGGATTTGAAGTGGTGATAAATGTAGGGGTTTACTCACTTTTCCCGTATGAGAAATCTTCATTTTTGTTAATTTAGATTATTCATGTCAGTTTTATGAATCACTTGTTCAGGTATATCACTTTTATCTCTAGACACTGTTTACATGAAGATCTAATGCTTGCCTGTTCAAATATGTTGAAAAAGTCAACAATTTCCTTATTTTTTCACGACTGTATGAGCGAATGTGGCCTATTTTTGCACTAGCCTCTTGTCTAAGGCTTTTGTCTTTTTTTGGGGTTGTTAGAAGCTGGTGTCAAGCCCTGTACTAGAAGACAAGCAATGAAAATGGTTCTCGTCGGGCACAGGCGATTATGTATTAGGCACAATCTGGCAGCTAAGAGGCTAAACCTGAGCTAAGGTAATGGATTTTTTCATTTTGCTGTTCCCCACCAGGTGGCAGTGCACTTTGTCACTGTAGCTGCCCATCCCCATTGACCTGTCAGTATCATCCAAGCTAGAGGACTGGTGTCAGCTGTCTGCACCTTTTTTATCACGTGTGACTTCTGTACATTGACGGCCCGCTTTCTTTGTCTACGTGTGTCTGCACTTATGAGTGGCTTAACATTCCTCTTCAAAAAGTGTGATATCTCATTAAAGAATGAACAAACAAACCTTGAGCGGACATAATGCCCTTCTGTTGTGAAGAGCATCCTAGGGTCCTTTTCTTGAGTAGGACTCTGGTATACTTCTTGCCTGCTTTTTCCAGAGTGGAGTACATTTAAGTTGACTAATTCACTGAGAGTTGGCAATCAAAATAGAATCAGTTTTTGTATTTTACAGTCCATCGACTGAACCACAAGGCTCTACTGCCTGCCAAAGGAGAATAAGATTGAAAAGGTCAAAATTAATCTTACTTTGACACAATGGTCTATCTTTGGCAAGTTTCCCATTGTACATCCCCCACCTCTGCCTCCATCTTGCCTTCTTCTACCTGTCAAAAGTGTTTGCCTGTTCACCCCACACAAATTTTATCTGTCAGCTAAGAAGAAAGCATCTGCTGCCAAAACACTCATTTCCCTGAGCCGTGTTTAGGCTGACGCAGCACGTGTAAACACAACAATATTTAGCTTAAGCTGCACATTGCTGAATTTACAGAATCTTTCCTCACTTCTGTGTGCTCTCTGGTGTGAGAGTGCTATTTTGGGGTTGCGTTAATAAAAGCCAGGCTTGTCGTTTGTGGAGGAGGGGCCCTGACTGTGCCCTGCATGTGAGATTCAACTGCCCTGGTCTGTACGAGAGAGGCTCCTATAACAGATTGGATATTACCGAGGCCTTCTTTCAATAAATCAGCCTATATTTTATATAGAGCCTTTCACAGTGATCATCAAGACAAGACAGCCTGCAATTAGGAACAACATAAGGGACATGGGAGAAAAAAATGAAAATCCCAAAATCAGTGACATAAAAGTGCATTGCTGGGTGACTGACGCTAAGATTTGTGTTGCTCATTGTATCCATCAAACGTTGGTGGTCCAGATAACTTTAGATTTGTAACATTTACAAGTTTTTTGTTGGGGCCAGAATTAGTAGCCTTGAAATTTACAGTCCAGTGCCATGTGGGCTTATACAACAGAGACATGGGGCACTAGAATCAGCATCACTTCAGCAGGTGCCAAGGACAGAAGGGTTAATATTTGGCAGAGAAAGACCATGAAGTCAGAATTGCATCAATTCGGTAATTAAGGCATTTACTAAAGAATTTATTAAAGGGAGCAGACTTCAACTCAGAAGATAAAAGGTAGAGCTTTCTAGGTAGAGTTTGGTGAAAATTGAATCTGAGATCTAAAACGTCAGAGTGGGAGCTCCTTAAAATCCTAATGGTTCACGTTTTGTTAACTAGCTGAACTTCTGACACTGGCGTTCTTGCTGCCAATAGGGTTCACATGTACATATGTATTCTGGAGGAACAATAATAATTATAGTGTTACACTGTAATGTCTGCAAGTATAATACAATACAGTACAGCTTATTGTTTGTGTAGTACTCCTCACTGAGTGCTGGCAAAGAGTGCTGTGAGCAATTCAAGTATAGATTGTACTGATTACTAAATGCAGAACTGGGACACATTACAGATGGGTTATAACATACAAAGAACAAGGTAGAAACTGATAAAATGTAAATTGAAACCAACAATATCTGTACATTGATTAATTGATGAACTGTGGCCAGCTGACAACAAAGGAGATTAAAATTGTAAAAGAGAAAGTCGGTGACAAACTCACAGTCCTGGAAACCTCGGCAAACTGGCCACTTACCCACTCCCAGTCATTCTGTAGTAGAGTCTGTGCTGGCTGTCCAATCTGATGAGAGGAGCTTTCCGTCTGATAATTCTAACACTCTTTTATCTAAGATGACTTCTTCATACACAGGAGAGTAGCCTGGCAGCAGAGCAGTGGCACCAAGTGCCACTTCAAGATACCAACAGTAGAACCAGGTTAGGGGAAGGTTACTAACTGTTTAAAAATACTGTATTACTTATATTTGTCATTGGACAGGTAGCTAGTGCAGGGATGCCATTCAAAGGGTTATGTAGCCTGAGGCAACATCAAGAAGTTGATCCTGTGAAAAAAAACTTGATTGTAAGCTTACAGTGGTTCCCAGTAAGTCATTTTCTATATACTTTCCTTGAGATACAATACAATTATACTGGCACTTTATCCAATCCTGGAAACATTTCCTGTACTCCTCTTTTTTTACCATGTCTAGAACCTCCTCTGTATTTTTATGGTTTTCTTCCACAGTAGAAAATTTTCATTACTTCAGTCTCAATTTTAACTTCAGGAACTAAAAGAAGTCACGGTCAGCAAAATCTGGTGAATACGTGGGGTGTGAAGCACCAGCCATAATGTTTTTAGTCTGGAAGAGGTGTTGTCGGGGCCAGCAGGGGGCACTTACCCTGTGGTCTGTGTGTGGCTCCCTACTGTCTACATAAAGCACTTTGAGAATCTAGAAAAGCACTATATAAATGTAACAAAATATATGTGTATATATATTTATATTTATGTATCTATCTCCATCCATCCATTATCCAACCCGCTATATCCGAACTACAAGGTCACAGGTCTGTATCTATCTAATCTCTCTAATTTTCATTCTTATTTGAAGACTTTGAACCACTGATTCTCCCCGTTTCTACCCTAACTACAAAGAGGACTATTTCATTTATGTTAGGTAGAATGCCCAGAAGGGACTGGGCGGTCCCGTGGCCTGGAACCCCTGCAAATTTTTTTTTTTTTTTTCTCCAGCCATCTGGAGTTTTTTTTCTGTTTTTTCTGTCCACCCTGGCCATCGGACCTTACTCCTTTTCTATGTTAACTAATGTTGTCTTATTTTAATTTCTTATTTTGTCTTTTATTTTTCTTTTCTTCATTATGTAAAGCACTTTGAGCTACTTTTTGTATGAAAATGTGCTATATAAATAAATGTTGTTGTTGTTTTCTGACTGCCCTCTGAAATGGGAGTCCTGTGTAATCCCATTCCTTTTTTTAAATGTGTTGAGACCCCTTTTTCTGATTGCTTGGTCTGTCCATGTTTCTTATGGGTCTGTACAACTGGATTTACTTTTATTTGTGCCCTAATTCCATTCTTCTTATCTTTGTGTTCCATTTTTATTTCAGTAAATGAGAAAACTATTGTGAGGTTAACTTGAAATTCTTACTGTGCTTGGCTTGAGAAAAATGCAATCATTTCTCATTTCTGTGGAATGGGGGAAGGGGACTTGTGAACAATTCTTTGGTACTTTGACCAGTAAGGAGTTGACGGAAGTGCATCCTCAAACCAAAAAGGAAAGAGCGATTTGTGATTGTTAGGCTTATTCCTCAAAATGCCATGCAGTGGCAGAGTCGCATTCCAGAGGGCCTGGGAGAGAGGCAGACAGAGGCGGGAGGGAAGAGGAGCTTCTAAGAATTCTCATTTACATAAGGCAAGATGTGTTAACCAATCAGCAGCCGGGATAGGCGGGCTGGGATTAGGAGTGGGCATGGAATAGTGTAAGGTTACACAGTGATCTGTGTTAGACAGAGCTGGGATTCGTCTGGTGAACTAGAGGGCTTGAATACTTTCATACCTCCGCGCTGAGATCACAGAGCTGGATAATAACGTTGGATTTTGTGGGAGATCTTCACACGGGCCTAGAAAAGAACCGCTGTCCCAAAAGAGCCTTGTTTCCAGGTGGACAGGGGACCCCAGGGGTTTTGGACTGAAATTCAGCCCCCGTTCCCCTCTGCCCCTTCCACCCCCCTTCCCTCTCCAAACTCTCAACTAAAGAACAAGAGGCTGAAAATGAACTATCTGGTAAGTCTGTCTATGTCTCTCGCTTGTGTGTGAAGTGCTTGCAGTGTGTTTTCTAATGGCAGAGTATAAACTTTAGGCAGGAAAGGTTGGGGGAGAAAAGAGAAAAGTAGATGGGGGGTCGGCCGAGGTAATCGGATGAGTGCAAGTTCACACATGATAGGAGAGAACTGTCCAACTGAAGAGATGATGTGGGGCAGAGGTGATGTGGTGAAAGAATGCATGGGGTAACAGTGCTGTAAAATAACAATGATGTGGTGAATGAGAGGTGACACTGGGGTAAGGAGCTTGGAGAACTTGTGAGGTGGTGACCCTAACTATTAGGTGTTGTGGTCAGATAACAAGGAAAAAGTGCCATCAGACTGGTGAGGTGGTGACAACTAGGGATTAGGACCTTTTGGACTAGTGGGACTGTGTGGCAGAGATTATAGCAAGAAAGTACCATGGTACTGACAATAGATGGCATTGGGAATGAGGAATCGAGGGTCCTAAAAGTGAAGTTACACAAATTAGAGGGTGAAAGAACTGTCAGGTTAACTAACAAGGGGTTTATACCACAAATGAATAGCTCTGGCAATGCCAAGGGGGTGACACTAATTATTGAATGCTGTGAGGTAAAAATGATATGGTGAAAAAGCAGTGGGACTGGTGAAGGGGTAATGGTAAAGATTAAGAACTTTGGTGATTGGGTAATGGGGAGAAAACCCATGAGATTGATGATGACAGTGAAAGTGGGGTTTGGGCGCACAAATGCTGGGGCTTGTGGGGAGAAAAACCTGAGAGGTTAGTTGTAGGAAACACAATGTGGGGTGACTAAGGTTTTGGGGAGGAACAGGCGAGGAAATCTGACTGAAGCTGCTTGAGGGGCTGGCCTGAACCCTGTTAGTCTAGTGACCTAGAGACTTCCTAGTGGGCTGCCAGGAAAGCTATGTGTGGAATTTTTTAAATGATTCTTTCTCGACCCCCCCTTCCTGCTTTCTGGTGCAGTTATCTTACTTTAGAAAGGCATGGCTTTAAAGAACAAAGTTATCTTAAAGTTTGTGCCTAAACGTCTGGTTGTGTGTGGTGAGATTTCCTGGGCTGCACTGTGGTTGTAACCTGCGGACACCCCCACACAACAGTGAATTGAAACAAATGCGTTCAGAAAATGAATGAATAATCGCTTGCTCCTTAAAGTGGACTGACCCTGTCTGAAGGCATCTCCCACTTCCTGACTACGTTTCTCTGACCCTGCTCTGACTGGCCTGGTCTTTTTTTATGAGCGTCTGTTTCATTTGTGGTGCTGCGCCTCTTTCTTCTTTTATTATCTTTTCTCGTATTGTGTTTGCACGTCTTTCTAAACCAGCAGGCAGTGCATTAACCGCTTTCTTTGAGCAGCTTGCATTGTTGTGCCTTTCTTTTTTTAGTGGTTTTCATTGTGTGGATCCCCTTGCCTCTCACTGATCATTTTACGTCATGCTTCCTCATTTCACTCCTCTTTATTCTGTGGCATTTCTTTCTTACCCATCTTCCTCTCAGGTGAATGGAATGTTTCCCTCATCGTTTCTTTCTCATCTGTTTCTTCTCCTTGTCCACTACTATATGACCATCCTGTACTTTGTGCCCCCTTCCCCACAACCTGACACTATTACTGTATGTTGCCTTTCTTTCTACCTACCTCACCATCCTTTTGGTTATGACTCCAGTAACCTTATGCCTGATGGCTTTAACCCCACCAGTGACTACACCCAAACTGAAAGTTTGACGCTCTAAAAATATAAAAGCATGGACAATGGTGTGGTGTATATTTTTCATTCACAAGTCACTTTAGCTATTCCAAAGTAATAAATATAAGGGGGTGACACAGCAGTTAGTACTAATGCCACACAGCTTATGGGACAATTGGAGTTCAGTTACCCTCCTGGCATTCTTATGCCAGTGGTTTCCACATTCTCTTTATAATTAATAATAATAATAATTAATAATTATAAGTTAATAAAATTACTCAAAGTTATTGTCTGCTTTTTTATTTTTATTTTTTTTTTAATATTGTTTCTTTGTATCAGTATACTGCTGCTGGATTATGTGAATTTCCCCTTGGGATTAATAAAGTATCTATCTATCTATCTATCTATCTATCTATCTATCTATCTATCTAATAGTGGACAGTGTGACAGTGTGTGGTGTGGCGTGTATGAGGATTCCCACCTGGAATGGTACCAAATGCTGCCACAATAGACTCCTAATAACTTGGTTAAAAAAATAGGTAATTGGAAGGACAGCAAATAAATATATCATGTGGTTGTATTGTAACTGCTGTTTTTATTTTTGTATGGTGTTGCCTCTTGGCTTTTACTATAAAAAGGCACTATATACTTGTAAAATTGGTTGCTGCTTTTTGTGTGTTATTTGCCTCACTTTGTTGGAATGGAACTTGTGCCTGAACTTTTGTACTGATGTGGCAGGGTTGTGCTGTCTGCTATCAAAGGAGTTTGTTTTTGACACATAGCTTTCTGACTTCTGGACCCACCTCATGCCCCTTAACAAGTTCTGGTCAGCAGCAGCACTCCAGTGGAATATCGGCGGGAACATCCAGGAATTCCATTGGAGCTCACAACTTGATATTTCACATGACTTCTGCATTCTGTCCCCGTGGATACTTCTGGTTAATCATTTTTCTGGCAATCAAAGAGAAAAAAATGTTTTGGGCGCAGTGTGTTTTTACGCTCCAAGCCTTTGATGTGGGTCACAGGTTGGAATGTTCTTGCCTTCTGATATTGATATTAGGCAACTTGGATATCGCCTTCCGGCATGGGACAGCTGTTTTTACAGTTACATGCCTTCTGAGCAGTGGCAGCAGCGGCAGCAGGTATTGTGTTTAGCTCATGGCTTTTAACTCGGGTGGGAGTTCAGGGGTAGTTGGAGTAAATTACAGGCCATGCAAGAAACAGGGGCAGACACTAAAATGACACAGGAGTGAAGCAGCCGTTAGCAGAAGCTGCCCTTGAGTCATCCCTTTTTCAGTTGTCTTTGTTGCTGTAGTTTCCTTTTATTTATTTAGCTGGTGTTTCCAATCAAAGTGACTTACAGATTACAAGCGTGTGGCACAGTTTTTTCAATATCTCTGCAGCTGAAGCGACTTGCTGAGAGTCACACATGGTGGGAACTGAACTGGCTGCCTTGTGCTTCAACAGCCTAGTTAATTAGGCACTAATTCACACTTTCATGGCCCCATACCTATTTTAAGAGTATAAACTTGTTTTCTGCTGTGATTTGTCTTATAAAGCAATATATAGAACAACAGGAAGGCATGGTGGAGCAATAGTGCAGTGTTCTGGGTTTGAATCCCATGCCCAGTCATTTAACATGTTGAATTTACGTATCCTCCCTATCTCTGTGTGGGTTTTCATCTGGGTTTTATGATGTGGGCAAGTTGGGTTGTGTGTGAATTCTAAATTAGCTCTCGGTAAGTGTGTGAATGGACTAGCACCCTGTCCAGGCCTATTTCCTGCCTTACGCAAAACGCTGCTGGGATATGCTTCAGGTCCTACACACTTGAATTGGATTAAGTGGGCTTGAGAATGTTATGCCATAGTGAACAACATGATTACAGTGTTGTAAATGAACATTGTGCTTGGTAATTGTGAATTCATGTCAGGTGTCATCAGTGTCATTTCCTACAAGAATTTCTGCGATTAATTTGTAGTGTGTGTAACATCCATCTATCTATTTATTCATGCATTTTTTATCCTGCTTAGCTAGCTCAAGAGCGGGGGACGCAGGTGCCAATCCTGGCAGCATTAAACCCAGTGTGACGACATAACAACAATGACCTTATAGCCTATATTACACATATATACCCCTAGGTGGGACTCAGTCCATCGCAGAGCTTTCTCACTCAAACCAGTCCAATTTCAAATTTCCAGCATGCCTTCAGGAGGATAACCAGTGCCAGCTCAAGTCATATCTCCTAGCTGACCATGCATCACTCTCTAGGGATTCCCTGAATGAGTAACACTCCGAAGCTCCAGACAGCAGCCTGTCTTTGATGTGCCACCTTTATTTAGTGAACGCCATCTCGGGGCTTTCAATGCTTGCTTACTGCTGGAGCAAAGGCAGGCTAAATGACTTACGCAGAAGCTGGCATTGAACCACTAGGTTTTTCTAACACAAAAAGCAATAGGCTATAATAAAGAAATTAATTATTTTGCACCCTGATGCAATTAAATAAATACTTTGTGAATGTTTCTTAGAAAGACCCAGACACTTGAGATCTGTAATCTGATCATCTATGCTGATGATGGGGGTTTGTGTCTGTTCACCTTCATTTCAGGATTTTCCTATTTAGATTTTATAATTTAATAGCATCTTCCAAGGTGACCGTCATCACTATGCCCTTCATAAATGACATTCAAATTAATAAAGCATGTGAGACTGGTAAGCTTTTGCCTTTTTAAACACAAAGTTCTATAAATCAGTGGCTATTGATTCAGAATGTCAAGAGAAGATACTCTTGCTACATTGAGTTTCCTTTTGCTGCAGTGCACTGCGGGTAGCATAGACCATCAATCTGTAAAGGCTATGTCACATTACACAACGTTTCCAGTGGTTTTCAGTCGTAGCCTTCATTTACATAATCTTAATGAGTCAGAGGCAGTTGGCTGTGTGCTCCCGTAAAGGCTGTTGTGTAATGTGATATACCCAGCAACCCACTCCAGTACGTTTCACTCCAATATCATCAAACAGGTTTGATTTTGTCTTTAGACATAATATGAGAGCTGACCACCAATGATTACTTATATGGATGTACAATGCATTGAATGCAGAGATGAGGAATCAGGAATCCAGGTGTTGTGGGTCTTACAAATAAAAGAGAAACTTGTCTGTCTGATGTCTCGATTTATGTACTATGGCAGAATGGAAAGAAAAATAAAGGGCAGAAATTCCTGCTAAACTCACCATTCATAATAACCCTTCACACAGCACCAGCCTTCACATTACTGACTGTCACAAAAAGTGGTGAGCTCATGAGCAGCACTTTTTTTTCATTCATTTAAATTGACATGGTCTGGCGGTGAGACTGGGAATTCAGTTGGCAAGTTTGACCCAACAACTAGAAGTTGTGTAAAGTGATGACGACTTAATCTTCCATCCGTCTTCCTCTTCAGGGCCTGCAGTTAAGGGACACAGGAAGCTGTGCCTCTCCTAGCAGAATTGGGTACAATTAAGGAAGCAAATCCAGATTAAAATGCCAGTTTGCAGTGCCTTTCATGTTAAGCATCTTCAATGGCTTCATGGCTAAAATATGATTGTAAATCCATGTTCCCACTTTCTCAATGTGTATCCCTCTGAGCAAATCATTTATATTGCCTGTGGTCAGCCTATTGAAGTAGAATTTTTATGACTTTGTGATTTTTTTTAAGTTTCTTTGGATAAAACAGATCGATGAAGTGTAACCTAGTACTACAAGAATGGTGGGTTCAGTACAATCCGCTCATCATATTAGTATAAAAGTCTGTTTGCTCTGGAGGTGTACTTTATATCGTATGAGCCCAGCATGGATTTGTTTGAATAGCCCAGTGCCGGGTGGGAATTTGTTCCCAGGTAACTAAGCTGCACAAATTGGGCTGCTGGTTTGCTCATTGATTAAAGTGGGGAGGAGAAAATAGAGAGCGGACTCCCCAGGTGTGTTGCCATGGAGAAGGATCAGCGTATACCTGTATAGATACATGCAAATATGAGATGAGATTTAGAGGAAGATGATTACCACAAATCTTTCCTTCTTTGTTTTGATGAGAGAGCAAGAGAACAGTGGTATGCAGTGAGCCATCTGCTTTTGAGCCCTAATTTGTTATCTGGATCCCACCTCAGCAGAACTGTGTATAGTTTGGAAGGGCCAGCAGTCCATCAGCAAGGCATACATGAGCACTTCCCCCAACTTCGTAGCAGGGAGAGCCATAAAATGCAGAATAGACTTGATAACTAAAGAAGCCAAAGGAAAGCCATGGATACCTGGGGAGAGCATGGAAATCATCCAGCACTACCCACAAGGCCCTGCTTTCACATCATGCAGATCATTTCTAAGGTCAAGCATATCAGTACAATGTCAAAAAAAGAATTTACTTTGATATGGTTATCCATAATGAGTATACACTTCAAATCACAAGTTTGTAATACAATTGTTTCCATTCTTCTAAGACTCTGCAGGTTACATGAGTCACTCAGACCAACGCAGTGAGTCACTGATGGAGAGGGAGCTAAAAAGCTTGTGGTTAACATGTCAGCTTAGCATCTCCGTCACACGGCTTGACCAGCAAAGTTAACTTATATAGCACCTTTCCATAATTAAAGGGTGTAAGATGTTAAACAGCTTAGTCAATTCTGACTGATCAAGTAGGGCTTAGAATGCAACATTTTAGCTGTTAAAAGGGGAACAACCTTAATTTTATATACCACCTTTCTGTAGTGATCACCATCCCACAGAAATATACTGATTTCTATAGATTGGAAATGTCTGTATTTATGACAGACTTAGTAATGTTATGATCTCATTTATTTTATATACCATTTTTTGTTGTTAGCCATCCCTTACAATGCTTTATAGCTATACAAGATTAACAACAAAACAGGACATTTTCAAATACACTGAATCCAGTAGATAATAAAGGGAAGTACATTTAAAATTGAAGCCAGGAAGCACTTCTTTACACACACGTTTGTGGGACTCTGGAACAAACTACAGATATACGGAGTTAAAGCAGAAACCCTGATAACCTTTAAGAAGAATTTGGATGAGGTATTGAGACAGTGTGGCACTCCATCTACTCCATGACTTGATCTGACAAAATCAAACAGGTTTGAAACAGTCTGGCTTATCCAATGACAAGAAGTTTCATAAAGCGATATCAGCTTAAGACGCCAATCCATTGCAAGGCACATTCACACCTACACTTCTGCAGGGTTAGTGAGAAATTACCAGTTAACCTAACCAACATGTGTAAGAATAAACAGACAGTGCCAGGGCATGGCTTCCATGAGGCAGTGATGCCAACTGCCATGCCAATATGTTGTCCCAGTGTACAACAATTATTTACATTTTTCTACGACTTGAACAATTGTCTGTACAAGTGTCTTAAGTAAGTGAACCATCAAATCTGTGATCTAAAGTGATTTGTTTTACCAGATGTAAACGTGCTGGTGGTGGATCTAAATTAGCCTCACGTAAGTGTGGGTGGACACTGTGGTGGACTGACAGGCTCCGCTCCAGTCTCTCACAATCCTGAGTTGGATAAAGCATGGTTGAGAACGTTATGTGTTTTGTATTTTTGTTTTGTTTTATGCAATTTTTATTGACCAAATAAGTTAGTGTAATATACAGTATGTTCAAATATACATAAATCATGTGCCCAAGGATGAAAATAATGGAACACTACAATATAATAAGTACAACAATGCACACAATTGCACACAACCCCATCAGAGCCAAATTGTCTCACACCCACTCACTACACACCTGCCCTGAAAAGCAACAAGCGAGAGCGCTTGTTTCTCAGTCCAAGGGTCACAAAGGAACCAGAAGCACAGACCACCAGGGGAGCCTCTGCTGGTAAACACAAAAATGAATAGAGAGAAGGAAAGAAAAATAATTCAAGGGGCATTTATTGCTCAGTCCTTTACTAAGTTGTAACAATGGAGCTGGATGAGTGACTGACCCGGGGAGCTGAGAGGTCTAAATGTGAGATTTTGTAGGGAGGGGAGAGTGTAGTTCAGTTCAGGATATTCCCAGCAACTTTGCTGCCAATAACGCCAACATTATAAGCCTTCACTGGACACAAGAGAATGATGCAGAGAAAAGTTATGTTAAGTTATAAACAGGATTACAAAAAAATGCTTAATTTTTACATTATGCCTTCCCATAGTCGGCACTATACCAATGCTAAGAATATGGCTACAACAAAGCATATATGTGAGTTTGTGATCATGAACTCATAATCCGAATCAAATATTCCACATACAGTATGACCTGATCCTACATGCTTTGTTTAACAGTTGGTAGTGATCAGTGCCGCGGTCTCACCAATCCAGTGTCCTGGTTTCAACTCCCAGGCTGGTCACTGTCTGTATGGAGTGTGACCATTTTCTTTGTCTTTGTGGGGTTTTTCTCTATCAACTCCAATCTCCCTTCCACTTTTATGTTTAGCTAATTGGTAATTCTATATTATCTACACGGACTCAAGTTGACTGATTCTTTGACAAGAATATTGCTGCCTTGTGCGTGATGCTCCTGGGATGGGCTCCATCCACACCCATGACTGTGAATTGGGTGAAGGAGGTTCGTTTCTTCAGGTACCGTATATATACTCGCGTTTAAGTTCTCCCGAGGATAAATCTGGGCTTGATTTTACCGTATAATTTCAGGTATTTTATAATGTCGGTCGTATAAGTCAAATGTGGAAAACTCACGCTATTGGTCCAAGAAATTCTGATATGCTAATGCCCACCTGAGAGAGAGAGTAACCACGGAGCACAATGCCTTTTTTCCCTATGTGTTGTGCCTAAGTGACCACACAATACTCGAACTATTCCAAAGCGACATTTGGACTGTTTTGTGAGTCTCATATCCTCATACACCTTTATCGTAAGAGCATCCTTTATCTACTATGGAGCATTCGATCAGAAGAAAATATGAAGCTAGTTTTAAATTAAAAGTCATTGAAGTGACAAAAGAAATTGGTAACTTTGCTGCTGCAACAAAATTCGATGTGTCTGAGAAACTGATGCGAGATTGGAGGAAGCAAGAAGATGAAAAAAAAAAAAATCCTAAGTGTCGTATTTTTGAACAGGCATACAAGTCAGGTATGATTTTATGATTGATTTTTCGGGTTTCAAGACCCGACTTTTACGCGAGTATATACAGTAATTTTGTTACCTGCTTATTAAAGTGCCCTAAACCTACGGTGTTCAAATGAAACACAAAAACTGAAGAGCAACTTGATAGCCTCCCTTTGTTGTGCCTCAAATTTAAAAGGCTGAAATACAAATGGTGACCCCCACCAGTAAGTGATTAACCAGCCGTGTGTGTATGTCATATTTCATGATTTTGGCAGCACTTGGCATTTTATGTCACTGATTCTCCTCTTAATTGAAATAACAGCAGTTACAAATGGGGAACCCCACCATTCACACAGCCTAATAAAATTGTGAGCAAGTTTATACTAGCTTTATCAAAAATAAATAAACTGAAAAGTTCGAACATGGTGTAAACGTTAGTCTTGTGTCCTAGAAAATAGAAATAGTAAAGCTTCCTTGACCAAGCAGTTTTCTCTCCATCAATTTCAGAGCTTGTCCATTTAGGCATTGGGTAAAAGATGAAAACATGGACAAGTTGGGATGGATGCCCATTGCCAGGCCCTCTGATACACACACACACACACACACACACACATTCATTTTGGGCCAATTTATGCCTCATGCCAGCTTAATTTGTATATATTTGTGATGGAAGACCATTCAGTCCCCACACAAAAAGTAGCTAGGGCAGAATTCAAACAAAGATCCCTAGAACTGCAAGCCAGTATTGCTAACTTCTCTCTGACTGTGATGCCCACAAAAGATTAATCTAAATGAATTTTATTACACCTTTTAGTTTTTATTAATATTGCATGTTTGGCTGGCACCTTCATTCAGGTCAACGTACAAGGCCAGAATGCACTACAGCTGTTTGCAAGTGTGTGTTACTGTTGGAGCACAATCAGAGTTACATGGTGGGTGACCAGTGGGACCTGAATCAGAATTCTTGTTGCTTAAAGTTCCGTACCCATAGTGACCAGATTGCCCTGCCTGCCAGCTTTGGGTCAGACTCTGTACTGTGTCAATAATGAAGATCAGCACTGGAATAGAAATACAGGACATGATTTAGGGGGAACATCACTGACTTTGGTCAGTCATCCCTTTTCTTGCATATCCCAACAAGAAGAAATTCCTCATCTTCCTTCTACCCTCCCATATCAGCTCAGTGTTTGGGGGTGGGTTTTGGCGTTGGCTGAATGATGACATCATTTCCTGGTAAAGTAGTCCAGCCGGCCGGCGTCATCAGGATATCTGCTTTACTTGGACTCTGGAGGGCCCGCAGTGCTTTCTGTCTCTTAATGAGATTAAACTTTCACAAAAGAGAGAGGAGTTTAGCAATCAGGCATTTGGCTCATCAAGGGAACTGTCCTTGATTAGCCTCCTCATTATCATTACAAAGGACTCCACACAACATTATTCCTGTAGTTTGCACCCCAGGAGACTTGATCCCCATGCCAATTCACACCACAGCCAGCTAAAGTGGTGGCGCTGTCATTCTGTCCTCACAAAGCAAAGGTTATATAGGTTCTAGGTCTGTGGACAGCTAACCACACCATGTCTGGTTATCCAACCACTTTAAAAGAACTTGAATCTTGTTTTATTTAAAAAAAAGAAAAGAGAAAAGCACTGAGACTTTGAAGTATACCACCAAGCTTAAGAACAAGCTGAGGTGTGTTAAGTGATATCACTCCATGCAAAGTCCTACTTGATGAAAACGGGTACCAATCCCCTCTTTTCACAGTCCTCATCCAGCGTTCTCATATTTTGATTTGTTCATGTTCTATCCTTCACTTCAGGATAACGTAGTGTCCAGGTCAGTGCATTTGAGACCCGTGAGTTATAAGAAGTATGCAAAGATCCTGGGGTTAGAAGGACAGGCATACTGTGGGAAAGCACCTTAGCAGTTTACTAATAGGGAGCCGCATTCACATGATATTCCAAGAAAACTGCAGTGGAATATCCATGTCCGCTTTAACACTGGAAATTCTGATTGGTAGCTTTTGATTCTGATTGCTGTAGGTTGCTGATGTCTGTTGGTTGTTCCTCTTTTTGACTTGGGTCTGCTCAAGGAGACTGCAGGTCAGGGTAACGTATTCATGCAGCTTTTTCTTATCTAGTAATAATAGTTGGGTGACATCCTGGACTAGGTTCAGATCATAATTTGGTTTCTGTCTCTGTGGGGTTTGTTAGTTCTCCCGTGATACTGAAGGTTTTCCCTCAGTATCACAGAGATATTCAGTGTAATTGGTGACTCTAAGTTCTCCTGTTTTGTTTGTCTCCTGGTGTCCGTGCCCAAAGAGGGATTTGTGCATCTTTCACAATTCATTCCTGCTAGATACTTAATGCTGGTGGATAGGCTCTGGCTCACCATGACTGTTAGATGAATGGCTTGAGTGTATATATATATATATATATATATATATATATATATATATATAATATGTATGTATATATAATATGTATGTATGTATGTATACAGTGATCCCCAGCCTATGGCGGAAGTTACGTTCCAGACCCATCAGCGATAGGTGAAAATCTGCAATATAGAAAGACCATATAAATAAAGATTTTGTTATAGTTTAAGCTATAAAATACCCCTCCCACACGCTTTAAACACATGTAAACTTGTAATGGCGAGCGACATCCGCATAATGCTTTCCTTACCAAAGCATATCCAGGAGTTTTACCTTCTTTGAATGGTCAAGGTCTTCCTCTGGCGCTTAGGCTCACTTCTACCTGAAGGGTTAGAAGGACACTTGGGAGCCATCGTAGGGCTTAAAATAAAACTAAAAGTTCACAAAATGTTTGCTCACAACAATCGGACCACAAGCAAGGTACGCAAAATGCAGAGAACTGAGATGCATCGGGGACCCACGCTCACTGTTCTTGCGAGGTTACACCATTTTAGCAGCAGCCAATCAGAGCCCAAGAGAATGAAAATCCCGCTCTGATTGGTTGAGTCTCCTCTTTCAGCCAATAGCGGGCCTTGGAAGAAATCATATGGGTACTGTAACGCGAAACTCTTTGTCTACTGTAGTGACTGCTGAAAACCATATGCTTTGTTATGAATTGGCTGCAAAGTACACTACAGGTAGGATGTACTTATTGAATTTTTCCATGATATAGCGGGGGCGCGATAACTGAACCACGATATAGTGGGGGATCACTGTGTGTGTGTGTGTGTGTGTGTATGTATGTATATATACATATATATACTGTATGTGTATATATGTATGTGCGTGTGTGTTTCTGTATTTGTTTGTGTAATGTAGAGAAGGTCTGTCATACGGTTTGCATATTTGTAGCTAATAATCCACAAAGGGAAAAAAATTATCCTGTATCTTAAAATATTTTTTTTATTCCTAAGCGTTCAATAACCTACCAGATGTCATCATCAGAGGAAAATGATTAGACATGCAGGAATCGAAGGCAATATATAGCAAAGGGGGGTGGGATTGCGTGGCATGTGGGGGATCAATAAGGTAGGGTTCAGAGGGTGTTGGTCATAAAGTCTTTTTTATTATTTACATGTTCTTCTGTTTAAGCCTGCATATGCTGGGTTCAAGTCTGAATGTCTGTTAATTTGGTTTTCATTTGAGAGCCATGATTCAGCCAGCTCTCTGGCACTTTTAGCATTAGTCCTAAATTTTACATGGTGTTTATTTATCGTTAATTAATTATTGATACGGAATTGCAGGAGTGTTTAATCAAAATAATTGATAAGTATTTTATGCCTAAATATGTTAGTTAATTCAGTAAGGAATTATGTAATCATGCAAGTACATGCTTAAATGCTTGTTCTATATAAAAGTTACATATGCGGCCTGCACCAAATTAACATTATTCTGGACAACACTTTTTAATTACCTCTCAGACAGCCTTGGACTCACAATCCCTCCTAACCCATTAACAGCTGTGTTTGGGGTTCTTCCAGAGGGGCTTAAAGTGGAGAAGGACAAACAAATTGTGATTGCATTCACTACACTCTTGGCACGCAGACTCATTCTGATAAACTGGAAGAACCCAAACTCTCCTCTTTTAAGTCAGTGGGAAACCGATGTGTTATATTATTTGAAATTGGAAAAAATCAAATACTCAGTTAGAGGATCTGTACAGACTTTTTTCAAAATATGGCAGGATCTGATCAGTAATATTTTAAAATTAGTTTATAAAGCACAGAGAATTTATTAATTTAGGTATGTTTACAAGCCTTAAATTTTACGCCGTTTGGCTTGCTCTCTCTCTCAGGGGTGGGGATCGATCTGTTCTTAACTCAATTCTTCTTTTTGTAAAAACTTGATTGCTTTGTATGGATTGTACTAAAATTAATAAAAAATAAAAATATTAATAAAAAGTTACATATGCATTTGGAAGCATGTAAGCCTGTAAGCTATTTATCAATATTCTCTTCCTTCCTTTGCGCCTATAGTCGTTAGTGCTGATCTGCTGTTACAGCTTGTATGTATGTGTGTAATGTAATATATGGAAGGATGGACAACCATGTGAAAAAGAACCTATTAGATTATCAGAGAAGGTTGTCACTTGATTGATTTCCCACCTGTTAGACCAATGCGTGTTTCACTCAGCTCCAAAAGCTACATATCAAGCAGCATATTTATGAGTCTATGAATGGCTTCTCTTTGCTGTTCACAGCTCCTTCCTATAGTTCCATTTATTATGGGACTAGGTGTTTTCTGCAGGATTCTGTAAAGAACTGCGCCACATTAGAGGGACTTGTTGCAGCAGGCAGAAGGGATATGAATGGAAATACCGATCACTTCTCAAACCAGTGCTGACTAATGTGACCTGGTTAATGGAACAGAGTATATTGGATGCACATAGGCACTTGTGTAAAAGGCCCCTTCTGTTGTCCTGGGGAACAGCTTAATGGTCTGTGAAGAAATGTGCAGTTTCTGTCAGGTCTCATTAGTAATGTAAAGTGAAGGAGACCAATCTGGCAGCCCAGGAAATGCACCGTCATATTTGTTTGAGAGACTGCTTTTTACTTCATTCATTTAGTTATTTACTCGAGATTTTGGAAAAGTGGTTCATCCCTGAGTGGTCGGAGCCACACTCTCTGATGTGATTTGATTGTAGCCTCAGCAGGTTGTGAGGTTGTAGGACCAGCCCTGATCACCCTGCTTAGCCATCCTGCAAGCACAAAGTCTTTATTTTTTTCAGAGACACCATCTCATGATTTATTATAACTACAGAGGCTTACTTGAACTTTTTTTAATTTATAATTTGGTGTCCATGCAGGTTAAATGACTTCATCAGGGTCATAAAGTGGTTTTTATGTACAGCTCCAGGCCATAACCATTCGGTCACCCTGCTTACTTATCTGCATGTCTAAATTTGTATTTGGGCAGTAGTTGGTTGTACTTTGGGTGGTTGGGTGGGTTTGCTCCTTCACAGCTTGTTTATACTCTGGTATATCATGAGTGGCATTTAAAAGTTTTCCCCTGGTGCTGTCACTGATTTCCTTCTACAATCCCAAGACTCCCGGTCAAGTGGATCCATGATTTTTAAGTTGGATTCCTTGTGCTAGGCGGCCTTCTACCAGAGTTTGGTTCCTGTCTGCACCTGCTGCTTCCAGATTAAGCTCCAGTTCCATGTGACCCTATATATGAAAGGTAGTTTCAGGAAATGAGCGAACGGATGAGTTATGGTTGACTTGGGAGCACAGTAGTTAGCCTCGGTCACTGCACTTTTTCCATTTTCCCTTCTTTCTCTGGCACATGCAGATTGACTGACTTCTCTAAATTAAACTGGTATGAACGATTGTGGTTGTGCTCTGTGGATTCCTGTGTCTGGCCCCTGATGCTTTTGGGAGATGTTCAGGGCCACTGTTTACCATGTATTGGACAAAGTGTGTTGAGTAATGAAAAAATGTTTTATGATGCATTTTACTTGTACTTTATGTTCTGTGAAGATTGTGCCTTATCATTTAGATGAAATGAAGGCCATGGTTTCAAAACTCAATGCTTACCCTCTGAGTCACTTTGAAAGAGTCATTTTGAAATATCTCTAACTAGGAAAGGCGCTTTATAAGACCGACTAATTCTGTTTTCTTTAGAGGCATTTCCTGAAATTGAAGATGAAGCTTGGTTAGTGGCACACAGCCAACTGCAGTTTCCTCCAGGTAGCAGGAAATGGTGAATTCCTTCAGAGTTACTGACAAATGGCCTCTTTTACAGAGCCTGGCTTATGCAGATGGTTGGCTTGTGTCTTATAAAAATACCATTTTGTCTTTGCACCTCCTTTTGTAATTGTTATCAGTTGTAAATGCAGTCATTGTGCTTAAAGGATGAATCGGCGGCATCCGCGTAGACAAAGTGATTGCCGGCTTCATGCCACTGTTTAGACAAGTCTGCTGACAGACACCTGCGCATGTCCTAGAGGCATTAACAACTCGGGACGGCTGCCATCCGTGTGCACAGGGCCAGCTGATTCATGTTTTGGAGCCCGCAGGACATGATTTTAAACAGAACACTCCTCTGCTTTGAAGCAAACAGATTGCCCTTGCAGGTTAGGACATGCACAGTATGTAGTAAATAATATAAGAAATGAAATCAAAAACTCAATTCATCTAGCAAGTGGCAGGCCCCCTTACAAGACCCTCCACGTGCCGACAAAACAACAAAGTGTGAAAGTGCCAAGTTTGGTTGAGTTGGCAGCATCATGGAAACACCTTAAGAGCTCTAGCACCAGACTCAATACTTCAGCTCAGGTGCAAGTGGGCTGGAAACCCCTAAAATACTCAATTAGTACAGAAACCCTAACAGTGGAGATCATTTTAGGTGGTAAAGTTCATAGAAGTATGGAAATTTTATTAAAATCAGTTTTGCCAGATCTTCCAATCTGCTGCTGATTTGAGCTGCAGTTAAGTGTCTGGAAGAAAATGTATCCATGAAAATCTCTCTCTATATATAAGGCTATTGTCAGTCCATCTGTCACACAATTACTTGACAAACTAATGGAACTAGATCATTGATCTTAATAGAAAGCTTATGACTAGATATGTTTTTTAGGCAGAGGTAACCTGCTGGGTACATTACTGATGGATAGACCATCTATTGATAATACCCTAGGATAAGGCACATGTATATTCAGAATTCATAATGAAACGTAAGTCCTTGGGTTTGTAAACAACAAGCAGTAAGTTAGTTGACTGTGGTTTATATTTAGCATTTTGTAGCATTTTATTTTAGGACCGTAGGTCCACGTGTTTTACTAGTATACAGATAAAATGCCTCACCGTGGGAGCACAGCTCTCAGAGTGGCCAGCATTTGGCAATTTGTAATGAGCTCCATTTTGTAGCTTTATCCATTTGTATCATAGAGGTGGAGCCTTGCAGCACTTATCACAACTAAGTATTTATTGACTACATCTATTCAAACAATAGTGTTGCCACTCCATTCTTGTTGCGTTGAGGCCCCTTTACTGCAATTCTTGCCACCTTTAAGTGTTGCACTGTGATAGATAATTGGCTATTTAAATGCAGGATATTACATAATTGTCTTCCCCTCTGCTTCATTCAAATTTAAATGGGTGACCCTGGCAACCACACACACACACACACACAACCTATTGTAGCAGGTACATTTTGTGCTCCTTCTTATCAATAGAACATGCCTTCTAAGGCTTTATTTAAGGCTACTTTCTGTTGGAGACTCATCTCTCCCTGGTTTTGGATCCATACATTCTGGGAGGTTTAATGGTTTTATCCTTCTCTGCTCCACACGATCTTCATCTACATAATGGGGACATAAAATCATTTACAGTCATTACCTGATAGTCTGATGATGAGACGTCACCTAGCTCTTCTTTTACAATCCCCCACCCAAACCCACCAGCAATCTTTATTTTCTAGAATTTGTTTTACAATAAGAGCTATCAGACAGGCCAAATCACAAGATAATTTTACAATGCAAAGATGAAAAATGCATATAGATGCATACAATAAGGCCCTGTACACATTTTCATTTAAAAAACACAGACATTAGTCTCCATGTTTGCCTTTTGTCCCCACTACCTCAGCTTGTTCACCCAATGAAAATGGTGACTTCAGAGCCGTATACTTCTGTAAACAGATTTCTGGCATTGTGGTGTGGATGGAGACTCTAATCACACTGTAATTTGCTTGTAGTTATTATGTGACCCTTTCATGATTGAATACTGCTCATTACAATGTCTCATTCCCTGACTGGTCACACATCACCTAAGATAATCATATTTCAACATAGCAGGCATAGAAGTGTTGCTTTCCTGTATGCATATAAATTGTGTTTTTATACAGTGTGTTTACATGCACAAAAGGTAGATCATTTACCAGTCGCTACAGTTATATGAATATTTACATCATATGTGCTTTTGGTAATTTTAGTATGAGAGGTGGTATTTTCATAAACAGTGTGAAAACGCTAGTGTGGATGAAGATCGTTCTGGGTTAAAAATGCCATTTTTAAATACAAACTAGGGGGCTTTGCCCCCTGCTCGCTTTGCTCGCCAACCCCCATGTTTCGTTTTCCGGATACACACTTTTAAGATTTTTTTTTCTTTGAATTGTTGCTGTTTCATCAGTTTCACTTTTATTTCAAAACTTCGTAAAAAACAATATTTTGAATCTTTCAAGTCCCCAACATGCTGAATCTTTTAAATGAGGTCCGCGAGACATGTGTTTAATGACTTTGTACCATAATTCAGGATAGGTTTCTCTGTTTTGAATTTCCGCACAGACCAAACGATCTACATCATCAGCATGTAATATTTTTTTTGCAAAGTAACCAATAAATGCATGTGAGGTAAACCCAATTTTTGAAATTCTCTGACTTAAACTTCAAAGCCTTACAGTTTTTACATACTTCTGACATTTCACCTGTGTCCATATATTCGATCTCTATTCGCCTTTTCGTTATTCCTCCGAGTAATAATTTCTCTTTGTTTGCACTAATTCGATCTTTACTTTCTTTTTTTTGACACTGTTGTTTTTTTCTGCTTTCATATTCTGTATCTTGCTCTGCATGCGTTTCGCGCCTACGTTTTTTTTGAGTCTTTTGAATTCCAGATATCATTATCTACAACCTGCTCTGCATGTGTTTGGCCCCCTTGTTTTTTTAACCTCTTTATGACATTTTACTTGTGGTGATTATTTTCCCTTTTTTCGAGTAATAATTTCCATTTGTTTGCGCTACTGTGATCTTTACTTTTTTTTTTTTTTTATACTTTCTAATTGTCCTGCTTTCATAGTTAACTTTCTCCACATGTGTATCTCGCCAGCATTTTTTTTGAGCCTTTCGAATTCCACTGCTTTCATAATCTCTAACCTGCTCTGCATGTGTATAGCGAAAACGTTTTTGAATGTCTTGAAGTTCTACTTTCACTCTTTTAATTCTGAGCCCGATTGGACCTGCTTTTTTTATTCCCCTTTTTCTGGGCTGATTACCTTATTTTCTGAATTTGCACCTTGATTATTCTTTTTCTTTGTTGCATTTTTTTCTCTCCTATGCTTTTGAGTCTCTTTTCTCCGCGCTGCTTTCTTCTTCGCTTAGTCTTCGATGTTTCGTCTATAACGTATTGTCCTTATACGCTTTATATGCACTGAGAGCCCTGGATCTGTGTGTGCTTTGATATTGGTTGTAAGTAGGGCATGTCTTGCAAGAATCTCATGTTTCTTGTCCTGCGAGACGGTCCTGGGTCAATCTCTTGGCACAAAGTCTCATGTTTAAGGTCCCCGCAAGACGCTCTGTGGCCAATCTCTTTCGTCTCACAGGTCTTTTAAGTGTCTTCCGTGATCTTCATGTGAAGATCACGTCTCGTCTCCCTAGGCTTTCTCTCCCAGGATTTTTTTTTATAATAGAGAGACATTGTAGTATGGATGTAGCCTAAGGCAGGTTTCAATATAATTCAAATACAAGGTAAGTGGAGAATTTATTAATCAGAGAACCGTTCAGTGAGCATTGTTCGTAGTGATGCATGGCACAACAGAGTCAACATGAGTACCAGAGGTAGTGTGCCCTAGTGGTGTAGGTGTGAAGCCTTAAAGGAAAACATTTTGGGGTCAATCCACACCACTGTCTCAGGACTGCATGGACCCAAGAGAGCCATTTAATATGCCACAGTGACACTTGCAAAAAAAACAGAAACAACCATATTGTGTGGAAGGTGCTTTGGATAAAAAAACTCTTCTGAATAATTAGGGTGCTTGAGCCAGACTGTGAGGTGTGTAGGATTTGACTAGTTTGACATGATGGTAATATCAATTCACAGTTTCATTGCCCCATCCTGCCAAAGGTGAATCTTCAGACAGGTCCTTTCAGCCATTTGTTTTCAGGGTTATGATAGCTCATAATCCCAAAGAGTTATTTGTTGTTACGGTCAGATATTAAAGTGGTGGCAGTTATAAAGGAATGGATGAAGATGGAGTGCTGCACTTCACACCGTATCACTCTTCTTTACATGCCCCATATTTTGCATTCGGTTAACGGTTACTGTTGTGTGGTGATAACACATCACTTGAAAGTGGCACAGGGCTTACATGGCACAGGAGCTCATTGGTTCCTGAAAACAAAACCCCTGTAGTGAGAAAACATCTTTTGTGTATCTAGCTTTGTCTGTTTGGTGTTCCATGGACTGAAGTTGTAGTGCATGTACCTCTCCTCGGCAGCTGTGTCGCACCCACAATTGACCACAAATGGTGCACAAGGGTTAAGGGACACATGTTGTAGCAATTAGGATCTGAAAATCAACTGGATGAACTCTGGTTGACCATTCAGCTTTGTGCAAAGTGGATTGGCAGGCAGGGTATAATTGCCACCAGCTACCCCATCTAAGTCGCCCTTCATCACTGTCATAATTAACTTTCAAACCTGTAGCAGCAGGCCACACAAAAACCTGCTAGGCCAGTTTCAGAATGGCTGCAAAGGAGGAGGGGAATAAAGGGGGTGGGGAATGGGTTTCTGCTGAGCTGTAGGCGGGAATCTCATAAATACAAGAC
Organism: Polypterus senegalus; assembly: GCF_016835505.1. Classification (NCBI taxonomy): domain Eukaryota; kingdom Metazoa; phylum Chordata; class Cladistia; order Polypteriformes; family Polypteridae; genus Polypterus; species Polypterus senegalus. The sequence goes on from NC_053162.1 coordinate 43,386,043, forward strand.
AGGCAAAGTTCAAAGTCTCAAGGAAAAAAAGAAAAACTCACCCCGTGTAGCAGACCAGAGATGGCCCTTTAAAATGGCCAGGCACGGCAAACAAAAGGCCCAGCAAGCCCTGAGGGATCCCTGTACCTCTGTGGAGGTAGCGTGCCACACTTGCTCTGAAATACACCATGTGGATTAGTTTGACTGTAAGCATCTGAGTGCATAGATGCTGCTCTAAAGTGGGAATTCCATCAACAAGTAATAGTATTAGTAGTAGCAGTAATAATAAAAAGAAGTTGCTTAAGTACAAAAAAAAAAACAAACTTGGGAACCCTGACAATTTGTCTCACTCTACGTGATGCACTGCTGATGCTCCCATTAACCAGGGTTGTCAATTCCATTTATCTATTAGCTGATTCATCCAAAATGACTTATAGATCACAAACATGAAGTGAGTAGTTTCTAAATTTTTTTTTATCCAGATAGCTAACATTACAAACAAAAAGGACTTCTATAAAACAATAAAACTACTCATAGACATCATACTTCATCAGGAAAGTCTCTTATGATTGGGTCACTCGCATCCAACATTTGCTGGTCTTGTGTAGAAATTGTGACATTTGGCATTCTTGATCTTTTAAATTGACAACTTTATTCACAAAAATTGACATGATACATTCCTGCAGATTAAACTAGGTCTGTCATTCATGCCCATGGAAACACGCAGGTCAAGACTTTTAGAATATTTAAGTCAAATTTACTTATAGTTATTGTAAATTTTATCTGCACATGTAAAATATCCTAAATTAGTGGTAGCGATTGAACCAGCAGCCTTCTGTTTACGACTCAACTCCTTAACTCTTTGCCATACTGCTCAGCACATCCAAAGCCAATTTGCAGTGTGTGATGAAAGAAGTCTGAAAGTAGGCTTTGGGAGCTCATGGTAACAATCAGTTAATGGGCAGATATTCTTCAATATATGTTAATCATTTTCAAGCAACTTTGTTTTATCGTGTGTTTAAACAAATCTGTCTTTATGTGTACTCTATCTAATTAGTAATTGGTAAAGTTTGTAGTTGCATTTACCCATGAACTTGTTATACTCTTAAGCCTGTACTCAGTGAAAAGCATCATAAAAAAATAAAATAAAACTAATTGAAACTGAATTGTCACTAAAGCAATCTCTGACATTGACCTGAATGGACAGACTTCAGCCGGACATGTGGACAAGTAACTTTGGTGAGTTACTTCCAGAGGACACTTGGGAAATACTAGATATAAATGAAAGGTGCTATATAAGAGAAATGGACAGATATGAAAGACAGCATCTATCAATCATATTTCATATCTCTTTATCATAAACTAAATTTCACATCTATCTATCTATCTATCTAGCTATCTATCTATCATTGAGCCTTTTGAGAAATTACCTACCTATATTCAACATATATCACAGACACTACAGTTATAGATCAGCTCTGAGCAAGTTTTATTTCAGAGGCACACACCCACTGCAGCATGATGTGAGGTGTGCATAAGCCAGTCTACTCTTATAAGCTTATACACTTGGAGTTGTGCTTGACATTTAAAACATTTACCAAAATGTGACATGCATAATATCTGAGGACTCTGGTCCATATCAACTACTTCTGATATCTAACACCACTGTCAAGCTCAAACGTTCAATGGCATAGCTTCACTCATTGCATTATCATCTAGCTCTGGCTGCATAATAAGAGACAGCCTGCTATTCATTGTGGGCACTTTTCATATTTCTCAGTCATTTAGTTCTTGTCAGATCGATCTATCTGTCTGTCTGGCAATTATTTGTTAGTACATGCAAAACAACCAATTTTGAAAACTATGAGGAACAAAGATAAGAATGCATTAATTGATGCTAGTTAAAAACAGACTGAATGTGAAGGTTTCATTGTATAAAGTCATTAATGATATTACCACTTCAAATAGTATCCGGGGTGTTGCAGGAGTGTTGTGTTTTGTTAATGAGGAGAAGCTGCACATGCACTGGTGACAGTCTAAACTGGTAATTATGGGAAAAAAATGATGTTTGTCAATCAGGAAATTGTTTAGTTCTGAAAGTTTAAATTAATTGTTAGAATAGCAGCAATGTACTGGGGGAGCAGTGGTAGTAATGAATTAAAGTTTATATTTAATAAAGTTTTTTGGGGTGGAAGGTGTGGTTTATGAAAGTCATTTGAAGAAAGAATATGTATATTATTAGAATTGCTTTTTCCTTTCAAAATATTTTGTTGTATATCTGGTAAATACATTCAAGTTCTATATCCTTTTGTTATGTGATTAAACACAGTTGGTTTTAAACACAATCTATCTATCTATCTATCTATCATATAGTGCTTTTCATATCTATATTTATGAAAGTTCATGTCAGGTCTATCTATGATTTTAATTATATTTTTCAACGGAGCTTACATATGTCCAGTACATAGTCCTGTTGTTTCTATATTTTCATTATAGGGTGTTTCACAGTCAGTAAGTACAGCAGGTAGTCAGAGATTCGGCCTCACTCTGGCTTATAGTTCTCTTATGTTAGCTGCTGAGCTCCAGTTCTTGACAATCAATCTGTTGGTAACAGATGGTGAATTTTATTATTTTTGTCTTGTTTTTATTGCTCAAGTACCAGCACCAAAACACCTGGGCTGGCCCTCTTACTCATTGCCTGCTGTGTTGCAAATCTCGGAATGTGCGTGGTTGGCACTGATGGTGGGGTGACGGGCTCAGACTTGCGTTTGTTTGCATGCAACCTACTTTGTAAGGATTAGCCACCTTCAATCTGAGTTTTTAAATAGGAGGAGGTAGTAGGATTTAGATGAAAAAAAACAAACCTGACTCTCACAGCACCTCCTGATAAACAGAACATGTACACAGGCCATGTCTGTGGGGAATAACTTGCATAGTTTCTAATGTTTCATACGCAGGCCACATTCCTCAGCTGTGTGATACAGTACACCTGTGTCAAAGGGTCAGGGAGAAATGGAGAGAAAGGGGCTGAGCGAGGGAGCGGGCGCTTGAGGTGAGCAAGTGACATAGGGTGGAAGGTCTCCTCAGGTTAGATGGGCATTGGGGAGGGTAGCAGAAAAACTTTCACATTTAAAGGATTCTTTATTGAAAATATGAAACTATTTGCAGGGCAATTTTGTCAGCAATTGGCACACTTTTCACAAGCTGGGGGTCTGTGCAAATGTCACAAAAAGTTGGCACTACTTTTCAGTAATTTGTGTCACATGTTCAGCCCACCCAAACATTCACATTTCTTCCCATTGTTTTTTAATTGTCTAATTGACAGACATCCTCCAGCATGACTTGATATGCTGTTACAACTTTGCATTATGGGTATTTTTTTTACACAATTGAATTATTGCCTAATACATTTGACGCGATGAGAAGGCTCTGAGTTTCCTGTTAGCTAACACCTTTATCTGCATACCATACAAGAAATTCACATTTTGTTGCAACAGTCTTATTAATCATGTTCTCATAACACAAAGTGTAAACAATGATGTATTTTTATTTCCTGAAGATTAGCCATTCTTTGTTAACATATAACATTTCATAGCAGTTCAATTCAGTAAAGCCTTATTGGAGTGACCATAACCAACACAGAATTGTCAAAGGTTAAATGTTCAATAAATACATTTTTTTAAGAATAAACAGGATTCATCCAGCTGACTTTAATTAATCTATTCTTAAACTTACTTAATCCCATTTACAGCAAACTGTAAGCTCTTAAAAATAATAATACATTTATACATTTAAGAGGTGTTTCATATAGTAAGTAAGTCAGAAAGTAATAATGTTTAGTAACTTGAGAAGGTTTCACTGCAGTATTGTGTCAGCCCCAGTAGCAACAGTATTCTGAGACTGATATCTTCTTGTGTTAATATCTGGGTGGGTTTAGTACTTTCAAGCTTCATCCACGTGGTGTTCTTCAAAGTTCCTTCCCAAATCCCAAAGGGTTAATATATCTGATTCCAAATTGACCCTGTGTCGATATGTGTGTGAATGTGTCCTGTGAGTGGCTGGCACCCTATTCAAGGATGATTCCTGCTATAAGAGGCACTATAAAAAAGTACTTGGAAGTGGAATGTCCTGTATTATTGACAGATAGATGGAAAAGGCACTATAAGATTGATGGCTGGATAGATCGCTAGAAGGAAGGAGACCAATAATAGAGACTAGATTAGCTAGATATGAAAGGTGCTATATAAGATACACACAGTACATCCCTCTTACTCATTGCCTGCTGTGAGACAGTCTGTCATAATAAGGTACATTCTGTACGTAATGTCTTGATCTCAACAGGAAAGTTCAGTATTACATCAGTCCACATATATGTAGTGCTCCCAGCAGTACCAAGACAGTCTGATCTTTGTGATAAATGTGCTTCACTGGTTAAGCCGATGTCACATTACATGGCTCCAGTTGGAGGGGATGTCAAATGTGAAGACTGTAAATGCTGATCTTGTCTCCTGACACAACTCTAAATCACAGGGCATGAGAAATAACACGACTCTCTGATGACCTTCCAACACAGTTTCAAATTTCCAAAGTATCGCAAGCTGACTTCTTTATCTGGCAGCCGGTAATGTGCTGCCTGACAAAGCTGGTTTTGTACAAAGGTTTTAGAGGTATGGTGATTCGTTTTTTCTTTTTGTTGTGGTATATAAAATCAAGAAACGTTAAACAAACTGGTCTCTGTTTGGTTCACAAGGTCCAAAACTCCTGCATTCCTTATTCCTTGTCGCTGCATTGTACTTTCAGCTGAGAGCTCATTGGTTGTCATCTCTCATGCACACAGATCTCATCCCTGTGATTTAAGATGAAATCAAACCTCTTAGACTGGTTGGACTCAGCTACTGGGGATGTCAAACTACAAGACTGGAGGTCGTGAGAGCATACCATAACTGCCTCTGACTTTTTAAGATGACATACAGTAAATGAAGACTATGACTGAAAATCACTTGAAAACCTTTGGATATCATGCAAAGTATGTAGGAAATGGTGTGTGACAGGCAGGACCCTCACTTCTCATGCTGTTGTCCCAACATGCCCCTAATACTTGGTGATAACCTTCAACACTCTGTCACAAATGGTCCATCCCAGAGCCCTGCTACTGATCCCCATCCTCACTCATGTCAGGCTGTAAGTCTCCAGTGTCTCTACAGAAGGGCTGCAAGAAAGACCCAGCCTGACATTGCACACATGCTGTTGCGTGCACCATTACAGTTCAGAAGCTGTCCCTTCCATTGGGTGGGAACTGTTCATCCTTTGTCTCAGTCAGATGCGAGCATATCTCTCCAATCTAAAGGTCACAAGTTTGTGGCTGAGGAGCAGCATTTACTCAGCGATGACACAGAGTGAATTTTTGGACTAAGACAACAGGCCAATTCACAGTTAGCCAGTTAACCCAATGGCCACCTTGTTGGGATATGGAGATATTTGAAGTAGGCACAATGGCAGTAAGCAGGCTAAGAATTTGACCAAAGCCTTTGTGGGGTTTGCCTGTAATATCTGTGTGTCTGGATGGGTTTTCCTTCATTTTCCCTGCAACATTTTATAACACATGATTGTTAATTCTGAATTATTTCTGTGTGAGTAGCTGGTGATAGATTGGAGCCTCATCCAGATTTTCTTCCTGCCTTGCGCTTAATGTTATAACGTGTCACTTCCTTGTTTAACAGGGAGACTGTAACCCCAAGTTCAGAACCATTTCAGTTATTGTGGCTGCAGGGATATGCATTGGTGTGGGAGCAAGATGGTAGAGGCAGTGGTGTTTGATCTTGTAACTGTGGAATATTCTGACTTGGACCCTTTGAGAAACGCTTCCTGACATTCAAGTCAAATCTTGATAACCTGTGCTGTGGAAATGGAGTTGCTGTCTTGGGGACAGATAGTGTGCTTTGGTTACTTAAGATGAAGTGCACATCTTCAAATTACTTTTTATTTAACTTCTTCTGTTGTATGGAAAGCAGCCCCTATGTGTACCACCGACATTTTGGGCTCTCACTGTGTGGCCTTTCCATTTGCTTATGGGTGGCAATTGTTGCCTTTTAAATGTCTGACTTGGTAAGTGTGAGTCACCTCAGGGTCACCTGGCTGACTCGGTTCTTGTTCACACCTTTACAGCAAAGTCTCTTTCAAACTGCAGCTTTTTGTTTGAACTATGCCAATAAAGCGCCTTTGAGTTATAGCAGTGACTCATCAGTTTTCAGCTTATGCACATAATGACTAACAAGCCAGAAAAAAAAAATAATCCAGGCCTAAATGGGGAGAGTGAAGCAATCACTTCTGCTCCTTGGCCCAGAGGCTTCATCAGTGGTCAGGAATTTGCTTACCTGTGGAATAAGCGCTGCACCCTGGCTCTGGGTTAGGGAGCGGTGGCACTTATTGGGCAATGTAATTAAATGAGCTTTGGTTTTTTAAAAAAACACATTTTAATCTATGAAAGAATCATGACCCCAGGGGGTCAGCTGTCTACGTTTCTAGCTGTTGATTGAAGTGAAGACAATCTTTGCTGATTACTCTAAAAGGTAACGGGCCATTCTGTCAAAGTGTGTTCTGCTTACTGTTTTGGCTTCCTGTGTCTTGCTTCTGGGTGTTGTGGTGGTTTGGTTCTTTTTTATTTTCTTCTCCCAGTCTTTTAAGCAGGCAAGGCATGGTGACTCCATTTGAAAAAAACACACCCTGCAGGCACTATTAGGGCTTGGGGTAGGAGAGGACAACTGCAAATATGCCAGGAATGAGGTGCTCCAGGCTGTGTTTTTTTAAAGCTTGTTTGTATATGCAGTACATTGTAGTTTAAAAAAAAAACTAATGTACAATAGAAAAGAAAAGAAATACAGAAAACAGGGGATGCCAGAAAGTGAGCAGAGCATGGCGAGCCAGTGTTGGGGTCATTCTTGTGTTTTAAATGTGTGTAGTGAGATGGCAAATTCCCTCTGCTTATTGGTAAAACATTAAGTTTCAAATCTGTGCATACAGAAAACGTAACATACTAATAAGCTTCCTTTTGAGTCATCCCCCCTTATGATCAAGTGGCAGTATTTTTAATAGTGTCCTGCGTGACCAAGTGACAGTTCCTCACATAAACCTTACCATAATTTCAGCAACAATCACACAAACAACACAACCACCAAAAAAATGTCTTGAAAAGGTTAAGGTATCAACCCTCTCCTGCTCTGCTGCATCTTTTTTCCAGGCTCAGTGGTGTGCTTTCTTTCTGCAAAAGGACTTTCAATTACCAAATGTATGATTTTGTGCCCGGTAGTGATGCACCTCATATTTAATTATTCATAGATGAATATATTTTCAGAGTAATTCTTTGTAAAGCATCCACAAGATCAGGTCAAATAATTAACATTGTGCAAAAATTCTCACCCATTTCTCCATGGCCATGTGGCTCTCACTTTTCACCCTCATCTGCATTTGGCTTCTGAAAATCTGTCAAGGTTTAATTTTCTATACACCTTTGGCGATGCTTCGTGCTCTCTGGGGTTTCAGTTAAAATGGTATTGTTCAGCACATACATACTTCAATGGCATTTTGAAACATTATGCATTTGTTTCCTCCCACAATCCAAAGACATGCAGTTTAGGTGCATTGGCGATTCTCCATTGTCCCTAGTGTGTGCTTGGTGTGTGGGTGTGTGTGCGCACCCTGTGGTGGGCTGGCACCCTGCCCAGGGTTTGTTTCCTGCCTTGCACCCTGTGTTGGCTGGGATTGGCTACAGCAGACCCCCATGACCCTGTAGTTAGGATATAGTAGGTTGGATAATGGATGGATGGATGCATTTCTTTTCATTATTATGAATTATTATATTACTATACTATTTTATTCCATGTTAACACCAATTTATATATTTCTCAGAATAACCTTTTATCAGTGTTTATTAGAGCACAGCATTTCTTTAGATTGCATTTGTTTCCCTTTCTCAACTTTTGGTTATAAAAACTTGATAATAATGACTAATGTGTGACATTAACGCTTTAAGCCATAGTGTTCTTAAACTGTGGCTCACGTATAGTCTGGATTTGTGCGGCGGAGATTCAAAATTCACAAAAATACGTTATGCGCCACACTCGGGTTGTGGAGTATGTTGCAATAGGTCACTGCTGGCAGTTTAAGAAAGTTTACGCCACTGATTCGTCATGAGCACAATCCGAAAGTATTTATGGTCAGTGATGATTCTGGGTCTCAAATACACAAAAACAAGAAAAAAATAAGTTTAAGGACCACTGTTTGTAATTCTTTACTTAACATAAAATCACTATCATAAAATAAATATTCACAAGGTGATTGCTACTAACGTATGCACTATACAATGTTGTGGGTGCATGTGTGCACTGAGAGTTACATCTTGATTCCTGGCACCTTTTTGTCACTTGTCAGTCCCTGGTTTTCACACAACAACTCATGTCAGTAAGAGTTCTTTATAACAAGATCAAGTATCTTGTCGTTTTAAGGTAAGTTTTTAAAATTACTTTTTCCAGTTTAAAAAGTTAGTTTTGAGTTTCCGTCCATCTTACAATCATGCTGTTAAAATTTTAAGCACATTAAATGTTGATGATCTGCTACAAACACATAACGTTACTTACCGATTTGACAGTCCTGGGTTGCTTTCAGTCACATTGCTCACCATTTATATGTGATAAAGTGTTTATTTGTACGAATATGGTATTTGTTTTACAATGGTTACAGCCTGAACAGCACCGTATTTTGTATTTTTGTAAGTCTTGGGAAGGCTCTGGTAAACAAAATTAAGTCCATAGTTGTGTTTAACCTGCCTTTTGGGCCTTGCCAGGCTTCGTGTCATGCCCGCGCTCTTGGACATTCTGTCTAGGTCATTTAGTCTACTCCCACATCTCCAGTGTTCAGATTTTGGCTTACAATCCTCCCCATATGGCACTCCGACATTCTTTAAGCTCTAAAATGAATGTCCCATTTATTTTTCTTGTCTCTATGAAATGCTTCTTTTCTGTATTTCAAGGGCATTGTTTCATCTTATACTTTCAACTCCTTTGTGAAGCTGCATGTGAAAGGCAACATAACATTTTCATACCCATTTAACCCTCCTCTGGGTGGCCATGGGTCAGGGTACAAACAGTCCCCACAGTGTCTGCAGAAGCTAAGTCCCTGGACACGAAGCCCTTCTTACTTTTAACATAGCACACACAACTTAAGAGTCTAACTGCTGTGCCACAATGCTGCACTTAGGCTGTGAAAGGTGCTAAATAAAACTAAATGAATTGACCATCCCAACTTGTTCAGATTCCCTACTAGAATTCCAGTATGGTTTCACATAAAGACTACTCTCTGTGTGTTTGTCTAAGTGCTCCTTACTTGTGTTTCTGGCAAGTTCTCTCTCAAGTGCCACCATATAACTTCAGCAGCATAGTTAGATATTAAAATGTCCACCCCTCTCTGTAAATGCCAGGTGCTTTTGATAAATATATGTATTTTTTTAATTTGTTGTGTTGTTTTTGGTCAAGCCTTTGACACCATCAGCTTTGAGAGAGCCAAACCTCTTATACTATGCCAGTCAGGATGTGGGAACTTCACATTCTTTCCTGTTCTGGCTGACAAGAAGTGACCTTTGCCATCTATTTCCTTTGGAGAATGGTTGGTCCTTCATCATAGTCCTGAAACCCCCCATCCCCCAACCCCCCCCCAATTCTAGGCCGACCCCGCTGCACCATATAGTCCCCAGCCACATCAAATAAAAGACAAAAGCTTGCAGACCGGGTGGGTGGCATTGACTGATTGTCCTGGGGGAGCCGGGTGCACTTGGGTGCGTGGCCTGCAGATGCTACATTACTTCCTTTTCAGTAGTTTCAGTGATGGGAGTGTAAATGCCGTCCATTTCACAAGCTGCTGAGTGCATCTGTTTGGAAGGGAAAGCACTGACCCCCTGTGTATTTATTTCTTGATTTTTGTGATGAAAAGGTCTCATATCTGCTGCCTCTCTTTGCCACATGTGCATAGGAAAGATCTGAGAGTGTGAGGCAGAAAGGAGGTGGTGAAATAGGGATGCGGAGCCGGTAGAATAAAGAATACAACTGACAGAAATTTGCTGGTTGTTCAGAAATGAAAAGGTGCTATATCATATCTAATATGTAATGCTGAATGTGTCTTTGTCTAGAATGCAAATCCACAGCGCTGAATATACCTTTGCCAAATTTTAAACAAGATTGTGTAAGGGATGAATGCAGGCTATGCTGTGTACCAAAATTAAGAACGTGTTTTCCTCACCCGATGCCTTTCATAGCATCCGCCCATTGGGCAAAATGTTCAAAGTCCAGGCCGCCTCTGCTAACTGTGTTTTCAAGCAAATGTGCATGTCTGTGGCTTTCTCCTTCGGTCTTCATTTTACTCCTCTGCTGTGTTGATTTCCTATCTCTTCTTTCATGTAACTTGGTAGTGACTTCGTTTTCAGATTTTATTTCACATATTTCACTTGATTACTTTTTCAAAGTGCTTATTGTTGAGGGCTCGCTGCAAAAGTTGGTAAATTAAGCTTAGAGTGGTAGGTTGGCACATACTGCTTGGCATTTCTTGTTGCCTGGGATTAATGCATTGCATGAGCCACCTGACCCCATTATAGAATGGCAGGCGCTCTTTTGTAAATGTCACTCTGCTTTAGCTCCTTGGGGAATGGCGTGATGCGTCTTTGCTCCTGGTAAGTACTTATGAGAGAGCTTAAGGGGCTGGGCTGTATAGAGTCGGAGAAGAGTGCTTGTTCTTTGCTTGGGTTTTTTTAGATTAGACTTTGGGATTATTTTGCTTTTGCCCTTTTGAAGTATCATGAATTTTACAGTGGTGTATGTGCTGTAATTAGTTTTCATTTTACATTTTGATATTTTTCATTTTCTTCTTGAGGTAAAAGGCATTACAAAGATAGACTGATTGATGCAGAGGGTGACATAGGACTACAGTGGTTACAGAAGCTCTGTCATAACCTGACCTGGTGGTCATTAGTGTGGAGTTTGAATGTTCTCTCTGTGCAGTTGAACTCAGATTTTCCCCTCACATCCCAAAGATGTGGTGATTTATAACTTGTCTGGAATGAATGAGCGTAATAGCATATCTTGTGATAGACTAGGGCCCTGTGCAGGTTTGACTTCTTTCTTGTGTTCCATGCTGCACTTGTGTAAAGGCATTGTGATGTAGTGGTTAAGTCTTTGGACTTCATACCCTCAGGTTGTGAACAAGTCCTGCTACTGACACTGTGTGACCATGAGTAGGTCACATCATCTGCCTGTGCTCCAACAGGAAAATAAAAGAAATGTAACTATCTGTATCTCAAGTGTTATAACACTCCTTGGATAAAATTATCAGCCAAATAATAAAAAAATGGATGAGGTGAATTTGGTGATGGAAGAATCAGTGATGTAAAGAGTAGCACAGCGGCAGAGCAGTAAACTCGGATCCCAATTCAGTTCCAGACCGGGATGTTTCTCTGTGTGTTTGATACCTTTGTGGTCTCCACTGTCTTCTGCAGCACAAAATGTGTGGTCTTTTAGGGTGTTTGCATGAGGATGCCCTATAATAAACTTGCATTCTGCCCAGTCCTGGCACCTGCCTTGTATCAAATAAAAGGAGAAAACGAAAGGCATTGAGCCATGTAGCTGCTGGCTTCAACACTATTGCTCCTAATTTGATATTTGGTACACTTTATTAATTCCCTTATGAACAAATTATCAGGTTAGAAAATTCATTAGATGGAATCTTAATAGAGGAGGTGATGAAAGTTATTAGACTACAGATCCTCATCTTCTTTTGGGTTTAAAGAGCTGAGTCATTGTGCCATCATCATAATATTCTTAAGATTAAAATGCTAGGGGGCCCTACTTTCACATTTAATTACTCCATTGTTGTCATACAGATTGGTGGTCAAAGATAAAATCTTCAATCTCCATGCATGGACTGAGCTGGCTAAGGAGTGCAGTTAGCGCTTATGCCTGCCGGCCTTCACCCGGACCCGCCAACTCTCTGTCTTCAGCCAATAAGACCTCTGATTGCCAGAGATTTGAAAGCCTGGCACTGACACAGATTCACTCTGAAGAAGACAGTTTTCACACTATGTTTTCCTTTTAACTTGTTAAAGTGGGCTTACAGGTCACAACAGGAATGTGACAGCAGTGCTCAGCTTTTTAATTTAAAATGATGATTTGAAAAGTTTTAGATTTTAGAGGTCTTCAAGCAATTCAAAAAATCATTGGTCCTATTAGGAAATTTTTCCATTAGTTAAAAAAAAGATTGTTATTGAGTGCTTCTTTGTTTTTTTAATAGGCACCAAGTTTGTAAAATAATATAAATGCAGTCTCCGCTGCTTGAGTGACTAATCTTGAAAGCACTTCAGGTATTCATCACCGGTATTTCCATTTGAGCCTTCGCTTCATCTGTCAAAGTGGTGCTAGCGGAGCGCAAGTGCCACACTCGTGACATGCTGTGCTGGAGGCCTTTAAGTATAATTAAATGGAAATTCCCAGCTCTGCTTTGGAGCTGCGTGCAGCATGAGTCACCTTCCAGGCTCTTCCTATTGCCCAAGAGGGTTTGAGAGCTGTGTCATGCAGTAAATGCCAAGGTGTTTCAGAATACTGCAGGTTTAGTTCCTGCCCACTCACATCCCATCCCTGACACAAACCGCAGCATAGAAGCTGCTTGGGCCTTGCACACCTTTATGTAGAAAGGTGGGAGTTGTGAGCATCATTAAAAAGCAGCTTTGTATTCATTTGGAGAGATGATTGTGGCAATCAAGAGGACTAGTTGAACATGCAGACCAATGGTCCAAAAATAAATACAAATGAAAACCAAGTTAGAGGTAAAGAGCTGTTGATACCTATGTTTTTTAAATAGTCACATCTTTCAGTTTCTCTGAAAGTGATAACTGCAGGTGGCCCATCTAGAGCAAGCAGATGAAAAAAATATTGCTGGACACTGACCACATCGCTGATGTAACTTTGTTAAATAATACTCTTCAAAGGAACATCGACCTAAGGATGTACAATTAATGCTTTTACATGGTCGGAGATCTCAATTAATTGACAGTCTTCTCGATTGTTGCTGGGCATTTCTGTCTCTTTTTCTTATTCTTGCATTTTGTATCCTGGTCTGTGTCCTGCATGCCTATGAGCCAATGTGTTTGCCTGCTGTTCAGTTGCTCCATATTCAGGATTCCTTCCTGCTTGTCAGTGTGGTTCAGTATCTTGTCTTCTTATGAGGGTTTGTTTGACCCAACGAAAGGCTAGATATAAACAACAGTAAACACTCTGCATGATCTTAGACATGCATTTCTCCATCATGTTGTTCTTACATTCCGTATCCTGCACATAATGTTCAGCATGTGATGCTGCTCCTCTTCTTCTTTTTCTTATTCTTCCTATTATTATGTTCTTCGTCACATAATCTTCCCCTGCAGTTTGTCATTAGAAACCCACAACCACAGGTTGTTTAGCTGAAGTTACCCCTACCTGAATGTTTTTGAATTTGTAGAACTTATCAGGTCATAAGCTTTTGATTAAGACTAAGATCAAAGTTCTAACTGGAGTAGTACATGGTTAATTGTGTGACAGACTGATAGATCATAGCATTTTACATATACAGATAATCAATAACTAACATTGAGCCTGGGGTCCCAGGAGTGGCTTAGATTATTCTTTCTTATGGGCCTGTTTCTGGTCAGGCCCCTTGAAACATGAGGTGTTCTTATGTGCATTTTATACATAGTACATGCACTCTGAAATCTGCTCAGTCCAGTTCTAAAATTTATCCCAGCAGCTTTAGGTACAAGATAAGAAACATCCAGCACAGTGTGCTATGGAATTAAAAGGCATTGAACATCCTAAACTCCAGCAACTGGTTCTACCCCTAGCCCAGTCTCTATTTATGTGATATTGGCATGTTCACCTTGCATCCTCCAGGTACCCTAGATTTTCTTCCACATCCAAATGATGTGCATGCTGGGTTAATAAACAACAGTAAACTGGTGACTGTGGGGTGTACATGGGTATGCCCTGTGATGGACTAGCACCCCATCTCGTCTTACTTCCAACTTTGTGTAGGATCTCCCCATAACCGGAATTGGATTTAGCACTTTTGGAAAATAAATGGCTGAGTGGCTATTGAAGTTCTGTGAATCTGAGTGGTGTTTATCAATGCCGGCTGTCTTAATGAGTAATACAAACAAGCAGACAGCCCCAACCTTATTTATTATTCATGTAGCAGCACTCAACGTCTGGCACCTAGACCAGGATATTTTGCAGTATCTGACTGAATAAGTCTGGACCTGCCTGCCTGTCACAGACCGTAAGACTGAGGGACCCCTTTCTGTGACACTTAGTCTCACTTACTAACTTGTGCCTGATTCTGTCTTTGAATAATGTCAGCTACTCCTCCATGTGACACATTTTGTCTCTATGAATAATACCGACATGTCATCTCCAGTGATGGTTAGTGTGTCGGTATGAATGAGACTAAAAAAATCCCCTCCATGTGCCTTTCTCTGAATAATACCATTATGCCTCCTCCTTATAGCACACTCATTTTTTTCTGCTTGCGAGACTCCCACCTCAGTGTAGCAGCCAGTATGCGAGATTCACCACCCATTCTCCTCGAGATGACAGTTGTTGCGTCTTCATGCATGTGAGTTTGGCCTCTTCTACTGTTACACTTCAACCTTTAACCTTACATCAAGCAGGCAGGGTGTTGTTTCTAAGCTTGTGGTAATAGTAAGTGAAGTGAACGCACAGAAAAACACAAAAGTGAGGAGAATTTGGGAAAACAGTTTAACAAATGATATATTTAACACAGGTGCTCAAAAGTCATTATCTACGCGTTTCCTAAGAGACTAACTTCCAGTATTTGCTGTTAGTAGTTAATGTTTGATTCAGTAAACCAGTTTTAGGGCTGCAGGAATGATAAACCTGTTCCAGCAGCACTTATATGCCAGGAATTAATTCTAAACAGGACAACAGTACATCACTGGCCACATACATGATCACTCCTGTCAAGCAGTTAACCCTGAACTGCATGTTCTTGGGGTGTGGGAGAAAACCCCATATGGATCTTAGATGAATGTGCGAACTTCACATGCTCTGGGAGTTATAGGACAGCAGTGTTAAGCCATGTGATTTCCTCCTTAAACCAACCATAATGGAGTCATGTTGGACTCCAACCCAACCCAAGACACTTTCACAGTGCATGAAGGTGCATCGTGGCTTGCAGTTATAGTCTCTGAGGAGTTTCCATTTCTGAATTGGGCTGGTAGAACTCCTCAATAACATCAGTTGTCTGTTTTTGTGAATCACATCAGTCCATCTCTAAATAAGACCTACAGGCCAAAGTTTTTCTTTAAATAAATTTGTGGGTAGGACTTGGCATTTCTCTGCCCTCCATGTGACAGTTATGGTATATCCTGGAACAGTGCTTAAAGTGGGCTGGTACTTGCCGGTATGTAGCACCGGCACATCTTCCAATTTCTGCTTTGAGTACCAGCAGTGCTGTACTTTAGGCACAATGGGGGACCCATGCCCCCACTTTCTGATCAAGTATCAGTGTATCGCCATACACATAGTAGCACCAGTAATTTTGTTTGGCTGTCCTGGACCCTAAATAAAGCACACAAGGTCCACTGCTTCATGTGATAAATGGATGCCTTGTAGCAAACCATATACCTCTGATAAAGTCTGGACTCCATCATTCTGTAAGGCTTATGGTTTTTGCTCCAGCTTTTGAATATTAGAATGTCTCATTAATTTATAAGGCAGGCTCCACTCCTGCATTGGTGCTTAATTTGCATCACTCAAGTGGGCAGGCAGGCAGTTCGACTCCTCTTTGTGTAAGTTAACTATCCAATACAAACCCCTCTCTGAGTAAGACCAGCTGGAGATGGACAGACCCCAGAAGACTTGGAACATTAGCAGAGTTGAGGAGACACTGTTTAGACCAATAAACTTGTCGTCCATACGAGATTCTCCAAAATAACATCAAGTCAAGTTTTGAAGGTTCCTGAAGTCCTACTCTCGACGACCCTACTTAGTAATTTACTCCATGTGCCTGTGGTTCTTTGTGTGAAGAGACATCTAACATTTCTGCAAAACCTTTCCTGAACAAGTTTTCAGTTGTGTCACTGTGATCTTGCTAAAAAATGTATTTTAATAATAATTCCATTCACAATTTAAAAAATTTCAATCATCTAAACTGAGAAGGTTCAACTCCTTCAGTCTCTCGTCAGTTAGATCATCTCATGAAGAAGGCAGGTACTCCTCCATGTGAAGGTTAATGTGTTTCCCTCAATAAATTGGCCCTAACGTAGTGGCAGAGTGTCCTCCCTTGTGACAGGCAGAGGATCAAACCTCATGTGACACAGGACAGTGTCCTTCTGATTGTGTACCAACCGGCAGTGTGTTTTCAGGCTGCAGTATGAAGACGAAGGTCAAGCGCAGTAATAAGATCCCCGGCTTGAAAATGGAATTCGACACCCAGGGCAGAGTCCTGTTGACATGACTTTTTTTCTTAGCTGACAGGATGCTTTTCATCTCTGAAGTTTACACTTCCTGCTCGTTTCTGCATTTTTTATGGCACTCATTGTGATTTGTGTTGCGACTGTTTGTGTTGGAGAGTGCACCTGCATTGTCGGTGTCTGCGTCTCTCATATTCTCCCTTTCTGTAGCCACCAGCCCTTTGAAAGCTAAAGTGGATTAGCAGCTTGTTTATTGTACTTTTTTCCTTTTCTCCTTTGTACAGCTGTGTCGCCGCAGCTGTTGGGCAGCACTCTGTGCAGATCCATAATAGAACTTGGCATTTAAAACAAAAAGGCCAACAATGCTGCCGTGGCTTTGGATGAATGGATTTTTATGGAAAGCCTGTGTTTCAAAAAAACACACTTTTTATTTTGCAGAGGTAATCTTGCCTTAGATTTGAAGCGTTTCCCTTTTATTTGTTTTTAATAATTATGAGCGTATGGAGCAATCTCCAGCTGTCAAGGTTGAGCACGCCAGGGCGTATTTCATAGCGCTCACTGATAAGTGCAAAATTGCTACTGCTGAGAGGATCTGTAGACTAATGAATAATACATGCATGCTTAGAAACACCACTGGGGCTGTGCACACCGGCAGTAGGCTGCACTTCTTTGCGCCATCAGGGAAGAAAATGTCCCTAAATGTTTGTCAGGTAAACCGGGGCTATGAGAACTTTTATTTTTAGTAGAAGTTTTAAAATTTTGTCAACATCTAAGGGAGGAAACTTAAATACGTGAAACTGACAGACTTCCTGTTTCCCTCTGTCCATCTGTTTATTAAACCAACTTATAAAAGCACGAGGAGTAAAGCGAGACCCAGCCTAGAAGGGACCCCAGTATATGAGATGGTGCATTCAAACACGCGGTGATCCTGGGCAGATTCTAATTGACTTATCATGCAAAATGTGGTAAGTAACAGGAGTTCAAGTTGAAAATTCATATACAAATGTGGAGAATGCGCAACCTCCGTACATACATTGACGTAGCTGAGGCATTTCCAATGACAATGCCCACTCAAAATATAATTACATTTTATTCACCTGTCTTTTTAATAACTCTAGAACAAGTACTTGTCTCTTTTTCCCAATATCCATGTGTATAATGGAAAATGTGCATAGTTATCCATTTTCATTTATGTTAAGAAAGGAGAGTGTCAACACTACTATGTTTTCATTTGAAAATTGAGTTTTAAACCAAAGCAATAAGTCATAGTAGCATTTTCACATCTCTTACAAAAATTTCTGCAACCACACTAAAACCAAAAAACATATGACAAAGCCTTTTGCCTACACTAGATGTGCTTATTAGCAGAAAAAATTCTTGAAGGGTTGGTAACATCACCAACCACGGGATTTATCACACAACTGTCATGGTTGATGAATTATTTGCCTTTTGTGTATGTAGGCATCATTCAAACTGTACAAAATGCAATTTAGATTCATACAGGTAAGCAACACAACATGTGCCGTGGGAAGTAACTCTTCTTTGTTGGTCATGTTGGAATGTGTTTTTCTTCCTTGACAGGTCACCAGTCAGTAAATGAGACTTTGTAATAAGGAGGATCCAATTAGGGAAGTGCCACATGATAAGCACAAACGAATCCACGTGCGATTACACTATGCATTTCACCCTTCTACCTTACAATGCCTATGCTCCATTTTCAGAAGTGTACGGTTGTGGAGTGCATTTTCAAAAATGTTTGTTTTGGGGAGTTGAAAATGCCGGGGTTGAGTGTTGAAATCATTGTTGAAATCAAAACGTAGTAATGTAGTCGTTGGCCACAGAGTACTGAGTTCTAATCCCGCTTCATTCATCATCAGTGTGAAGTTTGCACATTCTTTCTGTGTTTGCGTGTATTTTTCTCCCAGATGTCAAAGACATGGTTAAATGGGTCATTAACTCTACACTGGCCTAGTGTGATTGTTTGTGTGTGTGTGTGCCTACAGTGGACTGGCACCCTATTCAGTATTAGCACCCAATGCTCTTGAGATTTGCAGCAGTTCCCCACAATCCAAACTGGATAAGCAGCTTAGAAAATGAATGGAAAATGTCTGGAAGCATAAATGAGTCCATGGCCAGACACACAGAGTCTTTAGAACACATTTGACAAATGTGAGATCATTCAGTCCATCAAACTCATTTATTTACAGTAGCTAATAGCTAAGCTGTCCCAGCGTCTCCTTCAGAGACCTTAAAGTTTCTTATGTTGACAAAAGTCCCACACCTAGATTGCTGATTACCTTACTTCAGTCTTAGTGCCTACAAGTCGCTCTTTTTATTTTTCCAAGAATTCTGAGATAGAGACCAGTGATAAGTCAAGGAGTATCTCACCTAAGGTTCTTTCTCTCTTAAAATAGCATACAGTTCTCAAACCAGCTTAAGCTAATGTCACATTACACATATATCAGACTTACTGAACTTGTCGCTGGACCATATCAATTTACATGACTGAAAAATGGCTTGACATGTCACATTTAGCAACTACACAGTGACCTTTCAGCACAGTTTCAGCTTATTTGACAACCAATAGCGCACTGCCTGACGGAGCTGGTGCTCTCTGAATTGCTAACAGGTGTAACAAGTTCAGTCCCAATCTGTGACCCTTTTTTTTTTCTTTTTTTCATTTTGTTGTATGTCAAACAGGAGACCTCAGACAGACAAGTGTCTCCTTTTAGCAAGGTTCAGTGCACACATGTTCATTATATGCATTGTACTTCCAGGAGACCATTCATTGGATATCAGCTCTCATCCACATGGGGCCCGCCACTATGACTAAAGACAAAATCAAACCTGTTTGTCAGAGTGAATTAGGATTAGGATAGATCCAACAACCGACTGCTTCTGAGTCACTGAGATAATTTTAAATGAAGGCTACAAATGAAAATTACTAGAAAAGTTGTCTAATGTGATATGACCTTCAATCGTATTCAAAGTCGTGGAGGACCAGAGCCTACAGCATAAGGCACAAGGCAGGAAATGACCCGGTGGGGACATCAATCCATAGCAGAGTTGGCATACTCCTGCACCTAATCTCAAACTCAAAAATTTGGCATTGCCAAATCACCTCACTTCTTTGGAGTTGTGTGAAAAAATCCGGAGCACTTGAGTAGAAGACCTACACAGACACAGAGAGAACATTCATACTCCACACAGGAAACAACTGGGCATTGAATTTAACCCAGGAAAGTGGACTAGTACACCAACCTCATCTCTTTAGAAGAAAAAAAAATCCCCAATGTGGAGAGTGTAAGGAGCCCACAGGTATTGAAGCTCACGTCCATTCAGTTTGTTTTACAGCTGTCTTTATTGAAGACTGAGGCATTGGTAACATGCATATCTATGTAATATATAAATACACAGCACTCTGAGCCTGTACATGGCAATACATTTGTTTGAGTGTCTCGTCACAGACTGACCTACTGTTAAACCAAAATGCAGCTGACATCAAGCTAAACTGAAGTTTGGCTGGGGGGTTGTGGGTAAATAGCAAGTCCAGTAGGCAGGGGGTCTGTGGTCATTTGAAATAAGCAGCTTTAGTAGGGCAAATGGCCATTTGTCCTGCAGTATTATCCAGCACATGTGTGCTCAGAATGGACTGATAAGAACATCTATTAGTGAGGCTGATTGTTTTATGGCCTTTTAACTCTGTTAAGTCAATCATTCTTGTAATTGAGGGTGCAACACAGACATGCATTTGTACAGTATCTGAGTTTTCCTTTGCTTTTTAGCACTTTGTAACAGTACCTGGAATGGACATCTGTCAGACTGTATATTGTGGTCTGTAAGACAGAGTTGACAGTGTCCAGAAAAAAGTTGGGGAGCCAGACTGGGCTGCCACATTTAATTGCACAAACAAAAATGAAAGGAATGAAAGAAGCAGGTGTTTAAGGACGCTGCAACAGAAATAAAGGCAATCTCCTTGAAAATCTGCCTGGAAACGGTACATTAAAGGCTAGGTCAGGTTTGGAGAAACTCCAAACGCAATTATGCTTGCATCCAAAAAGCAACAGCACCTTTTGGGAACGTCTGCTTTTATACTGTATGAGCCAGAAGGGGTGGGATTTCTCTGTCTCAGTTGTCTTCAATGGGTGTCTTCTTGGCACTGTGAGGTTGTATTGGTTAAATGTGAGGTTGAATGTTGAGACTGTCTGTGGGAGAATTGTTGAGGGATCGCTGTGGCCACTCAGTCTCCTAAGAGATGCTTAGTCTGTGCTCTAAGTGGAGTCACTTAAATACTTAGAAGGACATGGTCAGCACTTGTTTATGACTAGATGACTTGCAGTGTGTTGATGTGGCAAGGAATCTAATTATTATGTGACAATGAAAAATGTTAAAAACAAGTGAGCTTCCACTAGTCAAGCATCCTTGCCCTGGCTTGTGTACTGAATAAAAGTTGATTCCAGCTATTCCAGTGTGCACTGCCAAATGATAACAGCAGAAGTTGAAAAGTCAAAAAATTGTAATGTGTTGAAACCCTATGACCCGCCCGCCCCCACATTAGTAAGAAACCCTTCTAATGAGGAATATCAGGAGTCAAAGCCTAGAAGAGGGAGTGGTGATCTGCAGATAGCTTTCTTCACTGTACAGGACATCAATATGAGCCAGTACAGGGATAGATGTGACACTTGGCATCCTTGTAATGTTATTGTTTATAAGAGATTGAAAGTTCAGGTCATGTCAAAGGAAGCACTGATCATTTGGAGCCTAAATGTAGAGTGAAAGAAACATGCAGTTGCAGGTGCACAAAGAGAAATAAAAGCAATCGCCCTGAAAATCAGCCTAGACATGGTACATTAAGGACTATGTCAGGCTTTGGAGGAGCTCCGTACATGGCATTGCACTGGTCCAAAAAGTGATGCCACCTTTCTGGGATGCCCGCTTTTATACAGTCTGATTTAGAAGGGGCGGGTCATCTCTGACTTAATTGCCCTCATTGGGCATCTTCTTGGCACTATGATGGCGCAGTATTTGCTCTAAGATGCAGTAATGGACTGAAATTATCATTTTATTGTGTATTTTACATCCTCTAATGTTTCTGCTTTATCTTTTTCAGAATGTGCTCGCCAAGGCCCTCTATGACAATGTGGCAGAGTCTCCTGATGAACTCTCCTTCCGCAAGGGGGATATCATGACAGTCCTGGAGAGGGACACACAGGGTCTGGATGGCTGGTGGCTGTGCTCTTTACACGGCCGTCAAGGTATCGTGCCAGGAAATCGTCTCAAGATCATTGTTGGAATGTATGACAAGAAGCAACCTAACATGGGTGGCAGCCCTCAGTCCACAGCTCTGGCACAACCACCATTGACTCCTCCAGTGTACCCCAAGCAAAGTGTCTACAATATGCCTTCCCCTTCATCCCAATACACTGCAATGCATCCAGCTTTCCCGAACCAAGGAGACAACATCTACATGATGCCACCGTCTCACAGCAAAGTCCAGCAGAACCTCTATCAGATTCCAGTCAGTGTTCAGCACCAGTACCAGCCAAGCCAGGGAAACCCGCCACTTCTCCTACAAAAGCAGACTGGAGGGCAGACATACCAGAGCCAGCTCCATGATGTTTATCAGGTTCCTCCATCCTCTAAGAGCCCGCCTCAGGACATTTATCAAGTGCCGCCGTCCGTGGCTGGCCCCGGACAGGAAATATATCAAGTCCCACCATCTATGAATCCAAATCAAGAAGTGTATCAGATTCCACCATCTCTAGACAAGAGGAGTCGAGACTCACCCAAACTGCCAGGAAAGGTAGGAATTTGGATTGGGTCTTGGGTCACTGTGCTGCAGCAACTGAACTGAAATGAAAGGTGAAAGGCTGACGTGTTGGCTTGTATTTGAAACACTAGTTGGAAAAGTATTACTGGGCTGGGCTGAATGACTTTTTTAATTTCATTTTTATGGAGTTAAAGGACACCATGTGCGTAATCTGCCCTGAGATTTCCTGACTGCAGAGGCTGAGATGGTTTAGCTATCACTATTCTTTCTTTTAGCAGTCTTACAGTGGCAGAGAAACACTTTAATCAAGATGAATGATGTCTAATTAATTTCTACCACAACATATCTGAACCACACTAGTATTAGCTAAGGCAGCGCATTTGGCACAATACAGTAATGAGTGGAGATTTCCTGTCAGTGTCCATAAGGTGTTGTCCGCTCCTGAATTTACAGTTCTGTGGGTCAGACTGGGTCAACATTTTGATGTTAACATTTCCGTAGCTGCCATTTGCAGCCTGGTGCATTCATTGACGAATCATTTAGGAGAAGTGGCAGGCATCACAGTTGGCTTTGCAATTCTGAACACAGTTCTTACCTATCATCTCTTCTCTTAGTCTCTTAGCTTAGGTCTTTAAAGTTGAGTTCTTTTCAACTTATTTTGTAACACCAGTCCCTCTCTACTAAAAGTAGTATTGCTTCACTTGTCGTTCCCTCACGTATGTACTCCTTGTAATCTAGAAATTCTGCTTCCTGTGTTCCAGGTGTTCCCTTACAAACTTAGCTTTGAACCCAATTTTTCCAATCATGAAGCATGAAAGGTTGGAGAGATATGAAAACCAGTCTTGATGACACGATCCATTTAAGGACCCACTTGCTCTCTCAAACTGGGCCATTTTTGGAGGTTCCAGTCATTTTGACATGCACATCTGTGGCCTGTTTGTAGAAACCTGAGTGCACAAAAAATCTCCCATGGCTGCAGAAAGAACATAGACTCCTGAAATGTTTTTTTATGGATTATTTGCTAGTGAGCAGTAGTTCGAAGCTCTAAGCAGAATAAATGTGTCAAAGTGCTTGGTCCTTTGTTTTCCAGTTTTTATTTTTAGTGAGGATGAGACTGTTATGTATGACAAATTACCTGCAAAACGTTATGAATTATTCTTTAATATATGTTTTATTGTGAGCTCCTGTCCATTACCAAGAAATTCACAATTCACTTGAGAAATATTTTAAACAGCACCAACAACAGTAAATGTAGTCTTTTATTTACAAAATGCACATCTTTATATTTTCTTTTGTATTGTCTTTGTGCCTCATTTCACCGGTTGTGTTGTTACTGTACTTGAGTATGCGTTGAGAATATTTCTGCTTTATTTTGAGAATAAAACTTTTTTGCCTGCTTTCACTTCACTACATTTTCAAAAGCAATGGACTACTTTCACTCTAACATATTTTGCTAGGCACATTGCTTACTGCAATATTAAACCAGAAAAAAAGGTGGGCTATGTGAATAAATGCAATGCGGGGCTCAATCAGTTATCTAAAAATACAGGCATCCCCCCCACTTTAGGAAAATCCACATAAACGAAGAATAGCGATGTACACAGCTGGCAGTAACACCCGGTCATCTATGCAGTCATTCCTAGTGCACCTCACTGCAGCCTGCAGAATGGGGCAGGGCTGAAAGTTCATGGTACCCGATCCCAGTCTCAGTTCTTTCACATTGTCACTCTGAACTACATTTGTAAAGTTGGTTGTTTGGAGTCTGCTGCGGAAATATTATTACTGTCGACCATATATTTGTCTGTGTATCTGACAAGTCTCAAAAGTAGCTCACACTTATGTTGCTAAAAATTATAAACACAAAACAGATTTTTTTTTGCTTTTGTCAACATGGAAGCATGCAGTTTGCCCATCATTACAGTGTTCAGAACATGCTGACTCTTAAGGAAAGCCAAAGTGAGGTCTGTGTGCACTCTTGGCCTCTGTACATTAGACACACAGTGAAATGACCCAACATAATCAAGTACTCTGGGAGAGCCTGGCCAGCTGTCACCACCAACTGTTTAAGCACAGCATTTGTAATCTGTCTATGAAAGGCATAAGAGAAGATGCCAGGCCATAATTTCTCCAGTCACTGCATAAGCTATGTTGGGGTAGGGGTGGACTTTAAAGCTTGGCAGGTCATGTTGATGTTCATTCTTGCTGACTGTTTGCCCATGATGTCACACAATGGTTGTTTCTGTAAATTAATAGTTAAGATGAAGTGTTTGTAGCCCACTGCATGAGTACTGGTCCTTAACATTGGAATTGTTCAATAGTGTGATGTGTTTGATGTTTGATATCGAGTCATATCTAGGTGTACAACAAACGCAAAGCCCTAAATCTTTCTGGATCCCACCAAGTGCACTGGTACTGTCATCTAGGGCACCTCTTAATCAGTTCTGTTAAAGGAATACTTTACCCAAAAATTATGTTTTTATAATGAAACTTACCTGCAGTGGTACTGTTTCAAAAGGAGTGAACAGAGAGAGAGGCAGACAGCTCAGATGATGTTACCAGGAGGCGATCAACTCACAGTGCTCAGAAAATGTGATCTGTGCAGCTGACGCAGACAACTCTCCTATTAACCCACGCTGTAAGGAGACCATTTCCGAGTCAGATGTTGTGAGTTAATGGCTATCCACTGGCATTTCAACGCAGTTCAAATCTGAGAATTTGGATGGTTTGTGGCGCAAGTCACATAAGTGATAACGGAGAAAAATTGTTAATCTAATGTTTTAATGGAGAAAAGAGAGTATATTTGCAATGTTTGTGAACAGGTTTCCCGTTACTTGTGTTGCATTATTCATACATTAAGTCATCCAGTCATATGCTCACAACATGCAAAACACACCATTTTTTCCTAAACTTTTTGTTAAATAAATACCTTTGGAAAATGAAATTACTCCACAAACAAGAAGCTCCTTCACACAGGATTGCACTTTTGAGCTAAAGACTAAACTTTTGACCAATGAGGGAGGGGAAGAGGCAGATCTTCAATTCAAATGCTCGTGCAAATCTCTGTACATTCTGTTTTCATTCACATGAGTGCTTTCCCGAAGTGGTTTGTTTACCAGTATTTTAGTAACAACAATCCATGCATTTAGGACGTTGTGGGTATACAACTGTATGACTTGATATGTGGATTATGAGACACAAGTAACGTGAGTTTTTTTTCCTTGGATGTTTTTTTGGTATTGTTTGCTGTTGTCCAGTGTTGGTCATCATAGGCTCCCATTCTATCAGAAACTTTGTTTTCTCTGTTCTCCAAGAACACATGAGATGAAAAATTATTCTCATTCATCACTACAAACTATGTGAGGTATTAAGATATAAAAAAGAAAGATCATTTTTAGGTGAAGTGTTCCTTTAACAGCTTAGATAACGTGCCAGTTTCATAAAGTCTTTGAGTAGCGGGCCTAATGAATAAAACACAAGGCTGCAGATTCACCACATGACACTGAGAAGATCACTAAACAACTGGTGATCCAGTTGTACAAAAAGGTAGAAGGAAAAGACAGACAGAAAAACAATGGAGGCAAAATGTTGCACAAGTTCAAAAATTAAAAAACCCAGGTAATACCAGCAATGTTGGGTAGAAAGGAAAGGGATGTCAGAACAGAAAAAGAAGAAAGATTAACTGTATTTGAATAGATACCATAATTAAAGCAGAATAAAATGAAAGAAGGGAGTGGCACAGCAGGTAGCTGAGATGAGATCTCACCTAAATAATCAGGTGTGATGGAGGGGTTTACAGATCAAAATAGTTTAATTCCTCAAACTACAGAACTAGAAAATGAGCGTGTAAAATGAATGCAAGGAGATATTATAGTGGGGTAGAGAAATTATGTTAAAATTACCTTACCAGAATGTGTCACTTTAGCAGAGCTACCATCAACAAATTACATTAATAGTAGAGTACAAGAGGTGTAGGGAGAAGAAATTCAGAGAAGTCAGGCGAAACCATGTGCTTCATTTAAGCCAACTAGATGCTCAGTGTTTTATTTTTAAATCCAGAAGGCTTCACGGTGAAGAAAAGAATTATTTAAATCATCTTGTCTGGAGTGGGGGTTTCACTATTTGTAATACTGTATATTTTATGTCTGAAATTAGATGATGTGCCTCATTGAAATGTTCTTGAAATTGGATGTTTCATGGATAATGTTTTAATAGTTCTTTTATGTTCAGCAATCTGGTTTCTAACAGTAAGAAAAATTTTATCCACATATTTTAGAGGACAGGGACATAATAGTATATAAGGTATATAACACCCTTAGTGCTGGAATTAGATCTGTGTAATAAGGTTACACAGCAATATGGTTTGTGAATTAGATGTCCTTTGAGTACATTGTTGCAGCAGATGCAATGGGGCAATTTGAAGTGGCCAGGATTAGATTGTACTTTAATATTGTCCAGATAATTCCAAAGCGCTGTATGTATGTGATTCACAACAATGTCTTTTAGGTTACAGTCATGAGAAAAAACAAACAAAGGTGGTTCAGAGAAGGTGGAATTCAGATTGAGAACATTCCAATGTTTTAAAATGATATGATGTACCTGATTGGAAAATGTAGAATTATGTGAGGCTGCAGACATTTCTAATGTTTGTGGTAGGTTTATTATGGGATATACATAATAGATCTTTGTTAATAATAGTTGCCCATTTAATCGCCTTATCTATGCATTCTTCGAGTAGCCTTTGCATAGCATGATTCTTAAATCCAGAGCTGTTTTGACAAAATCATTCTGTTCAGGACAAATGCACCTTATGTGCAAAAACTGAGAGACAAGAAGATTATTAATTAATGAACAAGGATGAAAACTGTGTGCATGAAGTAAACAGTTAAGATCAGTAGGTCTTCTATATAAAGAGAACTGGAAAGAGTCCCTGACAACATTAACCAGGACATCCAGAAATGGAACAGAGTTATCACTAAATTAATAAAGACGGGGTCACAATTATTAGATAGATAGATACTTTATTAATCCCAAGGAGAAATTCACATTAATATTGTCATGAAAAAGTGTAATAAAACAGATTGACTGGAATGAATATTCGCTGTAGAAAGATGCTAAATGAAATGTCAGGTTGTTTATTATGTTTTTGTAATCAATATTTGCTCTCTTTATGCCTTGAACTATTTTTTGGTCAAGTACTGAATTTCTTCCTTATTATGAGGTTATTTCTGTAGCATGTGGTCACGTAGGCAGCTTTTCATTATGACCATCACTACACTAATGTTTTATAATAAGCATTTTCAGTGCATGCCTCATCCATAGTTCACTCATCTCTACTATGAGGGCAGTTGATTTTTTAAGCAGATATTTTACAGTGGAATAGCATTTGAAAAAAGCTGTCATTATTGGAGGGTCTTTGCCTACAGACACCACATGTGACACCTCTCCCCAAATGATGTCCCTCATGGTAAAACTTTGGGCAGACATGACTCAATAGGTTAATGGCCCCTAATTAGCTGGAGTGCTGGTGGTTATGGAAACTGAAAGGTGCAGACGGCCGAGATTGCGGGTTCTTTGGCTCCTGCAGGGAGGTGGGTGGTTTGATTACTGGTTTCAGTCTATTAGTCAGTGACAGAACAGATCCAGTCAGGTGTGCTGTGCTCTCTGTTTCACTTTCCTGTCATGCAGAAACTGCTTGGATTATTGTGTGTGCGAGCCAGATTGGTGTAAAAGCCACCTGCGTGAACAAAGAGAAACTTGTGGCGGGGGTGATGCGGCTGCTGTCGTCCGTAGCAGGAGGGCAACTGCAAAGACCTGTATTTTCAGAGAGCCAGTTAAGAACTGTGGACATGTTTTTGTTTTTATCTGTTGTCCTTGATGCCAAGCCATTTGACGCCATCCTAGTCAGCAAGGTCAGGTCTCCAGCGATCCACGTCAACTTTTTAGCCCTTTTTCACAATAGCACTCCAGCCTGATTTCTGTCAGCAATGCTTGCTGCTGACTCACTGTGGGAGCTGCCTGTTGATCTTATTTACTTTATTTTTTCATTGTAATCTCTCTGTCTGTGAAACCTATAAATTATGCTGCAAAGAAACAGGAGAGGCAGTGGCATTGTGGTGAAAGCCTGAAAAGACATTAGTTCAATTTGCAGTTTATCGTCAAGCCCCAAAAATCTAAACTTATCTAGTGACTGCGTGTGTGACACTATCTTGTAAAGGACCGCTGTCTTGCCCAAATTTGGGTTGTGCCTTACAACTGGAGCTCTCTGTAATCTCAAACTAGAAAAATAATTTTATAAATTGATGGAAAAAAAGAATAGCACAGTGGTATCACTGCTGCCTCACAACAAGGAGGCTGGGATTCAAGTCTTCCCTGCATGGAGTTTGAATATCTCCATGTGTCTGTGTGGGTTTCCTCCCACAATCCAAAGACATGCACATTAGGTGAATTGGTGATGTTAAAATGGCCCTATACTGTTTATGTTTATCTGTGTGTTTACCCTGTAGTGGACTGGTATCCTGTCTAGGGATTGTTCTTGCCTTCCACCCTGTGCTTGTTAAGATTGGCTGCAGCTTCCCTGTGACCCTGCTCAGGATAAAGCAGTTTTAAAAAATGGATGAATGTTAAAAGAGCACACAGGCTCAGTGGCTTCCGTTTTCTTTCGTGAGGTCAGAGTCTCATGACAGCTCTGCCTAACTTCATTGCTATGTGGTCAGCAGGGTATTTCACAATACTTGGTATGTATTGATTAAATAAATGTTGCACTAGCTTCTGCTAGAAATGATAGTCAGTCATCATGCCACTGTATAGAGAAATAAAACAGTTGTTTGATCATATAGCAAAGCAACACAATATGTAGCATCGCTGACTGCCCAAAACACCTGGTATAGATAGTCTAGCAGGTATAGATTCATATCCAAGGCCATCGTCAAAAAGCAAAGAATTGATAGAAACACAACCAACATAAAGCAAACAATCTTAGCTAGAAACGGAGTTTTAAGATCAGGATGTATAAATCCAGCGAAATTGGCATTGCGGTCTAAAATCCAAAGCAAACTAAACTAAAAGAGGAACAATAACCAGAAAAGGTGAAACAAAGTAATGTAAGTGCCAAGACCTCAGGGTGGACCCCGTTCTTATAATGTCTGACCAGATAAGGCATTTGGAAACAACAGATGAGAGGTGGGGCTAGTGCTTTGTCTAGTAGAGGGAAATGAAGATGGAGCCCAGAGCCTCCCCAAGGATGATCATCTGCAACAGGGCACTAAGCTTTAGCTATACAATGCCATCAGCCTGTCGTGAATTGCCCTTAAGCTATATAGGAGCTTGGAATTTCACTTTGATGCACGTTTTTTTTAAAGATGTCAGATTGTTATATTTGATACAGTAGCTCAATCATAGCTGAATCACAGATCCAGCATGCTTTCGTTACATATATGTAGTGCTTTCTCTAACTGCTCACAGAGCCACTGCAGCCGCCACCAGTGTGCAGCATCCACCTGGCTGATATGACAGCAGCCATTCTTGTGCCAGTACGCTTACCTTATTAGGTGGTGAAGGGATTAGAGTTGTTAGCCAGTCAGAGATGGGATGATTAGGGGGCCTTTATGGACAAGATTTTGAAGGGCAGTTTAGCCAGGACATTGGAGCAAACCCTGCTCTTTTAAAAGGATGCCCAGGAATTGTTAATGATCTTTTTGCACCGATTCACACCCATTTTGTTGTCCTTTTAGTGTTTCCATTTTCTTCCTGTGTTTGTGTAGGTTTTGCTCCTGGCATTCTGGTTTTTATCCAACATCCCCAAAGACATACAAAGTAAATGAATATAATTAGTAACTCTTTTATCCCATTTTGTGTATTAGTGGGCACTGTGATGGATTGGTACCCTCTCCATGGTAGTTTCTAGCCTTGAAGACAATTCTGTGAGGATTTAAACCCCCCATTCCACCAAACTGGTTTAAGCTGGTTTAATAATATTTTTTATACAGTATTTGATGCTACATTACATTACACAGTGCAGTAATGGTGAATGAATTAATACAACAAATTTTAAAGGCCATAAAATATATCAAATTCCAAAACAAAAGTAATTTATAACATGCAGTGATAATACAATCCATCTTGGGCCGACAGTACACTGTGATAATGATAATGGTTGACATACCTGAATATGCATAATTAAAGTGATGGCAGTTTATAATTATTGCTCTCATACAGAGTCTTTCTTTTTAGTTCTATTTGCAATACAAAATGAGAGCTTTTATGAGAGTCACTGCGTACTCCAGGATAACACTGGTGACACAGCACTAGTGGCTCGGTGGCTCATTTGGCAGCACCCAATTCAGACCGTTACGGGAATATCCATTATTGTAGCCAGTCATAGAAACCATACAAGTTAACTGTTCAAACTGAATTGGCTGATGTAGTCAGTGCAGCAAGTTCTGTGCTTTGGACAGCCATTTGTCTCCAATATAGGATAGGTTATTGTGATTTTGTTTTCCACAGCACCATTTAATGGGTGGTTGTCTTTCAAAGCAGCTACATATTACTAAATGGCAATTCTTCCTCCTACCTTTGCACATGCCAGTTCTCTCTACAGATAACCCATGCTATACTCACCAGCTCCAAAATTTCAAGGTGCCAAAGGGATATAAGCACTGTACAGATTTCATCATCTAGCAAATACCTGGAAGTTGCCACTCAAGGATAGATGCTCTGTCCTGAAGACCTTTTCTTCCTTGAATATTGTAGCTACTGTGCCATCTGCTGAATGCCATGCAAGTGCAAAAGAAACTGCAAGGCATCAGCCTTACCGAAGCAAGCATAGGAAGAAGGCAGTAAAGAGCAGAACTTTAAAGACCTTCAAAACTCAGCTTGATGTTATTTTGAAGAACTGAGGTGAATAGGATGAGCTTGTTGAGATGAATGGCCTATTTTTATTCCAATTGTTCTAATACTCTAAAATGCAGGTATCAGTTTTCAGTTTTTCTATCTTTAAGAAACAGAAAGAATACAACTTACAGAGATGTATATTTATGGCATTTAAAGTCTGCACAGTGTGTTGCTGCACTTGTTCACAGGGTTTGCCCATTTTTGTATGGTTGACCCAACCTAGTACACAAAACCCCAATCCCCCAGACCCCTCCACTCCAAAAAAACAAACTAAGGTAAATGAGACCAACAGGATGCAGCTCTAAACTGATTCAGCTCTAGAGACTAAGCACCCTCATGAACACCATCAATGTGGTCCAGTGGAGTTCAGAGTGATTGCCTATGAAAGCTTGCTTTTTCTAATATGGCCTGTCGGTTATGAAGATCTGCATGGTGACAGGCTAATCTTTCTGATGGCTTTGAAGGGCCACCATCTGAGGCTAGGCTGTAAAGTTCTGAGGTGCCGCAGTATGCCAGCGATGCCGTTCTATATCCCTTCTCTTCCTCAGCTGTGTGAGCACCAGCCTCAGCATGGAGCCTGTGGAATTTAGCAGCTGCACCAACTGTGGCCTATCTTTAGTCTTTGTGAAGTGGACTGCCATGTTTTGTTGTGAAGAAATTGGAAGATGACATAAGTAGGAAACATTTAAAACATAAAAAAAACAGGAAACTGGGCAGCATGTTATTAATACATGCATCCTTTTTTATACAGTATTTTTATGCCTAGGCACATGGTGATAAAGCTCTCTGTTTCAGCTGGCAAGTGTCATAGACCTTGTGTTCACACTTGAGGAGAAATATTCAAGAAGGGCTCTGCCCTTTTCCTCAGGCGTCATGATCTCAGCTAGCAAAGGCTAAAGGTCTGAGTCTGTGTCTTCATCAAAGGCCTGCTGTGCCCCGTCATATTTCCAAGTGCCGGATTACAGCCTGTGATGCCATATAGAGTAAATGGCCTCCTCACCTCTGGGTGCACATGGAATGGAAAATCTCACACTGAGGCAGTTTGATGAGGTACACTGTAACATAAAGAAATTAAATATTATCTGTCCATCCATCCTTCCCTGATAGCAGTGATAGCACTGACTTTGTCTTTGTTTTCAGTGCCAGTAATGATGCATAAACGTAAGGAGATGAGGGCATTAGAAAATATAGTCTTTTACACCCACCGTGACTATTGAGGGCCTTTGGGGCCACCAGCACTACAGCAGCTGATGACAAGACAGGTTTGCCAGCACTTGAAATGTTTCTGTTCCTGAAATTAATCCACAGTGAGTTGCTGACAAACTTTCATTCCTGGTAACTAGCTCTTGCATTAGACAAAATCAGTGGACTATAGAAATCTACCCAAGATTAATTTTTATATTTATAAAAGCCAGTCTGCTTCCCTAATTGTTAATTGAACTTGTAGTGAGAAATAACAGGAGAAAACCCTGCAAAAATGAAGAGTACATCTTTGCAGAGAGCCAGACTTGTACCGATAATCCAGTGAGGTTCTTATGTGGCTTTGCTCACAGCTAGTTGTTTTGTGGGTATGTCATGGATTGCAATATGGCACCACAAGGCTAAGAGCCAATAGCAGAGTTAATGTTTAACCTGTGGTCAGTCACAGGCTGGCTGACTGGTCTGATTTTCAAATCCTTGCTGCTGATTTGTCTATCTGTTGATCTATGGAGAGTATGTCACAGTCTGTTGGTGTCTGTTTAGGCTGTGCTAAATGCATCTTTAAAACACCTGAAAACCATCCATCCATCCATTATCCAACCCACTGTATCCTAACTACAGGGTCATGGGGGTCTGCTGGAGCCAATCCCAGCCAACATATAGCGCAAGGCAGGAAACAAACCCTGGGCAGCCAGCCCACCACAGGGCAAGTACACACACACATACACCAAGCACACACTATGGACAATTTAGAATTGCCAATGCACCTAATCTGCATGTCTTTGGACTGTGGGAGGAAACCCACGCAGACACAGGGAGAACATGCAAACTCCATGCAGGGAGGACCTGGGAAGCGTACTGGGTCTCCTAACTGCGAGGCAGCAGCGCTACCCACTGCACCACCGTGCCACCTCACCTGAAAACACACCTTTCATATACACAGTTTACTTCCCTATTCTGTTTGCCTGTTGGTTGGCACAGTGGTTTGCACTGCAGTATCAATTATAGCCTCGGGTGTGAATCTTCTACCATATGAAGTTTGCAGGTTCTCCCCCTGTCTGTTTGTGTATTTTTTTTCCCATATACTCTGTTTTTTTTCTCCAGCGTTCCAAAAATGTACATACTGGTCTCACTAATAATCTACTATGTTTTGTATCATAGGTGGGTTTCTTTCCTTCTTTCAGTGTTTCAGCGATCATCTCCTGCTCCCTGCAGCCCTGATAGTGAGTTTAATATGTTCAGTAAATTAATGGATGGGTCTTTATCCTATTCTGAACAGGGTGCGTGTTGGCATAGCTAGAATGTATCATAATGATAGATTGACTTCCTGGGCCAATGAGAAGATCTGAAAGCATAGATTTTTTCCAAAAGCTGGGGCACACAATTCCCAGTTCTATTTAAAGGAGATATTATGTTGATTGAGATTTTGAAAATAATTATCAGATGTTGTGGAGCTTCTTTCACTTGAATCAGGTTGTGCATATCCAGAAATAAAAGGGGTGATGTGCTTAGGGCTCCCTGTGTTTCATCCAGAATTGTTAAGGAGTGGTGTTGAAGTTTGAAATCACAAAGTTAAGGAGCCAGGTACTGTAGACATTAAAATGGAAATGGCTTAACTCTTTGAGGAATGAATATTTTTTCATCAGCTGGTAGGAATGCGTAGCACAGAAGCTGCCGGCCGCTGGAACTAAAGGCGGATCTGGCGAGAGAGTTAAGTGAATGCGCAAAGCAAAATACGGCATAGACAACGTTTTGCGTATCAGATTCTGACTTAT
Organism: Polypterus senegalus; assembly: GCF_016835505.1. Lineage (NCBI taxonomy): Eukaryota > Metazoa > Chordata > Cladistia > Polypteriformes > Polypteridae > Polypterus > Polypterus senegalus. Next base: position 43,420,154 of record NC_053162.1, read on the forward strand.
CGCACTCTAATTTTGGCGTAAGTGATGTGGAGATCGAAAACGAAAGTGATGTACCAACATCAGCTGATCAGTCCCCAGCTGATCATAGTGCTGACTGCAACCCCATAGTGGACTGCAGCTGTGTGAAGACCCTGCTATATGTCATTAGAAGTCAATACCCGCCTTGAAAGAGTTAAAGTAATCAGACTTGCAAAACCTACAAGTAGCTGGTTAAAAATTAAACTAACTAAAGTCTGAAGTAGGTGTGGGTACTGTACTGCTTGTGTTGTAAATATGAGTCAAAGCACTATGAGATGGGTGTGAGGCCTCTAAAAAAAACAAACCCTAAGCCACACAAGGCCCTTCTCTAACCTGCCTAGATATGAACTCACCCCAGGCAACCAACAACTACAGGCAGGGCCTGGCTTTTAAAGTTCAAAACATGCTTTAAATATTCAAGGTTGTACAAAAATGTGATTCAAGAGAGAGAAACCATCCAGCCTGTAGCTTGGAAAGGCAACATCAAAAAATAATTTTTGAAAATGGAGTTTATTTTCAAGAACAAACCAAAGAGACACACAAAATACAAAAAAGGGCAAAAAAATATTTGGCTAAGAAGGCAAACCCACATGAACAAGTCCTGAAATGAATTCTAGATGCAGTGTCCAAAAACAGAAGCAGTGAGCCACATAACTAGAAAAATCAAAAGAAAACAATCCTCACAATAGAAACTCAGGCTGCACCCAGTGATCCACTGCTGGGACCTTCTCTCTGACCACAGTCTAAATGCTGAGGAAGGACTTGCAAAAGTGACTTCAGAGTGGCCCTGCCTCCTGGGGCTTCATTCACAAAACGCAATGAGTGGCAGAACGTTTAAAGACATAGTGCACAAATAATGAGCAAACCTACCAAAAAATAAATAAAGATATGAAAAAACAATAATTCAAAAACAACAAAATGGAAAATCAATACAAACTTTGCAAAAATCTTGTACCATAAAAGGTTGATTTTGTATACCAGATTTAATTCTTCTTCCAGTATGCATTTTTTAAAAAGCATTTTGCGACAGGCTAAGAATTACTGGAAAACTTGTGCATGTATTTAAACATAAAATATAAAACTGCATGGAACAAAATTGGAAAATTTAATTTAAAGGGAATATCTTTGTGTATAGACTGGAATTGTGAACTGTGGAGATGGGTCTAACTGCAGCCTGCAATACATATGATGCCAGTCACAAAATGGCCTCTGATGTCAGTCCTGACAACAAGCTTATATGATTTGGTTTACTCAACAGTCATCTTTATTTCAGTCAGATAACAACCCTAATCTTCACCATGGTGCAACAAAGCTTGCTATGTAAATTACCCCAATCTCCACCATGTATACTGCACACTAACAACTAACCTTAACAACACCCCTAACCTTAAGTTATTGTTCAATCGAGTGGAGCTCTTGAACTAGACTTGACTTGATGCACAATGGACGTTTCATAACTGACATTGTGAGTTTTCTGTGATGTTCTGGGTGTTAAGTGACTCACGTCATAGGTATTGCTCTATTGGAACTGTGTGGAATAAGTGAGCCTACCTCTTTAAGAGTATTACACAGAATTCTGTGTAGTTCAACCTGGTGCAACAGAGTCTAGCTGCAGACCTCCAGCGCCCTTCTCTGTTGAGCTAGACCTTTGTCCATTGGTGAATCAATGACAACACGAAGGCCGGACAGGAAGAAGCTGCATCTTGTGCTGTGATTGCTTGGCAGGTGCGTGAGTAGAAAATTGTGTACTTTTATCGAGAGAGAACACCTGCTATTGAATCTGTTTGAGTGTCACAGCTTTAACAAGCATTTCAATGGATAATAGGCACTCAAGTGTGCATAATTAGTCAGTAGGACACTTGTTATTTGTGAAAAAATATGTTTCAGTCTGAACAGATACATACAAATATATCATACTGGTATCTTCTGAAGCCATCAGAATTTCTAATTATACTGTGATATGGATTTTTAACTGTGCCGCCCACTCATAGTCTGAAGTTTGTTCATTACAGAAACATAATGGTAAATGCAACACAGAAATATTATGCCTTATGAATTCATTACTTCAGAATCCTAGGTTCAAATGCCCACCCAGTCACTCCCTGTGTTGAGTTTACATGCTCTCCTAATATTCATATGGCTCTTCCTCAACATACCTAAAGTACACCTGCTAGCTGTAACTGTAATTTGACCCTCTGTGGATATGTTGGTGTGAACGGGCTACATGGTAGACTGGCTGTCTAATAAGAGCCATTTACTTACTCTTTATGCTGGTGGGTTAGCTCCCCATGATACTGAGCATGTAAAGCGGGTTGGCAGAATATTGATGTTCCGTTTTAGAAGGAGGTGTGTTAATCACCGCTTCTTCATGTCTTGTGTTTTTTTAAACTGTAACATGTAATTATTGAATGGCAGAGAGAGCCATGCCTAGAGCAGTTAAATACAAGCTAAAAATTGAAATTTACATTGAAGCAGTTGGCTGAAGGTAATGATATATACCGGTATCACTAGGTTGCTGTAATCTGAGAAAAATATATTTTCAGCATTGAGCCAAAAGTGGTTTCAAATACTTGAATTGTTATTTAGTTCTGTTATTTTGCTGTGGCTTGTGGTCATTGTGTAGCTGCCCATGCAAATGGATTAAAGGCCTCAAACATTCTCCCGCAGGTTGTCATGTTTTGTATACTCTTGAAATTCATGATTCTCAGATGAGACTTCTAAGAAAGCTGGTGTTGATGCCAGATCATTTCCTGATTAAAAAAAAATTGAAGCTGTTCATCATGGCAGAGGATGTCCGATTCCATGTTGCAGTAGTGATCTGGTCTGGGAATCCTGGAGTTGGCACTGGTCATCTGGCAGCAGTGACATTTAGTCACAGAGTGGGGACTGAGAGGATGGCTGGGAGACTGCAGTATCACAGGTTTAAATTCTACCAGGCCATTGATGCACTCATTTACACTCAAATTGTAAAGCAGTGGTAAGCACGTGATGTCACAGAGGATGAAACAGAAAATAAAAATGTTCATATTTCTATAGTTACAGTATGATTTTTAATTTTTAGTTGGCAGTGTAAACTGGTGGTAGTAGTATTGTCTACAATGAAATGTACTCTGTGGTGCCATGAGAAACTAGAATGTAAATGCATAAATTCATTTTAGAGCTTACCTGATGTATTCTGTGATCCTGTCATCATACCACCAAGCCAAGGTGTTGGACTGTAGGCTTCAGTGCTGTGGCTCTCTTCATGTCCACAGCATTATGGGCTTTATGGGATTTGTAACTTACTTTTCTTTAAGACATTTTTATAAACATTGTATGCATATAACATATGTGTGAGTTCACCAATTTGTCCTAGTCAGTCTCTTAGAAGTGTGAGAAAAAAATTGTAAACACGTTATTATTTATTTATTTTTTTTTTTTTTTACAAATTTGTTGTTTTTAACAATACAGCACTTGCTAGAATTTGCTGTTCATCTCAAGCTCGTGCACAGTCTGCCTTCAGTGCAGTCTTTTGAGGGACACCAAGCAATAGTGGCAAAGAGATTATGAATGGAATGAACGCAGCTGTGATCTCCCTCTGCTGTGACTCAATACCCCTTTTCATGATGGCGACATATATTACTGCTGCAGAACTGGACAACTGTTCACTTGCAGCCCTGGATGAGGAATCACAGGGTGCAGCACAGCAATCTGCATGCAGTAGTAGAAATTGTTTCTAGTCATCTTTTTATGACCAGACTGGATATGGCTGAGATATTGCTTGAAATGTAAAATACAAAGGATAGCTCAGGCCTTCAGCATTTCACATTTTGACACTGTTATGGAATGCTTATGTGGGAAACATTTGTGATGTATTTTTAGAAGGGTCTAGCCTTAAATGGATCATTGATAGTGTTTTATCTCATTAAATTATTATTATTATTATTATTATTTTATTTATTTATTTTTTTTGCATTTATCCAAGGCAACTTAAAAATGTGGGGTAAGCTACAACTGTTTATTGATTACAGTGGGATTATAAGCTAGTGAAGTGACTTCTCAGGGTCACACAGTGAGGAAGAACTGGGAAACTAACTGCTTCAAAGTCCAGTGCCTTAGCCATAACATAGCACTGATGGGTGTTCAAGAAGAATAATCCAAATGAATCTCTTTGCCCTCAGCTCAATTCTCACAACATTCAAACATTTGGAGCAATAAAATGTTTGTGATGCACCATCAGCTGGAATGCCAAGTGTACTGTAATGCATTTTATTGCTACATATGTTTGAATGACAGAAAAAGAGATACCAGATGGACACACAGATACACAGATATTTGTCTTTTTATTAAGATGAATAATTGACATGTTTCTTGTTGATGTTTCTGCTAAAATAACTCACCCAGCCAAGAAAAGGAAGACAAGATGAAGGAAGGTGCAGAAATCTGATATGAAGAGTTGCTGTTAATTAATTTTAAAAGCATTGTAAAAAATAACTAATATATGATAGTGTAATTAATCTTACACTGTATATATTAAATTGATACATTTGGTTCCATTTCAGTTTCACTTAGAACACTGTTGCTTTAGGTTTAGTCTATATACTGTAGACATATCCTAATTCAGTCAGTTTGACTCTTAAATATGACCATGCCACATTAACTGGCAATTCAAAGTTGATAATGTGTGTTTGAAAATAAGCGCACGCCATACAGGGTTGGTTCCTACATTAAACCCAATGCTGTCAAAATACGTCCTGACCTTCATGGGGCACTCAATTGGACTGTCTTGTACTATGTATTTAAACATATAAATATATGAAGATCTTTCCTTCACACTTTATGTAATTACCTGTAATTGTCTTTTATTATTTTTATAATACTGATTTTAAAAGTTTCACTACAATACATAAATTACAAATCAGTAAGACATATGGGACTTCACCTTTTTCAGATCAGGTTAAGTACCTCTCACCTATCCTTCTAGTTGTCATTGAATTTTAGCAGAAATCTTTTAGTGAATCTGTATTTAATTAGCATTTTTCATAGCAAGCCACATAACAAGGTGTTTTAGAAAGCAAATTTAAATCAGCTAAAGAATCAAACATCAGGCTACAAGAATATTCAAACAGCTCATAATCAGAATATGAAACAATGAGCTGATTATTCAAAATGATCAATTAGCAGGAAGAAATGGCAGAAGACAGCATCAGTGTGGTAGGAACAAGGTCTGCTGCCAGAGAATTTAACACAGAGATTATAGATCTCCAGTGCAAGAGAGAGAAAGAAGGAAGGGACTTTGTACCCTGCTCCTCCGCATCACCCTCTGCTGCTGGACATTTTTTGAGCTAAGCTGTAGAGGTAGAACTTTATCAATCAGTCTCCAGAAGCCATGACATGTGCCGACTTAAGAGACTCCATGGCAGCACCAGTATGACTGAAGCTCTTAAGGGGCCATACATCAGCAGGGTCCTTTTTGTCCAGATTTCCGAGTCTGTTATTAGAGCTATGAAGTGGAAATCCCTGCTTGTGTTGCATTATGAAGGAAAACAGACAGCAGGAAAACCAATAAGCATGAGGTGTGCCTGTCTTTTGGTTATCTGCTGGGGAGCCTCTGTAAACAGTCATTTACAGAGAATAAAAGAGTGCTGCCCCATCAAAGGAGGCATAATTGTAGTGCTCGTGTAGTGTCCTTCAGAGCAACAGAGCAGGGTTTTAATTTTCTTTTGCCGTAAAGTTGGCATTTTTTTTTTAATAGGCAGGGTGTGGGATTGACCTCAAGAGTGAGATTCTGTACCTCTTTTTAGCAGAACATAAACTGTTCTCCACATGTTCTCTTTCAGACTGAAGAGTCAAAATCTGTCAAAAAAAGACGAATTTTGCAGTAGGCACCTGGACAAGAGGAATTTTTAATCTGCAATTCCATTTAGAATGCTAGATGACATGCGCTGTATAACCTGATAGTAAAGGCAAATCTTAATTGCAAGCAGATGACAGCCTTTCCTATCTTGGTAGCTACACTGCCCATCATTTACTTGTAACACTGCCATACTAATGTTGTATCCAACCTCCTGTTCAGTGATTATGGGCTGAGAACCCGCTGCTGACCTGCTCTCATTGCAGGCTGCACTTGTGGTTGAGGTAACTGCAGCGGGCACCGATTAAAGCTGAAAAGACTGCGGCAGCCACAGGACCCCTGAGGAGTCGGCATTACATCATAGCCTATTTATAAGCTTTCCTAATGGAGGAGGTGCTTTCAGAGGAGCACTTTAGAGATTCTGCTCAGGATTTTGATTTAACGATGGACCTTGGGGACCTTTAGGGGTTTTCCAATTGCTATTTTGTCCAATTAACAAAGCACCAAAAGGATCACTTTAGATGATGGTGTGAGCTGACAAAGATTTGGTCGAGTTCATATCCATATGACATATGGAGATCAGCCAAAACATTCCATTAAAGCTAAGCCATCCCATTTAACAAAATAAAATAAATTAACAACCATCATTTTACTTTCTTTTGATCTTTTACTTTTTAATTGGCATCAGCTCTTCTCCATGGGCTTTACTTTTCAATCAGGTAGGACTGGAGATAGTCCATCTTTTCTTTTCTTTCTTCCCGTTCTCACTACACATATATGTGCCTTGATTGGCTTAATTTTTTTGTTGATGGCTTTTGCTGCCAATCTCGTTTGTGACTGGTGGTCCTAGAGCTTTGCTTTATTAAGAGGCAAGTGATTCCCCAGTTGGTGACTTGTTTACTCCGAGAGATCAGAGCTGCTGTTTAATTTGTCCATATACCCTACTGTCATGGTTTGTTTTATCAGCTAGTTTCTCTTCACAGGGATCCATTTGCTTATTTGTTTCTTCTCATATTGGTTTTTATTTAGACGGCAGTACTTCTTACCAAGACACACATTTAACTAGAGGCCCCACTGATGAGCATATGTTTCTTCAAATAACATAACATGACATAAAATTCTCTAACCTGTTTAATTCAGGGTTGTTGGGAGCCAGAGCCCATCCCAATAGAATTCTCCTATTATTGACAATTCTAATTTATGTGTGAGTGCCACGCGCAATGGATTGCTGTTGTCTATAGAGTCACTTCCTGCATTAACCCCAGTGGTGCAAGGAAAGGTTCTGGCCTCCATTGACACTGAATTGGATTAAGCAGGTTTCAGAATATTAATTAATGAATGCCAGCCACATTAAGAGTGTAAAAATACCTATAACTAAGAGGATACCATTGTTCCACTGTTTTTTAAGCAGAGGCCTTCCTTTCCAGTCTTGGCTGTGTATGCTGCCACACTCACAAGCGTTGTTCACACATGGGATCTGGTATTGTATATCATTCCAGAAATTTAGTGGGATTTTCTTGTTCACTATCAGGACAAGAGCTTGCAGCATCAATTTCACTGTCATTCTCTATAATCAGTTAACAGAAGCTTTTTCTACTATCAGCAGAAGAGCCTGAGTGTGCTGCTGGTGAAGAGAATTCCCTTAACCAGCATAGAAGTGCTATAAAAGTGTTACTGTCATTCTAAACATCTTCTGTGTCTTTTAGGTGCTGGGTGCCATGCCTACGTTGTCAGTCAGTTGTTGTTGTCCATGAGACTTAAAGGAATACTCCACCCAAAAATGATATATTTTTAATATATTACTTGTCACATGTAATTTGCAGTGGCAACCGAGAAACATTCTGAAGTTTTCACAGTGAAATCAAATATCAAAGATTCAATTTCAACAAGATCTTGTGGTGACCAATTCTAGACAATGGCAAAAAATGTGAAAATCATCCATGAGTTAAGAAAAAAAAAGTCACATAACTCACGTTGATCAATCCACATGCTAAATATTCATTTGTATTGTTAAACTATTCAAAATATGTTCATTTCATATTGCTAAAATATTATTAACAGTTACTTCCTGAAAACACTGTAGTGAATGTCAACAGGAAAGATGTCTTTCTAACAATGCTGTGTGTTTGAAGTGAAGATCGCCTCTCCCCATCATTCATTGGTGAAGAATCCCATCCTCAATTCAAGCACATAGTATTCTGGGAATGACATCCTGTTGACATTAAATACTGATATTTCAAGGAGTAACTGTTAATGATATTTTAGCAAAAAATGAACACATTTTGCACATTTTGACTGTATGAATGGATAAAGGACATGTGGATTATGTAACACAAGTTACATGAGAATTTTATTTTTTTCTTTTTTCACTGATTTTTTTCACATTGTTTGCTGTTGTCCAGAATTGGTCACCACAGAGCCCTGGTGAAATGGGGTCTTCAGTATTTAATTTCTCAACAAAAACATGGAATTATTTTTTTTTTATTGGTCCTCACTACAATGTACCGTACATGGGGTAACATATAAAGAATATGTACAATTTTTCAGTATAGTATTCTTTCAAGGCATTTCAAATTATGCAACTTTTCCAGCAATTTTCATTTGTGCCCCTCATTTACATAATCTTATTGAGTCAAAGGCAGTCATAGGTGCACTGCTGTGAACTCAGTCGTTTAATGTGACAAACCCAGCAACTCACTCCAATAACATCAAACAGGATTTGACTTTGTCTGTTGTAAATGATTCCCTGGATCTCCAAAGTTTTCTTTTCTAAAGGAATTTTTTAACTGAAGATTTTAACTCATTTGAATAGGGTGTCATGTTTATAACACGCCGATATGTTAGAAGGGCTTGTGGTGCCACTCAACAACTCTCTGTAATGATTGAGTTTTATCGGAAATACTGAAGATGCTTAGGGTTAGTAAACACCAATGAGTCTCCTGTGTTTAGAGTTGTCAGAGATGACTTCCTCATTGCTGTAGGATTAATAAGAATTGTATTGGAGGCAGGCATTGTGGTAACTTCATGGGGTTTTTGGTTTGGCTGATGTGTTCTTGGCTGCAGGCTGAAGGGAATGACATTGTAGCTCTTGTATTACAATTAAATCTTTGCCCCCTGTACTTGTAAAATCAGACACCATGAAAGATGCATCAAGCTCTCGTGTGTATATATAAGCTTGGCTTTGTTTAGGCTAAGTAGTGTGCACAATAATGCAAGTCATTAATATTCTTTAAGAAAACACTTGCACTCCATTCAGAGCCGATTCTTGTCCTGTCATAAATAGATGTAAGCCCTTTCTTACACCCATAAGTTTATTTTTATATTGATGCAGTTTTGCTGGTAATGTGCAAAATACATCAAATCATGCATACATAGTACAATGGTTTCTATTTTTCTGAAGCCAAAGACTTACTCATTGTCGTGCGAAGACTCCATAATGAACATTGCAGTTAAATCCCTTAACATCACGCCTCACTCCGCATGTGAAAGTCAGCGCTAAGGACTGAATGGCCAGTACTTCCACTTTATACTTCCGCCCCTTCACCACTTGGTCATAATACCTACATGAGTGGGTCTGACTTCTGTTTTATCATGATGTTATCTGCCAGTTTTTGCTCCTCAGGGTGTCAACATGTTGCCCTAAATGTCACGCATGACTCCGTTTGACTACCAGGCTGTCCATCTACGATTTCAATCAAAGCCAGTTAATGAATCTAAAATGTATATTATTGAGCGGTTAGAAGCTCGGCTGAAAGAAAATCAATAGACACAGCAGGTGGTCAGGGAAACTGGGTTAGTAGCTAATGATTCTAAAATCTCATGCACAAGAACCAAAAACTGGCAGCAATGTCTTTCTTTTACAAGACTGAGTAGCTTGTCCCACCTCACTCTTTGTAAGAGGCTCCCATGTTTGACTGTATGCTATGGCTGACTTGACCCTGGGATCAGGAGCGCATTCAGTGACATGTTACCAGTGGATTAAGGGTGTACTCACACTGGCAATTCGTTTTATGCTTGAGCATGTTTGTCCTCATGTAACCCCACGATGTCTAGTTCGAATGTGATTACTTCATGCCAGGCCAACTATACCTTGCCCTGGCCTGCTTGGAAGTGGTGGGCCCAGGCCTGGTTCAGTAGCATTCGCTAAACATGCCCGAGCACAGAAAACAGACATGATGTCAATGATGCGACAAGTCAGATAGTGCAATTCTAATTTCATTCAATATCTTTTGAGTTAAAAACAAGTTTTTATTCTCACCTTGCACATGAATGTGAATTGTAGTTGAAATGAAAACCTGCAAATTCCTCCCTTAACATCATTTGTATAACCATAAAAATCTTATTGTACATGCATTACAATTAACAGCAAAACACTGTGCTGTACCCTCAATAAATCTGTAAGAGGGTAGAGCTTATCTTACCCTACACGACTCTAAAACAACCACAAAATAAGTAAAATCATTTTGACTTGCATGCTGTCACTCCATGTTTTGCATCCTGTTTTGGCTTTACACAAAGTCGCATGGTGATGACAAAAGCATGCCCGGGCCCAGAACGTTAAAAGCGCAATGTGAGTGCAGGCCAGCAGGGGAGTAGGGAGGTTGCTCAGTCGTACTTGGGCATGGTGCTTAGTGTGAGTACATCTTCAGTGTGATGAGTTGGTCTCATTTTTCTTACTTTAGATGATTCATTCATTCTTTTTTATTTACCTAGTGTGTTAACGTTTTAGTTAGTTGTGCACTGATATCCATTTTTTTCTCAGCTTCATCTTTACTTGTCTCTGAGTTGCCCGATTTTCATTTTCAGAATCACATTAAGATTGCTGTTGGCATCTTTCTTTTTCTACACATCCAGAGATGGTTTGACCCTCATAAATTACCCAAGACTGAACGAATGGTTTAAAATTGGACTTTATAAGTGAAGATGGACAAATAGGATGCTGAACACCCTTTTGCTCCGCTGTACTATTGCAGAAAAATGATTGCTCATGATGGCCATGAAACCATCTCATGGAACTTCTCTATACTATCCAAGGTGCAAAATGTGTTTTGTTACTTAAAAACAACATTCACAAAACATGTAGTACCACAAAATGATATAAATCTAAATAACTATCCATAGTACATCTATCTAGTCATTTTCTTACTCTTATTTTTTTCCCATTTAAGGTGGCAGGCTGTCAGCACCTATCTCATATGTAGTGGACACAGGACTTCAAACAGCCCTGGATGGAATGTCAGGGCATACTGAATTACACCCTTACTTACTATCACAATACATTAAATATAAAAATGCCCACCATTATTTTCTTAATCAGATCTTTCCAGTATAGGTTCCAGATGACATGGAGCCCATCCTGTCAAAAAGCAGGAGGCAGCCTTGAGCAGGATGCCAGTTAATTGCAGTTCAAATCCATTTGGAATTGAAAATTGAGGGCATAGTTTTTTCACACATTAGCATGGAGAAAACATTCAAACGTTACAGTGAAGGTACCACGCATAGGAACTCATGTGGAGTTCAGGCCTGGTCAAGTGCTAACATGCAGATATTGGAAAATTAAATTGGCACATAAAATAAAAACATTATTCAATATTCCATTCTTACTTGGCTAATGATAAAATTTGCAGTCACAGTAAGGAATATAAAAGTTCACTGCCGTTGGTAAAAAAAGGAGCCCCCGTAGCATTTCCTGACACATTTCTTCTGAATAATTGGTTGGCTGAAAGATCACAGTGTAGTGTGTCAGAGAGAAGGCGTACAGCATTGTTCATAACGGCACTCAAACAGCAGTTTTGTTTTCATTCTCTCCTCTGCTTCTATCTCCAGGGGATCCAGAGTACTTCCATAATACTGCCTGTCTTTTTAATCAACTTGTTGATTCTGTGGGCTTCTCTTGAAGTGATGGTTACCAGTACAGCACAGCATAGAAATTCATATTTACCATCACAGAGTTACAGAAGATATAAAGGATTTCACTTCCCACATTAAAAGAGGAAAGTCTCCTTTCTTATATAGTTCCCCTATGTTACGCGAACAGTGCAGCCTGTCAAAAATGTGGACTCCCAAATACTTGCAGCAGTGCACCACCACCCTATCCACTAATTGAATAGTGACCAGGAGTTTTGATGATGGAAAAGTCCAAAACCAGATCCTTTATTTTGCTGATGTTAAGCTGACAAACCTTTCAGCACCAAGAAACAAAGTTCTCCACCTGACTCCTATAATCTGCTTCATCCCATCATCTGAGAATCTCACAAATTATATGACCCAGTCTCATTTATAGAGAGAGGTGTAAAAGGTCAAGAGAATAGGAGACAGGACTCTTCCTTGTATTGCTTCAGTGTTGCTCATATCCATATCAGACACACAGTCCTTGAGTCACACAAATTGTGTTCTGTCTAACAGATAGTCCATTACTCAGGTCACGAATTTCTCATCCACCTCCATATCTCAGAGCTTACCCCTTAACAGGGATGGGTGGGTGGTATTAAAGACATTGGAGAAACAAAAACCATAATCCTGTCAGTGCTGCTAGCTTTGTCCATCCTTATGGAGCATGTCGATAATTGCATCCTCCATTCATACCTTTGTCCAAAAAGCAAACTGCAGTGAGTCCAGGTGGTCTGCAACAAGAGGACTCATATAGTCCCAGACCAGCCTCTCAAAGGTCTTAATGGTGTAGGATGTAAGGGTCACTGGACACTGGTCTGTAATCATTAGGTGAAGAGGGGCAGACATTATCACAAATGGCAGGGTATTGCTTATGTATTGCCAGTCGTGAATATTACCATAAAAGATGGGGACAGAAGGGAGATTGCTGCAACTAAAGATGCATAAGTGGTACCTTTAAACTAATAGTGAAATGAGCATGGATCAAACTGAGCATTTGTGAGCGGCCATCAGGATAAAATACATCATCATTCTCTTACTCTTAAGAGAATTAGTCTAAAACAGCACACTTAATGAAGAAGCTCAAATTCTGCATGTCCAGAGTGATCAAAATATTCAGTGATTACGTTGACCTTCTGTATTATGTTTACTCTTATGGTCACTAGCTGTTTCTGATGCACACCAGTAACCTCCTGGCTGTGATTATTCTTCTTTCTGATTCTTTCAGATTATCAGTCCAGTTGGTCACATTAACGGTTTAAACTTCACTGCGATTCTATAGGATAAGGTCACCATCAGTTTTGAAAAACAGATATTGTTAGGTCCCATTTATATTAATCGGTTTTTAGCTGATTTGTTTTACTGTGTGTTTAAACAAATCTGCATCTTTTGTGACTCTTCATTTTGCAAGTGGAAATTTCCTTCTGCGAACTAAGTCATTATCTGTGCTTTTAGACACATTTGTTTGAAGAAAGATTTTATTACACCATTAATATGCCCATGATCAGTGTCACTGCCATAAAGGAGAGTCTGTCCTGAAATTGACTCTGCTGTTATTTGTATAAAGAATGGGTGAGCACGCAGTCAAAAGGGGATCCACTGGAACAAGAAATTTGCTGTGACTTGTAAGCATTTTATCATGGAAAAAATGCAGCCTGAAAATATCTCTTATTCCAGTGAGTTGGATCGATTGGTTATCTGTGTAAAGGCATGAGTTTGTGTTTCGGGTTAATAGCAAATTTCATGCTTATCATCCAAAATGGATTTTTTAACTCTATGCATCTGCCAAAGTACCCAGCAGTTTACTGCTTTTCGTCCAACTTCTTAGCAAATTCAGCTGCATCTTTGTTAAAGATACACTGAACCATTTGCTAGCATCCCATTTCAGATTTCTTTTTAGCTTTTTAGTTGTAGCCCCAAGAGGAAGGTTACTTTATAGGGGTGACGGAAGGGACACATGGGGCAGAAGGCGCTGTAATTTTAGAACAATGACTTTGCTGACACAAAAGCTTTTATTGTTAGTTTGGTATGGCCAGTCAGTGTTTCGTCTGTATTGGAATGGACAACAACCTTTGTTGTGATGGGGGGTATTGTTATGAAGGCCAGAAAAAAGATAAAAAACAATCTGCCTCACAGATGGCATCCCAAAGGAGCAATGAATGCTAGTGAAAGCATTGCACCGGTTTCTGATTTAAATGTGGGAAGGTGTCTGAGCATCTGACAGAAAAGAGTGAATCTAGAATAAACTAACCCATGTAAGACAGGTTGAACTCTAAGTAATCACTTTAGACCTCATCGCAAACATTTGCAGTGCTCTGTCTATTGGAATATATTTTGTAATGCATGCAGTAATAAAATACATTGCATTTTTCAATCCAACAGATGGCACATCACAGACATTAGCACTGTTTATACAAATCACATAGCACATGGCATATAACAGAGACATAGCTACCGGACAGACGCACACACAGACATTTTTAGTAAGTTAGATAATGTTAACTGGTATTTTATGACATTTGACTCAACTCGGGGAACCTGGGTTTGAATTCATGCCTAGCATTTCCCTCTTGGTACATGAAATTAATTTTATTTGATTTCCCAAAGATGTGCATGTTAAATAAATTGGCCCAGTGTTTGGTTGTGTATGAGTGTCTCCTGGATGGGCTGCTTCCCATGCATATTTGGTTTCTGCTTTTTTCCTGATTCTGCTGGAATAAACCAAAGCAGGTACAGAGGAAGGATGGATTAATGTTAGACTAATGGTTACTGACACTGCTAGTCTGGAGGGCGCTTTCAGTTCCACACCTGTTTGTCTGCCCCTTTCATTTACTTTGCTGATACAGAGATCCAATGCTGTGGTATAGCTGTTTACATTTTCAGTCTCAAACCGGAATCAATTCACAGTTCAGTTCCACGTGATAATCTATATAGATAAAATGTGAATGTCTGTCTTTCTCTCACATGTTTACTTGCCAATTAATGGAGCTACAGCCTTGATCTTGATCTTAAATGAAAGCTCATTACCTGATATGTTCCGAAAAAAAAAAAAAAAAAAATCTTTAGGTAGTTGCAACCTGGTGGACAGAAAAGTTTATAGTAATTAAAACTTGGTCCCTGCCAGCCTATTGATTGTTAATCTCCCAGGACACAGAGTGTACATGTTCAGAATTCAAAATCAAGTGTAAGTTCTTATGTTTGTAAAAACAGACAGAGAGTTTATTGTTGTTTATATCTAGCCTTTTGCAGCCTTTTATATTTAGTACCACAGGTCTTTCTATTGCACTAGTTCTGTCATACTTTCATACTTATTATGTCATCTGATTGTTTTCAACCTGCTATGCCTGTGCCTTCTTAAAAAGAGTAATTTTACCTATTGATGGAAATGTTCACATTTTCTGAATTCAGAAACAGCTATTATATTGTCACAAAATAAAAATGATTTCTACTTGGTTGCAATTTCATAGTGCTCCTGTTTTCTTGCAATTGTTGACTTGTTATTACTTCAGGCTTTGTGCTCATTAACATTAAGCTTTGTTAGAAGCTCTTGTGAGGAATCCACAGGTCTGTCTTTGAGACAGCTTGACCATTTTGGAAATGATGAAAGTCTGTCTCCTTAACCTAACTGCAAATTGCATGAGAGGCTTGTTGCTAATTTTTATTTACTTTTACTAAAAATAATGTTGTAGGAAACATAATGGAATATAAGAAACTTAAACCTTGTAAAGCTTTCCTTAAAACAGAACTAAAATACAGTAGCTTTGAGAAAAAAATGAATGAAACTGAAAGTGGATGTTTTACTTACTATCCGCATGCCACAAATGAATATCTGAGGACATCTTGATAAGATGCTTTATGGAAAAAAAGAACAGACTGCAAGAGAGTATTGTCCCATTTGGAAAATACGGGCAAAGTTCTGCAGTGTCAGAGCTTCAGGTCTTGAATAAGACAGGCAGTGCAGCTTAGTAGTTAAGGAATTGGAACTGTAACCTACCAGCTAGCTTGTCTGATCCCTACTTCTAACTCACCATGCAGCCATGAATGTTAACAAATGTCTCATTGCTGCAATTTAAGAAATATGGAAATGGTTCTTATACTCTGGACATGTGAAGTGCCAAAGGCTCCAATCACAGTACTACATTTTTCATTTAAAAGTGCAGACAGTAATCTCCTTTTTAACCTTTTGTCAACACTATCCAGCCATGATCCACCGCCAAAACTAGAGACTTTTAAAAATGCTCTACAAAGGAGTGTACTTCTGAAAAGCAGGCCTCAGCATTTCAACGTGAATAGGTGTAAACACACTCGGACCCTAATCTCACTCTGATTGGTTTGTGCTTATTATTTGGTTCTTCTCAGCTTGGATCCAGCTCATTTCAGCATCTTATTCCCTTTTGGTTGCCCTTCACAGAAGAAAATCATATTCCAACATAGCGGGCATAGAAGTCTTTCTTTCAGCATCACGTATGGGATTGCATACTTGCATGCATCTAAATTGTATTTTGTACAGTTTGAATGCTGCAAAAATGTGCAAAAGGCAAAAAACTTAACGGACGCTGCAGTTTTATGAAAAATGACCTGGCCAGAGTCAGGATTTTTCTGTCAATGCATGCATGCCCAGTGTAGACTAACGTCTATGTCATATGTATTTTCAATTGTTTCATTGTAGATGGAGATACTTTCAAAAACAATATGAAAATGTGGTTTTTAAATAAAAATGTAGTTTTATAAATGTAGCCATAGTTTGTTGTTAAAATCAGAAGGATGATATACTATATTTTGTGAAATTGCTACAGGATAAAGTTTTGTTTTAATTTTTGGTAAGCTTTAGGTGCCATGTTAATTCCGCTTTCAGGACTAATCAGGTTTTAAAAGATTCTGTTCTGGTGGGACTACATCAACTGCATAAGCAGGGTCATTCAAAAGGTTTCTGCACTTTTATATTTTCGTTGGAAACAGTGAAGGCGTAATTGGCCATTTCTGAGAGTGTCCTGTGACTAGTTCTGCCTGGCAAGCTGGCTATCCTTGCAGTTTAGTTTAAGAGTTGTCATCCTGTGGTGAAGATGGCTACGAAACTTATAAATTGCTCTAAAGAGGAACAGCATTCTGTCATACACTTTTTGTGGGCAGGAGGTGTGCCAGGAGCATTTTTGCTCAGTATGGGGATAAAGTTCTCTCTCGTAGAGTCATCTATGAGTGGATTGAAATGTTCAAAAATGGCTATGCTAGTGTGACGGATGCAGAGCACTCCAGGCGTCCAGGTGCAGCCAAGACCATGAGGAATGAAGAAAGAAACCTGATGCAAAAGCATCGGTGCATCAGTAGCTACACACTCAACCAAAAACATTTTTTGCTGATAGAATTAAAAAGTTGGTACGACTCTGGAAAAATTGCATTGCGAAGGAAGGTGACTATGTAGAAAAGTGATGTAATTTGTTTTAGAAATTTTTAATAAATAGAGTGTAAAAAAAGTGCGGAAACGTTTTGAACGTATATATAGCAGACACACAACACATAAATAAGTCAATGAATGAGTGAGTTCTTGAACGAGCAAGCTGAGAAGTTGTTTCTAAGGCAGCCTTGCAAATATATATAAAAACATAAAACGTGGTTAGTGGCTGCCACTGCTGTATCTAATATACCTTATTCCCAATGTTCTTGCTTTTTGTTTTCAATCGAGCAGATCTTTGGGGTCCATTGTGAGTTTGAACTAACTGAAACATGCCT
The DNA here is from genome assembly GCF_016835505.1 of Polypterus senegalus. NCBI lineage: Eukaryota > Metazoa > Chordata > Cladistia > Polypteriformes > Polypteridae > Polypterus > Polypterus senegalus. The sequence goes on from NC_053162.1 coordinate 43,437,621, forward strand.
CATATTTGTTTCTGCAGTCTTGGAGGCTTATGGTGCGCTGTGTGAAACAGAGGTTTTCTGAATTTCTTAGCCAAGAGTACTCTGTCACAAATAAGCCAATTAGAAAAGCATTTGATTGATGATCACCAGTGTGCGCTACACATATTTCAAAGTCAGTAAACTGTTAACTCAAACGTGACAACAAGGAATGCAATATCAAACAAGTTTACTCTCCGTTCTCAAGAGCAGAAGCAGTATTAACTGTGCATGTGCAGCAGAGGAGTGTAACTTAACAAAGCCATACATCTGTTTTTTGGCGCTGCTTTTTCATTTACAGGAGGCCAGTGTCCATCCAAGCAGCACTAGACACTAAGCAGGAACCAGTCCTGGACAGGATACTGGTCCATCACAGTGAAAGTTTGGGGGGCCGTATTTGTAATGCCTGTACTGGGTGACAGCAGTGTTAAGTAGGATGAAACCAGGAGACAGAGTGTTGTAGTAATGACGAGCCAAGCGAGATGATGAGAATCAAATAAACAGTGACCAGAATGTGAAACAAAATTGTTAAATTGAGTGATGTATTGAGGAAGTTAAAAAGCAGAATATTTCATGTACTGTAATTAGAGGTACAGAAAACAATTAATATTTCATAGTCAGTGAGATTTTAACAGCATTGATGCTAGAGTTTTAAGTTTTGAATTATCACAAATTTGGACAGTAAAGGTATGTATGATTCTGACCTCTAAACCATTGCAGCAATTATGTTACACGTCACTCAAACCTGGACATCCTGCCTATAGCCTGGCAACCCTACATTACCAACAACAAATATGGTGGCGCTGATACTAAAAACAAAGTGGTGCCTCGGGAAGATGTATTTCAAAATTAGCATCTTTAAAAACTCCCTACATCAAAATATAGGTCAGACCATTCCTTGATGTCTAAAACACCCAAAACGCTACCTCCATTATTTTCTAGAGCCCAACAAATAGGCTGTGAAAGAAAATGAATTAATACAAATAAAAAACGAAGTCCAGGTCATGACTCTATTGACTTCACACAGAAGTCTTACAGCAGGTGTGTTAGATGCCCAGGGCACAAGAGGAGAAGGGGGTGTACTCATACTGTCTTAGAATCTCATCAGCCTCTTGGAATCTGAAGCATCCCTGCCAAACCTAAAATAAAACAGTCACTTAATAAATAATGGAATAAAATCAGAATATGGTAAAAGTAATTAATTAAAATCAATTGACCATAGAAAAAGAGTGAGAAAATGAAAAGATGTGATCATAGGCACAGGCCACTCAGCCCATCAGAGCTCTTTAATTACCTAGCACACTGGTAACGCCTGACAGTTATGTATTAAAAGCAGTAAAGCATGGCAAATTGAGTGTGAACATAAGGCAAATGTAATGAGGGGAGTAAATCAAAAAAAAGAAAAAAAATATGATGAGTTGCAGAAATTATACATGGGACCAGGATAGCAAAAGAAATGCTGGTTAGCCAAGCAACTTGACAGCTGCAAAACTCCATGGGCGAATCGTTGGGTAGCATTGGCAGTGCAAGCAAGAACAGGTCAAAAATACCAATGTTATGAACACGAAACATGCTTTGTTGATTACAATAGTCACTATTTTTTGCCCTTTAAGTGTGAGCACATCCACCTAGATCTTTATAGGTATATAGTGTCATTATTGTCACGTGGACAGAGTACAATGAAATTCTTACTTTCATGTGTTAATTTCTGTATCTTCTGTGTAAAAGAAAACAAAGATTTGGAGCACCAGATGGTGAAACCATATTTAACAGCAGGTTGATTTTCAAGAAAAATGCACAATGAACAGTTTTTCAATACACGGTTTTAAAGAAAGAAGTCTTGCTCAGACGCAGGTCTTATTCAGATTTCCTGGTGAGGCAGGTTCTTATTCTTCCAATTGGAGACAGAAGTAATGTGAGAGGTCCTCTGGTTGATGATCCTCAGATCAGAGAGCAAGAGAGGAGAGGATGTAAGCGACTGTATAAGTCTTGAAGATGTCCCCTACTCACAAATCTGACTCTTCTTATAAGGAGTTGTGCAATTTATAATATACAGAGCTTCCTTCTTTCAGTATAATGTATCTGTGTTTTTAAAACATGATGTTAGCTTTATTTACATGTAACATTTTCATCTAGATTGTGTGCCATTGGTAGTGTTAAAAGATCTTAATCCTGATCAAATGATCATCCGGACTGTTTAGTACAGATTGATATCAGTTGGATATGTCATGCTGGTCAGAAATGCACGAAAGAATTTCACTTTAGGGTAGGTATACTTTATTTGTCCCTAAGGGGAAATTAAAACTTTACTCTGCACGTATAACAATACTACTATTACTACTACTACTGCAGTACTGTACCAGACACGCTCCTAAATCAGGCCTCAGCTTGTCATACAAATTTTCAGCACTCTGTAGTTTTCTCTCCCTGCTGGTTAATGACACCTCACTTTAAGTTGTGCTTTGGAAGTGAAATTACAAGTTTAAATGGCCTTCTGTGGTAACCCCTCAGTAAACTACAGCACGTCATATGTAGATAGTAGATATGGTTAACTCTTTAGTCGCGCATGAGGTAATTCTCAGAGATTCTGCTCTATGGGGACAATAGCATCTATTCCAGCCATCATGAGACTCAAGCAAGCCAACCCTGAAGGCATTTCATATGCAAGCATTATAGGTGCAACTTTCTGTGCCATCCCTTACTTTTCTAGTATGGCAAATCACATTTCCCACTTTAATGGTAGCCATTTGTTAAGAATATAATGATAAGATCCATACCATTGCCATGTGCAAAATGTTCACACATGATTAAAGGGTTTCTTATAAAGTCTATCCCAATTGTGGAGTGATGGTTTTTAATGTTTCTGTATCACCACTAAAATCCTGCCAGTAATAAACGTCTTTTTTGAAATGCTGATAATGCATTGCAGGTACATACTGACATGAAAACAACTAAAGATGAACTCCCTACTCCATCCATAACTGAAGTTGTTCCTACTGTGGCAGTAGGGGGCGCTAGTGCTCCCTTGAACCCTCAGGTACAACTCCAGACACCAGGTAAAAGTCCAAGACTTTTTATTTTTTTCCACAGTGCACCAAGCACCTTCCACACTACTCATATACAAAACAACAATAAACCAAATCCTCCTCGCCCATACACTTAGCCACCCTACCTCCCAGCTCAGCTCATTGTCTGGAGCGAGGCACCGCCCTTTTATAGCCCCTGACCCGGAGGTGTTCCTGTCCCAACAGTCCACAGTTCCTTATTCCTTCCGGGTCAGGGCAAACAGTCCTTTTCTTCAATCCGGGAGCACGTCGTTCCTTCCTGTCACATGACCGTGACGTACTCCCGGGTTATAGGGCACACAAGAACCCATGAGCCCCCCTGCAGCGACTCCCGGTGGTCCCCAAGGTATCCAGCAGGGCTGTGTAAAAACACTACATAGTCCATAAGGCCCTGCTGGAACTCGGGGCACGATCCTGCTGTCGGGAGAGCTCCTCCTGGCGGCCTGGGGGTGCGGACCGGCATGGGAAGCCGGCAGTCCTCCACACTACATTACTACAAATTTATTTTAAAATGTTTTTTTTAAACAAAAGCCATCTTTGTCCACACTTCCATTTTCAGATCATTTACAAAAGTATCTCTGGCCACATTAAAATTACCAAAAGCATATATGACATAGATGTTCTCCTACACTGGACATACACATATAGTCAAGAATAATCTTTGAAGGGACAGTGACACTACCGGCCATGGGATTTATAGCAAAACCGTAGCGATTGATAGATTATTTACCTTTTGCACATGTAGCAGTATTCAAACTGGCAAAATGCAATTTAGATGCATACAGGTAAGTAATGCAATATATGCCACTGAAAGCAACTTTTCTGTGTCTCCTATGTAGGTATGTGGTTTTCTTCCATGATGGGTGACCAATCAGGGTATGCGATGTTGCAATGAGCAGGATCCAATCAAGAAAGGGCAACTTAATAATCAAAAACAAATCAGAGTGCAATTAGAGTCTGCATTTTTAGCTGTCCAAACCAAATGTTTGTGTTCTTGGGGGTTAAAAGCACAGGAGTTGTGTGGGTGAAAAGAGAAAACAGAGACTAATTGGTACATTTTAAAATAAAAATGTAGTAGTGAAGACATAGACAGAGTGCTTTTGTTTGGTTGCTGATGAAAGCATTTGATTTGGAAAGAAAAATCCTTGATATGGACCCATTTCCGCTGAACCTAGCGCTTGTAGGAAATTCCCTTTGTCTAGAATGGATCCTTTGAGCAGCAATGAAGTGTTTGCTGCCATTGCACATTTCAAAAGTGGTTGAAGTTAAGAACTGCTGGTTTACGGTATCTGGCAGGGTCATTTCCTGATATACGTGAGGAAAGAGTTTGGGGCCCTACATTCAACAGCCCCCAACCCACACAGATAAAAGGGTTAAAGACATGAGGGGGCCCAAAAGGCATACAGCTTACTGCTCCATAATAAGCTGGAAATGGCCCTATCATCTGGCATACGATTTGTGACTTCTTAGACTATGTTCAAATGTGCAAAGCTAAAAATACACACAACAGTTTATAGGATCATTATTGTTGTGTACAAAGTCATAATATTTGTTGAGTGTGATTTATAGTGTCAGTGCAACTTTGGAGATACACTAGCATTTTATCAAGGTCGAATTCTAGTATAAGCATGACTATTGTCTCCCAAATCCAGACAGCTTATCATTTCTGTAATAAACAGCTGATTCACGTGGCAAAACAAAATATTGGAGAAGGAGATGCATGCTTTTGGCATCATGTTTGCAATTCCAGGAGAGGATTCCAATTCTTAAAACAAAATGCAGATCTCCGGCCAGTTGTGTGCAGCTGGGTGTGTCATATTATACATAGTATAATAGTAGAACCACATTTTTTGTAACCCTGAATCTTTCAACCTTGCTAAATGCACTATGTATTGAGTAGTGGTAATGGGATTCTCCTCTCACTCTAAAACATAAATGTGCTGCTGCGAATTGTTCAGCATTTTCACTGTTAAATTACACTAGTAATTCCCCCTGGGAATTAGGAAAGGCAAGTGTCATCAACCGCCCACCTCTGCACCCCCACACTCCTGACATTATGCGCCCTCTGAAGCAGAATTTTAGAATTCAATGCAGCATTGTAACAACTGGCCTTCTGCCACTAGCTAGTCCCCTGTGGGATGTAATTGAAAACAATTTAAAACAATTACAACAATTGAATTCCTTTAGATAAGCACCCCACGGCATTTGTAGTGCAGGCATATTTTATGGGTTCATCACCTGAACGATCTGATTAGGAAGGATAAAGATCAACACAGGATGATGGGATTGTAAAGTGAGCAGCTCACTTCTGGTTTTAGATGACCACCAAGCACCAAGGCAGTGCTAAGGGCAGCCACTCAACCAAAATATCCCGTGAATGCTGGCAGTGAAGAGGCAGCGCATTGATTAAATGAAATTCAGATCTGAAATATTTTCTCTCACAATATGGTGGCACAATAATTAGCACTGCTGCCTAGTGGTTTTTGGGTTTCAGTGGTGTTCTGCTATCTGTCCGGTTTTTCCTCCAGGTACCCTAGTTTTACTCCCAGATTCCTAAAGATGTGTACGTTAAAGTAACTCTAAATTGACCATGTTGAGAGTGGGTGTGTGCGTCCTGTCCTGCATATGTAATAATAATTACATTTATATAGCACGTTTCTTACCCTCTCAAAGCATTTTACATAGACAGTGGAGAACCACTTCAGTGTGTAGCACCCACCTGGATGATGTGATGGCAGTCATTATTGCACCAGTACGCTCACCACACATGTGCTTTAGGTGATGAACGGATGAGAAAGATAATCTGACAATTAGAGACAGGGAATGATTAGAGTGCCAGAAAGGCTAGGCTGTGGTGGGCAGGTTTGGCAGGTTTTTTTAAAGTTGCCCAGGGATCATTTATGACCACAGAGAGTCAGGACCTTGTTTTACATCTCACCTGAAGGACAGCAACACTGCACTGGGGAATTGGGATCCATACACAGACCATATGGTAAAAACCACCAGAAGGCCTCACCAACATCTCTTCCAGCACCAACCCAAGCTTTCCTAGTTGATCCCCATACAAATACTGGCTTGGCCCAAAGGTGTAGCTTCAGGTGGATTACCTGTTCAAAAGTATGGGTGCTGGCTATGAACATATCTGATACTCAGAAATGATCACACAACACGGTGCCACGGTATTCATATCTTAAAATGCTTGTCATTTGTATTCCATATATTAGTACTAGGTATCTTAGCACTCCTTCAGGGTTGGGACTATTCCCTTCAGAATTTTTGGTGAAAAAATAATCCATCTAGATCACTTCAAAAAGCACCTGTGAATGTGACACAATAATCTAACTCCATTAAAAGGGACTTGCATGGAAGAGTCACAGCCTTTTTCCTGCAGTGGCAATCATATATATATATATATATATATATATATATATATATATATATATACAGTATATGTATAATATATAAGTCAATGTGTGTATGTATGTATGTTCCAGCATCACGTCAAAATCGCTGGAGTAATTTTCATAAAGTTTGGTACACATGTTTCTCATTGGTTGACTAAAAATACTGTAGGGGTAAATCAGCCCTAACCCACCCCCTTCTGGGTAGGGAGGGGGTGATCTTACGGTCTTGTATGCATGTTATCATTCAGTTGACACTCGGAACAACCACCAGAGGGCGAACTGGAGGTGACTGCCAGCATTCTTTGTTTGAGTTCCACCGGGCCTGTTGCTTTTGAAATTAATAATAAAAGTAATATCAAAAAGGCAAGTTTACAGGGGGATATTATAGTCATGGGGGACTTTAATTATCCAAATATTAACTGGGATAACCTTGCAGATGGAGGAGCACAAGAGCAGGAGTTTTTAGAAGTAATCAGCGACTGTTTTTTAACACAGCATGTTAAAGCACCAACACAGGGTGAAGCCTGTCTGGATTTAGTATTCTGTAATAATCAGGATAGAATTGAGGGTGTAGAGGTGATTGAACCACTAGGGTCAAGTGACCATAATATAATACAATTCTCAGTATTTTGTAAGAGTACAGATGCAAAGACTAAAATTGTTCAGATGAACTTTGGTAGGGCTAATTTTGAGCAGATGCGACAAAGTCTAAGTAGGATAGACTGGGATAAGCTTTTAAATGTGGAGACAGTCGAGGAGCAGTGGAACAGGTTTAAAAATGTTTTACATGTAATGCAGGACAGATACATACCTAAATTTGGAAGTAATAGGAAACTAAAAAAAACTCAACGATGGATTAATAAAGATTTAAAAAAGAAGTTGCAAAGGAAAAAACTGCTGTATAAGGCATATAAGACTAATGACTGCAAAGAGAATCGTAGCGCGTATGAGAACATGAGGGTAACCATTAAGAAGGATATCAGAGAGGCTAATAGACATTTGGAGAGGAATATAGCAGATAAGGCGAAAGAAGACCCCAAGAGATTCTTTCAGTATTTTAGTAGTAAAAGAACAGTTAAGGAGGAGGTCAAGTTCATCAGGAATAGTAAAGGGGAATTAAAAGATACAGACAATGAAATAGCAGATGCCCTAAACTTACATTTTTCTGAGGTGTTTACAAGTGAACAAGTGGATAACCTCCCAGAGGTAAACGCAACTACTAAGGAGGTACTGAGGGATTTGGAAATTGTAGAGGGAGAAGTGCTGCTCAGATTAAATAAGATGAAATCAAACAAATCACCAGGCCCAGATAATATTTATCCTCGTGTTCTTAAGGAGGCTAGTGAGTACATATATAAACCCTTGACACATATTTTTAGGAAGTCACTGAGCACTGGAGAGATTCCGAAGGACTGGAAAATGGCAAATATCATCCAATTATATAAAAAGGGTGACAGGGCAGATCCAAGCAACTATAGTCCAGTAAGCTTAACAAGCATCACAGGAAAATTAATGGAAGGAATTATTAAGGATAAGATTGAGCAACACATGGCAAGGACAGGAGTTATTCTGAACAGTCAGATGCCCTGCCTGCGCTCCAGATCTTAACATATTTATAGTATGTAAATGATTGTAGTATGTGTACATGTGCCTTGGGATTGTATTTGCTACTTAAAGGCTCTATATGAAATAAAGATTGGTTGATTGTAAAATTCTAAACCTTATGTATATACAATTTTGCTGGAAGCTCAGTTTATAATTCAGATATAGCGCTGTATTTGAGACGTGTTACATTGGGTGTGAGATGTGACGCTGTTTTGGATGCTTACTTTTTCTCAAGTTAACACATTTTATGTTGTGTTTCCATTAGACTCAGAAGTAACACTTTTGGGATTGCTTGTTAACACTGAATTTGACTTTTTTATTACTGTATTGCTGTATTGCAGACATATTTAGCTCAACTTCACATATTTTATGGGCCTTAGACTAAACTTCTCTCCTGCCACTGCACAGACTTTTGCCTTCCAGAATTGATAGACCTTTAAATGCTGAAGCTGCATGATGGATCCTTTAAATATTCCTGACATGTTTGCATTTTATTATTGTAAAACATGTACAGTCATGTGAAAAAGTAACTACACCCCACAAAATGTTTTTTCTTTTTAAAATATGTAGACATCAAGACTTGTTCTTCATTTGAACAGTATCTAAAGATAAAGGTGATGTTATTGGACTAAAGCAATGAAAATTTGGCTTTGCAATCATTGATTCAACAAAAATTAAACAGCCATGCTATTTCAGTCTGTGGAAAAGTAACTACACCCTTGGCTCTAATGGCTGGTATTTTACCCTTGGGCAGATGGTTTCGTTCCCTAGAAATGTCTGGCAGCTTTTGACATTAACTAGGAGAACATCTTTCCCACTCCTTCATGCAGAATTCCTTCAGCTGTGTGATGTTTGAAGAGTGTCTTTCATCCACAGAATCTCATTCAGAATTCAGATCTGGACTTTGACTTAGCTCTTCCAGAACCCCCCCCCCCTCTCCCTTTTCAATCATTCCTTGGTGGATTTTCTGGTGTGCGGAGGGTCATTGTCATTTTGCATTCTCTATTTTTGGTTGAGTTTCAGTTTTGTGATGGATATTCTCCCATTATTCTCAAGCATCCTTTGTTACAATGAAGAATTCATAGTAGATGGTGAGCTGCCCAGGCCCTGATGCAGCAAAGCAGCCCCAAGCCATAACATTTTCACCACCTGGCCAAAAGTTGGTATGAGATTCTTCTGGTCAAGTGCTGTCTTTGTTTTTCAGCAAACAAGTCTTCTGGTCCTGTGTCCAAGTAGCTCTGTGTTTGTCCTGTCCATTGTACATTGTTCCAGAAATACTGGTCTTTGCTAGGTGTTCATAGGGAAACTTCAATCATGCCCTGATAGTCTTTATGTTTCAACCTTGCACACCTCCCAAGTGGATCTAATTTAAGTAACCTCGTTAAAATTGTAGACTCATACATTCAACATCAACAGTGGCAAGGTCTACTTGCAGGTCTTGTGATGAAAGTCTGGGGTTCTTATATTTCTTTCAGTATCTTGTGTTCTTCTCTTGAACTGAACCTGCTAGAATAGCCTGACCTGAACAGATTGGCAGTTGTTTCTTCTCTTTTAGATGAACTTCCAGACAGTGGAATAATTGATTTTCTATTGTTTAGAGATTCTTTTACATCCCTTCCCAGACTCCTAGGCATGTAGAACCTTTTTTTAAGTCTCCAGAGAGGTCTTTCAATCTAGACATAGTAATAACACCAACTTCAACAACAAGGATCAAACCAAGCTAAATGTCTAAGTTTTAAATAAGTCAGGTTTCCCAGAGATCCTCTCTAATGAAGCTCTAATAATTTGCACATGATCTCTTGCACTTCGTTTAAATTTGAGTGTTAGTGGTAGTGATCAGTGTATGGATGTTCTTAATTTTTCCATGTCTAATCTTTTCATTTATATTTATTTAAATTATGCAATGAACTACAAAATGTAAATGTGGCATGATGTTTGTTATATTGTATCCCCTTCATCTACAGTATAGATACTGTTTAAATGAAGATCAAATCTTAATCTTCTCTGTTAACAGATGCGGTGTAGTTACTTTATCACATGACTATATATCTGTTCTATTGAGACAATGGAATGATATGTTGTTGCACTGCATCTACAAAGGGACCTGCCAAAAGGAGTCTGGCATTATACTGCATGTATTATCCTGTCAATTATTATCAGCTAAATCCAGTTTTTGTTTGTGGGAGCTGGAGTGAATTCTCCTGAATATCAGGTGCGAGATCAGACCCAACTCTGAAGAGCTGATTGCATGTCACACACCCACATTCGAGCAAAATGTAAGACTATGGCTGAAAACAGGGGCAGATCTGACATGCCACAGGTTTTCCACCACAAGAGGTAAAGTTCATACTCAAGTCGTAAAAAACCAAAACTATATATGGAACATATTTTAATGTATCCTTTTCTTGTGAGTCATCTTGAGTAAGAAATTGGCTTAATATACAAAAGTAATAATCATAAGGCTGCAAAACACTGAAATTGAGGAAGATCAGAGAGCAATAAAACGCGACTCTAGGTTATGTAAGGTTAGACGCCAAGGACAAATATGTGCTATACTATGAGCTATCCATATCAGTTTCCTAAGCGTAAAGCAGGACACTCCCCACCCTGCTCCTCCCCTCTTCTGCCCTCCAGGGCTATAGATTGATGTTAGGATTAAAAGCCAAGGCGTAAAGCTGCAGGCAATGGATTGTTGACATTATCAGACCCATAAAAGGTAGATTTGCTAATGAGATCAGACCTGAACATATATGTGTGACGCATGTGGCTTGCTGATACAATCAAACCCCATAGGTTAGAGTTGCAGGATAGAGACTGCTGATAAGATCATGCACTTGATTAAGGGACAAATTGCTGATCAGATCAAACCCCATGGGGAAAATCTGCTGGATATTGATATTAGAAAGATTCTGCAGGCGTCAGATGGCTGTGAGGATTGGATTAGCTGCCAACGGGTTATAGCCTTTGGCCTCTGTAATCTAGTCAGAATCAGGTCAGAATCCAATGCTTAGGCTTCTCTCCAAATATACACAAACGGAATACAATGAGTTTTTTCAGAAGCAGCCTGTCCAGGCATGAACTTCTGATTGTCTTTTAGTCCAAACTGCAAAAACAAAGAGGGCCTTGTTTAGGTTTGTGTGTATGTCTATAATAATACAAAATTGTGTGTGCTAGAAACAGCTTTTTAGGTATTTAGCAGCTCTTTCTGCAAGAGCTGGCAGTGCACCCTTGCAATCCCTTGTGCTTTGATGCTTCACAGCACAGAGGTCCTCCTCAGATCAAAGCCTCCAGACAAATGGATGCCTGTAATTTAGCCATTGTTATCTGTCTTCAAAAAACACCAGATACCTGCAGATAAGATTATCACCCTGCAGAGAATGGTGTCTCTGTTATGGCCAGTGCTGCCTTCTTGTTTGATAGAAATCTCTGTGGCTTAAAAATGTGGGAGTTGTTCCAAAATGCGATAGACATCAACAGTGTCGGGCATTACTAGAGGGAGAAGGGGAATACTGGCCTTCTGAGCAATTTAAACACTACCCAATAGGTGCTGTCTAATATTGATTCCCTCCAGGGAGGAATGTCTTTTTTTTTCCACCACACAATTTTGCTTTTATGTCTAGCAAAGTTCCAGCAGGGCTTTTGGATTCCCTTACTTGGTAACAATATTTGGAATTACTGTCCCACTGACAATGTAATATGTTAGAAACCAACTTTAGCAGCCTTTAGCTTTTTAATAGTATACAGATGAATCACTATAAAGTCAGCGTTTGGTTATACAGTATATGGGAAATCTCCCAGTAGACATCACACTGTTTGTACATTTCAAATGTAGTAACAACATCCATTTTCATATCTTGATCAGCATTGAAAAGGTCTAAAAATAAATCCATCAAATCTTCCCGTGAAAGTTAATATTTGGTGTGTGATTGACAACATCAATCTGTTTGTATACCGTATGTAGTGCCTTCCAAAGTGACTCACACTCACAGAGTGTGCAGTTTTGTCATACATTTATAACTCTGGAGCACAGACAGTCGCACAGAGGGTATAGTTATGCTGCAGATTTTTTCAGTCTGATCTCTGACGGTTATCATTCATGCCAGAATTACACCCTTTGTGGTTAAATGTGTGGCTGTAATCTCTCATCACACTAAACATAGACTTCATTTTCACAAAAGCCATGGACAGTTATGGTGCAAGCCTGTGATTGGTACTCATGTAGTTTGGCATCCCCAGTCAGTAGCTAAACATGACAAAATCACACAGGTTAGGGATCGGCTTCTGTATACACAAGAGTTGAAAACCAATGAGTAATTGCTGGAAGTACGCAATCACTCTGTTGTGCACAACCAAACAAATGGCGTCTTCTCCGCATATTTTTTTCTGAGGTTACAAAAGTAAGTACAGACAGCTACAGTGAGAGCCAGTATTTCTTAGTTGTTTTCCATGCTGCTATTATTTGTTGGTATTCAGTGTTGATTTCCAAACTTATATTATCTGTCAAATTTAAAGTAATGAGATCCAGCAACCTCAGTCGTTAAGTGTGACATGCTCTTTCACTCCAAATGTTATAATATGACATTTTCCTTAGAAGGCTGAAGAGTCCAGTCAGCTACAGGTCAAGGAACCATCAAGGTAAGAGAATCTGGATGGGAAGAGCCTCACTCCTCTTCCTTCTCTTTCCATGGTTTATTTTGTCCACCCTCATCAGGAAGGGCATTCAGTCGGTGAAGGAAGTCCCACTTGATTAATCATATCGTGCTATAGGGGATGTTCCATGGCTATAGTCTCTCAGGCTACATCCACAATACTATGTTTTCATTTAAAAGCACATACATTAGTTAGTCTTCAGCTTTCATCCACACATTAATCACCCCTGAAAACTGAGACTTTTGAAAATGCTCTCCAAAGCTGTATATTTCTGAAAACACCGGTTCAGCAATGTACATGGGTGAAAGCAGAGAGTTATCAGACTCTAATTGTGCTCTGATTTGTTTATGCTTATTATGTTGCTCTTCTCTAATTGGATCCTGCTTGTTACAAGTTCTCATTCCCTGATTGGTCACCCTTTACAAAGGCAGGCCTTATTCCAACATAGTAGACATGGAGTAGTTGCTTTCCATGATGCTTGTTGTGTTGAATGCTGCGATTAAATGCACAAAAGACAAATTAGTTACTGGTTGCTACGGTTAAATTCTGTGGAAAGCGGAATTTCCATCCCTTGAAGGATTTTTTTCTACCAAGGGGTGCTTGCTCAGAGTCTGTGAACATCTATCTATGTGATATAGTCATTTCAGTGTGAATGGACATGCTCAATGTCGTATTACATGAGATCAAGTTGTAGGGGATGTCAGACTTGGCGACTGTACTTGCTGATGTCAGCGCTGGACCATGTTAATTTACACAACTAAAAATAGCTGGGCATCTCAACTTTAGTGAGCAAGTGTCAACTTTTTAGCACAGTTGTGCTCTCTCTTTTATCTGACGGCCAATAGTGTGCTGCATGACGTAACTGGTGCTGTATGAGGGTTGTACTGGTACAGTTGGATCTGCCCTTTATTTTTCCTCATTCTTTTGGGGTATATAAAACACAAAACAGACAGATGAGCTTCTCTTCTGATTGTGTGGTCCAAAGACACCAAAAACACCTGCATTACTTCATTGTTGCTGCTTTATATGCAGAGTCCTTTTGGATGGGCTTTAATTAATTGTTATCTCTCATGCATACAGAGCCCATCATTATGACTAAAGATAAGATCAAGAACATGTCATTTACAATTTGGAGTGAGATGCTGGGTATGTCACATTAAGTGTTTACATTCACTCGAGTGCGCTGCCAACCATCTCTGACTTGCTAAGAATAAGTAAATGAAGGCTACCACTGAAAATCCTTAGAAAAGTCACAAATTGTGACATGGCCTTTAGCTATGTCAGTAAAGGCCTGGAATGGACCTCAAATTGTGACAAAGTCTTGACTTTTGTAGGTGCAAGGAATATTATTAAGGGTATGGTCAAAATTGAGGCCGCAGGAAAGATGAACTTTTATTGAAATTTCCAAATGTGGCAAAATAAATAATTGCTGAGTTGTACAGCATAGTGTTTCTGCCATAGAGCAGTTAGACCCATGTTTAGGTCCCAGTTGTGGTGTCTACATATTCTCTCCATGCTCATGTAGTTTTAATTGATAGAGAATCAAGTAGATTTTTATAGCACAATAGTGGATCAGCATCATCTCCAGGTCCGGGCATCTGGCATCTGGTAACCCTGTACTAGATACAGAAAATTTGGAAAGCCAATGGACATCTAGAAGTGGTATGTTGATATCCTTTTAGTATCAGTATTGAAGTATAACATTCATTATGATTTTCTGGTTTAGTCAGAATTAAGTAGTGCTGATGTCTTCCCACTTTACAAAGTGCACTTTGTGTTTTTTGTTTTTTTTGCAACATGCTTATTTCAGGAGAACATTCATTTATTTTAGAATCTATATGTAATAATAACACATTTTGGGATTAGGTTTGCTGTGTGTTTTATGCAATCAAAGGATTCCAACAAAGCAAAGTGTAATCTGGAAAACGTGAGCTGCTTACCACAAAGTTTTGTCACAGACTCTTTTGGTATGCAAGACATGGGAAAATGTTTAAGTACAGTCTTATATTTCAAAAGGGCAGACTACAGCTCTGTCTACTCTGCACCAAGGCTGGTTTGATGGAGGTTGGGGGAGTAAGCGACAGACATCTTTTTGGAACTGGAGGGAAACGGGAGAAAAAAGACACCTTGGTGAGATAAGGAAAAGGTGCCGACTCCACACACAAAACGTGTAGGTGTATGTAAGTTTTGAACTATTGTGTGCCACAGTGCCACCATATCTTATTTGATTCAATTTGATGTCATTATTCCTTACAATAGAGTGAAAAGCATTTGATAGCGCTGGACTGCAGTTAGAGGAAAACTACTGTGCAGTATCTGTTCAAGAAGTTAAGTGTGATGAAGTTGTCTCTGGCTGAGGTGAAGAGTGGAGATGAGTCATTTACAAACATTTGGCTGTTCTTTTTGTAAAAAGGCTTACCTTTCAGTCACACAGCTACTATTTCATCCATCCATCCATCCATTTTCAGATCCCCCTAAGTGAGGGATGCCTGTTTCGTGGCACACCTAGGGAAACTAAATAAATATTAGGAAACAGTGTCTGGATGTGAGAGAAAGAATTGATTTTTTGATGTTAATCAATTAGTTAGTTAATTGTCAGTTTTGCCTTTGGCAATGCCAGTAATTAATTAAATATTTCTGTAAGACTTTTACTGTATTTTCCTTACCTTTATCTGCAAGTTTCAGGCTTTTACATTTATGTCAAAGTAACTGAAGCACACTTGTTTTAAGAAACAACAATACAATTTATTGATAAACAAAATGGTTATAGAAATATGATAAATGCATATACAGTATATCGACATAGAAGACTGGATGCCAAACAGACAAGATAGATAAATATGTAACACAGAAGAGGCTGGCGGTTTACTTTTGCCAAATATCTATTTATCTATCTGTCTTTCTATCTATCTATCTAGAGTTCTAATTGATTTTGGCCGGGATAAACAGTTTTGTGATACCAGCTCTTTAAGGGTGATGTTTGATGTTTTGTGGAGTTGTTGCTTTTGTTGCTCCAGGTTCAAGTGTAGGAGTTTGCTTGCCTAGGAGTGCACTCTTTTTCTTTGCTACATGATTCTTTGTCTGTGGTGTTCTGTGATGCTGCCTTCCTCAGCTCGTTGTTCTCTACAACTTTGTGGGGAAAAGCACTACAGTTTCTGGCAAAAGAGTTTAGGCTGCAAAGGTCCCTTCATGAAGTAATGGCTGCTTCTCAGACTGGGCTTAGTCAAGGACACAGAGCTCGGTTTGGCAGAGTAGATGTCACAGCTTCTTCAAGGCATTCCACTCTGAGGCTCTATGGAGAGTAGCTTCCTGGCCAGTGAGCTTTTTTCTACCACAGACAGTGGGTGGCTTCTGACCCCAAAGTAAGAGTCTCATTAGCTTTTAGCTCACAAACAGAACAGATTGTCAGCTTTCAGGTCCCCCAAGAGACAGAATAGAAGGTGTAACCTCTGGTGGTCGGATTAAAGTCTCTTCCAGTATCAGACACAGTGCCTGCTGATCGGCACCTTATTTTGACCAATACATCTAGGCACAGCTCAGTTTTCATTTGTAAGCCTAAGATGACTGTCCATTTTGTCTGTCTTCTTGTCAGAGGTGTCAGCTCAACTTTGGTCTGCAGAGGTGTCAGCTCAACTTTGATTTACACCTTTGTTATCAGGTGAATTACAGGTCTGACCAAAGTATTGGCTTGAGCTGCAGTTTGGCCATTCACTCAGGAATGTAGGTGGGGGTGCATCCTGATTTCTGCACCCTTGTTAAATCTGCTTAACAGGCCTTGTGTGCCATTAAAACCTTGGGTGAATGGGCGATGCCCACTTTGTCCTACAAAAGAAAGCTGGAGCCTATCCCAGCAAGCAGTGGATGCAAGGCAGGACCAATACCTGGACAGGGCAACAGTCCATTATAAGGAGAATATCCTCCTACACAAACACACACACAGTCCAATTTAGCAACTCCAATCAACCGAACCTGCACATCTCTAGATGTGGGAGGAAACCAGAGCATACACAGGAATAACATTCAAACTCCACGCAAGGAGTACCCAGGACATTAACCCCTGGTGGTCTTGTCATGAGGCAGTAGCTCTACTACTGTGCCACCGTCCTGCCTGTTCCAATTTCAAACAACCTAATTCTTCTCTGATGTATTTGCCTCCATGTTCCTCCACGGTTATATATACAGTTCTTTGGTCCATGTTGGCACCATCAGCTTATTTTCATTTTATCGTCTTTTTAATGTAAGTCACACAGCTGCTCTTGGGACAGTGAAGGTAATTAGAATCACCATTAGATATCATGCCTTTTTATTAGTCTCAAAGTGTTTTGCAAAGAACCGTTACAGAAGTACACCTTTTTAAATTTCAATACA
The DNA here is from genome assembly GCF_016835505.1 of Polypterus senegalus. Lineage (NCBI taxonomy): Eukaryota > Metazoa > Chordata > Cladistia > Polypteriformes > Polypteridae > Polypterus > Polypterus senegalus. Next base: position 43,454,728 of record NC_053162.1, read on the forward strand.
AATGGTCACTAATAGCTCTGTAAACAACAGAAAGCCACCTACAAGTGAAATCTCTTTTGTTCTGTAGCCTACAAAACAAGGTGCTCCTCTGTCTTTGTCTATTTCTTTGTTCCACTTTCGTGCTTACGGGGGTCAGTGTGTGCCACATGTTTTGGTCAGAGCTGATCCACTGACTCCAAGTTATATATTGCACATGCAAATACACATTACCCAGCATGCTAAGCCAACAGGAACCTTTGGACTCTTTTCCAGGGCTTCTGTTTTCTTACAAAGAAGTGATTGCTTTGTTCCGAATGCATTAAGGGTGAGATTTATCACCGTCCATCTCCAGCTGCTTAAGACACGCACAGCCTTTAAAGAACACCAGGACTCATTTCTTACTTCCCCACAGTCTGCACATGTAGGAGCCAAGAAACAGATGTCAGAGCTGCTGGATGAAGAAGGGTGCAGTCCCAGCAGCCCATTTTTAGTCAGCAAGGAGCCAACGAGCAGACACATCAGCACATGCAGACTGGCTCTGTATTAGTTCAAATGCACAATCTGTTTTTTAATTTGGCTACAAACTGACTTACATAAATACAAGAAACACAGCCTTGGCCACCACTTTGTTTCATTTACTTGTATTTGTTTTTCTTTTTTGTTTTTATGTATGTTCAATTATGTATAACTGTTTGGTATAACTTGGTTTACAAACATGACACTTTTTCATTTTTATAAAGTCATGCCAGTGGAGTCTGCTTGAATGTGAATTTGAAAGGTCCTTCAAGAAAAAAAAAATGCCTGAGGGGACTTTAATGCCAGGCTGCCTGCTTGAATTTCGATCAATACCAATGACGGTGCAACTCCAAACACATGGCACCTTATTAAGAAAGACAGAAAACTCATTTCTCCAGCTGAATGGCCCTACCGCCCAGCCTTGTCACACAGAAGTGCTCTGCTCGCTTACAGGCCCCCCTTTTCTCATTGCATTCGCTTCTATACCTGGTGGCAGAACACAGTCTAGTGATTTGATCGCTCTTGGACCTGTCTGTCTAACGCTTCATCCTTTCTCTGGCTTCTTCAGAGCTCATTTTCAATTGCGCTTTGGCATTTTGCATCTTTTCATACCCACCCTTTATCTCAAAACTGCACAAGGAATATAGTGCCTTTGAAGGTGCCCTGACCTTCACAGACTTCCTTTGTTTGCCTCTCCCTCTCTATTTTCTGGTGATTGCCTATCTGTATTGTGCTTATCACTTTGAAAAGGGCATGGCAATCACATTCTCTTCTGCCAAAAGAAAGCCACCGATCGATTTGAGTGTTAATTTCAGAGAAGGTCTAGAAAGGGCGCCAACAAACTATTCAAAAAAAAAATAAGGGGGATTAGAAACTGAAATGTTTGCTTTTCTTCCATGCTTTCAGAATGGGGGGATGTGGGACTTGATAGAGGACTTCATTCTCGCCAGGGAGACCTGCCAATTAGGTCACATGCGATGCACCAGTCAGCTACAGAGCAGTGTCTGAGTCTCCATAGCTACAGGGCCAAAAGTGCAGGGAGTACAGAAAGGTTTAGTTTAGAGATTAGAGCCTGTAATTAGTGGTCACGTCGCTCTTGATGTTTAACAAAGCATCTTTGATTTTGTCAGCACCCAGCTAGCTAACACTCTATTCGGAGAGGGTGGGCCAAAACATGTTCTCATGCCAGGAGAAACTGAACTGGAGTGTGGGTAATTGTGATGACTGAACCCTGGAACTTGCGTCAGAATCTCAGTGGTTAATCTTACAGTCACATAAGATCAGTGAGTGCTTTAATAACCCAAGTATTCATAGAAACCTGGTTTCTAAAATGCAGCATATACCTTTATTCAAGTTAGAGAAACTGAGTTATTGCTCTCCAGGGAATCCTATTAACACATGTACATTTATCCATGAGTAACCAGGGTGTGTACCCATGTAAACCCTTAACTGAGTTACACTTAAATATTTTGTAGTCTGCACATGTCGGTTGCTCTCTGTTAGCCTGTGCATGTGTTAGCTTCACACTCACCTCCAGCATCCACAGGTAGAAAATGGTGGAAGCATCCACAACGATCAGTCTCCTGAGGCAAGTGCTCAGGCAATCGCATTATTCCTTCTTCTTGTGGAAATCATTTGTCTCAGTATTTCAGAAATCACTAGATTTTATGTTGATGAGATAAACGAACAGCACTAATCTTAGCAGCACAATCCCAGGAATAGTGTTGTGGGGTCATGTGGTAAAAGTAATGTGCATTATTAACTCCAATGTTACTTTTTAAAGTAACCAGTGACCTAACACAATGCTTGTTTTATTGAAGTAAAAATACCTGCTTTATTATTATTATTGTTATCTGGCAGTAGTGGGTGTGAGGCAAGTATGCTGCTCTTTAAGCAGGACTCAGTCACAAAGCCAAGCAGGAAAGAGTGTGTTGCATGCAATCTGGGAACAGTGGCCTATTAATAAAGTGTTTGTTTAGTTTCTTCCACCTATTTGCCAAAGTTATGTTTTGAAAAAGTGGAATATATCCATATGTCCATCCATATGTTGAATCTTCGGGGGCTCACGTTGTGTGTGTAAAAAGGGGATAAGATGTTATTTACATAACACCACATGAAGGACTAAACATATTTATAAAACACAAGAAAATGATCACAGGCTTTTATACATGTTTTTGGATACCCTGCAACTGATGATGACGTTTAACTCTTTTTTTGATGTCGGAAATTTTTGCCAAAGGAGAACTCCATAAGTGGGCTTGCATATGGAAACAGAGGCTTGTAAGAAACCAGGTTGCTGCCTTAACTGAGTTACTTACCTTATCCTGGTTTTGTGTGTGAAACGAACTGATTTACACCTAAAATTAGGAATCATTTTCTCAGGTTGTGCATTAATATAAATAGCACAAATGGTGAATTAGTGGCATAAATGTGCAGATATACTGGTTAACACTCAGGAATCACCTACTTGGGGTGATGTTGATCTAAGCAGTAAGAATGTCTTCCCTCAGAATTGTAACAGATGTGAAGTGGAAAAATTCTTGCGTCCACAACAAGCTAACCCACTGGCCACCGTCTCTCCCTCATTGCATTCTGCACCAGGGAGTTTACCCTGTTTCTACCGGCAGAGCTGTTAATGGTTTGATCTCCATTTCTGAGATACCTATGCAAGAGTGATCAACTTTTAGATAATAGTATTTGTAAAGCTGCAGATCAGTCATGTTAAAGTAACTTGTTGGATCCATGTGAGTTATTCACTGTTTTTTTTCTGTCTGGTTAAGACTGAGCTCCTTAAACTTTTGTTTCGTGTAAGGAGATGTGTCATTCTTCTCAGGTTTTGTTGTACAGGGCGGGCCTGATAGCAGTTGTGAAAAGACTTCTTGTCACTTCATAAACAGTGGAAAGGCAAACAGTGGGATATATTTGAGGAAGAAATGAAGTGCGTCACTCGAGAGTAGCATGCATGTGAAGGTGTCATGTGAGGGGGTGAGGACATTTCTTTTTCTTTCTCTCTAAAGGTAATCTCTTGAAATTGCACTAGGAACAAGGATAAAACTTATTACTGCTATTATTATTTTATATTTGGATGACCTCTTTATCTAAGGTAACCAAGGTGATTTACAAGCTCGGAATGCAGTATAATTCTACCTTGAATTTCCCCAGGTTGGGAAACTGTAGTCTACAGATTATACATGAATCAAATAGATCAGATTTTATGTTGTATAGAACCTTTTAGAGTGAGTACTTTATTACAGTATGAGTGTACATACTATAATAGTAGATGTCAGTTTTTAAGTCAGAAAGGCACGTTAAAATGCATAGTGAGGGATCAAGTGTCACACCATCTAGAAAATCATTTGCAGAAGGTGGTAATGGGTCTGTGGAATAGGACTCTCTCTATTATGGTATCTTTCATTCGAACCAAGCAATGCTTTTATAGAGCAAACATTTTGTCAGTATGACACATTTAGCTCAAAGACTGTTAATTTAGGCTTTGCAGTGAAGCCTGTTATTGCATTGGTTTAAGCAGTTACCTTGCCAGTACCTCAAGGTGACATTTTGATGGCGCATTACTAGTTAAGAGTTACAAAGGGAATTTTATGCAGTTTACAGAAGGTGCCTTGTTGTTAAAGCTGATAGCAGCCTTGCAGCTATCATTCTTTGTTTCTCCATTTGTGCCCCCTTTCCCTTAACCCTGATCTCACGCCACACTGCTTACCCAAGAGGTACAAGTAGTTTGGCGAGAGCTACCACCGCTCATTGTCTTAAAAAATTGCAGCTCACTGGGACACTTTTTAAGGCATGGCACTACATGCTGGAGTTTTCTGGATATTTTCTTTAAAAGTTAATTAATTGTGTTAACTTTTTTTTAATGTGGGAAAAGTCATTTGAAATCCATTTTTTAAAATGACCTCTCCTGTTACCATACCTGAATGTTAGCTTGTTTTGCCTGTTTGTCTTAAATTTTAAATCGTCCAGAGGACTGCAGGTTGGACCTAACAAGCTGGACATAATGGAAACTGTACCCTTCCTGTTGATCCAGCCAAGTGCTAATTGTTTTGCTTAGTGTGTGACAGTCAAATTGAAAGTGAGATTAAACTATTGGCAGATACCCCACACTGGCCTTGGCAAAAGGAAAACTCAGAATGATAGTGTGACTTATTAATGTGATATCTGAAAAAAAAAATAAATATATGATTGATTTGCCAGCTGGGTAAGTTGGAGAGCATGTTATGCTGCTTCTTTGTCTGCTTGCTTCCTTTTCTTTGAAATATTATATTTTTGCCCTTTTTATTTGCCCATCTTTTTGTTTTATTGTTCCTGAGAAAATAACTGTGAATAGGAATTCAAATTTACAGGTTACATGCTGCCAATAGAACCTGTCGTTCTTAGCAGAAATGTTAATTCAAATACTTAATTTCAAAAGGTTTTTTTTTATTTGCAGATAACACATTGCTGCTAGGGAGCTATAAAAGCATGAAGTATACCAGCATGTGTATTTATGGAAAGACATCACCTTTCTGTGGTTATAATTTATGGGCAGATAATGAAAATTTCGTTCATGGCGAGTTGTTTTCTCTAGTGACGGACACTTTAATTTGCACCTAGTAAAAGATACTAAAATAAAACAAATTTGTGAAATCGCAGCAGTGTTTCCCCTCTAGAAATCCAGTCTGGCAGCAGGGTGGAATAGGGCTTGTCGGTGATCTCACATGTAAACATCAAAGTTGGTGTCCCCTTTAGAATTTTTTTGTCTGTAGAATATGAGTTGTCCCCTTCAGCATTTCACAGGCGTGGTTGCAGTTGTGACAGGTTTGTGGGCTTTGAGCATTTTGGTACAGGTAGATGGCAGAGCTGTCAGCAGGTTGCCATTACTGATTGCATATGTGAAAAAAAACAGACTTGAATGACAGCACAGCAGATATAAACATTTTATTGTTCATGTGTGGGTGCCTTTCTTTCTTTCTTATGCTCTTTTGGTTGTTTCCATGTGGGCAGAGACGTGAAACCACTTGTGTGACATTTTTAAATGAAAAGATAGTAGTGTGGACATAGCCGAAAACATCTGAGGAGTTAAGTGCAGGAAGGATACAATGTATACTATTATATCACATAGTGAGTGCAGAGTAGTGAATTCATCTTCTTCATTGTCACCTTGTTCATACATTCATATTATCTTTGGGGAAAAAAGCCATGCTGACAAGTTTCTAGTGGCCTTTTTATAAGTAAAATTTATAAATGAGCTTTTCTTAGCACATCTTTGAATAACTAGAAAGACATAATCATCTAATGTCTACAGTAATGGAAAAAATATTTCTTTTGGAAGATAAAACATGTAGTCCTGCACCTTCTCCCATACTGCTGGTGATACTGATGAACACTTTAAAATCACTTCAGTTTTTTTTCCAGCTCCTTCTGACTCACCTGTACAAGAAAACCCTCAAATACTGTATGATATAAAACTCAACTTGTCTTGATCTATTTATGCAAGCCATCAAGCTTTTTGAGGTTTCCCCTATTTTGGCCCTCAGGCCCTGAAAAAAACATAATTTTTAGGCAATTTGTGAGCCATTTTTGTGCAGGAAATCACACTCTTATGATAAAGAGTAAAATAATGGGTGTCTTCAGTAAAAAATGATCAGAGGGACTTGAAGTTGTGCATGCCACATCATCTGACCCCATGGATTAACACCTAATGAGATATGAGGGATCAAAATCCCTCCTTTCCACAAATCTTTGAAACAAAAATAGGTATGTGGAGTGTTGCTTTATAATATTTCAAGTTTTTTGATCATGAATATACTGTATATATTTTTTTATTTAATTTTAAACCGTTAGTCCTATCTCGGCGGCACGGTGGCGCAGTGGGTAGCACAGCTTCCTCGCAGTTAGGAGACCCGAGTTCGCTTCCCAGGTCCTCCCTGTGTGGAGTTTGCATGTTCTCCCCGTGTCTGCGTGAGTTTCCTCCGGGTGCTCCGGTTTCCTCCCACAATCCAAAGACATACAGGTTAGGTGCATTGGCGATTCTAAATTGTCCCTAGTGTGTGCTTGGTGTGTGTGTGTGCCCTGTGGTGGGCTGGCACCCTGCACAGGGTTTTTTTCCTGCCTTGCACCCTGTGTTGGCTGGGAATGGCTCCAGCAGACTCCCATGACCCCTGTAGTTAGGATATAGCGGGTGGGATAATGGATGGATGAGTAATCCTATCTCTCTAAGAGCCAATCCCAGAAGATTAAAAATGACAAATTTCAAACACAAGCATTTAGATTATTTCTAGATCAGTGATTTTGATCCTTAACTATGAATCTAGCCCTCTAAGGACTTCTGTCAGAGTATGAAAAATGACGTTACTATTACAATCAAGAATATTTAGACTTTAAACGTTTAAATTAAAATGCACATATTTTAAAGTTTCAAATATTTGATGCAACTGGTCTTGTTTATTATGTACTTAGTTTAGTTTTGTCATGAAATAAACATTAAAGGTTCAGCAGATTGATAGATACCTTTGTAAAATGGACCAAAACCCAGGTGTTAAGTGCAGCGATTAAGCCTTTGGACTTCAAACCCTGAGGTTGTGGGTTCAAATCCCACACACTGACACTGTGTGACCCTGACCAAGCCACTTCACCCACCTGTGCTCCAAATGAATAAAAAAAAAGAAGTGTAATCAGTTGTATCTCCAATTGTATCTCAAATGTTGCAAGTCGTTTTGGACAAAGGTGTCGGCCATATAAATAAATGTAACTTTAAATACATGATAAGATATCTATTCTAACCTTCTTCACAGGTTAAAAAAAGACTAGACAGAAAATAGAAACTTTCAAGAATCTTAAAAGTTACTTCTAAGCAAAAACTACTGTATACCTATATAAGGGAAACATTATTTCACTTAAAATATTACTTCAGACAAGGGTGTCACAATGAAGGGATTTCCTAGGGATTTCTGAAGCTCATTTCAGTGATGTGTCTCATTTTGAACCAAATAGTTAATGTCACTTAAAATTTATTCCAGAAAGAGAATTCTATCAGACTGAACAGTGTAGACCATGCTGTTACTCAGTGGCTTGCTTCTACATTAATCATTTGACGGGGAATTTTTCATTCTAAAAAGTGCAAACACATAATCTACAGTATATCATTGCATGTCTTATGAAATGTGTTATTTGAATAACTGTGCCTTCAGTTAATAATGCAGAACTTCCACCAAATTGTTGCATTATGAACTATAGCCTTCTCAAACCCAATTTATTCAATGCAGGATCATGGAATGCAAGCAAGGTGAAAGCAAGAAAGCAGCCTAGATTAGGGCACCAGTCCATTGGAGGGCCCACATTATGACACATATCCATCATAAATGAGAAGAATATAGCACAAGCTAAGCATATGGAAACAGGGTTACAAGGTTAAAATGATATGAATGTCTTTAAGCTTCTCCATAGTGCATCTTGCAGTTGTGTCAGCTGTACCATAACAATAAATATTTGTTTTCTCAAGCAACACAGTAATCAGTTTTAAAGCAGAGTATACCAGATTTTATGACTTAATTTTTAGGTGGTGAGGTTGCTAAAAAACAGGTTAGCAATCCATAAATGTGTAGGTTAGGTTAACTGGTGCCTGCAAGTTGCCCAGTATGGGTGAGTATGGGTGTCCCATCCAGGACTGCATAATTAAATTATTAAAATGAGAAAGCAAGCATATTAAGTGTGCACTTAGTTACTGCAGAAGGTAACCAGATTGAGTGTGGGTGTGATGGTGCCCTGTCCAAGACCCTGCCATGCACTTAATACTTATGAAGTAGGCTGTGAATCCCCATTACACACATGGACAAATGGGTTAAAAATAGATTGGTGGATAGATGTTGAGTGTGCAATGCTGTAAACCGGGCAGTAACTAAAATAAAAAGGTCACCTGTCTTGTAACAATGAGACTTTATAAATGGGACAGTCAGCAGCATTATAAAAGCCTCATCTGTCTTCTACACAAGACTATAAAATCGTCTGTGACAAATGTAAAAAAAAAGACCTTATTTGTCTCATGCATGACGGACTTTACAAGTTGTTTATACCTTTTATTAGAAAAACAAATTACCAGCATCATGTAAGAGTCGTCCTTTATCTGGTTGTTACTCAAGTGAAAGGTTTACACATATGAGAAATCCCATCTATGGAACGTTGTCTAATATAAAAAAATAGATGCATTATAAATTGGAGAGTGAACAGTCTGCCATGTTAATTGAGTGATTATCTGTGGATGGCTCAGTAAGCTGAGATGTCATCAATATTTAGGAAGAGACTTCATAAAGTGGACAGCCATTTGTATTGGAAAAGACATTTCCTGTATACTCAGAGAGAGACATCATAGATTTGACTTGTATTGGTATTAAAAAAGACATGAAGGATATTACAAGTGGAATGTTCCCAGTATTAAAATAATAAATATTACCTGCTTCTTTTGAGAGATGTCATTAAGTCTGCAGTCGGCAGCCAGAGTACCAGATTTTGTAACCTTTTTTTTTTTGTCTTTCGTGGGTCTGTTGCTGCTGCTTTGACTTCTCTAATGTTCTTAACTCTTCACAGATTTCTACAATGCAGGCACTCAGCAGGTGTCCTGACTAAATCCATCAACGCTGTGATGCCTTGACTACTGGGACTCACAATTCCCTTGTCATCTCTCTCTGTAAAGATTAAAACAAACACTCACACTCCTTTTGGTTTCATTTCTGTATGAGCCTGCCCAGCTTAACAGATCTAAAATTCTTATCCAGACATTACGATACCCATTTTAATGCCCACATTCAACATTGCCTGTTGACAGTTTTCAATAGGAGCCTCTCTGTCCTCCCTGATTAGAATTAGGTTCTCCTGAGGTGTTGGCTTTGCCATCTATTTCACTGCCTCTTACACATACTGTAGCTGGCCGCTTGCAGAAGATAGATTTGGCTTGTTAGGTTCTGCTTTGTTTTGACATCTGTGTCATGAGTTTTATTGTTAGTCAATCCCACATGTTTGTAATCTCCCCCTGTTATGATCCATTCCCATTGAGGTAGCGTTAAGGTAAATATAAATATCTGCTTCTTTCAACACATGTGTGCAGGTATTCATTATGTGGCTTTGTGAAACAATAACCAGACACAAACGTGAGGCTGCGAAGACAGCGACAAGATAATACTGATGAGTGGCTTTGGGTGAGAAATATCAAGGGTGCGTAGGAATGGAACAATACAAAAATAAGACAACAACTCAGAGTAACGAGCAATGAATACCTTTTCAGAGATATAGTAAATTCTCTATTACTGGCAAAATACACAACTACTCATCTAAATCCTGACTTCAGAAGCAAATGTGTAGTGAGTCCTGTCCACATCTCATGCCTGCACTTGCTCAGCAGCAGCAATTAATTCTGTGGTCTTCTGTAGCCTGTTTATTCCTAAGTGCTCCTGTTTTTAAATTACTGACTTGACTCTGCCTAGTTTTGCGTTAATGCTTTGTTACTGGTTTAATCTCATTCCTTGATATTTTCCTGATGTTTAATTTTAACTTGACCCTGTTGCTATTATTTTTTTCTACCTTCTGTGTTGTTTCCCTATATTTTTGCACCCATCTAATGCACTGTCCTGCTCTTTAGTTCTTTTTTCCTAAATAGTCATTAAACTTATGTTATGTTATTTGTTGAGCTGTCAGTCATATGGTTGTAAGTCCCCCTTGAGAAAACAACACTGGTGACTTTTCTCTTTTGTGCAAGTAAGGGTTGTGCGGTATACTAGTACTGACAAAGTACCCAAAAAATCCCCAACATTTTAAATGGTACGGTACCAGCATTTCAGGATTTTAGATACCTGAAGTGAACTTAAGTCTTCACTCATTTCCATTCCCTCCCCCTTCCCTGGACACTAGTTATTACAGTTGATGAAATACTTCCATTCACAGAATTCATGAGACGAAACTACACAATTCATAAGAGGATCCCCTCTTATTGCTTTATTACAATCGGGACTTCACAGCTGTCAAGAGGGGAGCAGTGCATTGTGTGTCCCGATGGCACGGCGCACTAAAGGAGCTAGAATAAGACAGGAGGTTTTGGAGTTATCCGTTATTTGTTTCATAAGCACTAAGGTACCGGTGCTGAAGTCTGAAAGCTGCTATCGATACCAAAGTCAAAATTTTACTACTGATACAGCAGCAGTGCTAATATTGGCCCCCTGTACTCACAGGCAAAAAGGTAATTAATTCCCGGGGTGTATTCATGTTTTTTTTTTGATTGTACAGAAGCCTCTATACATGTACTATATATAATAAAAAAAGGTTTACATCTATCATTCAAGTAAATTCAGGGTAAACACTTGGAATATGTGGTTTAACATAGGCATGTGTAAACATAGGAAAAAAAACAATAATTATATACATAATATAGGGAACAATGACTACCAAGCAGAAATTAATCTAAGGCAATGCACACATGAACTTTAAAAAGCTAGAACATTATTACTGTAGGTCATATGATAAAAGGCATCTTAGACAAACATAAGAACATCACCTTCAGATGCTGTCATTTAATGGTAAGGTCACATCTGGACTCATGCATGTATTTTTTTTAACATCAATGTCACATTCTACAACTTCTAGTTGGAGTGGATGTCAAATCTGATAACTGGAATTGCTGAATGTTGTCAAATTTCATAACTAGATTTCGCAAAGAATGTCAAATTAGGTGACTACATGGCAACTTTCCATCCTAGTTTGATGTGATTGTTTTTTTTTTTCTGACAGCTTTGCCTGACAGAGCTGGTGCCTGTGTGAAGGCTTTACAGGTATGGTGAGTTCAGCCACAATCTTACCCCCTCTTTTATTTTTTCCATTCTTTCACATTGTGTAAAACACACAACATCAGACAGACAAGTCTTCTCTTTGTCAGGTACGAAACCCCTGTGTTCCTTATTTCTTGTAGCTGCATTATATAAACTGTATGTCCAGGTGAGCGCTCATTGGTTGTCAGCTCTCATATGCACAGAGTCCTCCCCTACAACTTAAGACAAAGATGGACCTGCTTGATTTTGTAGGGATGAGTTTAGATTGACTGGACGGAGTTACTGGAAATGTCATACTCCATGACTGGATTCACAGGAGCACACTGCTGGCGGCCCCATACCCTTAACATTATGTAAATGTAGCCATGTAATGTGATCAGGACCTTAAATTATCTTGATACAAAATAAAGTAGCATCTCCAGACACTGTGTAGAAAAGAGCACCAAAGTGCATCCTAGGACTAAAGGAACTCTCTTAAGGGTGCGTCTTACTCTGACAGGCTAATGGAATTAAAATTCTTTAGTTGTAACCAGAGAAAGGTTCATGAGTACTGAAAATAGTGTATCAATAGTCATGGACTCAGAGACACTGGTGAAAATTAAGGGGAAATGAATTAAAGATGGAATCCCAGGAGTTCATCTTCACATAAAGGGAATCTGAAATAAACAACCAAGTCAGGTGGCTAGAGCGATGAAGCTATTACAACTTTAAGGTATTTAGAGGAGATACTAAAATGGATGAGCTGTTATGTGGAATAAGTACCCTCTTCTTTGTATTACTGCAAATTTTTTCCAAATTCTGTACAGCATGATTACCTCATGTCACATGTGAAAAGCTAAAAACTTACTTTCATTGAGTAATCAGATGAGGGAAGGCATTAATGGTATTTTTTTTATTTTGTATGTTGTATTTTACAGTGCAGCAAATGAAGATTTCGCAGTCTGTTACATTTGCCTAAGAGTAACAGCAGAAAGCTAGAGGAAATCGGTTTAAACTGATTACCTTCCCAAAAACATCAGCATATCAGCATTAAATCAGTTTATGTACAGTATGTAATAGAATCTTTTCAAATCCTTTTCAGGGTCACAGGGAATAGGAGCCATAAATAATAAACATATACCCTTTATGTACATATGCTGATGAGAGCAGAACTACAAGTGGGAAGCAGTTTACACCTGTGACATATAGGAAATAAACCTGAAAATAACTTGATTGTTGCCTGCATGTACAGAGTTTGATTTGTATCTTCTGTGTGAAACTCCTGGTTTATCTGTTTTGTGAGAGGACAATCCTTGTATAATAAGCTGCATCTTGTGGTATCTCTTATATTCAATACCTGAAATAAATACAAAAAAACTGAGAGTGTATTGTTCATCACATTTAACCACAGGAGGGTTAAAGCTGAATTCATACTTTCTTCATTTTCTTTTATTGTTGTTGAGTACTGTAACCTCTCGCCACCCCTTCATTTTTATGACAGGATTGATTGATGAGTTGTAGTCGAGTAGTGAGCTATGCTCACCTGGCACATGTATGTGCCCAATATTGCAGTGCTTCTTTGTAACAAAGTGATGGAGAGGGGGAAATGCTTACGTGAAATAAAAAAACAATAAATATCCAAAATAGAAAAACATCCTGTGCCAAAAAGAGAATAAAAATGACTCACAGCACACATATAAACACCTTCAAACAACACAACGACAGGTTGTACATCCCCTGACGTGTTTGGTCCTGTTGTCCATTTTCATCTCTGAATTCCATCTAGTGAATTAGTGAAGAGTGCAGAGCCAGTGGCGGGAGGTCACAGTTCATACTGTTAGGGCATGACTGTTGTCAAGCTGAAATCCCCTTGACTTTGTTTATTACACCAAGCAGTGATCATTTCTTTGATGCTCTCAGGCAGCCCAGCATGTAATGAATGCGGGAGTGTAGCTAAGAATAGGTGATGTGAGAGTTTTTCATTCACGGTAGCTTATTCCCTATCCTTTGCTTGGATGAGAATTCGGCAATGAAGCCTTCATATCCAGTTTTGAAGCCTCAGGGGATCCATATTGATTTTGGGACTTTTTGTTACACTGTATTACAAGTCATATTTTTATTGACAATGAATGGCCCAGTGAGGCAGTGCTCTCGTGTTAAACAAGTGAAAATGAAGTGACATATTGCTAATTTTAACTGCTCCCATTTTCACAGGTGGTGGTGCCAACTCGGATGGGCCAGATTTATGTGTATGACACTCCCAAGACAGAACAAGATGAGTACGATGTGCCTCGCCATCTTGCCCCTTCACAGGAGATCTATGACGTGCCTCCCAACAGGGGAGGACCTACAATCCCGTACGGTCAAGAGGTATGTTTTCTCCATGACGTCCCAAGTGTCAGGATCTTCACATTTTATGCAATTTACATACTTTCTGTGTGATTCCACAACTTTGTGTTCTCCTTTTTTATGACATCTTCACAGCTTTCCAGTTATTTACAACTTATTTAACTTTTTTTTTTTTTTTGCTACTTTTAATTTTTGCTGACTGTTCATTACTTTCGTAGCTTCCATGGTATTTGTCTATTTTTTTTTTTTTTACTGTTTCTGCAGTTTTCACAATCCTTGTGCCATATCTTTAGCTTTTCTGTTTTTTCTAACATTCCATTTATTTATGACAGTTTCCAGTTTCCCCCATTTTCTAAGTGATTTCTGCAGTTTCCATGTTCTCTGACCCCTATGTGCTGTCATTTTGGCAGCTCATCTATTCTTCAGTAAGTTTCCTTAGCTGCTTCATTCTCATATTTTTACAGGTGCATGTGTTCTTTTGCAGTTTTTGTTACATCTTGAATTTCCCAAACTTTTCGCAGCTTAACCATTTTCACTATGGTTTATGGTTTGCACGTTTTCTTTTTCAATTCATTGCTGGATGCATTTTAGAGACCCTTAACACTATTCACATCTTTAAACAGTTTCCAAACTATGGAGTAATAATACCCACCAAAAACTGTCAACAAACAATATGTACCCAAGGTGAATAAGACAAATGGTATATTTTGATAAAGTGGACCATCTATTCCTAATATTTCTCTCAATACAATTTCTTAACCTAAAACTCAGAGGCAATACAGTACAATTCACCAGTAAAATTCTAATCAGAAAAAAAAACAACTAACAAAAAACATTGTATGGCAAGATATTATACAGAATATGCATAACAACATATTGTACAATACAGAATCTTATGAGAGTTTGTGTGTACACAGTATATATAAGTGTGAATATATGCGTGTATAATATGCATACTGTATACTGTAGATATGAGCAACTTTTCTTCTCCAAGTGTCCTTGTTCTACCTCAGATGTCTGTCTCTCATGCTCGCTCTTTCTTTTCTTTTTAGTAGATTTATATTATATATAAACAGAAGGCCTTGTTAGTTGCACAGTCTGCCATGGCCTTGTGCTGCAAAATCCAGGTTAAGATAAGCTCTAGATTCTGGCTGCAGGCATCCAGCGCCCTTGGCAATTACTGGCTGTAAGTAAACAGCTCATCTCTTTACAAACATTTTACCCTGCCAGACTGGGAAGCAAGCTGCCTGCTGATAATGATTCTCTCTTTCCTTATGGATGTATATAAAAAAATCAGAGAATAAACATCCCTTCAGGGCAAACTGTCAGCTTCCGCTTGGCACTTGTTCCAAAGAATCTCTTGTGAACATAGAGCCAGTTTTCAAGATATTTCTTTCCCCATTTTAATAACGGCACAGGCATGCTGTGGCTCAAGAATGCTAATTTGAGAGGTCATGGAGAAAGGAAGTTGAAAGTCATATACAGTTAGTTTACACACTAACACACTGCAGGGCTAGCTACCATAAGATTGTTTTCACTCTTTCCAGTGGTGGGATGTTTGTGTTTCTACCCTGTTGACTTCCCTGCTTTCTTTCTCTTCCTGAAGGATGCATAGTTTGAAATTCTCATAGCATTCACAAGCACAGAATCAGTTTTACAACCTCTTTGCTGATCGCTTTAAAACAAGGATAAATCTCAGCTTTTCCTTCTTTTCTAGAGTGACTTTTTCTCTGCCAAAACAATCAAGCAACATTAGGGCTTATGGCTTTTCACCTTAATCTTTACAGTATAGGCAACTGACATGGGAAACCTGATTCAAGGGGGCTGTTTTGTCTAACAGTCATTGAAACCTTGCTCTGAATTAATAATATCACAAATGATAAAATAAAACATATAATCCTGTGCAACCTATCATCCATATCCTTCAGTATATCATAACATATTACCACTGCTGAGCTGCAGATGAGACTAGAGTAAAACACCCCATCTTCAGTGATTTTTGGCTTAAAACGCCTTCAGTTTTCAGCTCTCCTGATCACTTGAGATTGAGAGTGCTACTCCACTCTGTTGTGTTCCTCCATGAAGCCTGCCAGCTCTCCTTTTTTTACTGGGTTTAGGAAACTGTAATCCTCAGAAGGTACCTTCTCCCACCCATGGAAGAACATGCAAAACTCACAAAGGAGTGTTTTGTTTTTCTTTGATTGGAAACAAGGAAGCAAGAGATGGGCACTGCTGCTACCATGTTAGCCTTGTGTAAATAAAGGTTCAACTGGCATTTTCGCTTCTCCTCCATGTCATTAAGCAGTCTCGGGATGTTCATCTCCGGGGCCTCCTGCAATGCTACTTGACTGTCTTGGCAATATATTTCAATATTAAGTGTGTTCTAAGCTGCACTCTAACTGACAACCTTTATGCTGTCCTATTTCTTCCCAACATTGGAGGAAACATTGACTAAGAAGTCTTATTTGACAGCTTTCACTCACAATAGCTCAAGGTGCTTGGTCTCTTGCCAACAGAAGTAATCCAAGTTGAGCTCTCCGTGATGGATTACGCCTGAACTTATTTTTCAACAAAGTGAAGCTGAAGGAAGAAAAAACATTAGCAGTGCAATGAATAGCATCAGACTGCTGCTGCTATTCATGTACCTCTTTAATACTAGTGATGATTGTAAATCAAATGTCGGGATGCCTACCAATGGAGCACAGTGAACAACCAGAGCATGGCACTAACAAAACAAATTGTTATTTATTTTGGTATTATTCCCATGTTATATAAGGTTTAATCACTAGGTGACGCTGAGACCAAAAAAAAAGGTATGAAAACATAAAAACTGTGCTACCTCTGAGGGTTTAACTGTACAGTTTCTTGAGAATAAAGCTCCCTTAAACCCTCTGTCTCTCTCTGTTTCCTTAACTCCAAATCCCTAGTCTTTATTCCACCTACCAGCCCAGTTTTTTCCAAGCCTTTCCACCTGATACCCCACTCAAAGTGCCTTTGGGAATCTGACAGTTTTATCCCCGCTCTTGAGATCACTTCTGGCCAGTCCCCAAAATAGCTTCCAGGTGTCTGAGGCAGCTCTACAGTATGCTTGCTCCTGGGATACCAGGCTGTAGCTCCCTCCAGTGGTTGTGTTATCATTGCACCCCTTAGCCCCCCCGTTATATTTAAAGCTTCTGATCTCAAGGGCAAATCCTTAGTCACTCAAATGCAGCATGGCCCAGCTCATCCCTTTCTAGGTCAACGCTACTAGTAGCAGAATATCACATGGTCTCAGGTTATAGCATCTCAAATTATGACAATTCTTTGAATTTTCAGAGCAGCCTGTGATACCGAAATGAACTTGTACACAAAGTAGTTAACGTAAGGTAGTTCTATAAGCTGTACGTCACAGATCATATCAGCGGAGTTGTCAGTCATGGTTGCTGATTGTCTTTTATGTTCCATTCATCCAGTGCCTCTGTCAGCAAGCCTCAGCACTAGATCCTTGTTTTAAAACGCTTCCTTTTTTTGTTTAGGGAGGAAGTGTGAGGGCACATTTTTGAGACTAATTAATGCAACAGTTACACATGAGCAACTGTATGTGTAAATTGTAGTATTATAGAAACTAATCTCTAAAAAAGCCAGCACTTCAGATATATCAATGCATGCTAATTAAATAAAGATACAATGAATATTGAATCGAATCAGGACATCAGTGCCAATACCTAACCCTAGCTGTCACTAACACTTGGGGCAAGTTACAGTACACTACAGGGCAGTTCATACTTTGGCTTATACTATGCTTTCATTTAAAAACAGCATTTTTAAATGAAAATGATCTCCATCTACACTAGTACTCTCACATTGTTCATAAAAGTATCTCCATCCATACTAAAATGACCGTAAGCGCATATGACGTAGACTTTTGCCTACACCAGGCATGCGTACATCAGCAGAAAAATCCCTGAAGGGATGGTAATGCCGCCGGCCACTGGATTTATTGCAAAACTGTACCAAAATTTTAATTATTTGCCTTTTGAGCATGTAAGCTGCATTTAGATGCATTCAGGTAAGCAATACAACATACACCATGGAAAATAACTCTTCTGTGCCCACCATGTTGGATTATAGTTTTCTTCTGTAAAAGGTGACCAATCAAAAAATGAAATGTTGTAATGAGCATGACTCAATCAGGGAAGAACCAAACATAGTGTGATTTAGAGTCTGCATTTTCAAAAGTTAATGTTTTCACCCATCCACATTACAACGCTGCTGTTGCGTTTTTACAGAAGTATACAGCTCTGGAGAGCACTTTGAAAGTTTCTATTTTTGGGAATGAAAAACATGGGTAGTGTGAATGATATTCGACAACAGAGAATAAAGTCTGTGCTTTGTAAATGAAAAACATAGTGTGGACAGGGCCTTAGTCACCATTTTCAAACATTCTGTGCTGTAGTTCACGTGTCTCACAATCCACAGTTAGTTTTGCATTTTCAAGTCATCAGCATGCTTACAAAATGTACATCTAGTAAAAATGAGGATTGTGGTGGAAAGTAATATAATAAGGAAAAAAATGTAGCGATAAAATTTACAGAAAGTGTAGAAAAGCCACAAGAATTTTTTTTTAAATTTAGACCATAGCCAATTACTGTAATTTAATAAATAAGTTCAAAATAACAAGGAATCATGCATTTCTGCAAATTATACATTAACAGACATTTGTTAATACAAGCTCTGGCATAAATATAAAATTGGATTACAAGAATCCGCAGGAACAGAATTCATTGATAACCTTATACCCACCTGTATATCTGTCTCTTTGTTAGTTGGCCCTACCTAATGCCATTTTGGGGAACTTCTCTTCTTAATTTTGACAGGGCAACAAATACTCTCCCAGCCCAGTATTGATAAGCCAGAACCCTGTCATGTGCCACCCTTTTTCAGGATGCAGTTCCACTAATCATCACACCATCACTGACATGATCAAATCTGCAGAAAGGCCAATAGTATGGGAGGGTCAGACTTACTCATCTGGGCTCTGACTATATACTGTGCTGGGGGAACAACTTCCAGTCCAGCGGAAGACTTCTGTGCACAGGACCAAAATAGCTACCTGCTCTTCCTTGTCCTTTCATCCTTGTGGAATAATCCAAACTGTACATGCATGTCAGTTTAGTTTTCTTTATTTTTATCTTTGAAAAAATAATTTTAAGTCTGAACAAAAAAATGAGACCTGCATCAAAGCAGCCCATCCATTTACTATATTGTAAAACATGCTGGAAAGCTTGAAACCTCCTGATGTTTGTCATATCTCTGATAAAGCATTTACAGCAGCTCACTTCACTTAAGACATGTAGTTTTATGGGGTTGTGGTAACTGTTTTTTGTTTGTTTTACTTTTTTGTGGTTTATTATTTGACTGAGTCGAGTTTCTATCCTTTTGTACAGGTTTATGACACCCCACCGATGGCAGTCAAGGGACCATTGAACCAAGATGTATACGATGTCCCTCCAGTCATTGAAAAAGGCTTGCAGAACCAGATTCACCCTGCACACATGGTAAAGTTATACAGCCATCTTTCAACAGGCAGTATTAGTGATAGGTTTAAATTCATTCTGGTGAGAGGTCTGCAAAGGCTCTGCTAAAAGCTAGCCTATTTTAAATACTGGAAAGAATCCAAATCACCTTTTCTGAGCATGGTGTGATTGTTTTGGAGTTTATGGGTGTAAGGGAGCTGAATTTGACGTAGCCATGGGCACGTCATCATGAGTAGTGGGAATCAGGAGAGTGAAATGAGACCAGTTTGTGTGTCCCTTAGAAAAAAAGGTCATTATGATCAGTTGGGAAGAATGGGATGATCAATGAGCTAAAATGAAAAATGTCATAAAATGTCATTAAGCTGAGCAAAATGGATACAATGGGGAATTTTTTGTAGTAGTAATAATAGTAGTAGTATTGTCACATGCACAGAGTGCAATGAAATTTTTACTTGCATGTCTGACCAACACACAACATGTTACCACACTCTAGCACCATGATAAACAAGTAAGGTATTAAAATAAAGAACATAATTTTATCATTTATTGGTGATGGCATCTTACCAATCACATTGTTTTACTAGACCTTCCTCTCTTGTGCTTTTGTAGCCTGTCATGATCTCCAAATTAATCACATCATTTAGCAACCCTGTCTGTGGCATAATACCCCTCTGAACTGCCATTTGAATGGAGCCCTGCCTCTTTGATTCCACAGAAGAACCTAATACACCTAGTAATTTCAAAATGTCTTGCTGGGTGACTGATGTGAGGCTCTGTGGCTTTCTGAATGCAGCTTTCTGCATAATCTATGTTTTATACTAGATGATAAAAGCATTGAAAGCTTTGGGGAAAGCCTTCATCCAAAAAGTGAAGGAATACAAAGCAGACCTACCATCCATCCTTTAAGTGAATCTCCTCTATCCAGTTTTAGAGTTGCAAGCTGCTTCAGGCATGAAGCAGGAACACCCCTAGAGCAACACCATTCATTGCAGGGCTCACTCAGTCCAGGCCAGTTTGTAGTCACCAATCAATTCAATATCACATCTTTAGAATACACACAGGAAAAACAAATTGATACTGGTAGAACATACACATACCAAAAACAACAATATTTATTTCAATGGCACATTTAAAAAAAAACTGTAGCTCAAAGTACTTTATGAACAGAATAATAACATTTAGAAAAGTAAAGATAAAAAAATCCTGAACAGATGAGTAAGTAAATTAAATTATAACTTAATTCAGAAATATTTGGGTCTATAATGCTCATAATAGAAAGCAAACTTTGACAAATACTGTATGTGCTGTGGTCAGATGGCCAAGGAGAAGAGGACAGCAAAAACTCCAGTCAGTGCCTTCATCATTCATCTTTTTTAATTTCTATGCTGTCACTTGATCTTACTTGAGCTTTTACAAATCTTCTCTTTTCTATGGAAATTTAACCCTAAAGGAGACTGGTCTATAATACAAGGCATGATAAATGAGCACAGAGGTTAAGGTGTTTCTACAAATTTGAAAACATTTAGAGTATTTGTGTATATTCTGACAACATAACAGATTTTACAGACAGAAACAGAAGAAACTCAAACCTGCTTTTGTTTTCTAATGCCTAAAGTATATCATATCCATATTTCACCCTTGCAGATTCTTACATGTCATTGGATATCACTGATTCTTGATTCAAATGAACCCCAACCTTACTGTTAAATGCTTTTCTGCACAGTTTCTTCAGAGGCCCACTAGTGTGTGTTTCACCAAATGTAAATTACAGGTCAGCCTTACCATCTTCAAAATAGGTATAAATCTTAAAAAGTTATCAGTTTTTTTTTATACAGAAAATATGAGTAATCATGGAAGACAGTGAGCTTACTTAGTTAAGTTTTGCAAAAATCGATATCAGCCCTACCATTCTAAGCTGGATAATAAAATGAATATTTGGATGGATGGAGGAAACATTGATATTAAATACCTAACATTTCATGCACGCTTAAAAGAGTGTTCGTCTTCGTTCAGTTATTCCCATCATGGATCACTGAAGGCTTAGTTGGTTGGGAGGAGCAGACTGTGAATGTACAAATAAATTCTGTAACAAAATAAAAAAGGTGACATTTCAGATCCACAGATTTTTTTTGTTCAGCTTCAGGGTGCCATTTTGAGACTGGATCCATTAGTGAATTTTGAATAAATAAGACGCAGGAGGCTAAGTTCAGTACTAGAATATGAAAAAGAAATCAATCTTGTATTTTTTGTAATATTGGCTTTAAAACACACTGTGTGTGAAGTAAATATTGTGTAATTTGTATTTTTGTCTTATTTATATTGTGTAATTTTATATTTTTCCTGTTCTCGTCTACATGTTGTGGACAAGGGATTTAGTTAAGAGAAAAAAATAACTCGTGCTTATGGAGAACCTTTAAGAGCTGTGCAGAATGATGAGTTTTTCTTGCCGTAAAGCCA
This sequence comes from Polypterus senegalus, assembly GCF_016835505.1. NCBI lineage: Eukaryota > Metazoa > Chordata > Cladistia > Polypteriformes > Polypteridae > Polypterus > Polypterus senegalus. The sequence goes on from NC_053162.1 coordinate 43,476,329, forward strand.
TTATGTCTGTCAATAATCTCTAGGGTGAATTGTTACGTCAGTCCGGAAATGTGAAATCTACTCAGTCTAAGAAAGAAAAAGAGAGAACAAATTAAATTAGCATCACTGATTGAGCTGGAGCTATTCTGCTGGATGTAATTGTTTTCATTATTTTAAAGTCTTTATTTACTTGAATTTGCAAACAAGATTATTTTAAAATCTGCCACCCATCCATTAGTGAATGTGCTTCATTCAGTTCATGGTCATTTGAGCACTTTACAGGGCACACCCCATCTGCAGGGCACTGTTTCAATTGTGCACACATCTTTTAATATCATATATGCACAAATATGTGAGATGGTGTGTTTACACATAAAGCAGTGTGATTATGCTGCTTAAAGAAAAACTGTGTAAAAAAAAAAAAAAGGTAATGAGTATTTACAAAACCTGTGTGAGGCCAGGAGAACAAGTCTCTTCACTACTTCGGATTACTTATACTGACTTTTAGGATAATGTTGTGTTCTTTTATTGACTCAGAGGGCTATAACTACCTTTAATCCAGCTTCCCTTTTTAGTGACATCATTTCATTTAATTAATTTTCGTTCATTTTATTAAATGATAGAATAGCTATGGCAACTGTGCAGATACTCAAGATACAAAGTGCAATAAAACTCAGATAATGAAATGAGTGAAATATGTTAAGCCGGAAACCACCACTGAGAAGAGGTAAGCAAAATCTAAAGATGGACAATATTTAAGACTGCAAAAGCCCATAATTCAAACTTTCATCATGGATAGGCCAGATTGTTTTCATGAAGCCTTAAGTTTTCTGTACATGAAAATGAAAAGATTTTTTTAGGCATGGGTGTCATGGCTGACCGAGCACTAATTCTAGAACAGAGATCGCTGGGCATAAATGTTATGAAAATTTAACCTGGATAATCTTGTAAGAAAAGATGGGTGTTTCTAAATGATATGGTAAATTAACAGTCCACCTTTATATAAGGGATTTAAAAAGATGTAACTTTACGACATTTGATCAATCAGACAGTATGGTCAATGTCAGTAGGAGCAGATATTGATGGTACAGGACAAAGATGAAGTTCAAAGACCATAGGAGGAAACAGAAGGGTCACAGATTATTTGATTTTGTCTCTTAAGTTGCCTCATGGGTGTACACAAGGAGAAAATTCCTTAAAATTACCAGCCATCACGTATTTCCAGCATGCTGCATTTGCAAATGATGTCTGTGATGTTGAATTAAAGTTGTGCATCCTGTCTTTTAGGTGTACGATATCCCTCCATCTGTCAGCAGAGATCTACCAGACGGCCCTCTCAGAGAAGAGACCTATGATGTGCCTCCCACGCTGATGAAACTGAGAAAGAGCCCTGAGAACAAACATTATGTTTCCCAAGTTCTTCCTATGTCCACTGCTGGACTAGAGCAGCATTGTCCAGAGGATGTTTATGATGTGCCCCCACCCACTTCAAAGGCCCAAGATATATATGACATCCCAGCTACTCTGAGAAAGACGACCAACCCACAGTCTTTGCAAGACGTTTATGACATCCCACGAGAGCACCAAGGTATGGCAATAGGAATCAAGCAGGATTTAAGTGAGGACTCCAGTGATAATGTATACGATGTCCCACCACAAGTGGTAAGGGACGCCACTACAACAGATGAGCTGAGCATCAGCTTTAAAAGGCTATCGGCATCCAGCACAGGCAGCACCAGAAGCAACTTGTCCACTTCTTCTCTGGATGTTATTCCCGTGAAAGAATCTTCTATCACCAAAACCCCAGGGAAAGAACTAAACTTGGACTTGGACGTTGCAATGGAGATGCTAGTCAAACTGCAACATAGTGTGGAGAGCTCAGTTTCTTACCTCATGTCATTTATTAGCAGTAGCTGGAGGACACCGGAACAGATGGAAACCAGCCTGCAAAACATAAAGACGGCAGTGGAGAAGGTCAAAAATTCTGTGAAGGACCTCCTTGAGTTTGCCCGTGGAGCTGTGAATAATGCTGGCCAAGCCAGTGATCGCACATTGCAAGCAAAGTTGGGCAAACAAGTACAGAAAATGGACGAGAGTTATCAGGGGTTGCTAAAGTACAGTCAAGCTTTGGACAACTCCAACTGGGTTCTTAGTACATCGACATCGGGCAAGCCTTGTGCAGGGGATGACCTGGATCGCTTTGTGATGTGCTCCCGAGGTATTCCCGATGACACCAAACAGCTGGCCTCCTTTCTTCATGGCAATGCCTCTTTGCTATTTAAACGGACAAAGCAGCAGGCAACTCATGGGGATTCCAGGCTTACAATCTCACTGGAAACCATGAGTCAAGTTACCAACAACAACAACATCTCAGCCTACCAAACCGGGCTGCCTGAAAAAGCCAACATCCAGTCAAGGCCTTTGCCCTCACCACCCAAGTTTATGAATGAGGACTCTCCAGACAGCCAGTACGAGAATACAGAAAGTGGCTGGATGGAGGATTACGACTATGTCCATTTGCAGGTGAGTCTGATGTCCGAGGACACAGTTGCTTGCCCCGATTTTGTTGAAAGTTCTGTAAATTTTCGTATTGTGTGACCCTGAGCCCTTCTCCTGCCTATGCTCCACTTTTCAAAAATGTATGTGAACAATTGTGTTGTATGGGAAACTCATAAATTGCCTTGGATAGAAGCATCAGCTAAATACACAATAATAATAATAATAATAATAATAATAATGTATTTCATCTTCACATCACAAGGGTAACAAGTTAGTCAGTCATAATTGTACATCATACATTGAGTTCTTAGTTTCACCAAAATAATATACTGCTCTAGTATTTAAAATATACCTAAACATATGTAATGTTTTTTAATAAGTCACCTTGGATGACATATACTAATAATAAACATATAATAATAATAATAATAAAAACATGGGATACACTCAGAGTAGGAACACTACAGAATTCAACCTATTTAAAGATCTTGGTAAATTGACATGGAATTTCCCTAACCATTGTACAAGGTTTCACACCTCTTTTCCAAAAGTTTAATATAAAATGTAAAAGTTAGAAATCAACTTATGTTATATGCAGTGCTGTGTGCAGCCATTTCTGCCACTCTACAGTATATATGCCCACAAAATATGTAGTTCTTTGTATTCTGTTTCTCTTCTCGGTACTGAAATGTGGCACTCAGTGCCACGGCCCACCTGCCAAGTTGTTTTGTCTGCCTAAGGTAAAGTCATCCCTGGTGGAGGATTGCAGATATCATAGGGTAGAGAGGGTCCTTTCATCAGATTGGTTGGCCAAGCAATGTTTCAGCTGTGGAATGGCCAAATGGAGGAGACAGCTTGATGGCTGAGGTCTCCAGGACTCTAAACAAATCCAAATCATATTATGTGATATAATCTATTGTTAAAGTCTGATCTGTACTTGTAAAATTTTATTTTTTGGTGCAGTTCTACCAAAGTCTTGGTAGTTTGTTCCAGACTCCCACAACTCTTTGAATAAAGTCCTCCCTAGCTTCATTCCTAAATGTTCTTCCAGTTAATTTCTACTGGTATCCTCATGTATATGACTCACCCTTAAGTTAGAAAAATGCTGTTGTATCTGTTTTGTTGAAGCCTTTGAGAATTTTGAAGATCTGAATTAGGTCCTCACAAAGGCTCCTCTGCTTGAGACTAAATAGATTTAATTCCCAGAGTCTGTCAGATTGGAACATTTCCTTAAGTTCTTGGATGCACTTGGTTTTATCTCCTCTGCACAAGTTCAAGTGCTGCTATGTCTTTCTGGTAGATGATTGTAGGTTGATCGTGTTGTAGATGATGTCTGAATAGAAAAGCTATGAAGAGTTCCCTTTTTTGACAATATCTTTCAGATATGTTGCCCTTGTAAACCCCCAAAGCACTCTGAAATGGTTGCTAATGCATTCGTAAACCTGTTATTCTGTGACAGAGTTGTGGCTAGGTGAACGTACTCCAGAAGCATCAGGAACAATTTCCAGGTGAAGCGCCAGTCCATAGCAGAGTGCATTAATTCACAAACCCTCACACAAGCAACACCAAACCAATTTTAAGCAAGCAACCCACTCCATTGTTGGGGAACCAGAGTACCTGGAAAGCCTGTTTCCTACCTAAATTGCAACTGCATCACTGCTAAAGGGTTGAAAATTTCAATACAGATTTCAGTACTGTATATGCAAAGCCCTTTGTGTGACAGGTGCTCAGTGAAAAAATGCTTACTCGATCAGTCTGTCAGTCCTGGAATCCAGGTTGATTGATTAAACAATATTTTATGGAGCACCTTCCATGCAAAAGGCTTAATTGATTTTTCTTTTTATTTGAATACTCATGTAGAGCTTGTGTTTGCTGAAGCCTGTAAGACTGTTCTTTTTATTTTTATAATGGCATCAGCTTCTCAGCACTGCAGAAGTCCTTCTTTGGAGGACAGTTTTGGTTGTGCTGCTTATTTGTCCCTTTCTTTATGTCAGCCTTTTGTGAAACTAGCCATTCATTTGGCTTGTGCAGCCTCTTTTTGGTGACCACCTGATATGGGTATAATGCCAAATATTGTTTTTTTCACTGACCCAGTCACAGGCACTGCCATGCAGAGCTTCATGCAGCAGTGGTCAGGTCATTTTCTGATATCAGGTGCCAGTACATCACAGGGCACATTAACCACACAATCTAACCTGCAAATCTTTCAGATGTCAGAGGAAAGCAGACCCCATAGAAACCCTCTACTGGCATGTGGACAATGTACTGTACAAGTCACACACAGACAGAAACCGTGTATTCTCAGTTTTAGACACATTTAGTGATTCTGTTGATAATGAGTGCTGTTGTATCAAGGTTTAGATTAAACTAATGTGCTCCTGTGTAGTGAAAACTCTGTTGGTTGAGTTTCAAGTTACATCTGACCATACTTTTAAAAATATAAAATCTTATAAGCAATCCAGTACATTATTGTGTTTGCCAGTCACTTGTCAGCAGCTACAGTCAAGGTCCTGGAGTTGGATGGATGATGGAGAATATCAGGGTTTGTGAACTTTAAAAACAGGGGAAGGAAATGTTTGGACTAGTTTACACTTAACCATCCACCCATGGGTTTACTGAACACACTGGTGTGGACCCAAAGCATATCCAAGCAGCATCAGACTCTAAGCAGGCCACAACTCAGGAATGGGGAAACTTTCAACCACACACCCCCAGCAAATAAAAAATGCAGGGTCATCATTTCCATCATCCATCCTTTGAAGAACACACCTAATCCATATAGAAGTTATGGTCGCCAACGACCTTCCCAGTAACATTAGTCACAAGGCAGAAACAAAACCATTACAAGGTGCCCCACACACTGACATGCACCCATCAAATAGACCCTGTTTTCTTATTTGATGGCTTTGGGGGCATCACTTGTTTTGATTCAACTATTCAACTCTTGCAGACACTCATCTTGTTCTTTAAGAATCTGTTATCCTAAAGCCCCTTTGTCACCATCAGACCTGGGTGAGCTTTGCATCTTTGGACTGGTGTTTCCACGTAACCCTGTTATTTGTCTTGTACCTAGCCTAGTGGCCAGCAATGATCTATGAAACACAAGGGTGCAGTTTCAGCAGTCTTCAGCTCTAAACCAATGTTTGAATCTGAGAGTGTCACTTCACCTACTAAACCATTTTTAAAGTATGGAAGTAATTATTCTGTGGTTTCAGTCATTAAGTACTCTGGGTGATACAAATATTGATACGGTGTTTGAGCTACATTCTTTATATATAAATGTGCTATATACAGCAAATGTTGTTGTTGTTGCTGTTCAAAGAGTATGTAAAGCCGCTTTTCCACTGCATAGTACGGCACGACACGGTTCAGTACAGCTCACCTTGGTTCGGCTCAGTTCAGCTCGGTTTGCGTTTCGACTGCAGTTTAGTACCGCTTTAGAGTGGGCGGGATTATTCACGTGTCGTTATAGTTGCGCCGCCTCTACTGCAGTGACACCGTGGAACTTTTACAACAACACGCAGACAACGACAACACTTTAGCTCGATGACGCGCAAGGTTAAGCATCTAAAAAAAGCACATCACTAGCTAACTTTTATCACTGTTGCGAAGCAAAAAATGAACTTAACTGCCAGTGTAACATTAAAATGCTGATTCTGTATATTACAGATCTTCCACATTTTGCAAAAAAGTCGCCGCAACAGACCATCTGTTTGGACATTTAACCGTGCTTCAGAGTGGTGGGATGTGATTGTTCCCGGTTTTACAAACACTCAGTGGCTGGAGAACTTTTGAAACTTCCGCGTGTCTGTACCTTTAAAGAAAAGAATAGCCAGTGACGCAGTAATGACGATTTTCTCCGGCCAATCAGTGAACAGCAGAGTTTACACGTCACGTTTTGGTAACGGTTCGGCACGCTTGGAACCTCGGCTGAGGTGGTACTAAAAAAAGGACCAGGTACTGTTCCCAGTGGAAAGCCCCGCAAAAGTGAGCTGTACTGAACCGTGTCGTGCCGTACTATGCAGTGGAAAAGCGGCTTTAGTGACCCATAAGTATCCTGTCCTGTTATGAACACATCAATACACTGTGGCTGCAGGTCCATGTGGGAACCTGTCAGCATGAGATGCCAAGTGTCATGAATTTCATCTTTATTGTCAGTGGGGAGCTTTGATGGTACCAAACAAAGTGAAAATGCAGTGTCTTAAGCCAACGTCACATTTCACTATAGGATGTGTCATACTTGCCGATTGAGTTGCTGACTTCATCACTGCACCATGTCAATTTTTAGACAACTGAAAATCGCTGTGCATGTTAAGTTTAGCAACTGTGTGACAACTTTTGAGCACAGTTTCACTTGCCCCTTTTTCTGACAACTATTTGTGTGCTGCCTGATGGATCTGGTTCTGTACAAAGGGTTAACAGGTACAGCAAGCTTAGCTCAAATCTTTGCCCATTTTTTCCCCATTCTGTTGTGCTACATAAAACACGACATGTCAGACAGACAAGCTTCTCTTGTGTTTGTAACGTCCAAAGCACCCGTGTTTCTTATTTCTTGTTGGTGTGTTGTATTCATTGTACTTCCGGATGAGCATTCATTGTTTTTCAGCTCTCATGCACACAAATCCCATCTGTTTGATTTTTTTTTTTTTGGGGGCAGTCGCAGACTAGGCAGAGGGATTCGCTTAGTATGGCAGCATACAAAACTGAAGGTTATGGGAGTGCGCAGCTGAATGCCTCCGACTTGCTAAGAGAATTGTAAATGAAGGCAATGACTGAAAATCACTGGCAAAAAAATCATTTAATGTGACGTGGCCTCTATGGAGTGTGTATAAGGTACAAAAAAATCTTTGAGAAGAAGTCATCATCCAGTTTTCTGCAGGCCCTTGACTTTCTCATCCCTATAAGATCAGATGTGAACTATAGAGCGCTTGACACAGAATTGCTAAAGATCCAATGGTGTTCAGCTGCTTTTTGACTAAGACATCTTTTTTTGCTAAAAAGAGTATAAAAGTCTTAATTTTTAATAGAGTCGTACTTCTTTCAGACTGATTAAGCATTGAGCTGACTTCATCACTTTGTTGTGTACAGGGCTGATAAACAAAAGGCGGTGATTTACTAATTGCAGCAATGCAGAGAGGGTCTGAGTGCCAATTCACAAGAGAGGCTCCAGTTACTCAGTACATTCATCCACCTTCCTGTGGGGGTGCACTGTGCTGGGAGTGAGCAGAAGAGGCATGAGAAGCACTGACTGAAGTGTGGGGGCCCTCAGCACCAGAGAAACCAACACAACGACCAACCAGCTGGCCCCGTGAAAGCAGGAAACTGCTGTGCAGTTCCTGGACTTGGTTCTTTTTTTTCATAATTACATTTTTTTCTGTTTCCTGATTTACATCATCAGTTACCCAAAAATACATTAATTATGGCCATTATGTTAAATTGTCTCCTCAATCATGGATCAAAGCAGCTATGGCTGAAATGAGGTTCCAATACTCAAGCCATTTTTTAAACCGTGTCTCATTACTGGGCCACAGTGCTAATTCTATTTGGCAGCTCAGCTGCACTGAAGCCCACCCCTTCAAATGTCCATATCCTAATGAGGCGAGATGATGTGCAGAATACCTTTGTTTCAGATATTATACAGTAAATTTACCATTTTGGAATCAACTTTGTTTTATCACCTAAAATGAATAAGGTATTTTGCCTGAAGTGAGAGGAGATTTGCTATCCTTGTCATATTTGTATTGTTTACTTTGATTTCAGGCAGGCCGTTTATTTCACTGACTGCACATCTTGGATAAACATTAAGTGAGATTATTTTTACAGAAAGTCTGATTGAACAGTGCAGTGGTTAGCTCCAGAGGTTTGGATTTGAGTCATGGCCTGTTTACTGCCTCTGTAGAGTCCGCTTGTTCTCATCATGTTCTCTTCATGTCAGCGTAGGTTTTTCTACCAGTTATGTGTCTCTAGAATGTCCCAGCGAGATTGGGCATGAGTGTGACCTGTGATAGACTGGTGATTTGGTCAGTGTTTCTGCCTTGGGCACAGAGCTGCCAGGGTAGGCATCAGCTTTCTGCAAGCCTGAACTGCATCACTAGGTTTGATAATGGATTCCCTGATGTAGCAAAACATACAGAATTCATTATACTTTTTCTATTCATATTATACAGATTTCAAAAAATGCTTCTGTCACTATCATAGCCAAAAAAAGGAGAGCTGATTTTGCACTGTATGTTAATAAATAATTGTGGTGCAGTCAAAATAATGTAATACAGCATGGTGGGTAACACTGCTGTCTGTGTTCAAATCCATGTCAGGTCATTGTGTGGAGTTTGTGTGTTCTCTTTAGGCTGGCTCATGTTTTCGCCGGGGAATGTAGCACAACATGCTGACGTTCAGGTTAATGCAGCAGGGTTCAAATCTCTTTCTGGTCAGTGTTTTCAAATTCTCCTCATGCTGGCATGTGTTTCTTCAATGATTCTGACTTCCTAATAAAATAACAAAGATCTGCAGGTTAGTCTGATGGGAAACCTGATGCTATCACAGTGTGCCCAAGTGTGCCTATGAAGTGGTATTCCATTTGGCTCCTGCATTGTGCCCATTTCTCCCAAAGATGCTGTAATGAGCGGCTGAATGGACAGATGAGTTGAGATTGAGTTGTCACATACTCTGCGGTCTTTTTTTATCAATTCATCAATATACTTTCCTTTGTTTCAGTTCACACTCCTCCAGTGCATATTGGCAGGCAGAGCTTCCCACCACTAACTCACTGTGTGATTGTGAACGTGTCTCTTAGTCTATCTAAAGAGTACCATACCTTTTACAGTGCTTGCCGTAGAAAAGCTTATATAGAAGAGTTGTGATCACTGTATATACACTTTTGCTGTAAAGTAAGAAATCGCTCCTGTCCTGTTGGGTCACTTTTTTGTATTCTTCCCCTGCTCCCCAATGTACCTCTAAAGAGGTGTCTCCAATCTCTGAGATCCCTTCAAATGAGCCACTGGTCTACAATCAAGTTGGCTTAGAATGCCACCTAGTGGCAACCACTGCCCATTTCCAATGAACAGGAGAACTGCCTTCCTGGTTTTGTCTTCAATTTGTTTATTAATTTCTTTGTATGTTTTCTTTACTTTTTGTTTTTTAAGACAAGACAAGAAAAGCAAAGTAGTCCTTCTTGTGTGTCCTCCCACATGCCAAAGAACAAAGTTGATTCTTTTGTTATGAGCAAGTGTTTCCTGTAATGGACTGGCATCCTTTCTAGAGTGGGTTTCTATCCTGTGCCCACTACCATAGCTTCCTGTGACTCTTTAATTAAGTAAATAGGTTTAAAAATTTGAATTTTTTTTTTTTAGAAGATTCTCATTCTGAAGTAGAAGCAAACTTCTTCATTATGTTTGAGAGTTGAAAGCCTGATGTTCAGACATATGTACATTGAGAAACGTAAATATAAATACATAATGTATAATGCAATAAGTAAAGGTTAGGGTTACCTGGCAGTTCGTAACAATGCCCTGCTTTAAAATAATCTCATTTCTTGTGTCCCAGTTTTCTGTTATAAAAATTGTGATGCCCCTCCTTATAAATATGTATGTGGGACACAAGAAATTCTCCTCCTGAGGATGTCTGAACCACTTTACCAAGCTTGTTTCTCCTTGCACATAGGGCAAAGAGGAGTTTGAAAAGAATCAGAAGCAGCTTCTGGAAAAGGGAAACATCATGAAGCAGAACAAGTCTCTTTTGGAGCAGCAGCAGGTGAGGAACATTAATAATAGCAAAATAGCCATGTTTTATTGGCCGATGGGACAAAACTAGCAGCAAGCATTGGTTGAAAACTGAGATGAAATGGATTCATTGTTGTCTGGGATGCCGGTTAGTCCTCATTGTAGTCCTGAGGGCTGGGAGTTGAACAGTAGCAAATTACCTTTTTTACATGGTATCCTGCTGAGACTGCATAAGTTATGGCTTTCCTTAAAGTTTTTTTACTGAGACAAAGTTCAGAGTCAAAAATGTTATTTGTTGGACACACAGCAATCAGATTTGTTTGATAGGAGATGCTGTCTCAGTTGAGCAATTATTTATCTACTCAATAACAAAATTAAATTGCAGTAAAAATAAAATCGGGTGATCACAGTGACTTTTGATTACGTAGCGTTACATACTTGACATGAAAGGAAGTGCAAAATTGCAAGATTTTAATCTGCCTGTTTAGAACAACGTTTTTGCAGTAATCACTTTCTCAGATCTAATTACATTTATAAAATGGCCTTTTTGTTTCTTGATGTTGATGTTGTTAAGGACACGTAAAGGGTCTAAGGATTATTGCAAACAAGAGATGACCAAGTAATGCAAGGAGGGCAGGAAGTCAAAGTCAAAAGGAGTAGTGAGAGTCCATCCATCCATCCATTTTCTAACCCGCTGAATCCGAATAGGGTCACGGGGGTCTGCTGGAGCCAATCCCAGCCAACACAGGGCAGGGTGCCAACCCACCACAGGACACACACACAAACACACCCACACACCAAGCACACACTAGGGACAATTTAGAATCGCCAATCCACCTAACCTGCATGTCTTTGGATTGTGGGAGGAAACCGGAGTGCCCGGAGGAAACCCACGCAGACACGGGGAGAACATGCAAACTCCACGCAGGGAGGACCCGGGAAGCGAACCTGAGTCTCCTAACTGCGAGGCAGCAGCGCTACCACTGCGCCACCGTGCTGCCCTTAGTGAGAGTCAAAAATACCAAAAACAAAACAAGATAGAGTAACCAGGCACAAAAGGCAAAACAAAATCGCAAGCTGGCATCATAGGGAGGCAAATCAAAAGAAACAAACCTCATACTAGTGCCGAATTGAATTAGAAACTACCCGTCACTGAAGAACATCTGTACCCACTGAGGAACAGCCCAGTACATGTGCACCACAATATTTATAGACAGCTTCCTGTGACATCTCAACCAAGACAATCATGATCACAGAGGTTGAATCAAAACCCCCAAATATATATTTGACTTTTTATTCCAGATATTCAGCTAGGTTATTCTCAGAGAGGCGAGTTTGCATTGATTTGGAGATGTGCAGAGGAGAGATGCTGGGTATATTGGGAGAAGGATGTTAAAGATAGAGCTGCCAGGCAAGACGAAAGGAGGAAGGCCTAAGAGAAGGTTTATGGATGTGGTGAGAGAGGACATGCAGGTGATGGGTGTAACAGAACAAGATACAGAGGACAGAAAGATATGGAAGAAGATGATCCGCTGTGGTGACCCCTAATGGGAGCAGCCAAAAGAAGAAGAAGAAGAAGATAGGTTATGCTAGTGCCTTTAGAAATATTTTTCACTATTTTTTTTTTTGCTTGCTTCATGACTGTATACCTTAATCACTGCACCATTTTGATTATTGTAGCGCATTAGTTCTCGTTCATAGCCATGTTAATTAGGCATGTGACCAGACCGTGGTGCCTTCATGATGTTTGTGCTCCCAGCGTTTTTCAGATAGTTGAGCATATCTTCAGGCTTCCATGCCTTTTAGTGAAATCCTAATAAAAATAAATGTGTGGCCACCAATTTCTTCTTTCTGAGGGACATTGAATTTCTAGGCAAAAGTTAGAACCTCTTGCTTTTCAAATGTTTTTACCTCGATTCTTCAGAGCTCATTACAGTTTTCACATGTCTTTATTAGACTTTGTGTCTTGTGCTGCATTTCTTCAACTACACTTTTTAAATCATAGTTTTTAGTTATCACTTTTCTGGTTTTTCTTTTTAAATTTAACCTCCATACCAGGTTGGTGTACCAAACTTGTGCCACTTTGACTGTAATTCTGTTTTGTCTAGAAAGACATCTGATTTATTGGATCTTGTAATCCTTAGTGCCACCAGAAGTCATTAGCAGATTGTTCTTGAAATTGAATTTGGGGGCTGGTCAATGACACAAAGAGCTCAACTCCAAAGTACTGATTACTGCTATCGGTCAAAAAACACACCCCTCTTATATATGAACGTCTACGCGTGGAAGTGCGTGTGTCTGTCTGGCCCGGAAGCGAGAGGTGGAGTTGGGGTCAGGACTGCACCTCCGAGAATACACAAGCAAGGCCAGCACGTCGGGAAAACGAAACATCTGAAGAGAGAGTCACTCGCTAATCTGTAATTACAGAAGCGAGGCCAGCACATCGGCAAAACAAAACCTCCTAGGAGAGAGCCACCCAGACACACCTTTCAATTACTTGACGTCTCTACATTTCAATTTTTTTCTGACAATTTCAATAGTTTCTAGGACCCTGTGCTGTAAACACAGCTAGTGGTGTGTATAAACATTTAAAAACACTAGACATTTTAATCAAATTATTAATCTTCATTTTTTGCTAAATGATATGCTTTTGAAGTTGTGGAGTTACACTGTTCAGGTCACAATATGTCAAGGTGGTCCTACTGTTCCCATGCACTTTTTTGGGTGAAGGTGTGATTGGTCATTTTGTCAGCTGTGGCGTATTGCTTTCTCTGTAGATGTTTACTTACGTCAGAACAGCGGTGGCCAAAGTAATTCCGATCGTATAGTCACCGTGTGCTGCGGCTCTCTGGTGTGGAACTCCAGCGTAACACTCTGTTGATGGTTTTTAGTGTCCAGTCAGTGAAGAACTAGGGGGCATTGTGGAGCCCAGCCTGCATTTTTTAATAAAACTCATCCCTGTTTTCTCTTTCCCCCCTCACAGCTGAAGCAGTTTGAGCGTCTGGAGCAGGAGGTGAGCCAGCCAATTGACAACGACATGTCCAACTGGACGCCACCCACACACTATGCTCAGGTGCGGAGTAGGCTGACCCCCAGCGACCGGCAACTGCTTCTCTTTTACGCTGAGCAGTGTGAAGCCAACATCACTACACTGACCAATGCCATTGATGCTTTCTACTCGTCCATCAACAACAACCAGCCCCCCAAGATTTTTGTGGCCCATAGCAAGTTTGTCATCCTTAGCGCTCACAAGCTGGTATTCATTGGAGATACGCTGTCCCGGCAAGCTAAGGCCCCTGAAATCCGTAACAAGGTCACACAGCACAGCAATCTCCTCTGTGAAATGCTAAAGGAAATTGTGGTGACTACTAAGACTGCTGCTCTGCAGTACCCATCAGCCACTGCAGCCAAAGACATGATGGACCGAGTGAGGGACCTTGCAAACTCCACGCAACAGTTCAAAATGGTGCTGAGCCAGTTGGCTGCCATGTGATCAGAAACAAAGGCACTAATTGAGTTTTTATTAAAAAAGACAATCGCTTCGGACTGGGAAAGGCGCCAAGTTGTAAATGAATCTTATATATATTTAAATCTAGGGAAGCAAAAGAAAAACTACGGTATACATGAATTTCAGGAAAAAGTGTAGTTTTTAGATTGTATTGATTATTACAATAATAATTATTATCAGGAAGTAATCAAAGGGTGTTTAAATTCAAACACATGTATGTAGAACTCCTCTTCTTGTTTTCTTCTTGGATGAAAATTAAGGTTTTTAAAAAACTGTCCTGTAATATGATATAAAAAATGAAAAAGCAAATGATTTTCCTTTGTTCATTTTTTTCTTCCGCCCTCCAAGAGGAGCTTGTTCAAGTTATGCAGTTGACGGAACAAAGCTTTTCGTGGGTATCAGACAGCTGGGGATTCCCAAAATTGCCGAGCCATGGGAGTTGTGCCATTAATTTGCGCCGTGTCCTAATTAGCACCATCTAATGAGCTTGCCACAGCCCTCCCTAGTGGGAGGTGGCAGGTTGGTGGGAGGGTGATGTCTTTATAGATTTAAGAATAGATTGACATTTTATAAAGACCTCCATGGTAAGACGTCAGTGGTCTAACCCTGGGTGTTCTGATGGCAGGTATTGTTATTATCATCCATTGTGCCAGAATGCCACAGGGTGGTTAGAATTTGAGGCCTGACTTGTGCATTTCAGTTGGACTAAATGATTTTGGAAAGACCTGACCGGAAGGAGAGCTCACAGCCTGTGGCCCATATTCTTATCCCGTAGTGTCCAGCCCTTTCATCCAATTTCATTCCATAAATTAGGACTTCCGTGGTTGGATTGGACAGTTGGGTCATAAAGATTGTCCAGGCTGTTCTGGTGGTCTCTCCAGGTAAGTAAGCCTTTTTGCCTTTTACACAAAGAATGAAGAAAGCAATTAAAAAGTGTTCTAATTAAAGTAGCGCATGGGCTCACATGCTTCTCTGAGAAATGCTCTGTGGGCTCAGTGGCCTGTTCTCATTACCAGTTTTCATACACATTGTTTCATTTTCTGGGTCATCAGACGCTAAATAGGACCCAGCCATAGACAGAATGCCAGTCCAGCACAGGATACTCCATTCGCACATCCACACTGCGCACATTTCACACATTTCACTGACATCGTTGTTGAAATATTACCAAAGTCTGAGCATCGAAAGGTTAAGTGGTTCAGTCAGTTTTGTGTCTAACACACCATTGTCTTAACTATCAGGGAGCCCCACTGCCAGTCAAAGACATAAAAACAATGAAGGGTCCCAACAGTGGGAGTCAATGCTAGGTCTATCACAGTGCACACTCTCTTGTCCGGCTAAATTCATAGTAATCTATACAGGTAGCATCAGGATTGATGGAAAATCCCAAGTGCCCACAGGAAGAACATGCAGACTCATCAAAAACAACGGCCAAGGTAGGAATCTCCTTGACTGAAAGCCATTAGTGCCAGTGTGTAAGAAAAATAAAAAATAACAGACTGGTATAATAAGTATTAAAATACCAAGTAGTGTGGTAGAGAGTGTGACTTTAGGGACCTTCAAATCTTAACTTGATGTTATTTTGGACATTTGAGATGAATAGGATGGACAAGATCATTGGGCTAAATGGCCTGTTCTTGTCACAATGTTTCTAGTGTTCTATGGAAAGAAAGCGACAAAAAGAATCACAAAAACATTTATTTGTTTCAAACCTATTTTTGTAAAACTTGATTTATTTGTATGGAATGTGATTTGATTTTAATAAAATCGATTAAAAAAAAAAAAAAGAATCACAACATCCAGAAGGACAACATAGGCTACCTTAAACCAATGGTAATAGGCCTTTATAAGGCCCACTGCGACTGCTATTCTTATCTTTAGCCAAGTCAAACGTTTTTACTTCTTTTAAGTCTTCTTTCCTGTTAGTCATTCTGTGCCCATATTTACCGATCGCCGCAGACTAGGCTCAAAATGGACGCAAATTGGACAAATGATCAATTTCTCTCATTTATGAAAACACTTCTAACTTCACCAGGATTTTGGGCATCACATGAGGTGTCCAAACTCGCTAGGAGCTGCCAGATGATGGCGTTAAGGCAGAGATCGGCACACAAGTCCCAGGAAGGGCAGAATGTTTTGGAAATGCTAGACAACAATCTTCTTCTTCTTCTTCTTCTTCATTCGGCTACTCCCGTTAGGGGGTCACCACAGCAGATCATCTTCTTCCATATCTTTCTGTCCTCTGTATCTTGTTCTATTACACCCATCACCTGCATGTCCTCTCTCACCACATCCATAAACCTTCGCTTAGGTCTTCCTCTTGTCCTCTTCCCTGGCAGCTCTATCTTTATCATCCTTCTCCCAATATACCCAGCATCTCTCCTCTGCACATGTCCAAACCAACATAATCTCGCCTCTCTGACTTGGTCTCCCAAATGTCTAACCTGAGCTGACCCTCTAATGTCCTCATTTCTAATCCTATCCATCCTGGTCACACCCAATGCAACTCTTAGCATCTTTAACTCTGCCACCTCCAACTCTGTCTCCTGCTTTCTGGTCAGTGCCAACCCATATAACATAGCTGGTCTCACTGCAGCAGCCAGCATATGATACCCTGCAGATGGGCGGGGCTGGGTGGGCGATTGACAGCGAAATGTCACACAGGCACCGTGAGCGCTGCATTTCACAAACCCCTGGGTCATTCACAAGCCCAGGAAGGAAGGCAGAGACTCCTGTGGCACTGGATAAATGGAGCCTCACAGAACATAAGTGGGGATCACAGCATGCGACTCTAGAAGACGGGCGGGCACACCGGACAAGTGAACGCGACATCAAAAACAGCACCTGACAGCCATGGCTACTTACAGTGACTGCTTCTTTGCAAGGCGTTACCTGCTGGCCTTAAAAGCAGGGACACGATTCTTGTGCAAGTACAGCTGTGGATTATTCATTGCTAAATAAACGCCCCTGTTATGGGGCTTTACTCTCATTCAAGGAGTGTGACTCGGGTTTAATGTCTTGGTGCACATTACGGTGTTTTTCATGATGATGTTGCAAAATGGCAACAGTTATGTGCAGTGCTGCGCAATATCCTACCTTATGATTTTCTCCTTCTAGTACGATGAATGTTATTAGAATTACTGTTAAGATTATCTTTGTATTAGAAAACTGCAACTACATCACCACGACTGATATTTTTGTGGCTCGGGGTGATGTCAAATTGTGCCATCGTTCATTTTTCACATGTAGGACGCTTCTTAACTACACTCAGGTCCTACGTTCTTATCCTAGTCAGACTGTTAGTGCAATTCCAAAGAGAGACTTTATAAATACAGGCACTGGTGTGTATTTGAGAGGGGGGTATTGTATTGTTTGTTATAATATAATAATATCTATTTATTGATTTTATTTACTGAGCTTCTGTAAAAAGCCACATTTCTTTTGGGATGAATGCAGTTCTATCTACCTATCTAAAAGTTGACAGAAGAAAGAACAAGAGCAACAGTGCAAGCCGAAGAAAGAAAGAAATGGCTTTCTATATAGTGCCTTTCAGTGGTGAGCAATTGTTTGTATACAGCTGGAACAATTTCAAGGTAAGTGACACGCTCACAGTTGTTGTGAATCATCCTTGACGTCTGCAGTTCAGATGATGCGCCACTAGAGGGCTCACTGGTTTCATTTGTGAACATTTATTGAAATGTCGCCCTGAAAACTCCTGCACATACGACCGTGCGTGCCAACCTGTAGAGTGGCGAGGGTAAACGGCAGGCAGGCAGGCAAGTGTGTTTTTGTTCTTTTTAGATGTTGACACTAGAAGCTCAAATTCCCTGCTAAAGTGGTTTTCATTTTCTAAAAGTTTTTAAGAAAAGTTGACCATTTTGTCTTAAATTCCCATAGACAGAAAATTAATTTACAATCCCATATATTTTCATTTAAGTATTAACAATGACAAGTTTCTGAAATTAGAGTGGTTGATTAGGACCGTCCTTAACGTTTGGGCACACGCCTGGGGTCCCAGGAGCATAGGGGCCCACGATGTTTCTGATGCCTATGTATGTTTCTGTTTTGCTATCAAGGCAGGGCCCCCTGTGTACTACTTTATTGGGGGGCTGTGATGTTGTTAAGACAGCCCTGAGTAAGGGGCTGTAAAAAAAAAAAAAAAGAAGGGTAAACTTGTAATAAGTAGGTTGTACCCTTTCAATGTGGATTTTGTTTCTGTTTTATTCTCTGGTGTGTTTAAACGACAGATTTTAAAGAGACAGCACCCTCAGAGCAGGCTAGTGTTAGCATTGCCCAACAGCAAACTAGCATATTTACAAATGATACTTCAGTTGGTCCCCTCTTCTGTTGTTATTACAGTAGATGGCTTTGTCACCCCACTGAACTTGACCTCACTTCTGTGTGGTGTTCTTAACATGTCACCGGGGGGCTTTCTCACAAAGTCTAAAGACATACATCAAGTTGACTGATGTTAGCTGTCCTGCAGTCATCGAGGGTTTTGAAGTAAGCCAGATAAGCTTTGAGAGAAGGACGGAGCTTTCCAAATAATGTCTATGAAGAAGATAACTGCCACTTTTAAAAGTACTGAAACAAACATTTTGTAAAAAAAAAATGTAAAAGTTAATTTCTTAATTTTATTGATGGCGCCATCAGATCCCTGATCTCAGTCTGACAGAGAACCCTTCGTGCTGTAGGGAAAAAAAAAACTCTCTCACTGCCGCCCCTTGGCAGAAAGAACCACCCTCCTTGGGCGGCGATGAGACCTACCAGAAAATAATAATACAATAACACCAGCTCTCCCATGTACGTCCTTATATATAATTTGATACTATCCGTACGTATGGTGTTCGCGTCAATACCTCGACTCAATACAAGTTAGAACAATGCAATGGGACTCTCTGACCCTCTGTAGTCGGAACATAACGCGGACGCAGTAGCGCATGATTGGCTAAGAATGTTCGAACGCTTCAGTGACGCCGCTGGACGGCCGAGTATAGTAAGTCGGTGTTGGTTCACGCAGTTCTTGAAGTTCGGTTGGTTTTTGGAACGTTGGTTTGGTGGGGCGTACTTTCCAGGACCTACTTAAACCCTTCGACAGCTCCGGAACCGTAAGTAATTTAGAACGTATCGCCATTTGCTTGATACGTCGAAATCTATCTTTGGGCAGTTCGGTTTTGGCATCCGTCCTTCTGACATCTATTGGCAAACTGAGTAATGACGGCTGGGTAATAACAACGGTCATTGTTTAAATTTTAGCCGATCTCAGATCTAAAATGACCACACCAACATAATTATCTCTCTGACTCTGATTAGAGTCGTAAAATAGTTTGTTTTGAAAATGTGTTTGCCGAAAAAAATCAAATGAGGTGCGCCGAAGAGCTGAGTTCACGTTTCGCAGCCCCATTTAAACAGGAAGCTCTTCATTTAATCGGCCGAAAAGGTCTATTTTAAGCACAAATCAGTGCCATGATAACAAAATCATTTCAAGGACTTAAAAAAACCTAAATAATTCTTTGTAGAGAAAGTATGGATTTCACAAACGTAGAATTTGTAGCCCGATTCGATCGGCCTCCCAGTCGCTAGTACAATAACAAATGTACCCCAGCTTCTCGTGCAGTGTGTACTTCATCAACAAACAGAAACTACAAGCGTGTCATAACAGTACAGTGGCTTGAGTCTTTAAAGTCCGCCGTGGGTACCCATTGCTGGCTCATGTTGGAGTTCTGTTAGGAGATGAAATGATGAATAAAAATGTGTTTAGTCTTATTGTTACCAACAAGCTGAATGTAAACCAAGACAACAAAGATGCACTTATCCTTGTAGTGGAGCTTTAACTGATGTAAAGCCCTAGACGTGAATATTCCTGGTCTGTTTAAGAAGCTCTCAGACTCTTAGCCCTTTATTAGGTACACCTGTTCAACTGCTCGTTTGTGCAAATATCTAATCAGCCAATCAAATGGCAGGCAGCCAGTCAATGCATTTCAGCAAGTAGACAATGTCAGGACAACCTGCTGGAGACCAAACCGAGCATCAGAATGGGGATAAAGGTGACATGAGTGACTTTGAGCTTGGCATGGTTGTTGGTACCAGACATGCTGGTCTGAGAATTTCAAAAACTGCTGATCTACTGGGATTTTCACGCACAACCATCTCTAGGGTTTTCACAGAATGGTCCCAAAAAGTTACAATATCCAGTGAGCAGCAGTTCTCTGAGTGAAAATGCCTCAGGTCCGAGGAGAATGGCTAGACTGGTTTGAACTGATAGAAAGGCAGGAGTAACTAAAATTACCACTCGTTACAACCAAGGTATGCAGAAGAGCATCTCTGAACACACAACATGTCCAACCTTGAAGCAGATGGCTTACAACAGCAGGAGACTAGTGATGTGCGAAATGATTTCCTTCTTTTATATCAGTAGGGAGTATACTGGTTCATTCAATCAGTCAGTAGGTCAGAGTGAACTGATCAAAGGGAGGTGCTTGGTATCGCCTACCAAGTCAGTCATTGGCTAGTTGTCGTCATGACTGTTTACTGATAGGCAGCCGTTTAAGTGAAGTTCATGATGGCTCCAGACGGTCACAGAATGCTATATGAAACATAGCAGGCACTGCAGATGCCTTGAAAAGATTTGTTCTTTAATGTCGGTGTACTATTACATTCGTTCAGAGATCAAGACGAGTACAAAAGAACTAGATGGTTTGTTCACTGCACACCGGGTGCCACTCCTGTCAGCTAAGAACAGGCAACTGAGGTTACAATTCACATGGGCTCACCAAACTTGGACAACAGAAGATTTGAAAAACGTGGCCTAGTCTGATGAGTCTTGATTTCTGCTTCAACAGTCAGATGTCTGAGTAAGAATTTGGCATCAGCAACATGAAAGCATGGATCCATCCTGCCTTGTATCAACAGCTCAGGCTGCTGGTGGTGTAATGGTGTGGGGGATATTTTCTTAGCACACTTTGGGCCCCTTAGTACCAACTGAGCATTATTTAAATGAAACAGCCTACCTGACTATTGGTGCTGACCATGTCCATCCCTTATGACTGCAATGCATCATCTTCTGATGGCTACTTGCAGCAGGATAACATGCCATGACACAAAGCCCAGATCATCTTAAACTGATTTCTTGAAAATGACAATGAGTTCACTGTACCCAGATGGTCTTCACAGTCACCAGATCTCAATCCAGTAGAGCACTTTTGGGATGTGGTGGAACAGGAGATCTGCATCACAGAAGTGCAGCCAACAAATGTGCAGCATCTGTGTGATGTTATCATGACAATAAGGACCAAAATCCTTGAGGAATGTTACCAGCACCTTGTTGAATCTATGCCATGAAGAATTATGGGAGTTCTGAAGGCAAAAGGAGGCCCAACTCGGTACTAGCAATGTGTACCTAATAAAGTGGCTGGTCAGGGTGCATTCACCTTGAACTCGAAAACACCAACACACCGGCAACTCGCCTGACCTCCCGCTTTTTTCATTCCAACTTTCATGCCATCCTTTTCTGCCTTTACCAACCAACCAATCACAAGCAGAACTGCTTGGAGGAACTAAACGAACCCCCCCCCTCTCTCTCTCATTCTCCTCTCTCTCATTCTCCTTCTCTTTCATTCTCTCTCTCTCTCTCTCTCTCTTTGTTATTCTCTTTCATTCTCTCTCTCATTCTCTCTCTTTCTCTCTCATTCTCTCTCTCTTTTTCTCTCATTCTCTTTCTCTCATTCCTTTTGTCTTTTATTCTCTCTCATTCTCTCTCTTTCTGTTTCTCTCATTCTTGCTCTCTTTCTTATTCTCTCTATCTCATTATCTCTCTCTCTCTTCTTCATCTCTATCTCTCTCTCATTCTCTCTCATTCTATCTTTTCTCTCTCTTTCTCTCTCATTATCTCTCTCTCTTTCTTTCTTATTCTCTCTCATTCTCTTTCTCTCATTCTCTTCTCTCTCTTTCTCTCTCTCTCTGTCTCTCATTCTCTTTCTATCTTTTTCTCTCTCATTCTCTTTCTATCTCTTTCTCTCTCATTCTCTCTCTTTCTCTCGACTGACTCACTCATCAACAAAAACACTTTTTCCCGTTTAGCTAAAAAGCTGAAATTGGTCAGGATGGTACATCAGGAGCAGTTGGCCTCCACTATAAAAGGACTTTTCCATATATCAATATTTAGGGGTAACCCGATTGAAAAGCTAAATACCCCTACATCTCAAAGTGCCTTGGCAGATATTATTGATAAATAGGAAATGTGTTTTCATTGTTACATATTTGTCAGTAATATTGTTTTACAAGTGGCCTCTTCTTAGGGACCGCATCCGTTTTTCTGCAGAGTGCCGAAAAGGAAAGGAAGGAATTCCTCAAAGCGCCGCTAGATGGCGCCCTGGGCTCGCGGCGTGTTCACCATTTCCTGGTTCAGCCGTCAACAAGACTCAACACCAAGCGGAATGCGTCTGGCCACGTGATGCGGTCCGGCGACTGCGCTTTCTTCATTGCGCCCGTTGTAGTCTCACTTTCTTGCTTTGCAGTGAAAGACGTGAAGTCTGTCTGTAACATGGTGTGTTGAGTGAAGCTTTTCATTGCTCTTCTTCTTTCTAGTTACAGAACTGGTGATGCCGAATCTTTCTGAACTGTGTGATTTGAACTGTCGGCGGCTGCTCCCGCCCCTCACTGAATATACAATAAGCAGGTAAATGTGATGGTCACTATAAAACTGAATTGAAACTTACATCTGCAAGCTCTCACAATGAAGGTAACAGTTGATTTTAAAGGAACTTTGTTGTTCTGGTCCGCTCTTCTGTAGTTCTTAGATGGTTTTGTTCACCCCACTGGACTTGGACTCCACTTCCATGTGGTGTTCTTATCTTAACATGTCATTGTGGGGCTTTCTTGCAAAATTTAAAGCCATACATTGCTGCTGTTGCCACACTTAGGTTGTTTTCAAGCAGAATGTAAAAAGTTTCTGACAGAAAAGAAGTCTAAGATGACAAACACTGGACAACAGCAAACGATATTAAAATGTCCATAGAAAAATAAAATCTCACGCTACTTGTGTTGCATTATCTGTCCAGTCGTATGCTCACAATATCCCAAATATTTATTGTTAAATAAGTCACTTATTTAAGTGAACTGCAACTTAATGTACTCCATTTCAGTTGAAGAGCCGGCGTTACATTGATATTCATATCCACAACTGGAGAACCTTTGGAGTTACCCACTGAGAACTAGTGGTCCGCTGCTTCAGGCTACAAATCACATGGATGATATCCTCGGAAAGGAGACAAAAAATGAGCTGACATGGCAGAATGAAAAGCATAAGAAGCTGTAAAATTAAATAGGACCTCTTACTGGCGAGCAATCAAACAAAAACCTGCAACCACTGCGGCCCTGTAGGACTGGACTTGAAGACCCCTGATTTAACGGAAGGGGAGATGATGGCTCCTTTTGCTTCCAAGGATTTTGTTTAATTTTATTTTGTAATGTTCAACGTATTTTTTTCTGGAATTTCGACCTTTGACGCCGCCTTTGGATTCTGTTTTTTTGATAACGTGCTTATTGATATTTTTGAACCTCTGCTCTGTTTTTTGGATTCTGTGTTGTTACTCTGTATCACCTTGCTGTTTCAGGCATCTCCTTGTGCTCTTCAGAGCTTTGGGGTTTGCACAGCCTTTTGGTGAAAATAAGCCTTTTGTTTTTATCGAGGTTTGTCTCGGCTCTTTGAGTTTCTAGTCAGGGTATTTTGACGGTGTTTTCCCCCTCTAGTGGGCACCTTTGCAAGTGTTTTTGGCACCTGGGACTCCCCAGATCACAACACCTTTCTTTTACCAGCTGAGGTGCACTTTGTCATCGTGCTAAAGCACTGAGGGATAATCGAGAGTGGCAGGGTGTTAGCCCCCCAGACTTTGGGCATCATACCCACCAGTGGGCTGCACTCTCGTGCCATGCATCATCAGCATTTACATGTTAGTAAGAATTTGGATTGATTTAGTTTTTTAATGGTTGTAAATGTTATGTTCATTTCAGGTTTCAAAGGTAGTGAACTAGTCAGAGGACTTTCCTGTTTTCTTCCTACTCAGAGGCTGATCTTGGGGGTCCTCCACTGGCTGGGCCTTCGCCAGTTGCCAGTTACTTGGCTTGCCCATACGATAAAGAGGGCCTCAGGCTGATTTGCTGAATTCTGATCTGCCCATTTCATTGTTATTGGGAGAATATCACAGCCAAAAAGGGAGAATTTAGAAATATTATTCATTACGCATTGTTGGGGTCTGAACAGGTGAGAGTCACGAGGAATCTTAAGGAGACGTTAGACTATGGCCCTAAACTGTCGTCACCGGAAAGTAATGGATGCACCCCCTTATAAGCAACACTCTGTTCAAACACTGATTATTAATAATTGACGTACAGTAAATGTGGATGGAACAGCAGCTGAAGCTGGTGCCTCAAGTGGGTGGGCTGAGTTCTCAGCACAGACCCCGACAGTCTGACGTTTGCTCATCCTCCACATTGGCGTCTGCTAGAAACGTTCCCTTTCACGCCTCTCCTAACATGCTTGTCAGATTAAATTAAATTGGGTTTCAGTGTTTTCTATGATAGACTGACATCCTAAGCAGGGCTGATTCGTATCTGCTGCCTGGACATTGTAATGAAAGGAGGAATACTTTATTATTATTATTATTACTTCAGTTATTTACTGGAATTGTAAAACTTGATGTGATTGATAACAGGGTGTTTTAGGTTTTACATCAAATACTGAAAATACCAGGAACACAAAGTTCAAAGCCAGCCATGTGATGTTGCATTTGTGCATGTGAAGAAGTCCATAACCTCCCAAAGGTAGCAGGGACTACTAAGGGGTACTTAGAGATTTGGAAATTGTAGAGGGAGAAGTACTGCTGGGCAGCACGGTGGCACAGTGGGTAGCCCTGCTGCCTCACATAAGGAGACCCGGGTTTGCTTCCTGGATCCTCCCTGCGTGGAGTTTGCATGTTCTCCCCGTGTCTGCGTGGTTTTCCTCCCACAGTCCAAAGACAAGCAGGTTAGGTGCATTGGCGGTCCTAAATTGTGCTTGGTGTGTGTGTGTGCCCAGTGGTGGGCTGGTGCCCTGCCTGGGGTTTGTTTCCTGCCTTGCGCCCTGTGTTGGCTGGGATTGGCTCCAGCAGACCCCCATCACCCTGTAGTTAGGATACAGCGGGTCGGATAATGGATGGATGGATGTTATTACTGGTATTGTGTATATAATGTTCAGGTATTCCTCACTGAGGCACGGTGGCACAGTGGGTAGAACTGCTGCCTCACATAAGGGGACCCGGGTTCGCTTCCCAGGTTATCCCTGCATGGAGTTTGCATGTTCTCCCCGTGTCTGCGTGGTTTTCCTCCCACAGTCCAAAGACATGCAGGTTAGGTGCACTGGTCATCCTAAATTGTGTGTGTGTGCCCTGCGGTGGGCTGGCATCCTGCCCAGGGTTTGTTTCCTGCCTTGTGCCCTGTGTTGGCTGGGATTGGCTCCAGCAGACCCCCATGACCCTGTAGTTAGGATATAGCGGGTCGGATAATGGATGGATGGATGGAAGTATTGCTTGGATTAAATAGGCTCAGATCTGACAAATCACCAGGACCCAATCGTATTTCTCCTCAAGTGATTAATGAAGTCAGCGAGTGGATTGTGTGTGACTCAGAGTGATGACTCTGAGGCTAGAGATCTGTACTGGCAATCGGAAGGTTGCTGGTTCAAATCCCATAAATGCCAGCAGCGCCCCAACTCTGTTGGGCCCTTGAGTGACGCCCTTAACCTACAATTGCTCCGTCCTGGGGATGACGTTAATCTGCATGTAGGCCCTCCAGCCTGCAGGGAGAAACCTGGGGGTTGGTGGCAGAACTGGCACTCCAGCCACCATAAAAAACGTCTCACTGTTCAGTGTGGTGCTGAGGTGTCACCCATCACGTGGCTGCACTCGGGTCCTAATCTGGGATCTTGAAGTGGCTGCGGATGTATCAGCGTGTGCCCCAAGCCTCTCTCCTCTCTGTATCCTGGGGAAGCTCCTAAAGAACGAAAGCAAGCAAATATTAGAACATTATATGAAAAGGCTGATCCAAGGAACTACAGGCCAGTAAGCTTACAGGTACATTGAAGGAAGCGAATATTAAAGAGAAGATCAAGCTGCACATGTCTAGACTGGAGGATTAGCAAACAGACAGCATGGGCTCAGACGAGGTAAGTCGTGTTTCACTAATGTGTGAGGAAGTAACAAAAGTATATGGAAAGATATTCTTTATCTTCACTTTCAGAAGGCGTTTGTTATACGTGAAAGATTGGAGATCAAACTAAAAGAAGTGAAATGTTAAGGTGTGGTGTGCAGGTGAATACAAAGTTGGCTCCAACATGGGAAGCAAAGGGTTATGGTAATAGGAACTTTTTCAGAATTAGTTAAAAGCAGATTCCCTGTAAGATCACTTCTGGGAGCCCTGCTCTTTTTAATATACGTGAACAATTTGAACAAGAATATCATCAACAAGCTGGTTACATTTACAGATGATAAAAACTGGGCAGAAGGGGCAGAGAATGCAATATCTCATCAATCGTAAAAGAGGGACTTGATCAGCATGCAGGCTGTGTGGTGGACAAAATTGAATGTAGTAAATGTAAAATATTACATATAGAAAATAGAAATGTTACATCTGAATACACAATGGGGGCTCTGAAACGTAGGAGAAGGAGCTGGGAGTCATAGTGGCCGCATCACTCTCTACATCCAGGCAGTGTACAGGCGCGATCAGGGAGGCTGATAGGATGTTAGGTTAGATGGCACGAGGCATGGGGTACAAGTTAAGAAGGGTATGCTTGAGTTAGATAATGCACTAGAGCAGGGGTCCCCAACTCCGGTCCTGGAGGGCCACAGTGGCTGCAGGTTTTCATTCTAACCCTTTTCTTAATAAGTGAACTGTTTTTGTTGCTAATTAACTCCTTTTCCATTCATTTAATTGTTTTTTTAAGATTTGCTCCCCTGAATTTCTTCATCGCTCCTCTGATTGATTCATTTCTTTCCTTAAGTGGCACCCAAACAGATATAAAATGTGAAGTGAGTGAGCCAACAGAAGACCGACTAAGTCAGCGTTCTTGTCGTTAATTAAACTCGTTCTTTAATTCCATGGCTTGTTGCTGCTCTCATTGTGCAATCACATACATTTCCAAAATTATGAATTTTCTCTTTTCTATTAAAATGTTTTGGGGACTTGAGCAGATCAGCATTCCTGAGACCTTCATCTTTCTTTATTTTCAGATATTGTATGATGGTCACAGTTTGCTGGTCCTGTTTTGGCTCATTTTATATCTCATTGTTGTTTGGCTGCTAATTAAGGAAAAAGAAACAATTGGGGGGTCTGAAAGAAGTAAATTAGCAGCAAAAACAGGTCACTAATTAAGAAAAGGGTTAGAATGAAAACCTGCAGCCAGGACCAGAGTTGGGGACCCCTGCACTAGAGTGACAGAATAATTTACAATTAACAGCAGTTAAGTTTTTTGGTTTGCAGTGCACACTGAAATATATAAACATTTGTTTTAAAATGTCCTGGAGGGAGCTACTGAAAGAGTTAAGTACATGCGCTCGAAGGAAGGCTGATGTCCTACACAAGATGTACTAAATGATGATTAAGAGATCAGCAGATGACCTGTAAACAACCAAGCTGGCCAGTGGTTACATACACAGAAATCTCAAGGGAGATAGCTAAACCCAAAGGATATAAGAATATAAGAAATAGACTTTTAGTTTATACAGGTAGAAGTCATTTGGGTGTAAACCAATGAACCAACCAAAGTAAGTGTATGCATTGATTGGCACTGTTATGTAAATTCAGTTGTTTATAAAACGGACCTCTGTCCTTTCATTCGTGATCATGCTGTAACCGGGGATGTGCGGTCAGGGGAGGCAGACCCTAATCTGTCACCATGAAAAGTAAAAAAAACTAATAATGATAACATAAAATAAATGTGTCCACTGGTCTGTGCTCTAAATTTGTTTTCTGTATGATTCTAATAATTGTTATAATTTTTATAGGTAAAATCGCTGACTTTCCTGTTTAAATACGGGGGAGAAATGTGAGGTGCGGCAGCGATGAGCCTCACCTCACCTCAGACTGCGCTCTCCCTCACACGGGTCGATGCATGCTATTGGCGCTGCCTGTTGCTGTCTCTCTGTATGTCGCCAACATTAGGTTTGCAGACATGTTTACTATACACCCTGACCTTAAACAGTCTATCTAATATCTTTAATGAATGTGTGCGACATATTTAGTCTTACTGATCGGAAATAAAACCGCAGTGAAAAGGCACAAGGTGAGGCAGACAGTACT